>NW_024081555.1:0-638344 GCF_003009895.1 Hyaena hyaena | reverse complement strand
CTTTTGGGGGGGGGGGGGGGCGAGAACATGTGCCTCTCTGAGCCCTGAGTTTCTCTAGGATTTCTATCACTTGGTCCAGCGACTGTGACCCCCCGAGAAGCCTCCAAGGAGGCTTCAGAGAGACCCATTTTATTTTAGGGCCTTCTGCAGGCACAGGGCAGCCACTCTTGCCAGACTCTCTCATGTTAACCCCTGCCTCGTTCATGGTCGCATATTCAGGTCCAGATGTCCAGAACCAAAAACCCTTAATTTTTCATCAGAAGCACAGTCACAGACCACCTCAAAAGGACAATTGTGCAGGGCCCGTCGGTAGGCAATTTATGCAGCACGCACTGTGTCTGCCGCCTCTGAGACACTTCCGGCGAGCCCCAGGGAGCGCAGGAGGATGGACACCAGAACCGCCAACCTTCTGGGTCACCAGAGGCCCCCAAATGCAAAACCGCTACCTCAGTGGAAATGGCTTTGGAAGAGGTTCCAAAAGAGCTCTCACAATCCCTTCTGTATCTCTCTTCTTGTACTGTGCAGTGTCTCCCAAGGTAGTTTCTCAGAAAGGCAGGAAAGCCTTTCTTTTTGCTCTTTCAAGTGCCTCCTCTTTCCCATGGAGAATGTGCTGCTTTCATAGCTGCCCCGGGGCAAATCCAATCTGATGAGTATCATTAATAAACGATTCTCACAAGACCTATAAAATTTCCTTATGCTTAGCTACCTGTCCGTCTCTCCCTCCTAGACTCCTGGATGACAAGGACCGCATGTATTTTTCTCTGCACCCTAGTGCCTAGCGTGATGCCAAAGAATATTTGTGGGACAGGTCAACACCTGGATAGCTTGCACATCCTTATTTAGAACATGGGCCCTGGAGTAAAAAGAAAAACACAACACTAATTATAATCATGCTCTTGTCTCTCCCTACCTCTGTAACCTCGGACAACTTTCTCAAAGCCTCGGCTTTCTCATCAGTAAAATGGTGTTAAAAACAGTACCTACCTCATAAGGTTGTTTTGACGGTGACGGGCAATCATCGAAGCAAAATACCTAGCCCAGTGTCTGGCACATTGCAACGGCTCAATAAATACACGGGAGCAATTACTTATCGCCCCCCAAAACTAGCCCCTGATGGTTAAGAAGGGTAATGTCACCAACCCTGATTTACAGAAAAGGAAACTGCGGCGAACAGAAGCGAAAACGACTGGCACAGACGCAGGGAAGTTTCGTGGGCGGGGGCCAAGCAGGACCCCAGGTCTCCCGTCTCGGAGGCCTCGGCTCTCTCCCCAGCCTGTGAACGACACTGACGGCGCGGTGAGGAGGGGACCCGACCCTGCCTTTTCGGAGGCGCAGGCTCCGCGCTGGGCGGTCCTATTCCCGCTGCGCTGGAGAAAAGTCCGCGGGCCCACCTGAGCCCAAAGGCTGCCTGGTCCCCGGCCGGCAAGCTCAGTTCTTCCAGCCCATAAGGGGTAGAGTCAGATGAGGGGGTCACAAACCATCCACACCCCTCAAACTTCGGGGCGGGGCTGAGGGCCTGGGGGCGGGGCTTGAGCACGCGGGGAGCCATGGGAAATTAAAGGGGGACTGGACCAGTACGGTTCCTGGATAGGGAAGGAGATCCTCACCAGAAGCGGCCAGACTAAGTGTTTTGACTTCACAAGGACGGCCCAGGGACTCACCTTTCCGTAGGGGTCGGGGGAGGGGCTGGCTATCCCCGATTCTGTCCAGGGTCCGGTTTCTTCCGGCTTCTCCCGGAAGCTGTTTGAACGAGAGACAGGAAGTCCCGCCTCCGCGCTTTGCACCGATGACGTAAAGCTACGTAAGGCGGGCTGACGTAAATGTAATCTTTAAATAAAAGGGACAGGTTTCTCAGCGGAAGGAGGGGCGGAGTCATTGTTGGCGGGATCGTCGCCCTCCCGGGGCGGGGCCACGCTCACTGGGCGGGGCCTAAGGAGCCCACGGGTGGGGTGGGGGCGGGGCCAGATGGACTTGGGGGAGGTGCTTGGGAAAGGGCGTGGCTTCGCGTCTGGAACACTGAGGCTGGCTGGCACAGCTGGGCAGAACGTGAGCGGCGTTTCCCTTGCCCCAGAGTGTTCTTCCGGTCTTGCTCCCAGCCTCCCGGACTGATTGGATTTAATACTGCTCTGTAAACGCGCCCTGAGCTCCTGGTTAGCGGGATCGGTAAGGACTGACCTCCGAAAGTTCAACTCAAGAGTAATCGAGAAACAGGAGGCAGGTTAGTCACCAACCGGGTGCTCCCAAGAATGTGGCTCCAAGGTAGTGTGGGACCTTGGAAAATACGACGAGAAAGCATTTCAAGGAAGGCACAGAATCAGCGCAGGCTTAAGGCACAAGAAAAGGCGCACGGAAAAAGGGAAAAAAGGTTCACCTCCCAAGAGCTCATTCGGAATTTTGCACTTAAAATTCTCTCGGGGTGCCTAGCTTGGCTCGGTTGGGGGTGTAGTGTGAGCTCCATGTTGGATATAGAGATTATTTAATTTTTTTGTTTTGTTTTTCTTTTTTTTTTTGTTTTATTTATTTCTACGAGAGAGAGAGAGAGTGTATGAGCAGGGGAGGGTCAGAGAGAGAGGGAATCACAGACTGAAACAGGCTCCAGGCTCTGAGCTGGCAGTCAGCACAGAGCCCGACGCGGGGCTCGAACCCACGAACTGCGAGATCATGACCTAAGCGAAAGTCGGACGCTTAACCGACTAAGCCACCCAGGCGCCCCATGTTTTTGTTTGTTTTTCAAAAGACGTAAAGGTTTTTCTTGTTTGCTGGTGAACTATTGAATGAAGTATAAAAAAGGCACACAGGGCAAACTCATAAGTGAAGAGCTCGGTGTTTTTCACCAATTGAACGTACCAGTAGAGGGGCGCCCGGGTGGCTCAGTCAGTTGAGCGTCCGACTCCAGCTCAGGTCATGATCTCATGGTTCGTGGGTTCGAGCCCCAGTCTGGGCTCTGTGCTGACAGTTAGTTCAGAGCCTGGAGCCTGTTTCAGATTCTGTGTCTCCTTCCCTCCCTCTCTCTCTAACGCTGCTCACGCTCCCTCCCTCTCTCTCTCTCTCTCTCTCTCACTCTCACAGAAATAAATAAAACATAGAAAAAGAAAACATACCAGTGGAACCCGCACTCATAAAAACATAAATAATGACCCCATAACCGCCCTTCATGTCCTCTTCCAGCCGCTGAGGAAGAGTAGTCAGTCTGACTTCTGTCATAGATTAGTTTTCTCTGTTTTTGTACTTTGTATGAATGGAGTCAAACCGTTCAGCTTTTTTTTTGGTTTGAGTCTTATTGGGAGATAACACATAAATTTACAGTTTTGCATTTTATTCATTTATTTATTTGCTTGTTGATTTCTGTTCTAGAGAGAGCAGGCGTAAATGGGGGAGAGGGGCAGAAGGAGAGAGAGAGAATCTTAAGCTCAGCTTGGAGCCTGATGTGGAGCTCAATCCCACAACCCCAGAATCATGACCTTTGCTGAAGCCAAGAGTGGGATTCTTCTTCTTTTTTTTTTTTTTTCTGAGAGAGAGAGAGAGAGACAGTGTGAGCAGGGGAGGGTCAGAGAGAGAGGGAGTTACAGAATCTGAAGCAGGCTCCAGGCTCTGAGCTGGCTGTCAGCATAGAGCCTGATGGGAGGCTCAAACCCACAAACCGTGAGATCATGACCTGAGCGGAAGTTGGACGCTTAACCAACTGAACCACACAGGCGTCCCAAGAGTCAGGTTCTCATCGGACCGAGCCACCAAGGTGCCCCTGTTTTATTATTTAAGTAATGTCTACACCCAACCTGAGGCTCAAACCCATGACCTCAAGATCAAGAGTTATATACTTTATCTCCTGAGCCAGACAGGCGCTCCCATTTTAACCGTTTTAAGTGGCTAAGCATTAAGGACATTCATAATGCTATACACCCATCGCCACTATCCATTTCCTATACCCATGCCTCCTTCCCACCTCTGTTCTGCTTTCTGTCTATGAATTTTCCTATTCCAGGAAAGTCATATAAGTGGAATCACACAATATTTGTCTTTTTTGTATCTGGCTTGTTTCACTTAACCATGTTTTCAAGGATCGTCTGCTTTGGGGCGCCTGGGTGGCTCAGTCGGTTGGGCGTCCGACTTCGGCTCAGGTCGTGATCTCACGGTTTGTGGGTCGAGCCCTGCATCAGGCTCTGTGCTGACTGCCAGCTCAAAGCCTGGAGCCAAAGTCAGAGGCTCAACCAACAGCCACCTGGGTACCTCCCTGTTGCATCTTAATTTTAAGCTAATTATCTCATTTGGATGGACATTTAGATTGTTTTCAGTACGTTGTTTTTAAAGAGTGTTTTGATAAACATTTTTGTGTGCCTTTGATGGCAGATTTGTGTACACACCCATGACTCTTTCCCTAGGATAGATTCCTAAGAATGCAATTGCTGGATCAAAGGGTGTTCACGTTATTAAGGTTTTTGATACATGCCCTCTAGAAGGTTGTATCCATTTCCATTCCCATAGCAGCGTGAGTGGCACCCACTACCATTTCCTTCCCCAAAAAACAAGGTGGAGGCTAGTGAGAACACGGATTAATGGGGGAGGTTCTGAGAGATGAGAATCCTGATAGAAGATCCTATAAGGAGGAAAGAGCAGAGGAAAGAGGGGACGTGAAAATAAAGGCTATCTCAGGGCGCCTGGGTGGCTTAGTCGGTTAAGCGTCTGACTTTCGCTTAGGTCATGATCTCGCGGTTCATGGGTTCGAGCCCCGCGTCGGGCTCTGTGCTGACTGCCAGCTCAGAGCCTGGAGCCTATTTCAGAGTCTGTGTCTTCCTCTCTCTCTGACCCTCCCCTGCTCACGCTGTCTCTCTCTCTCTCTCTCTCCTAGAAATAAACAAAAATATTAAAAAAAAAAAAAGAAAATAAAGGCTATCTCAGAAGAGAATACTTGACTGGGCAGTGACTTCTGACACCCAGGAGGGCGGAGCCAGGGGCCAGGGCTGCCCCGCACAAGAGGCTGGAAATCTGGCCTTTTCACTGCCCCAGCTACCTCATCAATCCATCTGGGAGCTAGGTACAAACGCTCTGTGTTCCGCACGCTGCATGGACCGACTTCTGCCAGAACACTGATCGTACTGTATTGTCGTTTTTCTTTTCTTTTTTCTTTCCTTTCCTTTTTTCTTTCCTTTCCTTTCCTTTCCCTTTCCCTTTCCTTTCCTTTCCTTTCCTTTCCTTTCCTTTCCTTTCCTTTCCTTTCCTTTCCTTTCCTTTCTTTTCCTTTTCCTTCCTTCCTTCCTTCCTTCCTTCCTTCCTTCCTTCCTTCCTTCCTTCCTTCCTTCCTTCCTTCTTTCTCCAAAGTCCTTAAAGCAGGAGCTGTGTTTTTGGTTTTGTTTTGCTTTTTTGTTTTTTTTTACTCAACTATCCCCCAGATCCAGTCCAGTGTCTGCCTGCAGGAGTTAACTTGGTAAAGATTTATTAAATAAATGATGGATGGATTTGGAGAAGTTGGAGGGAAGAGATGGGGAATTTGAGAGAGCTCTCTTACCTGCCGGCCAAAGTGAAATCCTTAGATAGCCAGGGCAGGGAGGAAAGTGGATGGAACGGAAAAGGAAGGACTGGCCGGGGATGAGGTAGACTTCGAATGCTCAGCCTCTGGGACGAAGGGTTGATAAAAGTGGAGGTTGGCATAATGTATAGAATTGTAGAATCACTGCGTTGTACGCCCGAAACTAATATAACATTGTAGGTCAACCATACTTGAATAATAACAAAAAAATTTTTAAGTTTATTTATTTTTGAGAGAGAGAGAGAGCAAGTGAGCAGGGGAGAGGCAGAGAAAGAGGAAGAGAGAAAGAATCCCAAGCGACGCTCTGCGTTCTTAGCGCAGAGCCCTGAGACCCCAACGTGGATGCTTAACTGACTGAGCCACCCAGGAGCCCCCAGAAGTAAACAATTAAAATTGTTGTTGTTGTTTTTAAATATTTTTATTTCTAGGAGAAAGAGAGAGAGAGACAGCGTGAGCAGCGGAGGGTCAGAGAGAGAGAGACACAGACTCTGAAACAGGCTCCAGGCTCTGAGCTGGCAGTCAGCACAGAGCCCGATGCGGGGCTCGAACCCACGAACTGCGAGATCATGACCTAAGCAAAAGTCGGACGCTTAACCGACTAAGCCACCCAGGCGCCCCACAATTAAAATTGTTTTTAATTTTTTAAGTATAGTTTATTGTCAGATTGGTTTCCATACAACACGCAGTGCTCATCCCAATATGTTTATTTTTGAGAGAGAGAGATTGAGAAGAAGAAAGAGAGGAAGAGAGAGAGAGAGAGAGAGAGAGAGGACAAGCGGGGGGAGGGGCAGAGAGAGAAGGGAACAGAAGATCTGAAGCAGGCTCTATGCTGATAGTAAAGCCTGACGCGGGGCTCGAACTCTCAAATAGCGATATCATGACCTGAGCTGAAGTCAGACGCTTAACCCACGGAGCCACCGAGGTGCCCCTAAACATTTTTTTTTTAAGAGAAAAAAAAGAAACCAGGAAGGTTGAGTCTGGCAAAAGATGTATTTTATGAATGTGTAGAGCGAAGGACAAGAAGCAGTTAGGAGTATTCTGAAAGGGATCTGCAGGGGCGCCTGGGGGGCTCAGTCGGTTAAGCATCCAACTTAGGCTCAGGTCACGATCTCATGGTTGGTGGGTTCAAGCCCACGTCGGGCTCTGTGCTGACAGCTCAGAGCCTGGAGCCTGTTTCGGCTTCTGTATCTCCCTCTCTCTGCCCCTCCCCTGTTCACACTCTGTCTCTCTCTCTCTCTCTCTCAAAAATAAACATTAAAAATTTTTTGAAAAAAAAAAAAGAAAAGAGCTTTCAGGATTGGGTGTTTGAGGGTGGAGGAATTACGAGAGGAAAAGCAAGGAAAGAACGAAGTCTGCAGTTGGGACTCTATCAGCACCCAAAGCAGGCCTCTTTTGAATATAAGAAGAAGAAGAAGAAGAAGAAGAAGTTAACAGGGTATTTTAATGGATCTTAACTCCTTGGGCATTTTTCATGATATAGTTCATGAGATGTTTGCTTTTCTTAAACTATGGAATGTAGATTTATGTATTATTTTATTTTTTTGCCCAAAGTGGGGCCCTAACTCATGACCCTGAGCTCAAGACCTGAACTGAGATCAAAAGTCAGACGCTTAGGGGCGCCTGGGTGGCTCAGTCGGTTAAGTGTCCGACTTCGGCTCAGGTCATGATCTCACAGTTCATGGGTTCAAGCCCCGCGTCGGGCTCTGTGCTGACAGCTCAGAGCCTGGAGCTTGCTTCAGATTCTGTGTCTCCCTCTCTCTCTGACCCTCCCCTGCTCACACTGTCTCTGTCTCTCTCTCTCAGAAATAAATTCAAAAAAAATTTTTTTTAATTAAAATCTGTTTCTCCCTCTCTCTCTCTGCCCCTCCCCTGCTTGTGCGCACTCTCTCTCTCTCTTTCTTTCTTTCTCTGTCTCTCTCAAAAATAAATAAACAAACAAAAATCAGACTCTTAACTGGGACTGAGCCCCCAGGCACCCCTGGAACTTTTTATACCTTTATGTACAATTAACGTGGTTATAGAATGGTAAATACACCTGTAAACCCAGGAATGTGTATAGTAAGTCTGTTTTACTAAAAGTGCTCCTTCCCTAACCACTATATGTCATTCATCCCATGTTTGCCTGTCTGATAGAGGTGTCTCTATTCTTTTGATTTCCTTCATTGGATTTCCTTCATTAGTGAGTTTTCCGTTTTTCATATTTCTTCAGTCACAAGAATCCATGAGGTATCTCTTTGTAAAACATTCGAATATGAGAATAAAACTTAAAAAAAAAAAAACCCCACGTAGTGGCACAGTGCCTGGCTGGCTCAGTCATATAGCACACCACTCTTGATCTCAGGGCCATGAGTTCAAGCCCCACGGTGGGCATGAAGCCTACTTCAACAGGAACAACGACGACATTTTTAAAAAAATTTCAAATATGGACCATATGTTTTTTTCTTTCTTTTTAAATGTTCATTTATTTTTGAGAGAGAGAAAGAGAGAGAAAACAGGGGAGAGGCAGAAAGAGAGGGAGACACAGAATTCGAAACAGTCTCCAAGCTCTGAGCTGTCAGCACAGAGCTTCACGTGGGGCTCGAACTCACGAACAGTCAGATCATGGCCTGGGCGGAAGTTGGACACTTAACCGACTGAGCCACCCAGGTGCCCCTCAAATACAGACCATAAAACGCCCAACTGTCACAGTCCTTCTCCCCTCCCCAGAGGAGAATTCTTGGGCACCTGCCTCTGGGCCTTTTTCTCTTCGTCTACAATCATGGGGCCTGGATTTGATTGTTTGCCATCTGTGTTGTATTCCAACCTACTTTTTTCTCTTTAACAGCAGTCTTGGGAAGCCCTTCCAAGGTGATACCTGTGCTGGTCACTTAGAAGCCCTCCCCAGTTCTCTCCTGCCGGAGGGACTACGCTTTGTACGGGCTGCGTTGTTCGCCGGAGTACAGATGTGTTTACTGCTTCCCATTTCACTGTGTCCTCCTTGCAGCCAACGCCGGGGTGAACGTTCCCGTGTGGACCAGCCTTTTGTGTAACTGGGGAGCGGTGTTTAAGGGTGCTGCTAAATTGCCCCCCAAAGACGCAATTTCCCTTCCCACTGAAAGGATGAGTAAAATTTTACGTCTTCATAGGTACTGCATATTATCAGTCTTTACAAATTCCCTCAACCTAGTGAGCGAGTATTAGCTTATTATTGTTTCAATTTGAGGTTGAGCATCACCATTCATGGATTCAACAGATATGTGGGGGTCTACTCTCCGCAAAGCCCTGCACAGGCACCCAGTCACCAGTGGTGAATAAAACAGATACTGTTCCTGGGGTGCCTGGGGGCTCAGTTGGTTAAGCATCCAGCTTCAGCTCAGGTCATGATCTCAAAGTTGGTGGGTTCGGGCCCCACGTCGGGCTCTGTGTTGACAGCTCAGAGCCCATAGCCTGCTTTGGATTCTGTGTCTCCGTCTCTCTACCCCTCCCCTGTTCGCCCTCTCTCTCCCAAAAATAAATAAACATTAAAAACAAAACAAAAAAACCAAACCCAGATATTGATCCCATCCTCACAGATGAGGGAAATGAAGTCTTTTATTTGCAGATGTTCCCCCCCCCCCAGTATTTTGTCGTTTTAAAAACAGTTTATTTATTTATTTTGAGGGGGGAGGGGCAGAGAGAGAGGGGGAGAGAGGCTCCCAAGCAGGCTCCATGCTGCCCAGTGGAGGGTCAAACCCATGAACTGTGAGATCATGACCTGAGCTGAAATCAGAGTCGGACGCTTAACCGACTGAGCCCCCCCGGGCGCCCCCCCAACGTTTTGTCTTTTACTTTTGCTTATGATTTGGTGCTTTTATAACCAAATTAAAAACATTTTTTTCCTGTATCCAATCTATTCCTCTTTTATGCTTTCACCCCGGAAGATCTTCTCCTATCCCCAGATAATATACATAATCTCATATCTCTTTTAGGTTTTTTTTAAGTGGGTGTTTTGTCACAGCGGTCAGTAGAACAGGAGAGGCTGAGCTCACTGGGGTTCGCCTACTGTTAAGGGGTGGACACCTCAGCATCCAGTCCTGAGAGGGAGGCTCCCGGCATGGGCCCAGGACTAGAGAGGATTTCCCTCTCTTCTCTCTGGCCCTTTGGGTCTGCGAAATTAAAGCAAAAGTTTCTTCCAGAAAGGAGAGGTAGCTGCTCTGCATGACAAGGAACAAAACCATGTTGGCAGAAGGGAAGACCTCAGTTGCAACTCTCCGCGGGCGGAGCGTGGGCTGGGAGACAGCGGCAGGGGGCTGCCCCGCCCCCTGGGACTCCTGACCCATTTCTACACTGTGACTCCAAGTGCTAATGGCAGTGGACAGTCCAGGGTCCCTCGGCAAAAGGACTCGCCTGCAGTGGGTGCGACAGGCTCGGGGTCTGGCAGGAGCCCTTCTGTTGCTCTTACACCCTTTTCCTACCACAACAGTCACAGTTGCTCCGTGCAGAAAACTCGGCAACCACACAATAGCACAAAGGTGGGTGAGAGGCACAGAGTGAGGGGTCTTTTTTAAATTTCCTTTTTTTTTTTAATGTTTATTTTTGAAAGAGAGAGACAGCGTGTGAGCGGGGGAGGGGCAGAGAGAGAAGGAGACACAGAATCCGCAGCAGGCTCCGGGCTCTGAGCCATCAGCACAGAGCACCATGCGGGGCTGGAACCCACGAACTGTGAGATCATGACCTGGGCCGAAGTCGGAGGCTCAACCGACTGAGCCGCCAAAGCGCTCCGTTTCTCAGCCGCATTTCGGCCTCACACATCCACGCTTTGATTCGGCTGCACAAATCATTTATTTGCATTCATAAAACCTGGTTTGGCTCAAAAGCTTCCTCTTAAAGATGAATGATGGTGCTGTGAACTCTGGGGCCAGAAGAGGAAGTGAGAAGGGGGGACAGCTGGGGGCTTGTCCTCCTGTCACAGGCCCTTAGAGACCACAAGTGTAGTAGTGACCATTGGTTAAGACACCGTGCGTCGCTGGTGGGGGCACAGGGGGGCATGACCGTAAATGGGTCCCAGGCATCATGCATTTTTTCCTTCCTCAACAACCATTTGCTGAAACGTCTGTTCAAGGAATATAGTCCCAGCCTCAGCCAGGCCGATGCAGGCACAGGCTCTTATTCAAAAAGTGCAATCCAAGGAGGGCCCTGAGGAGATGGTGCTATTGGACTGATAGTGCTATTCTGTCCTCGGCTTCGACCAGGGCAAAAAATGTGGGAAGGGCATACCAGGCAGAGGGAACGGCGCATGCAGGTGCCTGGAAGCAAAGCAGACTGGGGCTTAGCCAGCAACCAGCAAGGCTGAGGCCTGGTCCCAGGAACCTCCGAGGGAGGAGGGGGATCAGAAGGGGAGGAGGGAGGGGGGAGGCAGCCGTAGAAGATGTATCGGCCTTACTGAATTTGGATTTTAGCCTGAAGTTAGTGAGGAGCCCCTGAAAGACATGATCAGAGCTGTGATTCCCAAAGGGAGTCCCGGCATCCTTGCAGGCCATGGGTTTCGAGACCAGCCCGTGAGGTCTTCCCTTTAAGCAGCAAAGGCAGTTTGGGCAGAGGTGGCGCAGGTGCAGGCTGAGTCTGTCACTCTTGAAGAGGCCAAACAAGTACATGGCTGGCAGGGGAGGGGGGACAACAAGGATCACGCCCCCCCACCCCCTGGAGTGGGGGCTGGGTGGATGGAGGGGCCTTCCACTATGCAAAGGAGACGGCAGTAGGTGAAGGCTGAGGCTCAGGTGGGGGTGGAGGTCGGCAAGCAGCTCAGGAAGCCAGCGGAGGGATGAGCTGACCAGGGGGGGCACACGTGGAGTGTGGACCAGAGGACCGGTCCTCCAGGGCTGCAGGGAGATGACAGATGGCGGTGGCAGAACAAACTCCGAGAGCACGCTGCCTGGGGCTCACTGGATGCGCCCCTCCACACGCAGCAGCAGGTAGTCCCTGAGGACGGGGGGCAGCGGGAGGCTGGCGGCGGCCTGGCGGCAGCGGCTCCCCAGCTGGACACGCACCGCCAGGCGGGCCAGGTGCTGCAGCCGCCTGGGCTGGTTCACCATGCACAGGGCCGAGGTGTAGAAGGCTTCGTGCTCCTAGGCCAGGAGTGGAACGGGATCAGATGGCCCAATACCCTTGACTCTGACCTCTGAGGATAACCAGGCGCTGGGGGCCCCAGGGCATTTGCAACATGCACCCCCTCTAGGCATTTGGCGCATCTTGAAAGACTCAGATTCAGAGCCCAGAGGCCCGGCCGTGGTCACGGGAGATGGGACCGCGCTGCAGGGCAGGATCTCAGCCACAGCTGTACCCACCCCCCCAACTCCAAAGATGCCGACCCAGCCCGCTGAGAAACGCCCATGCTGGCACAAGTGAGAGAGGCAGGAGAGGTGTGTGGGATTAGAGGTTGTCCTGAGATGCTCTTGGTGGGGGGGGGGCCCTGGGAAAGTCCATCCTGGACGGATAAGGCCTGGGGCTCAACCTTCCTCTCCATCTCCCCCAGAGCCCAGTAGGAGCTGCGCCTCTGGGGTGGACATACATACCTGCCACAGCTCTGGGAGCACTGCCTCCACCCAGGTATCACAGGACGGCACACAAGGATAGGCATTAAGCAGGACTTCCAAGGCCCGAGGGAAGTTGGCACAGAGTTTTAGCATCTAAGAACCAAAAGAGGGGCTTAGGGTCGCCGTGACTCTCCCAACCAAGGGCAGACCCAAGTCCAGCCTAAGTCAAAGCCCCACTCACACCCAAATTTGGGAGACTAAGGTCTGAGTCCCTCCTCACGCTTTCGCATGCCTCAGTTTACCCCACCTTCAAGTGGGCTGCAACTTCTTGGCCCCGATGAGTTTCCCTGGAAGCTCTTTTCTCCTTAGACACACTCCCCATTTGCCCTCAGTGGTCCTTTCCAAGGTGGGGACAGCCGGCCACAGAGCCGGGCTCTCACTCTCTTGGCACCCCTCTCCCCAGACGGCAGGGAAATTCCAGCCATGAGCTCCCCACCCAACCGGGGCCTCCTTGCAAAGGTCTTCCTTGCGCACCTCAGGGCGCACTGGCTGGGCCCCATAGTCCAGCAGCGTGGCGAAGAGGACCTCGGGCTCCCAGCTGGGGTCGTCCTGGACGGCCTGCAGCGCGCAGTCCATGGGCGTGTGGCCCGCCCCGTTGGGCACTCCCGCGCAGGCCCCATGGCGCAGCAGCAGCTCGGCCAGGGCCCCGCAGCCATTGGCGCAGGCGTTGTGCAGCGGCGTGTGGCGCTTGCGGCCGGCGGCGCTGGCGTCCGCTCCGGCCGCCAGGAGCCGGCGCGCTGCCGCCTGGTGATGCCGGCAGCTGCCTGGGCCCTCGGCCCCCGCGCACGCGGCGTTCAGGGCCGTCTCGCCCTGGCTGGTGCGCAGGTGCACGTTGGCCCCGTGCGCCAGGTAGAGGGCCACGTGCTCCTCCAGGCCGCGAGCCGCCGCCACGTGCAGGGGTGTCATCTCGCTGTCCCGCGCCGCCAAGTTCACAGTCGCTCCCGCCTCCAGCAGCAGCTTGGCGCACCTGGGGGCAAGGCACAAGGCCCAGAGGCCAATGCTGAGGGACCGAGGCCTGGCCTGCGGGCGTCCCCGTCCCCCTTTCTTCCCATACCGCTCGCCTAGAGGCTAGAGGCCAGCGTGACAAGCAACACCAGACTCGCAGAAGCCCCAGGACAGATGGCCAGAGCGTCAAGGCCTATGGGTGTCACCAGGAACATCTTCAGTTTGCAGATGAAACCTCAGCCGAGAAAGGTCTCAGTATAGCCAAGGACACAGAGCAAGTTAGAGGCTGCATCAGAAAGAGAACTCAGTGTTCCAGACAGTACCTCCCAGAGTCTGTTTATTTCCTCAGTAAATTCTAATCATGGGTTGGTTTCTGTTTCTGAAACCTGACTGCCCAAGCGGACTGGGACCCCCCAAGGCCGAGATCTGAATCCCTTGCCAGTGGTCTCCTGACATTTTGAGAGCACAAAATATCTTGACAACCCACTACTGGCTCCACAATGAATGTTACGCCTAGAAGATTAAAGAGTATGAGCCAGAATGAGAAAGAAATTGAAGTCCTAATATTTTCTTCATGCCTCCCAACTGGAAGACCAGGGACCAGTGATACCCACTCAAGCAAAAGAAGGCACCTGGGGACCCGCCGCTCCCCTTTCCCCTAGAGAAAACGACAAACACCGGATTTTAGGGAGCAGGTGTTTCACAGTCTTCCAGTCCCTGGAAAAATTTTCAGCCAGGACACTGTTGAGGCAAGCACGCATCATTAGCCACCACGGGGTACACCAAACAGAAACAAATGCCACTAATGATGCAATTAAACGAACAGTGATTTATAATTAAGAAGGCAGAATGGCAGCCCCTGGAAGCCCAGGGGCAGATCGGGACCGCTGACAAAACCCTGATGACCAGGTGTCAGTGTCCCTCCCCCAAACGGCCAGTATTCCCGCCCCACTCAGTTCACAGATGCAGGAGCCTCTGTGCTCAGCGGCCAAGAATTGAATAGCAGCCAGTCATCCCTAAACAGCTATTTTCTCAGTGAGTTCTAATCACGGGCTAATTTTTGTCTCTAAACACTACATTCAAAAAACACTTGAGGCGCCCAGGTGGCTCAGTCAGTTAAGCGTTCGACTTTGGCTCAGGTCATAATCTCACGGTTCTTGGGTTCGAGCCCCGCGTCCAGCTCTGTACTGACAGCCTGGAGCCTGCTTCGGATTCTGTCTCCCTCTCTCTGTGCCCCTCCCCCGCTTACACTCTGTCTCTCATAAAAAAAAAAAGAATAAACATTAAAAAAATTTTTTAATTAAAAATTAAAAAATAAAATAAGAGCTCACTCAGCAGGGTTTCAGTAAGTTTCACTTAAAAGGATAAAGTGGGTTGGAAAGTGTCCATCATGGATCTAGATCCAGCTTGGGAGAGATTCCCAGCACGTGGGCCGTAGAGTGTCTTCCAGGAGCCCTTGACTTCTTACAACTGCCAGCCCTGGCTGGGGACCCGATTTGGAAAAGTACAAACACCATTGTGTGTGTGTGTGGGGGGGGCAAAAACCTTAATCTTTTTTTTAAGTTTTTTTTTTTTTAAGTAGAGTTGACACACAATGTTACATTAATCTCAAGTGTACAACTTAGTGATTTGACAAGTTTATACATTATTCTATGTGCACAAGTGTAGCTGCCATCTGTCCTGTTACATGGCTATGACAATATCATTGACTATATCCCGTATGCTGTGCCTTTTACTCCCGTGCCTTCTTCATTCTGTAACTGGAAACCTGTATCTCCCACTCCCCTTCACCCATGTTCCGCAGCCCTCGACGCCCCGAAAAACTTGTTGATCTTAAAATTTGGGAGGAGGAGGTGTCGGGGGGGGGAGCTTGTTGGGAAACATTGGGCCACACCTTTCTCGATGCCTCCCTTAAAACAGGTAGGAATTTGGCTACAGAGGATTCACAGAGAAGAGACCGTGGTTGGAATAGGTCTTGCAAAAAAGCAACAAGGCTTCTGTCCCCTGAGCTTAGCTCACATGACGTTGGACACGTCACTAAACCTTTTTGAGCCTCAGTTTTCTCCCCTGTAGAATGAGACCTGTCTCCCAGGGTTGCTGTGAGGACATGTGTCTATTGAGGTATTTTTCCCCCTCTGGCCATGTGAGCTGGACACACACACATACACACACACACACACACACACACACACACCTTCCCCTGGGCACCTACTGCAAGGACTCAGGGGCTGTGCAGAGGTGCAAGGGGGTTGTGCCCTCCTCGGACAACACGTTGGCCTTGGCACCGAAGGTCAGCAGCAGCTGCACACAGTCAGACCGGGCCCGGGCACAGGCCTCATGCAAGGCTGCCTGGCCTCCAACCCGCGCGTCCAGCTCAGCTCCCTGCCGGATCAGATGGCGGGCACAGGCAGTATAGCCTCGGGCAGCAGCGATGGTGAGGGGTGCCGTCTGCTTCGTCTTAGGCGTCAGCACCCAGAACCCTGGGGAGAGCAGGCAGTGTTGGTGGGGGGATGAGACACCCACAGGGCAGGTTGTGGTGTACAGTTGACCTTGGCCTTCCCTCTGTACCCTCGGCTGAGCACACATGCTGTGCAGGGCTGTACCTACAGAGAGGGGCTCACTCAAGCCCTGAACTGTATACACTGGAACAGCCTCCTATTGTAATTTAAATTTTTTAATGTTTATATTAGAGAGAAAGAGAAAACATGCACGCGTGAGTGGGGGAGGAGGGCAGAGAGAGAGAGAGAGAGAGAGAGAGAGAGAGAGTCCTAAGCAGGCTCCACGCTTAACTGGCTGAGCCACCCAGGTGCCCCTGGGATAGCCTTTTAGAATGGTTTGTCAATCTGTAACAAAACATAGTATGTGTGTCATAAAAAAAAAAAAAAAAGTAATTGCTCTTTAAAACCACAAGGGCAATGAGAGAGAGTTAATCCTGCTAAGGAAACCTCTGGGTCTTGGAGCCCTCAATGGATTCATTGGCTCTTGTTCGCTAGGGTGTTCTGGTGCTGGGCTTTGGGTTATGCACAAAGGGCCTGGAGTGGAGCTTGGGAGTAACCAAAGAGCAGAGCTGAAGGAGCCTAGTTAGGAATTCTAGAACATTCCTGGAGCAGATGGGGGAAGGGAGGGTGGCAGTGGAGGAAGAGTGGAGGTGAAGAATCAGAGGTGGGGGTGGGAAAGGAAGAGGGGGTGGGGGGTTGGTCTTGGGACTGATGTTGGATCTGAATTGTAGAACTGGCCATGGACTTGTTTGATTAATTTTATTTTTTAGAGGGGGAGGGGCAGAGAGAGCAAGAGAGAGAGAGAGAGAGGGAGAGAGAGAATCTTAAGCAGGCTCCACACAGAGCACAGAGCCCAACATGGAGCTCAGTCTCCCCACCCTGAGATCATGACCTGAGCTGAAGTCAAGAGTTAGACGCACTCAACCGACTGAGCCACCCAGGGGTCTCCAAGAACTTGTTGAAGGGACGTAGTTGTCTAATATTTAACTGTAAGTCATTTGCATTACAGTGAAGTAGATTCCTGGGTTGGCCAAATTTGGGGTAAAGCATGTTTTGTTTTTTATCAGGATTGAAATGAAGGCCAAGTTCCATTTGGGGATAGACACGCTGCAGGACCAGAGCAGGATACCCTGGGTCGGGTCACACCTCTAACAGTTAGAGCCAAGCAGGAATCTGGAGCTGACAGTGGCTGTGAGAACATAAGCTCTCCGATATTGAGCCCCCACATCCATGTGTGGTATTTGAGGCAATCTCTGTCGGTCTGTCTGTCGGTCTTAAGAGCAGGGTGATCTCGGTTGAGGTGTCTGGTTTACACGGACAAACCCATGGGTGAGAATAGCACTTTAGGAAATTCTCTGGCAAGAACACAGAGATGTTCATCATATTGCTATTTAAAACACTTTTCTAAAAAAGGAACCCAATCTAGGGGCGTCTGGGTGGCTCAGTCAGTTAAGCATCCAACTTCAGCTCAGGTCACGATCTCCTGGTTTGTGAGTTCGAGCCCTTCGTCGGGCTCTGTGCTGACAGCTCAGAGCCTGGAGCCTGCTTTGGATTCTGTCTCATTCTCTTTCTGCTCCTCTCTCACTTGTGCTCTGTCTCTCTCTGTCTCTCAAAAATAAATAAATGTAAAAAAAAGTAAAAGAACAAAAAAAAAGGAATCCAATGTATTCGGTCTATTTGGGGGCTAGTTATATAAATCATGGCACACTCATACAATATCATTTATGCATCTATTTAAAATATTATGTGGAGGGGTGCCTGGGTGGCTCAGTCAGTTAAGCGTCTAACTTCGGCTCAGGTCATGATCTCACAGTTCGTGGGTTTGAGCCCCATGTCAGGCTCTGTGCTGACCGCGAGCTCAGAGCCTGGAGCCTGCTTCAGATTCTGTGTCTTCCTCTTTCTCTGACCCTCCCCTGTTTACGCTGTCTGTCTCTCTGTCTCTCTCAGAAATAAATAAAACATTAAAAAATTTTTAAAATATTATGTGGAAGGCTTGGCTGGTTCCGTCAGTGGAGCATATGACTCTTGATCTTGAGGTTGTGAGTTTGAGCCCCACATATGGTGTACAGATTACTTAAAAGTAAAATCTTATTTTATTTAAAAAATTTTAAACATGTTTATTTTAGAGAGAGAGAGCGCATGTGTGAGCGCAAGCGGGGGTGGGGGGAGGGGTAGGGAGATGGAGAATCCCAAGCAGGTTCAGCACTGTCAGTGCAGAGTCTGACACAGGGCTCAAACTCACCATGAGATCATGACCTGAGCAGAAATCAAGAGTAGGTTGCTTAACCGACTGAGCCACCCAGGTGCCCCTTAAAAATAAAATCTTAGGTGTGCCTGGGTGGCTCAGTGGGTTAAGCGTCCAACTCCTGATTTTGGCTCAGGTCATGATCCCACAGCTCGTAAGACTGAACCCTGGGGCGCCTGGGTGGCTCAGTTGGTTAAGTGTCCAACTTCAGCCTAGGTCATGATCTCATGGTTCGGGAGTTTGGGCCCCACGTTGGGCTCTGTGCTAATGGCTCATAGCCTGGATCCTGCTTCGGATTCTGTGTCCCCCTCTCTGTCTGCCCCTCCCCTACCAGTGCTCTCTCTCTCTCTCTCAAGATAAACATTAAGAAAAATTAAAAGAAAAGACTGAACCCTGTGTCACCTGCTTGGGATTCTCTCCCTCCATCTCTCTCTGCCCCTCCCATTTGCGATCGCGCTGGCACACACTCTCTCTCTCAAAATAAATACACTTAAAAATTTTTTTTAATAAGTAAACATATATATATTCAGAGAAAAACTTGCATTAGAATAACTGTGCTCCTGGGGCGCCTGGGTGGCTTAGTCGGTTAAGCATCCGACTTTCCGACTTTCGCTGAGGTCATGATCTCGCTGTTTGTGGGTTCGAGCCCCGCGTCAGGCTCTGTGCTGACTGCCAGCTCGGAGCCTGGAGCCTGTTTCAGTCTGTGACTCCCTCTCTCTCTGACCCTCCCCTGCTCACGCTGTCTCTCTCTCCTAGAAATAAATAAAACATTTAAAAAAAAAAAAAAAGGATTAACTGTGCTCCTATGTAATTGGTATGTTAATATAACTTTAACTCGGAAAAGACATACAAATCGCTAACTGCGCCTCATCTCTGCCTAGGAGGGAGCTAGAACGGGCTGTAGGAAGGAATGGACAGGCCAAGCCTGTCCTCGTCCCCACCCCCGCCCCCGCCCCTCCCTCCCCTTCTGCCCCACTGGGTGCTCCCTACCCTGTTCAGCCGACCAGGCCAGCTGGTTGCTCACAGTCTCCACGATCATGTTGGCAGCGTCTTCATCCTGGAACAGGGCTTGGACCTGTAGCAGGTCACCGGAGAACAGAGCATTGTGCACGGCCGGGTCTCGGCAGCAGCGGCGCGGCCTGGCGAGGCGGACCCGGGGGCTGGGGGGGCACCTCTGGCTTCGGCACTGCCGGGCCGCGGCCCGCCGCCGGTCCTCCCACTCCAGCCACTCCCGCTGCAGGCGGAGAGCTCGCAGCGTGGAGGAGGTGAAGGGGAAGGTCTCCTCTGCCATGCGGAGGGGCCCGGGGGGTCTGGGCAGAGCCGGGGTCCCTCGGCCTGACTACTTCCCTTGCTCTGAGCAGCCGCCCTGGCCCCTCACTCGTGATCCAGTGAGAAGAGCAGCTGAGGCTATAAATAGGTCCTGTGCTGATCTAGTAAACACCGTGTGCCCTGAGTCATGATCCCGGTGCAGAGAAGGTGTTGGGTCAACCCCTGGCCCTACTGACACCCTCCCAGTGGGGCAGTAGGCCCTCAGCTGAGGCCATCTGGGATGGAACCCCACGGCCAGCGTCACCCACTTCTCTGGAGAGAGCACCTTGGGTCAGCAAGGTCCATGGTGAGTGAGAGTCCATCTGGGAGATGGGGGGTGGCGGGGAGAGCTGGAGCAACCAGGCCTCTCACATGTTGACTGGAGGGCAAAGCCCGGCCCAGGAGATAAGGGCAGGTAGAGAGAGGATGCAGACAGCTCTTCAGGCACCTGCAGTAAGCACGAAAACTGCACACAACTGCACAGGGCTTTACGGTAATTACATTACCTTTACATTCATCTTCTTTTTTTAATGTTTATTTATTTTTAATATTTATTTGTTTATTTTGAGAGAAAGAGAGAGTGTGTGAGCAGGGAGGAGCAGAGAGAGAGAGAATCCCAAGTAGGTGCCTCTCTGTCAGCGCTGAGCCTGATGTGTGGCTCGAACCCATGAACTATGAAATCATGACCTGAGCCGAAATTAAGGGTTGGATGTTTAACTAACTGAGCCATCCAGGCGCCCCAACTTTTACATCCATCTTCACTCCAAGGGCCATACTTCCTGGCTCACGGAGGCAAGAAGTTTGGTTTTGACCATGAGTTATACAATCAAGCTAATGATCACAGTCGAACACCTCTGAGGTGGGTGGTTTTATGTCGGTCTTAACGATGAGGAACTTAAGGCTTAACAAGGGGGAAATTACTCGTCCCAAAGTCACAGCTTGTGTGGAGCGGAGCCAGGACTAGGACCCCAGTTGGCCAGACCGCATCAATGGTGCACTTTGTTTCCAGCTGCTGCGGCCACAGGAGGGCGGGCAGTGGTGACAGCCTGTCCCCAGCCTCCTAGCAGGCCAGAACGAGCTCTAGAAACTGCCCGCAATGAATCTTGTGACCCCAGCACCTAAAAGGGCTCACCTGCCTGCCTGAGGAAGGCCAAGGGGCCGACCCGGCAACTCGGGACTGGGACGCCAGCAGCCTTCAAGTCACAAGCCCGTGCACCCACGAGAGAAGCAGCTGTGCTTCTGGGAGCCTCTAGGGGGAGGCATGAGGCCGTGAAATAGCGCTGGCGGCGGCCACGGCCAAGCCCGGGAAGGGGAGGGCACAAGGGATGCCAGCCCCAGTGGGGGCTATCGGGGCTGTCCCCAATCCCCGTCCTCTCCCAGTGTGCTGGCGGGAGTGGCCTCCCTCGCCCGCAACGCCTACCCATTCCCTGGCTCCGCAGCAGCCCCTGCTCCCTTACCTCTGACTTCTCCCTCCCCCTGATCCCTCACAGGCAAGTCCCAGCTCTGCACTGCCAGTCACCAGCTCAGGGCCCTTGACCACGGCGGGCCCAGCCTCCAGCCGTTCCTTTCTCCCACGCAAGCCCCCTGCTCTGCCGCCCCAGTGGAGAACATTCTCCACTTGGAACCAAATGGTTCACTTCCTAGCTTGACAATGTCTGCTGGCTTCCAACAGCTGCCCTCGCCGAGTAGAGCGTGGCTCCTCGGGTGGTAGCATCCTCACGGAGCCTCCTCACCCTTCCCTGCCACCCCCCCCCGCCCCGTGCTCCAGGAGGACTCACGAGGGTGCCGTGAGGGACCCATCCCAGGGTACCGTGGACAGAAGTGTCCCGCCAGAGTGGGACCGGGATTTATTCAGCTGGGTCTCTGTAACCCAGCAAGGGCCTGGCGCACAATAGGTCATGATGTGGCTTTAGCAGCGCTTGGCCGGAGGCAGGTGGGCCCCTGCGTGCAGCGCAGGGACTGAGGGCCCTTGTTCTCTGCCAGAGCACCGCTCATCTGCCTCCCCAAGTGGGTGGCAGCCGCCGCCTGGGCTGTTTCCGGCGCGGCCCTAACCCTGCCTTTCACCCACTCTGGCCCCAGCCTCTTGGTGGCATTCCAGGGTGGGGGATCCCAGAGGAGGCATGACGTCATGCACAGCGAGGCCCTGGAGATCCTCGGAGAAAGGCGCCTCTATAAACGCGGCTGTGATTAACCCTGTTGGAACCCATTGGGTGTTTTAATTGCCCCGCCGACGGCCTGCCTGAGCGCCCACAGCTGGGTTCCCAGGCTTGGGCACTGGCAAGGCCAGGTGGGGCCAAGAGGGTCCAAGGTGGGGTGGGTGGCGCCTTCCTTCAGAGGCACACGGTAGTCATGGCGTGCAGGGTGCAGGTCCGTGTTACCTCCTCAGCTCAGCTACCCCTCCCCCCCGCCCGCCGCCTTCTTGTCTGTCACACAGGCCTGAAGGTGCTCAGAGATACTGTGTTGTCTCCCATCTTTAGCCTCAGCTCCCTGAGGGCAGAGAATGGAGGCTTTTATTGCAACCCGCACCCACACCCACGGGGAGCCCAGGGGCGGGAACAGTGCCAGGTGAGTGGCTCCCCGCCCTGCCCTCTGGGGACTGAGCCTGAAGGGTAATGAGGGACACGAGAGTCGAGGACGCCAGTCAGGACTGTGAGAGGTAGAGGGACTGAGGGGAATGGCCTGCAGACCAGGCGCAGGGCGCGGTTTGGGTGCAGGAAAACCCCACGGCATGGGGGGCCATGGCCCAGATCTGGGCTGCATCTGCAGGGCTGGGGAATTAGCAGCGGGTAGAAAAGGAAGCACATCATCTGTTCAGGTAGGAAGGCTGCTGGCGAATTAGCCCCTTCTTGCTCCTGGGCTTGGAACACAAAAGCCTTCTAGGACACGGTCCCACGGCAACCAGAGGCCAGCTGAGCAAGGCGTTCTTAAAGCACTTTCTCACTTCAGCCTTCAGACAGGGATCCAGGAGATCGGCCTTTCTTTGGGAAGGAGATTAGTGCCATCCCCCAGAACAGCGCCAAACCCACCGGGGGCCTGGGGCTCACGGCACTGTCTGGAAGGCTGAGGCCGACGCAGGGCAGGCTGGGAGTCAAACTAGGGTCTTTAACCCACACACCCTCAGCCCTGAGCTGGGGGACAACTCCTTTCTTTCCTTCATTTCAGAGAGGAAAACAAGGCTGGTAACTTAGTATAATTCCACCTTGTGCCCCTTGTTCAACTCTGGTGTGAAAGGGAGCACAGCAAAGCTACAGTGACAAAGGACTGTTGGACAACTGAATAAAGTAGCGCTGGGTTATGACCCAACACTTAAAACAAATACCCACGAGTCCACCCTGATTTAATTGTAGGACTGAATAAGAAATGAGGGAGAATTCCAAACAATCTACAGAAATCGTCTGTCCTTAGAGAGGGTAGAACAGAACTCCTCATTCCATAAGCATGGGCCACACCCAGTGACTTTCTGCCAGAGAGGTCAGTATGAAAAGAGAGAAGAAAAAAAGGTACAGTGGAGAACCCTGGCAAACACTACTTCAGCCAGGTGATCAAGGTCAACATCAACTCTTGACGTGTGATGAGAACACACCTTACTTCTGTGGCCTTCCTCCGCGAAACACATAGCCCTAGTCTCATCTTAAAGTTCCAGTAGAGGGCCTCCTGGAATGTGCTGGACCCATGCTCTTCAAAGCTGTCAAAGTCATTAAAACAAAACAAAACAAAAAAAACAAAAAAATGGGGAAGGTCTGAGGAAACCGCCAGAACCGAGAGGAGCCTGAAGAGACAGGACCCCTTAGTGGAACGTGGGATCCTGACAGAAAAGGGACAGCAGGGAAACTGTAAATTGGAAGAAAGCATTAAGTTCCGCCAACCTTTGTCATGTACGATTCCCGGTTGTTTAGTTGTTAAGAAGTGTTGGTACTAACGTAAGATGCTGAGGGGGAAACTGGGTGTGGGATGCATAGGAACTCCCTGTACCATCTTTGTGATAATTCTGTAAATCCACAAGTGTCTAGGAGAAGAGTTTATGGAAAAAGAGACAGGGAGAGAGGAGAACGAGCAGCTTGGCTCTGCCCCGGCCAAAGCACTGCCGGCAAGGCAGGCAGGACGAGCAGCAGTGAGAGCGGAGAGCAGAGGGAGGCGAGCGGGGCAGGCAGCTGCTTTATTTCAGAACAAGACACCACAGCCGCACCCCTGCCCCCCGCCCCTGGGAACCCAGGGCACAGGTGAGCTGGGCAGCTACAGCCTCAAGAGACAAAGCAGAGGGAAGTCCGAGTGTGTTGCTTCCCCGCCCGGAGGGACGGGCCGCCACTGCTGGGGTATGGCTCCTGTGGCTCCTCAGGTGTCCAGGGACAGGGAGTAAGGAGCTCAGGGGCCTCTAAAGTCAAGGTGAGGCAGGGGAGGGCCACACTTTCCCCCAGCAGGAGAAGGAATGGTTGCACCCAAGGGCCTGGAGGACAGAGCAGCAGAAAGGTCATTCCTGGGCTGAGTTCTGGCATGAGTGACAGCAGCGGGGAGTCGGAGGGACAAGGGTGCTCCCAGGGAAGGCACCCAAGGTCAAGGCGGCCCTAAAAGCCCGGAGCCGTGTTTATCCTGCAGTCGGGCCAGGCTCCCCCTCTCCCCGGGACCCGATCCGACACAACCGGGGATCCTGCTCGGGTGCCGAGAGGCTGCGTGCTCACGGAGGGTGCCTCGCCTCGGGGCAGTCCCAACTGCCGGTCCCACAGAAAAAGTCCTCAGGGAGCTCACTCAGGAGTCCGTCCAGGTCATCTGCAGGGGGACATGGAGAGGGTAGGTGGACTTAGTGTCAACAGTAGGGTTCCATGTCACTCAGATCCAAAGCTCCTGCCCTTCAGGGGGGACTGGGCCTGGCCACACAGCTGGGCAGCCGTGACGCGCTAACGGCCTGAGGCTCGCCCGCCTCCCCTCTTCCCTCTGTGTCCCACACGCGCACACACAGGAGGCACGGACAAAATGCCAAGAAGACTCTCCCCCTGGGTCTCGGTGGTCCCTCTCTTTGCATCCAGAGGCCTAGCGCTAGACAGGCTCCAGAGCTCCTCCAGTGCAGCCCTCTCCTCGGACGTGGGGGGAGAAAGGCCGGGAAAGCCATCTCAGGTGTTCGGGGTCACGGCATTCCCTAATCTGGTTTCTCGCCTCCAAAGTGTGAGACAACGTCACCCCCTTTCCCACAGGGCATCCAGGGGCGCTTGGAAGGAAGTAACTGTCCCCGACTGTAGTTCTCAGGCGGGTGCTTACGTCTGAGATCCTGGACCTCGAGCCGGGTACCAGCACTGCTCACGATAGCAGCTAACACTTGCGGAGCGCGTGCTGTGCTGGGCGCAGGGCCGTACCCGCCCTACTCAGCCCTTCCTTCCAGTCCTCACAGTACCCTTCACAGGGCAGCTCATGGTTCTTCCTGTTAGAATCCCCACTTTGTCTGAAGAAAACCGAGTCCAAAGAGGTCAAACAGCCTGCCCGTGGTGAGCAGACCCAAGGTCCCTCTGACGCCAGGGCCACGGACGACTTCCAGCTGGAAAACCCCCGCACCGTGGACGGAGTTAGTCAGACTGGAAACTACACCTGTGGAGGTGAGTCCGGCCTGGCACAGACATGTGACACATGTGGCCACTGGAAGGGTAGAAGCCTGTCTGGGGACATTCAAAATCTGATTGAGGTGACCAGCCCTGTACGAGGGGAAGTGGGACTGAAATTAGTAACAGAAAAAGGTGGCTGTCACTAGCTACATTAGGGCTATTCGGGAAAACTCTGCATTAAATGAAGGGGAACGAGCAGTCAGCGCGGGCCTAGGGAACTAGGAATCAGGGTAAGAACAAGCACGGGTGTCTCCACGCCCTGTCCAACCATCACAGGTGGTTGTCTGCTCAGCACGTCTGTCCCTACAGTGCAGGCGTGACACCAGCCACAATACTGTACGGGCAAGCTTACTTCTAAGGAATGAATGCAACATTCCAGAGAAGATTCCAGCCTAAGGGGTACTTTCTCATAGGCTCTAAGTAAGTGGGCTTTGTGGTTTATCCGCTGGTCTACGGCAACATTGGTTCATGTGAGACACTCCCAGGATTATTTAAGTAATCTCTACACCCAGCGCGGGGCTTGAATTCACAACCCTGAGATCAAGAGTGGCACACTGTTCCAACTGAGCCAGCCAGGGGCCCCTGATGCGAGACACTTAGCCATAATCTCATGAACCGTGGGGCCAGGCAGGGTTGAATTTATGGAATCAAAAAGCTGAGGCACAGACTTGGATCGTGCTAGCTTCACCTGGGTGATGTGCCTCACCCCCCACCCCGAGGAACAGGCTGGTCGTACCCCAACAGGTCTGTATCCTGGTCCCACATGGATGTGGGGCCCCTCAGCACTGCCTGGAGGGCCTCTGAGCTTGGTCAGGATGGGGAAATCTGCCTCTGGGGTCTGGCCATCAGCCCACAGGAGGCTTGAGCTGTGGCAGAAGGATGGGGCCAGCTCCTCTCCTTGCGGCTAACAGCACATGGCCTGGAAACGGTGCTGGGGGTGGGGGGGACCTGTGGCTCACGCTGTATTTGCTTCACATGGTCCCTCTCACGCTGCTAGTTAGTTTGGGGACTGCAGCCTTGCCTGAAAAGACACCACATCTGATTTCTAAGACTGTAGAAGACCCAAAGATTGACAGGAGGAGGAGAGACAGGCAAGGCCAGATCTTTCTGGCTGTGCTACGCAAGAGGAAATAAAAGGCAATGCTTTTTTGCCTCCCGGGGCGCTGACTGCCTCACCTGCTTCCGGGAGTTCCTGCTCAGGGGAGGCCCCTGCTTCTGCCCCGTGCGCTGTTCTCAGGACTCTTCCAGACTTTGCGGTCTTGGTCTCTTGATGGAGGGCGCCAGCAAAGCTCCTGGGGTCCTGGGGACAGAGGGCCTGGTTACCGCCGCCTGGGCTCCTGATAATCCTCTGGACAATTCCATGTCCCCCCAGACAACCTCAAAGGAACAGGTGGGGGTTTGGGAAAGACACAAAAGAGGAGGGCGGCAAGGGCCAGTCACCCAGGGGAGGGAGATGAAATACCCAATGCCCCAAACAGCAGATAATTTAAAAAAAACAAAAAACTTTTTCGGGCTCTCTTCTTTACTAATTCTGTTGGTTGCTGGTGTGTTAGGAAATCTATATGTAGCTAGAGCAGAGAGCAACGTGGCCATTCAAAAATTTGCTGAGGAGTTGGCCTGGGATTAAAAAGCTGTTAATAATCCCCACACTAGCTAATATATGAGCAGGTAATGGAAATTAGTAATTAAACTGTTAACTACAGTCAGCCCTAGGGAATGGGGATGGAGAAGAGTAAGTTTCAAGCTTTGCTTGACTCTGTACCATTTCAGTTTTTGTCAATGAGTATGGATATCTTGATATTTAAAAAAAAAATTCTTAATGTTTTATTTATTTTTGAGAGAGAGACAGCGTGAACAGGAAGGGGTCAGAGAGAGAGGGAGACACAGAATCTGAAGACAGGCTCCAGGCTCTGAGCTAGCCGTCAGTCAGCAGAGATCCCAACGCGGGGCTCAAACCCACGAACCGTGAGTTCATGACCTGAGTCGAAGTCGGATGCTTAACCGATGGAGCCACCCAGGCGCCCCGATATCTTGACATTGAAAAGAAAAGGAAAGATGGTTTTTTTGGAAGGAGGGTGATTTTGAGAAAACATGGAAGGTTAAGGGGAAAGACAAGGGAAATGGAAGCAGGCCATTAGAGCGAAACGTGCCATGAGTGGAAGTCATCAGTTGAACACGTTCACTTTATAGATGAAGCAAGAGCGGGGGCAGGGCCAGGACTTGCCCAAGGTCACGTTACAAATTACCAGCAGAGTGGGGACATGACCCAGGTTACCTGACCTCCAGGCCAGGCCATGATAACAACCCAGGATCCCAGGAAGAGTGGAAGAGGCCACCGAGGGGACAGTGTGGGCCAAGTCAAGGGCAGGCTTGGCACTCTTAGCCGGGAGTGGAGCTGCCTGGAGCCCCGCTCTCCTTTAGTTCCCAAGAGGGTTCTGTGTGGGTGCCGCCTCACCTAGCGTAGGTGGAGGCCAGGAGGGAAGCCGCAGAGCGAGTGCCGGCTCACCCGACAGTGCAGATGTAGCTCGCTCTTCTCTGCCACCTGTAGCAGATCTGACCCTCAGTCACTTACTGACCCCACACCCTCTGGGGGACCCACAGCTTGGTTAGTTCTCAAGTGACTCCCACGCTCTCCAGGGCCCAAGCCTGTCATCAGATCACGATCACCAGGAAGCCGGCTGCTCCAGGTCCTGTTACTCTGCCGTCTGGCAGGTGGCTGGGCCCGGAACAGGAGGAGACGACCCTGTCCCCAGAGGCATCTCCTCACCTCAGGGCAACTGCCCCCCTCCCACCTCTGCCCCCGAGAGTGAAGGAGGGGAAGGTACCAGAATATACAGGCAGAATGCGCATCTCCCAGGCCCTGTTCCATCCTGCTCCTCATACCTTGGGGAAGGGCTGAGATGGCATCAGGAAGTTCCCATCCCCAGAATCTGGGCTGTAAATATGGACCAGGTTGTTGGGTGTCACGTTGAGGTAGTGATTTCGGAGCGAAGGAGAAAAGACTCCAACCTGGAGTTGAGGAAGGGGAAGGTCAGTGCCCCGGTGGGGCACCAGATGTGGTCCCGTGCCACCTGGTCCCCGCCTGCCTGTCCCTCCCCGGCCTCGGCACCGGGCTCCCACACACCGGCCCTGCCCCAGCCCTGGAGTAGGAGCCCAGCAGAAGCGGGCACCATGCTCCCCTCCCTGCAAAACACAAGCCCCCGTCCCCATCCGCCCCCACAGAATAGGAGGCAGGGTCTAGCACTAGCCTGGCCATCCCTTGCCTGGGACCGGGAGGGAAGGGAGCCAGACCGACCACTCGGGGGCTGTCTCCAGGGTCGGGAGGGCTGGTGGGGAGGGTCCCCCATCTGGAGCCCCCATACCTGCTTCAGCAGCAGCACCGAGCCAGGCTTCAGCTCACTCTGACGGGTCTCGAGCAGCGACCTGTGCAGCGTGCCCTGCATCTCTCCTGCAAATACCGTGTGGCCCATCAGGCTGGGTCAGGGACAGCACAGTGACTGGATTGGGCCCTGGTGGGGAAGTGGGCTGCTCGCTGCCTCAATTTTCCCATCTGCACATGGAGAGAGGATGACTCCTCCTCATCCCCTGAACTCAATGAAGGCCACTCATCAGACAGCCCCAGAGCCTAACTTCTCACCCGTGGGGTCCCTGAAAACCACACTGGCGTCCATTGTGCTCCGGCTCAGGGACTTGACCATCACTGCCATGCTGGGCACCTTGTTCCTGGGAAGCTGCTTCAGGGCTGCCTGGTTACAAGGAGAGGCATTTGCTGAGCAAGATCCCACCTGGAAGGTTCCCAAGTGCACCAGGGCAACCGGGGGACGGGGTGGGGGTGGGGAGGGGGACGGAGTACAGGCGTGGTGATGATCTTGTTTTTGTGGAGGGCAGAAAGGCAGTCTGAAGCACCCATCCTGACTCTCTCCGGCACACCCGGAGCTGGCAGGTCCTTTCGTCCCCCTGCTTCCTTTCTCCAGCATGTATGTATTTACAGAGAGCTACGTCACAGCAGGCCGCGGGCATGTGTCTGCATACGACCCCTGACCTCTAGGGGGCTGGAAGGCTAACTGTGTGCTCACCCCGCCTCATCCAGGGCCTGGACATGCAGAGACAAACCCATAACCCGCTTTCTCCTCCCACCTGTGCCTGATAGTGTGGACGGTAGTGGGATGCTAGGTGAGTGGAAGATACAAAGGGACTCGATGCTGCTGCTCAGGGCCAGGCCTGGGGTAAGAGGGGGCGAACAGGCAGCCCCTTTCTTGAGGTGGATAGGACAGCAGGTTGGGAAAAAGGATCAAAATGGTCCTCCTCGCACGTCGCAGCACCCAGGACCCTTCCTTACCTTCCGCAGCACCATGACGATGCTATAGGTGCAGAGGAAGCAGGTGGGGTCTCTCTCATCCAGGCCCAGGGCAGCTTTCATGGCCAGCCAGGGCCCTCGCCCAAAATCCTCCTCCGCCGACGCCTGGGAACTAGTAACCATCTGGCACCACAGAGCAGAGGGGGGTGGGGGTGGGGGGGGCTGTGTTAATGGATCCACCCTGCTACAGACCTTGACTGAGACAGGACGGAGGGGTGGGAGGGAAGGGCATGCTCCCTGCAACACGGCGGCCACAGTCTCTCCTTTCTTACCCCCTTGGTCACAAAATGGTACCTGAAATCTTGTCGCATAGCCCATCCTTCACTTATCAGCGACAGCAGAGGTGCTCCTGGTTGAATTTATTTCATTTCATTTTAGGGCACCTGGGTGGCTCAGGCGTTAAGCGTCTGACTTCGGCTCAGGTCAGGATCTCACAGTTTGTGAGTCTGAGTCCCCCCTTGGGTGAACCATGAGCTCCACTTCAGGTGAGCCTCTCTCTCTCTCTCTCTTTCTCTTCCCTCTTTCTCTCTCTCTGCCCTCTTTCTCTCTCTCTGCCCCTCATGGGATCCTCTCTCTCTCCCTCACTCACTTGCACCCTCTCTCTCTCAAAAAAAATTTCTTTTAATTTTAAATCAGGTCCTGACTTTAGTCGCACTGAAGCAAAAGCCTATCTGCCCATGCTTATCTCCTATGTAACAGACTCGGAAAGTCTGAGGGCCAGGGACCCCCACGTAACACTGATAGGGTTCCGGGGTGCCTTAGTCATTTTGAAACCAGTCATATTTTATTTGGGATGCCTCTGGCTTAACTATTAACCATCTTATACTAAAAAATGCTTATATTAAAAAATGCCTTGGTGTCTCAGTCAGTTAAGCGTCTGACTTCAGCTCAGGTCATGATCTCGTGGTTCATGGGTTCGAGCCCCCTGTTGGGCTCTGTACTGACAGCTCGGAGCCTGAAGCCTGCTTCGTCTTCTGTGTCTCCCTCTCTCTCTGCCCCTCCCCCGCTCACTCTGTATCCCTCTCTGAAAATGAAACATTAAAAAGAGAAAAATATGCTTTGAACCCAGAGGAGTATTTGCTGCTTTGGACCTGAAGCTGACTGCTGGATCTGTGGAACTGCAGCAAAGAGAAAAATAGCTAGAATTAAAAGCAAAAGCGGGTGTGAAGGCAGAGTCGGTCAACGAGAATCCCAGTGAGGAGGAAGGATGGGTCTCATCCACCAAAAAGGAATCCACTGGAGGAGAGATGAAGGCAGATCCTTCCCCGCTCAATTCCGAGACCTGAGAGGAGGGGTTCCTGAGATACAATTTCCTAATAATTATTACACTCCCCTCCCGAGGGAAGGTGGAGTCAGCTGGGCCTTTCTTTCTTAGAGAAGAAGACGGGACCCCTGGCATCCCTCAGCATCAGGACAGGCTTCCCTTCGCGCCAGGACAATTGCCACCTCCCCAAAGTGCCTTGTCCACATGCCCTTGGGCGTGTGACCCTGGGGAACAGGGCTAGGAGCACAGACTCTGCTTCTCAACTCCTGAAATGTGCGGGGATGTCCCTCACTCTTCAGTGATGGCCCAGGAAGCGAATGCTCGCAGGGAATGAGTTACCTCGGCCCGGAATTTGGCCAGGGCGCCGTGAGTCGGAGTCTGCGGTGTGGAAACCATGATCTCCTCCAGATTCCTCCCGCCGTGCTGCGAGGGGAGAGGGGTGGAAAAGGCGAGAGTGAGCTCAGCAGCTGTTATTTACAAGTGCCGCATCTTGTCTGGGTTACATAATGAGTTCAGGAAACTATCAGGGACAATTAACACATATTACGTCTCTCCTAACGAAGTCTCAGGAGCCTCATGGGCAGCTCAAAAAAAAGATGCTTTGGGGACTGTTTTGGGAATGTGAGGAAGCTGGAGCTGGCCCAGGAGCAAAAGCCAGGGCTTCCTGAAGGAGGCAATGACCCGGATAGAGAGGCCTGGGATAGCCAAAGGGGCAGTTTTCCCCACGTCCCTTCTCGGGGACTGAACAATTCCCTACAGAGGTTTGGTCTGGGAGGAATGTAGATGGCTGGCCTTCTTGGATCTCCCTTAAAGTGCTAGCGAAGGGCAAGTGACAGACAGAAATGACTTGAACCACCCTCAGAATGTGAGAAAAGGAGTACACCAATCACAACCGGACCAGACCCGTAGAGTCCCATTATCTGGGATCTGATCCAAGATGGTCTGATGGGTACTATCCCTCCGCCACCACCGAAATCCAAACTCCTGGCACAGCCCGCTTCCCCACGCCAACCCTACACTCGAGCTGCGCTCCTCTGATAGCATCTTGCTCTTATGCTGCTGTGCCTTTGCACATGCTATTCCATGTCTTCCCACTGCTGAAATGTGTCCCAGAGCACAGCCTTCCTACACACACCTGTTAACCTCCTAGCCATCCCGCCAGAGCCCCTCAGTAAGGAGCCCAGTGTCTCCCCTGCACCCGAGGAATGACCTCTACTCACTCTATGCATTTTATGTCTAATTGCTTCTTCGCCTCTGCTTCTTCCACTGGGCTGAACTTCTATTTTAACCTCTGCACTCTCAGTTCCAAGCAAATTGCCCAACACATACAAATCCTTGGGAAATAGAAGGGAATGAACTGCCCGCCTTAGCGCTAGCAAGCAGTGGGTGCTCAACGGAAGCATAAAAGTTGTCGAGGTCTCAGAGCCAAAGGACCTCTCTCGCCTGTGGTTTTTTAAGCACTCGATTCTTTCTTCCCACTTTTTTTTGACTTCTTCTACCACTCTGAAAGCCCTCTCTCTGGGGCACCCAGGTGGCTCCATCATTTAAGCCTCCAGCGTCAGATCAGGTTATGATGTCATGGTTTGTGGGTTTGAGCCCAGCATCGGGCTCTGGGCGGACAGCTCAGAGCCAGGATCCTGCTTCAGATTCTGCGTCTCCCTCTCTCTCTGCCCCTCCCGTTCTCACTCTGTCTGTCTCTCTCTCGAAAAAAAACATTAAAAAAGGAAAGGGAAGGGAAGGGAAGGGAAGGGAAGGGAAGGGAAGGAAAGAAAAGAAAAGAAAAGAAAAGAAAAGAAAAGAAAAGAAAAGAAAAGAAAAGAAAAGAAAAGGAAAGCCCTCTCTCTCCTTCCTTCCCATCCTCCCCCCAGGAGTGAAGATAGTCTGGGACCAGACGACACTGGGCACTCTCCTTCTCCCCGTCGTCCGCGCAATGTCCTGGACAGCTCTGGCTTCTCCCAAAGAGGAGCCGTCACTCACCTGGTGGGGCAGGACCCCTGCGGGCCCGGGGAAGCGGCGGGTTTTGGCGCAGGCACGTTGTTGGGGTGTCCGGCTGGCGGCAGTGACCAGCTGCACCAGGTGGTTGGTGACGATGGGCGTCTGCAGCGCTGCTCGGGGAACCAGTGGGGAACGGGGGCTCTTTGGGGGGCCGGCGGGACACTTGACGGAAGACACTGGAGCTCGGGGTTGTAAGGGGCTCCGGGGAAATGACGTTAAGTTAGTCCTTGAGGGAGCAGGGCAGATAGGGTTGGGCGTTCGTGATCCAGGAGGGGGAGATTTGCCCCGTAGGCAGGCGTTTGGACACTGGAACGACTGACTGGGGAAACGACTCTGGGGGCTGCTCTGAGCTGGTGTGCTGGCCGCTGGGAGAGGCGGCAGTGCTCGAAGAGCAGGCCCCTTGGGGCAGGCTTCTGAGCGGGGCTGCTGGGCAGGAAGCACGGAGGCGGCTGGGAAAGGAAGGTCGCTCACGGCACCAGGTCTCAGGTGGGGCGGCGCGGCCCCACGGCGGACACCGGGTGCTTGGGGCTCGTCATGGGCTGAGCTGGTCCTTAGTACGTGGGAGGCAGGCGTGGGCCCCTTATGGCAAGACCTGCTCAGATCAGCTACGCAGGCCTTTTTAGCCAAGGCCGAGTCCTCCTGCTGCCAGGTGGCCGGGACTCCTGGGGCCTCACTGCTGGTCCCAAGTCCCAGCTCCAGGCCAGGCCCCTCCAGCTCCATGCTTGCCAGGACCTTATCAAAGTCATCTTGTTCAGTCCCCTCAAAGCCACTAATCACCTGCTGTGGGCTCTCAAAGGGGTGCAGGGAGCGGGAGGCTGAGGGCGGGGAGCTTGCTGGCTTCCTGAGTGCTTCTGTCAGTGTCACTCGTCTGTGATGGCCGGTCCAGCTGCTGGAAGTCGAGATGGGCCTTAGGGGGGCTGTTCCTGTGGAAGGTGGACCCCTGATGGCCCCGAGTGTGCTGGAGGTAGGAAGGCGGAGTCCCAGGGCTGACGGGCCCAGAGCCTCTGAATGAGCAGCAGGGCATAGCGGCGGCTGCCCAGAAGCCTGCGCCTGCACAGTGTCCCGTGGCCTGGAAGAGACAGGCCTCAGGCACCCGGCATTCACGGGCCATGAGCCAGCAAACTCGTTCTCTGCATCCTCGACAGCAGACAAGAAATCCTACAAAGAAACACATAGTGGGTTTTGGCATCTGGAAATTAAGAAACATCTCTCTCTCTCTTTTTTACATTTATATTTTGAGAGAGAGAGGGAGACAGAGCGCATGTGCACACACGAGTGGGGGAGGGGCAGATAGGGGGACAGAGAATCCAAAGTAGGCTCCGTGCTGTCACCACAAAGCCCAACATGGGGCTTGAACTCCTGAACTGTGAGCCTGAGCCGAAAACAAGAGATGGACGCTCAACCGACTGAGCCACCCAGGTGCCCCAAATAAACACTCTTGCTTTTACTATTTCAGGTATGTGGTGTGTATATAAGTGCAGATACGTCTCAAGTGAGAAACCAAGGCATGAAAGGCAATGGTGGAGTCTCTCACCATCTTTGACTTTGCCCATGAGCCCACCTCCAGACTTTTTTTTTAAAAGATTTTATTTTTCAGTGATTTCTGTATCCAACGTGGGGCTCGAACTTACAACCTGGAGATCAAGAGTCCCATGCTCCACAGGGGCACCTGGGTGGCTCAGTCGGTTAAGCATCTGACTTCGGCTCAGGTCATGATCTCACAGTTTGTAAGTTCAAGCCCCACATCAGGCTCTGTGCGGACAGCCTGGAGCCTGCTTCAGATTCTATATCTCCTTCTCTCTCTGCCCCTCCACTGCTCGCACTCTGTCTCTTTCTCCTCCAAAAATAAATAAACATTAAAAAAAAAACAAAAAAGAGTCCCATGCTCCACCGACCAAGCCAGCCAGGCACCACACCACCTCCAGACTTCTACCAGGAACATTCTGGGGCGCCTGGCAGGCTCAGTCGGTGGATCCTGGGACTCTTCCTCTCCACGTTGTAAGTTTGAGCCCCACACTGGGTATAGAGATTACTTAAAAATAAAAATCTTAAAAAAAAAAAAAAAAAAAAAAAGGTGTCCAGCCTGTGCAATAGGGGTCTCCCCAGCTGGTCATGCTGCCTGTCCCCAACGCATGCCTCCCCCTGTCCACGCACGCACACACATACACACACACACACACACACACACACACACACACACAGCCGTCAGTAAGCCAGAGACCTTGGATCCAGCAAAATAGGCAGAAGTTAAATATAGCTTTTCAGGCAAGTTAAATTAAGTATGGATTCCAGTTGGGAAGCAAGGTGAGATTGACACCTTCAAGAGCAACAGCCCTGTTCTGAGGGTGTTTTTGAGTCAGAACTGCTGATGTAACTGACAGGAAGGTCCCCTCCGCCCCCAACCCCTGCTGCTGCCCCGGTGTGTCTGGGCCAGACGAAGGCTTCTTCTGGCTTTGCGTCCTGGAGCGTAGCCTAGTCCATGGGATTTAGCAATAATAACAATATTAGAATCACGGTGGCAATAAACTCCTGACCATCCTGGAGGCTGATAGATCCCTTTTCTCCTAAAGAGCTGACTCTTAGACATGACGTCATCTGCCTTGGGAAGGAGGAAAGGGACTGGTCATGGAACAGAAACTTGAACTGTCTGAGTACTTCACTCTTTTTTTTTTTTCTTTTTAAGGTTTTATTTATTTCTGAGAGAGAGAGAGAGCGTAAACAGGGGAGGGTCAGAGAGAGAGGGAGACAGAATCTGAAACAGGCTCCAGGCTCTAAGCTAGCTGTCAGCACAGAGTCCGACGTGGGGGTCGAACCCACGAACCATGAGATCTTGACCTGAGCCAAAGTTGGATGCTTAACCAACTGAGCCACCCAGGTGCCCCACTCTTTTTTTTAAGTAATCTCTATGCCCAATGTGGGACTTGAACTCACGACCCCAAGATCAAGAGTCATGTGCTCTACTGACGGAGCTGGCCAGGCGCCCCAGAGACCTTCATTCTTTTTTTTTTTTTTTTTTTTTACATTTATTTATTNCCTTCATTCTTTTTTTTTTTTTTTTTTTTTACATTTATTTATTTTTGAGAGACAGAGCATGAACAGAGGAGGGGTAGAGAGAGAAAGAGACACAGAATCTGAAGCAGGCTCCAGGGTCTGAGCTAGCTGTCAGCACAGAGCCCGATGCGGGGCTCGAACCCACGAACCATGAGATCATGACCTGAGCTAAAGTCAGATGCTCAACCGACTGAGCCACCCAGGCGCTCCCAGAGACTTTCATTCTTAATCCTGTTGCCGGCCCAGCCGGCCTACCGTCACCTGGTGAGACCCACGCGAGGCACTTGGCCACGTTTTCTGCTTATAATTACACATCTGCAAAGCTGAAAGACAAAGACAAGGACACATCTCCTCGACAAAGCTGGCAATTTTGAATTAAAAAACAACAACAACAAATTCAAGCCCCAAGTCATAACAAAAACGTCTGAACAATCTGAAACCACACTGGGTGCCAGGGACCATGTAAAAATTTTACCAGAATTCTCGCAATGAATTTTCACAGTGGCCCTAACAGGTATTATTATTAGTCCTGTTTTATGGAGGCAGAAACAGAGACTCAGAGAAGTTATGTAACTCCACAGAATCAGGACTAGAACCCATATGTGCCCCCATCACTATGCCTTAGGGCCTCCGTGAATGAGACAAGCCAGAGACTGATTTTTTAAGAGGTCTGAGGAAGGTCTGCTTTCCCTTTCAAACCTCAGGTTCCAAAAGCCTAGAAAGTAGGTAAGTGTGGAGGGGCGCCTGGCTGGCTCAGTTGGTTAAGTGGCTGACTTCAGCTCAGGTCATGATCTCACGTTTCATGGGTTCGAGCCCCGTGTTGGGATCCATGCTGACAGCTGGGAGCCTGGAGCTGCTTTGGATTCTGTCTCCCTCTCTCTCTTCTCTCCCTGCTTACACTCTTTCTCTCTCTCTCTCTCTCTCTCTCTCAAAACTAAATAAACATTAAAATATTTTTTTAAAAAACTATTTAAAAAATAAAAATAAATTAAAAAAAGAAGGGAGTGTGGGGCCCCGGTGCAGCATTCATCTCCATACTGAGTACAAACTGGGCATCTGGACAAAATTCTAAACACGATTAAAAACAAATTTCTTTAAATGTTTATTTTTGAGAGAGAGAGAGGCAGAGCATGAGTGGGGGAGGGGCAGAGAGAGAAGGAGACACAGATCCGAAGCAGGTTCCAGGCTCTGAGCTGTCAGCACAGCGCCTGATGCGGGGCTCGAACTCACAAACCTGCAAGATATTGACCTGAGCTGGAATCAGACACTTAACTGACTGAGGCACCCAGGCGCCCCATTCCTAAACATGATTTTTAAAGCACAGCGCTGGGAGACACAAAAATAGGTTTGAATAGCTTGTCACGGAGAAAATAAAGCAACTCTGCTCTATAAATGTAGCTTGGTAGCTTCCACATGTGTTAGCCTGGAATCAGGAGGCCAGGACCCTTACCTGGAATGTTAGTGCTGTATTCTGCAGCAGGTTAATTTACCTATTTGGGTTTTACTCACTTAAATCCTACCTCTTTCTGAAAAGGATTTCAGGTAGCAATTTTGGGCCTCCCAGATGAAACTACCTCCGTTGGATCCGAGAGGGAAGAGAGTCCTGGGGATCGCTAGCTAGTTCAGTGATCTCTGACGATAACCCCAGAATAGAAACAGCCCTGCCTGGGCCCATCCCCAGAAGTCCTGGTTTAATTGGTATGCGTTAGGGCCTCAGCAGGGGTGAATCTAATGTGCCAGCTTCTGATCTGGTCGAATCCTTCATCTTCTAGGCCAGGCTCCTTATCACATAACAGGATGCCAATTAGGCACCTCATGTCTCTGGCCTTTTGTTTCTAAACCAGTTACATGTCTCATTTTTTCTTAGTCTCTCACAGACAAAAAAAAGCTATAACAAGTCAAATCCAAGGAGGGCTGGGGCAGGCTGCTTTGAAACGTTCTAGGTCTGGGTGGTTACAACTGAAGACCTCCTCTGCTAGCTCCGATCACCAACACTTCCTTACCTCATCTTCAAACTCCTCTTCCACAGTAAACAGCTTCTGCAAACTGCATGCCTGAAAGGAAAACAAAGCAATGGAGGTTGGAGCAGGAATTCTGCTTGCAAGTACATTCTGTCCTCACTCTGCTTCTTTCCAATTCTAACACGACCATCAGGTGTACTCTGTATTTTTATTTATTTTTTTGCTAGTGCTGAGGGAGGAATAAGGGATGAAGAGGGAAGAGATGGGGTTTACTTAAAGATTGGATGATTCAGGATCCCTTCTTGTAAAATAGTCCACGCGGGTCCATCTGCGTTAGCCCTGGAGGGGGGAAGGGGGGGCAGGTAAGAGGAAAGCTGCCAAAGGGAACATGGGTCATTCATTAGACTCAGCACTGTGCACACGGGCCTAAGGATTTTGCAACATCCCAAAGATTTGGCCTGGGGAGCCCAGGTCAAACAAGAGGCTACCATAAATCCAAGTGTGCCCAGCAGTGCTAATGGCCTTGTTCCTGAAAGCCAAACCGGCGGCTTCCTTCTATCTAATCCAATGCCCCAGAGCCAGCATTCCAGGAGGGCAGGATGCCCCAGCCCACAGTTCTTTCTTTCTAGGCAGCAGGGCTACCATGGCCAGCTCAGCAGAGGGCTGTGCCTAACCCCAGAGGCCAGAGGAGCAAGAGCTAGTTAGCTAGTTAGTCTAGCCGGTTAGCTAGTTAGTCCCCCCACCCCCAAGGGTCCAAGGACCAGAGTGTCCGGGTTAGAGGTCGGGGTCGGTCTCTGGAGCCCTGACGTTTGAGCACACCGGGGAGAATGACCAGGAGTGCTCCAAGAAGAGACAGAAGGCAACAGGAGGGAAACTGAGGCCCAGAGGGAGGTCTGTGGAGAGAACCTTCCCGAGGGTCTCCAGGCAAGCACCGACTAGAACCCAGGTCTCCCGAGGCCACCAAGCTCTGACCCAAACCCTAACCCGGCCGTGCAGCTAGCACGAGAGAGGGGGCTGGAAGCCGGAAGGCAGTTCTGCGGCCCCTGGGCGCGGCATTACCATGGCGACAGCAGGCGGGCTCCAGCCGGGGGCCGGGAAGGCCCAGACTCGAAGGGTCGCCGGGGCCTCGGACTTGCTCTGGGCGGGAGAGTCTGAGTCCGGGCTGCAGGGCCTCTGAGGCGAGGTCGGAGAGAGGCGACTCGGCGACCCTGGCGGGAGTGGGGGGAAGGGGGGCGCGAGACGCAATAGCCGGGAAGCCGAGGACCGGAGCCGGAGACCACTTTCGAAGCGGCCGCGACTCCCGAGTCTCCGCCCTCTTAAAGGGGCTGGCCTATTTCTCTCCCGCCGACACAAAGGCCCTTCCTCCGTCAGTCTTCCGCCTCGGCCTTAAAGGGAAATGAGTGGGCTCTCGGTCGCCCCCTAGCGGTCCCTCGGTCAGGTCGGAGGCTTCAACAGGAGTTCTGGGAGAGCAGGTTGGAAATTGGGTCCCCAGTGCTGCCCCCACACCCTCCTCTCTAGAGTTAAGCACACCAGGGACTGGGTACAAGAGCGTGAGTCTCATTCACAGCAGAATCCGTCGCTGTCCCTTCTGTCTGACGCAAGCACCTGTCTGTCCATTCATCTGTCCATCCATCCTTGCAACACGTAGGTATTAAGCAAAGATGTTCTTGGTCTTGCTCTTTTTATCCTTCACATTTCAGCTTAGATCTCAGATTTTCCCTGTCGCCCATCTCTCAGGTAACATCCCTCCGCCCACGGTTTACGTCTTTATTGTGGATGTATTGAATGTCTTCCTCACTAAAATATGAGCTCCCAGGTTTCAGCACCAAAACCAAAACCAACCAACCAACCAACCAAAGAAACAAACAATATGAGTTTCATGAGGGCAGGGACCTTGGCTTGTTCAACTTTGTAGCTCCAGCACTTAGCACAATGCTCAATAGAATTATGAAAGGAATGACACAACCACTACCATGTACCTGACACAATGCTTAACACCTGGGGATAGAGAAATGAACAAGAGTCCTTGTGCCCTCAAGTTCACAAGTCAGGGAGACAAAGGTCAAAAAATAGTCCAGGATAGTTGTGCAGAGAGATGCACAGGGTCCCAGTGAGCTGGCAAAGCTAGTTAGGTCTTATCACCGAGCCAGTCCTCAATCCTCTTTCTGTTTTTCTTCTTGCTTGTCACTATAGGGCTAGTTGGAGTGACACTAGAGCCACATAGTCATTTATTTGTTTGTTTGTTTATTTTTATTTTTATTTTTTTATGTTTTATTTATTTCTAGGAGAGAGAGAGAGAGAAAACATGAGCAGGGGAGGGTCAGAGAGAGAGGGAGATACAGACTCTGAAATAGGCTCCAGGCTCTGAGCTGGCAGTCAGCACAGAGCCCGACGCGGGGCTCGAACCCACGACCTGTGAGATCATGACCTAAGCGAAAGTCGGACGCTTAACCGACTAAGCCACCCAGGCGCCCCTGTTTGTTTATTTTTAAAGTAAGCTTCACATCCAGATTGAAGTCCAACATGGGGCCCGAACTCATGAGCCTGAGACCAAGACCTGAGCTGAGATCAAGAGTCTGAGGCTTAACCAGCTGAGCCACCAAGGTGCCCCTAGAGCTACATGGTTTTGAGGATTCAAAAGACAGGAGGAAGGTAGTTGACTCAAGTTCGTAATGTGATCTGATCTGAGCCAGCCTTGGATCTTCCCCCAGGGTGGCCTGGACTGGCCTCACCTCTGGGCAGCCATCATAGCTTCATGTGGACCCATTTACCTGTCACATGTCAGAATGGGAGCCAAAATGGCGGTGGGAGATGGGAGCTGGGCCTCTTAACTCTCATCCAAGTTAGGAATTGCTTCACAGCCTCTGTGCTTCTTCTGACCCGGGGTTCAAATCCCCACCCCTCCCACTTACAGGCCTCCTTTCCTTACTGGCCCTCCCGGGAGGGCGCAGCTGTTCCTGCTCAGCTATGGTTGATCCTGGAGACCCAGTGCCAGGGCTCCTTGGGCATCTGGGCTCTGTCAGCTCCAGCTGGAGGGGGATCACAGAGCTCAAAAGACCAAGAGAACTAATAGCAACTCCTATCCACACTGGAATTTGCAGCTTCCAATTTTAATCACGAGCTCATTTTGTCTCCACAAAGATCCCATAATGAGTGAGGGGCCGGTATTATTTTACAGATTAGGAAACTGAGGCCCAGGGGATAAGAGACCCCATTGGGATCACATAGTCACTTAGTGGTGAATCTTCTGATAGGAAGTCCTGTTTTCTCCTCCATCACTTTTCTTTTTTTTTTTTTAAATTTATTTCTAGGAGAGAGAGAGAGAGAGAGAGAGAGAGAGACAGCGTGAGCAGGGGAGGGTCAGAGAGAGAGGGAGATACAGACTCTGAAATAGGTTCCAGGCTCTGAGCTGGCAGTCAGCACAGAGCCCGACGCGGGGCTCGAACCCACGAACCGCGAGATCATGACCCAAGCGAAAGTCGGACGCTTAACCGACTAAGCCACACAGGCGCCCCTCTTCCATCACTTTTCTAAGATGAACTTGGCATCTACTGTCCCACCTCTTGTTAGAACTTGGATAGGAGTTGGAGCAAAGGGAAAACGTGGACCCGCGACATTTTAGAGAGGAGCTGGCAGGACACAGTGAGGAGGGGGTCTGTGATTTTAGAGTTGGGAAGGACCCTCATACTGAAGGGTCTCCCTTCCCCCAAATCAAATGTCTTCTCCTTCCCAGCGGTGTCACCTTAAGGGAAAAGCAAAGACTTGTTCTCCATGGTGACGGGGCCTATATCCTTTTCTCCCTCCTCCTGGAAGAGAGGTTAGTATTCACTCTAAGAACCTGGCTTGAGGCTAATGGAGACTCAGGCTCAAAAGGAAGGGGTGGGTTCCAAGAAAGGGCAAAGTGGGTGCTCATACTTGGCCTAGAGGGCCACACCAGAAGACACCAGCTCCCCAGGTATGAAGTGAGGTACAAAGGGGAGTGAGTGTAGTGAGAGGGTCTTAACAGCTCTCTGATTTGACCCATTATAATAACAGCCAGTACTTCCTGAGCACTGCCTGTGTGCCAGGCAAGGTTCTGGAACTTCCCATGTAATGGCTCACTTGATCATTGTAACAAGCCTTGACATAGGTGCTAAGATTACTTCTGCTTTACAGAGGAGGAAAAGGTCAATGTCTTGCCCAAGCTCATAGAGTTAATAGGCGGTGGTAACTTCCTGCTTAGTCTCCCTAATCCAAGCTCTCCTCCCTCTGTCCATTCTTTCTAACATGCCAATGGGATACTATTTTCCAACAGAAAAACATTTCAATCCTCTCAGTCGCTGAGGGATGACATGTAAAATCCTCAGAGCCTGCAATGCCCTGGCACCTGCCTCCCTGCCCTAGCTCATCTCTCAACCAATCTCAAATACCAATCCTTCCCCCACCCCACTCCTTCTTCATGACCTGGCTTACAGGCTGCCTCCTCCAAGAAGCCTTCCTTACTGCCCAGGAGACCCAGCTTCCCTTCTCTTGGGTTCCCTGCATGTTTCGCCTCCTTCCGTTAGGGCTTGGGCCTCTTGTATACCTGGTATTGTCTTTAGGTTCCCTCACACCTCTGTGCTGGATTTCATACTCCTTCAGGGAAATATCTGTGGCGTTTCCTTTGTGAACTGGTACTTGGAATAGGACTCGAACACTGAAGACACTTAGCAAGTGTTTGTTGAATGACTTAATGCCGTTTGTCAAGAGGGAGTGTAAACAAATCTGGGCAACTCCATGCTTGCTTCCCCAAACCCCTGCAGTTGCTGGGTGAGGAGGCTCACTTTAGGTACAAAGGAGGATGCACCTTGAGTGCGTGTGTGTGCGCGTGCACGTGCGCTAGTGCCAGTGCATGTGTGTTTGGAGACAGCATGCTGCATTGGCCATGAAGTTAGACAAATCTTGGTTTGTATCTGACCCTGTTGCTAACTGGCTGTGTGACAGTTTGCATTACGTTATTTTACTTCTCAGAAACTCAGCTCCTCATCCGTCAAAATAGGATAATACACCTTCCTCGCAAAGCTGCTGTGAGATTAACCGAATTAATGCACTGAAATGGCTAAGTCCACGCCTGGCATGTTGGCAGGGGCTCAACAATGTGGGCTCCCTTCCCCCCCTGCTTGAGTTGGCAAACATGTGCTCAGATGTGTTATGAGAACCACATGGTTTGAGTTTGTGTCTATTTCAGCACATTTGCAAATGCATTTTGCCCTGACTTGTATTTTTTACTGTATGCGCAGCAGTTGTATGTGAATCGGTGTGCTGACGTGTGTTGGTGTGTTTAAATTAACATCTTCCTTAGTATGGACAGTGGCGAGTGCTGCAAATGTGTACACGCATTGTGAGTCTTGCGTGGCCGCGTTGGTGGGTGGGTGTTGTGTGAGCGTGTATATGGAATTAAATGACTTGTGTGCTGCATAGAGGGCGGGGGTGCTGAGTGTCTGGGCTGGGAGAAAGTTGATTGGTTTGTGTGGCTTCGTGTGTGTGAAGGTTGTGTAGACCAGCGCTACTGATAGACGGTTCTGTGCTGATGGGGGTGTCTTGTATCCACTCTGTGCTGTGGATAGCCACTAGCGACAGGAGGCTACCGAGCACTTGAAATGTGGCTGGTGACACTGAGGAACTGAAGTTTTCACTGTATTCAACTTTAATTAATTTGAATGTAAATACCCATGAGTAGACTAGACAGAAACCTCAGACTTTTTCTCCACAAACCAAGTGGTGTGCAAGCCCCTCCCTCTTATCCCGGAAACCCATCTATGGGGTACTGACCTCAGCAGGTAAGTGGACCCGCTGGAGCCCCCCCTCCCCGCGAGCGCGCGCGTGCGCCCGTGTGCGTGCCCCGTGTGCGTGCGTGTGCGACAGTCTGAGTCGTACAGAGGGGGCTGCTGCAGCCAGCCGCCACCCCCCCTCCACTCCCCCCCCCCTCCAAGTCCCCAGGAGAGCAGTGAATCAGCCTGACAATGAGGTGAGTCATTCATGAACTGCTCGGCCGACCCAGCAGGCGGGAAGCAAACGTCAGCCAGCCTCGCAGCCCTACCCCCTACAACCCCCCAGTGGGATCGCTCAACCCCACGCACTGCAGATGTTGAAGAAACTGACGCGGGCGAATCAAGGCACCAAAGCTCATCTCCTCAGCCCCTCCCTCCGGTTTGCAATCCATTCATCCCCCAGCCCCTGTCTCCCCTCCGGGTGGGGGGGGGCGGCGTAAGCGTCATCTCAAGATCTACGCCCCCACTCCTACACCCACCTGCTCTAGCCTCTCCCAGTTGGTCTTCCTCCAAGGTTGGGGGTGGGGGCAGGGAGGCTGGACCCCTGGTGGGGAGCCTGGGTCTGGCCTTTGGGAGCCAGACTGTCCCATTCAGAGCTGTGGGGGTGGGCAGGACTCTGGGCAGGCTGGATCTTGGAGAGCGGGCACCCAGCTTGGTTGGAGGAGCCTCAAGAGGAACAGGGGGGTGGCAGGGAAAGCGTTCCTAAGTGTGCTGCCTGGAGCACCTGTGGCTGGTGGTGAGGAGGGGACTTCGAGGGGACAAGAGTATTTCTCTGGTTTTCAGGGAAGTCCTACATGGTGTCTCCCCAGTACCTGACAGTCTTCAAAGCCTGGTAGCTTCTCTCCTCTGCACTCCCCGACTGGTCCCCCCTCCCACCTGTACACCCTGCTCCCATCAGTGAGCCTTCTCTTGGACTGAACCCTACCTGAGGCTTCTGACTTGGACAACTGGCCCCCTAGTAGTGTCCCTTACTGGGTCAGAAAATATTATCAAAAGACTTAAAAACGTGTAGACCCTTTGACAAAACAACTCCACTCCTAAGAATTTAGCCTAAGAGAATAATCATTGAAGGGCGCCTGCGTGGCTCAGTTGGTTAAGCATCTGCGCTGACAGCAAGGAGCCTGCTGGGATTCTCTCTTTTTCCCTTTCTGTCCCTCCCCTGCTCATACACACTCTCTCTCTCAAAATAAATTTTAAGAACTTAAACAAAAAAAGAGTTTGTGACTTTTTGCAGGAGAAAAAAACGAGTTATTAAGTGTTTAAAAAAGCAATTTGTGGGCACAGTAATGGGAATTAATTGTAAGTGGGCACTTATTGGGGTGATGAAAATGTTTTAAAACTGGATTTTGTACATGGTTGTACAGCGTGGCAAATTTACTAAAAAATTTTGACTTGCACACTGAAAATGGATAAATTTTATGTTATGTAAATTGTATTTAAAATTGTTCAAAAACTCTTAATAAAAGCCATTTGCTGGGCTGTCTGCCATGAAGGTCAGTCTTCCAAGGGGGTCTGGGGCATGGATGCCAGATAAAATAAAGGCCATCCACTTAAATTTGAATTTCAGATAAGGAATCCTCTTTTAATAGAACTATAAAAAGAAATAAGTTTTTAAATAAATTTAATCTATTTATTCTTGAGAGAGAGACAGAGCACAAGCAGGGAAGGGTCAGAGAGAGAGGGAGACACAGAACCCGAAGCAGGCTCCAGGCTCCAAGCTATCAGCACAGAGCCCGACGTGGGGCTCGAACCCATGGATCATGAGATCATGACCTGAGCCAAAGTCGGATGCTCAACTGACTGAGCCACCCAGTCACCCCAAAAAGAAATAAGTCTTTATGGGCGCCTGGGTGGCTTGATCGGTTAAGCGTCCGACTTCAGCTCAGGCCATGATCTCACGGTCTGTGGGTTCAAGCCCCCGTTTTGGGCTCTGTGCTGACAGCTAGCTCAGAGCCTGGAGCCTGTTCTGGATTCCGTGTCTCCCTCTCTCTGACCCTCCCCTGCTCGCACTGTCTCTCTCTGACTCTCAAAAATAAAAATATGAAAAAAGAAAAAAAAGAAATAAGTTTTTAAAAGTTATGAACTCTTTTTTTTTTTTTAAATGTTTTTATTTATTTCTAGGGGGGAGAGAGAGAGAGAGACAGCGTGAGCAGGGGAGGGTCAGAGAGGGAGGGAATCACAGACTCCGAAACAGGCTCCAGGCTCTGAGCCGGCAGTCAGCACAGAGCCCGACGCGGGGCTCGAACCCACGATCCGCGAGATCATGACCTAAGCGAAAGTCGGACGCTTAACCGACTAAGCCACCCAGGCGCCCCAAAAGTTATGAACTCTTAATAAACGTATACAAGATTATTCTTTGTTTATCTGAAATTCAAATTTAACTGGGCATTCTCTATGTATTTTTATTTGCTGGTTCTGGCTACCCTCGCCTGGAGTCCTTGCTTCAGCAGGATTCCTGGAGCAGAGAAACAGACTTGGGGGCGGACATCTAGGCTTGTACCCCCACCTAGCCCCAGGGCAAGTCTACGAAGCCTGGGAGAGTGAAATGGGGAGCTCAAGTGCCAGAAACAGCAGGTGAGAGAGGGTGGGGACAGGAGTCACTTCCGGTGAGGAAGGTGAGTACCTTGCCCTGGGAATGGGAGTGGCTAGTAGCCTCTCAACCACCCCAGAACCCTGGAGCAGTTAACAGAGGTTGGGGGGGAGGGTGCTTACCAGGAGCCTAGGTGGCTGGCCTTTGACACAAGTACTGGGTGTCAGGCCCCAACGACGCAGTGAGGAGGATGTTGTCCATCTTTAGAGGTGATGAAACAGATTCGATTCGAAGAGTTTAAGTAAATTTCCAAGTTCATGGCTAGGAAGTGGCAGAGCTTCAGTCCCAATTGGGTCTTTATACTCTCTCACTGGGGTTGAATCCAGTGGTTAAAATAAGCCAGCTCTGGGCTCCACTAACCTGGGCAATAGCTGCACCCAGTCTTTGTTTTTATTTTATTTATTTATTTTTTAAGTTTATTTACTTATTTTGAGAAAGAGAGAGAGCGAGCGAGCACATGAGCAAGCGAGGGAGGGACAGAGAGAGGGAGAGACATAATCCCAAGCACTGTCAGTGCAGCCCAGGCAGGCTCCCCACTGTCAGATCATGCATGACCCAAGCCAAGATCAAGTGAGATCATGACCTGAGCGATCATGACCTGAGTGAGATCATGACCTGAACCAAGATCAAGAGACAGACGCTTAGCCAACTGAGCTACCCAGGCGCCCCAGAATAGTCTTTGGTTTTAAACAAATTCATAGCTTGTTGTAGGAACCACGATGCTAGCTTTCCCCAGGCCTGGCCGTGGCTGAGTATAAGACAGGGGTCTGCTCCTGATGTCTGGGCCAGGAAGGCATCTTCACTTACTGGGTTTGTGGCTTTTGGCAGGTCTGTTAAGTCTCTTGAACCTCATCTCTCTCTCTCTCTTTTTTTTTTTTTTTTTAGAGAGAGAGAGAGAGCAAGAGAGCAAGCAGGTGAGAGGGAGAGAGAATCTTAAGTGGGCTCCACACTACTCAGCATGGAGCCTGATGTGGGGCCTGATCCCAGGACCCTGGGATCATGACCTGAACTGAAACCAAGAGTCAGATGCTCAACCGACTGAGCCGCTCAGGCACCCCTCGTGAACCTTATCTTAAAAGTGAGCTAATAATGGTGGCACCCACCTGTGGGCCAGAGGGTGAAATGAAATTGGACAGGTAAAGCCTGTTGTCTGTTGTTCTGTCTGCTGGGCGGGATGGATGTGCCGACCACCTTGCTGCTTAAAGGATGATGGAATGTGCCTTCCAGACACATGAATCGAGGATTTCCTGTGGAGGTTCTGGGTCCTCACGAAGTTCCCCGGAGAAAGAGAACATAGCTCCCTCTGCCTATTTCTCCCCTGAAAGCTGGGGAAACCTCCCGTGGTGCTGCACCTAGAGAGCCTGGGTTGTGCCCTGGTCTGCCATTTACCAGTTGCTTAACCTCTCTAGGCCTCCTCTTCTTATCTAGAAGATGGAGAACATAATATCGACCTTGTAGTGTTGTGGGAATGATAACATAGGAGACAAGGCCTTTCAAAAGGAAGTCGCCCAACAAATGTTTATAAAAATGGGGGCGAAATGTATGTCACCTGAAGACTATTCACTGGAGGGAAGGCAATTAGGCCAGTTTTTGAGTGGGGAGAGTCCATGGTGTATGTGAGTCCACTGTGTCTTGTTCTCTTTCGTTTTCTGACCTCAGGGCCAAGAGGGCCTTCCAGAATTACGGGGTCCGACCCTCCAATTATGGAGGGGAAACTGAGGCTCAGAGAGGGCAAATCATTTGCCCGAGCTTCTATAGGCCAAGTTGACCTGTGTCTCCCAGATTCCCCACTGCTCCATCTTGTGTTGGGGCGTGTCTGTTGTTTCCAAAGGATCATAAAGCTCTGGGAGGGCAGGCACACATTTGCATCCTCTGTTGCCTCCTGAACACCCATGCTCTGCCCAGAGAAGAGCTTCTGGAGGAACGTACAGACATGTGGGATGTGACTGACCACAGGTGTCACTTGCACTCTTGCAGTTGTGTGGCCTTGACTCTTGAACAGGCAGAGAGGAACCACATACAGTCCAGGAAATCCTGGGCCTCATTTCCAGGTCCCAGCAGGGATGTGGGGGAGATGATAGGCTTCCTTCTCAGCCATCCCCCTGGACCTCCTGCTCTTCTTGCTGCTAGAGGGATAGAAGGTTCTATGTGAACTGCTCCAGGCTCCTGGGGGAGACCTGGGTTATGAGAAGCATTGTCTTCCGTGCTACCCCTTCTGATCATCTGCTGTCCCTTTAGCAAGTACCTGGCTGCTGTGGGAGGCTCTTGGTGGATGTGGGAACTGGGACCTACAGACCAGAGGACTGGCAGAGAAGCTGCTCTCTTTCTCCCTAACACCCTTTTTTAAAGTTTTTTTTTTATTTTGAGAGAGAGAGGCCCAGAGAGAGGGAGAATCCCAAGCAGTCTCTGTGCTGTGAGCAGAGCCCGACAAGGAACTTGATCTCACAAACCATTCTCACAAACCATGAGATCATGACCTGAGCCGAGATCAAGAGTCAGATGCTTAACCCACTAAACCACCCAGGCACCCCTCTGCTCTTTCTTTCTAAGTAAGTGTGTGTGTGTGTGTGTGTGTGTGTGTGTGTGTGTGAATGTGCCATGACAAATTGTAGTAGCTGCACCCAGAGCAGTCTACTTTTTAAAAAAATGTTTATTCACTTTTTGAGAGGGGCTAGGGGCAGAATGGGGGGCAGAGGATCTGAATCGGAGCCCGACGCGGGGCTCGAACCCATGAACTGTGAGATCATGACCTGAGCTGAAGTCGTATGCTTAACCGACTGAGCCACCCAGGCATCCCAGAACAGTCTATTTTAAACAAATTCATGGGGCACCTGAGTGGCTCAGTCAGCTAAGTGTCTGATTTCGGCTCAGATCATGATCTTGCAGTTTCGTGAGTTTGAGCCCTGCGTTGGGTTCTGTGTGCTGACCATGCAGAGCCTGGTTGGGATTCTCCCTCTCTCCCTACTCTTTGCCCCTCACCCGCTCACTCATGCTCTCTCTGTCTCTCTCACAGTAAATAAATAAACTTAAAAAAAGAAACACATTCATGACTTATTCTATGAGCCATGATGCTGGCTTTCCCCAGGCTTGGTCATTGCTGAGCATAGAGACAGGGACCTGATCCCTGGTCCAGGAAGGCAGGAGCTGGGAGGCCAGGAAGGGACAGAAGGTGTTGAGGGCCAGGTAACCCTCAAGTGAATGACTGAGGCCCTTACCCCCAGCCAGGCCTTCTTGGTTTTGGTTTTGGTTTTGGTTTTGGGAGCTGCAACTCTAGAATTGCTGGCTCACAGAGCTAGAAGAATCCTCAGAAGTTATCCATCCAATCATACTGTTTTATAAACGAGGAAACTGACAGAGGAGTGGCCCTTTTCCAGGCACCTGTCTGTCACTCTCCCCCCAAACACCTCAGACAAGATGCCTCTTCCTGGATGCTGGCCTGAAAGCAATTCCCTTCAGCCCTAAGCCCAGAGAAGAGGGCCCTAGGGGAGAAGAAGGAAGGGAAGGAAGAAGGAGCTCCTTTTCCATCCTTCCTTCTCAACTTCACCAGGTTGGGCCATCCAGAAATGTCTCTAGCTGGAAGGAAGGGAACCCAGTCCAACCCTCTCATCCTACAGATATAGAAACATAGGCCCAGAGGGAGGAAGTGGCTTGTTTTAGGGTCACACAGAGAGACCTGAGCCAAACTCAGGCATCCTGGGGATAGTTGTCATGCTATTCTGCATAACTCAGTCCTCAGTGACCGCCTTTGCTTTGTGCCTCAGGGCACATGAATTAATTGCCTGAAATAAATCTCTTCTGGCTCTACAACATGTTGTAAACAGCCCAAGGGCAGGACTGGACCTTAAAGCATCTCAAGGAATGAAGGTCCAGCCCAAACTTTGAAGTCCTCCTTGATGCTGGATGTGGTCACATCTGCCATCACATCTAATTTGGAATTCACAGAATGTCAGAACTGAAAGAGATCTCAGAGACCAGAAGTCCAAGTCCTGTTTCCCAGATAAGGACACGAAGTTCCAGAGGGAAAATGACTCATCCAACAACACACCGGGATAGAGCTGATCGTAGGGCCCAGATTGTCTCACTTCCTGTCCTGTTTTCTTATTTTTTGTGCAGTCCCCACAGTACCTTGCACTGTGTTGGCCCCAAAACCTTTCAATATGCTCAATAAGTTCTTGCTGGATGGACTAGAAACAAGATACTTTATGTACAAATCACCCTCAGTAATCGGACAAAAGACTTAAAGAATGCACATTTCTTTTGATAAATATCTAGTAAATACCTATTGCTTGGGCTTATCAGCTCAGCTTTCTCTTGTTCTATATTATTGTCTGCCCGAGGCTATATTTAGGTACAAGTGGACTATTTCCACCCCAGGCACTCTTTGGAGGCCAGCAAGACCACTTAAGTGTTCCTCCACCAGACTGGAACTGTGGGCCAGACCACTCCGGCCAGAGCCTCTGGAATCCTGTCCATGGATTTGAGAAGTCCCACTGCAGAAGAAATTCTGGGTCAGAGTTTGGAAGTAAGCGCACACTTGAACTGGGTGCCTCATCTGTTCCCCAGGCAATGCTAACTTTATCTTTTCAAGTTTGTATTCTTTCTAAAAAATTTATTTTTAAGTAATCCCAACACCCAAGATGAGGCTTGAACTCAAGACCCTGAGATCAAGAGTCACATGCTTTCCCAGCTGAGCCGGCCAGATGCCCCTAGGCTATGCTAACTTTGGAGGGCCTAGGCCTGGGTGAGTGAGAGGGAGTGTGGCAGCAATGGGTGCTGGAGTTCAGGAGTGTCCACAGAGCAGGAAGGAAGCCTTTTTTCTTTCCCGCTCCAGGTACTGGCCAGGACATGTCTCATGATTGCACTTCCCAGAGCCCTTAGGACCATTGTTCACCATCCTTATTCTTCTCCCCTGATGCCTTCTTCTTAAAGTCCAGTACTTTCAGTGCTATTGTACTACAGTACCACAGTGCCGCCAATCTGTAGGGCTATAGGTTAAATGTCCAGCTCTCCTCCAAGATTGATTTCCTTCCTACCAAGAGGCCAAATGCACTATTGGATCCCAGGTGCAGAAATTCCCTAATCGGCTACTAGAGTCTATCTGAAGGCTCATTCTACTGAGGCAGCATCTAAGGAGACAGACCCCTGATCCCTGTTTCCTCGGTGAGTGGCCTTGGCAAGGGCTTACTGTAAGGACTCATAACAAAAGACAAGTTGACTTCGGCTCAGGTCATGAACTCACGGTTCGTGGGTTCGAGCCCCGTGTCGGACTATGTGCTGACAGCTAGTTCAGAGCCTGGAGCCTGCTTCAGATTCTGTGTCTCCTTCTCTCTCTGCCCCTCCCCTGCTCACGCTGCCTCTCTCTCTCTCTCAGAAATAGATAAAAACATTAAAAAAAAAAACCCAAAAGACAAGTTTTATTCTCTGTGAGGAACTCTAAGTTCCTTAAAAGCAGATTCATTTCTATATCCCCAGCACCTACCACAGGTACTCAAAACCATATGTAGAGTGAGTGTGGGGTTATTTAACCCCCACTTACCCGAGAAGGGGAAATCTGAGGGCTCACCAGGGCCCCGCATGGTGAGTTCTTATAACTCCTGGGGCATTTGGCCCCTGGGGGATCGAGGTGATAATCTCAGGGGCATCTGGAAGAGACAGCTAGAGTGCTGGGACCCCAGGCCCTTCAGGCCACGTCCCTTGTATTTGGGAGACAGACAGACCTGGGTTTGAACCCCAGTTCTTGCTTGCATGAACTCTGTGACATTGGACAAGTTACTTAGCTTTCCGAGCCTCAGTCCCCTCATCTATGGAATGGGAAGTGCCTAGCCAAGGTGCTCTGTGAGTTATTGACATCGATCATCCCACATGGGGAGGTTCTTTCCCTCATGTTTTGAGATCTTGAGAGAAGAAATTCCAGAGTCTTCAGTATCCCGAGGCCTTGACTGAGTACCTGCTATGTGCAAGGTGAAGTGCTAGGTACTAGAAAAGCAAAAGGAAATAGGATCTTATCTTTTCTCCAGTGGCTCATACTCTGGGTAGGGAAAACACTCACACTGGGAAAGCAAAATCCCAACCAACCCAACCACGTAAGAGACAACGTAAGATTGATCAAGAGTAACAGCAAAGGGTGGCGCCATCTTTATGGGTAGAGACAAAAGGATCTCTGTCTTGGAGTGGCAGGGGATGACCTCGTGGGGATGGTCTTCTTGCTCAGCAAGAAGCAATGGGGGTGGTCCCTTGTTCAGTCAGAATGTGCTCCCTTTGGCTTAAATTTTTTTATGTTTATTTATTTTGAGAGAGAGAGAGAGAGAGAGAGAAGGAGAGAAGCCTGGGGGAGGGGCAGATAGGGAGAGGGAGAAAGAATCCTAAGCAGGCTCCAAGCTGTCAGTGCAGAGCCCCATGTGGGGCTCAATCTCAAGAACCGTGAAATCGTGACCTGAGTAGAAATCAAGAGTCTGATGGCTTAGCTGGCTGAGCACCCTGGTGCCACAGCTTCATCTTTTTTTTTTTTTAATAGTTTATTTTTGAGACAGAGACACAGCATGAGTGAGGGAGGGGCAGAGAGAGAGGAAGACACAGAATCTGAAGCAGGCTCCAGGCTCTGAGCTGTCAGCACAGAGTCCGATGCGGGGTTGGAACCCATGAACCATGAGATCTGACCTGAGCCGAAGTTGGACGCTTAACCAACTGAGCCACCCAGGCGCCCCCAACAGCTTCATCTTTTAAGACTCATTCATTTCACTCAACAAATATTCATGAAGTCTTTTTGTTGTTGTCCCAAGCACTGTGCTGAGAGGAGATGTGGGGTGTCTGCACTCAGGAAGCTTACAGTTTAGAGGAAGACACGGACATGGAACCGATAATGCCCTAAATAGGTGCATATTTGCAAGTTGCTATCAGGGTCAGTTAAAGCATCGATAACAAGGGGAATTAATTTAACTAAAGAATAAAGGAAGGCCACTTTCAGGAAGTGATATTTAATTGAGTTCTATGGATGAGTAAGAGTTAGCTGGGCAAAGAGAAGGGAGTGGAGCATTCCAGGGGAAAAAAAAAACACAACACATAGCATATGCAAAGTCCCCGAGGAGCAAGGGGCACATTGTTCAAGGACATAAGAGAAAGCCAGCTAAAGGAAGAAAGGTGAGGGGGGTAGGGACCAGATCACATAGAAGGTTCTAGGCTGTTTGATTCCCCCCCACCCCTGCCTGAGTATGAAGAAAGGACTGGCGGCAGCAAAGTCCCCTGGGGTACTTATTAAAAGTGAATGTTTGTGGGCCCCATCCCCACTGACAAAGTAATTTGTAGGTACCCTAACGTTTGGAAACCATTTTTCTGGGCCAGATACAAAATTCAGTGACAAAACTGGAAAGATTTTTAAGCTCTCCCTCTATTAGATTTGTGGTCTAAAGGGGGGGGGGGTCACCCTGGCTTTGAAGAACACTGGGATGGAGGCAGAGAGAATGGACCTGTCACCAAGGCAGCTGGTATTTCAAGTGAGGCATGATTTGTTTTAGACCAAGGGGTGGGGTTAGAGATGGGTCGGAGTGGACTGAATCCGGAGATACTTTATAGGAAGACCCTTTATCGTTCCTTACAGAAACATGTATTTAGGTCATTTGCCTTTTCTGATTAAGTAATACATGATTGTTGCAAAACTTCAGATATACAGAAAAAGATGAAGAAAACGAAGGTAAATATTTAGGTATCTATTACTTTAGGTTTTTTAATATGCATCCGTGTTCAGACATATGGATCTAATTTGTTGTTTACAATAATGAAAAGATTCTATGATGCCTTGTCAATGATTTTCAAGAAAACAATGTATTGTAAGCATCTTTCAGGTGAGCAGAAATATATATAATTTTTAATGTCTGGATGGTATCCTGCTTAGTGGATGTACACTTGTTTATTTGCCAATCCCCTACGGATGACTATTTAGGTTCTTTCCAACTTTTCACGTTATTATAAAGAACCTCTTTCCCTCTATACTTATTTTTGAACACAGTGCTCATTTCCTCAGAAAAAAAAAAACCTTTTGTTAGTGACATTACTGGTCATTGACAAACTGTCTAGGTCTAATTACACATACTCATACAGTGTCCTAAGGGGAGTTGTAGAGGAGGATGGCATCAAAGTCAGGAACCGGAAGTCTTCCTTTTGAAGGCCTTGAACTGTTAACAGCCATACTCTGGCCTTTCCCAGTCTCTCCTTTCCCTGGCAAGGATGCAAGGTGTGCGGTGGGGATCAGGAGGATTCGGGACCTGTCCTAGCCATCTGCCTCCACCCTAGCCCCCTAGGTGGGGTCTCGGCGGCCCTCCCAGTCCCTGGGAATCCGTCCCCAGTTGCCCTCCCCCACCGCGGGAGGGAGGACGGGTTAGGGAGAAGCTTAGGCTGGCAACGATTGCACCATCCATGGTTTGAAAAGGAAGTCGAGAAGGGCAGGGAGGAAAATCGAGCGTCCCAACGGCCGGGTCCCAGAAACCAAACCGGGTCCCCTGCCGCGCTCTTTCCACCGCTTCCCGCAGGGCTCAGATCCCTTGCCTTGCACCCCCTCCCCAGCCCGACGCTTTGCTGGGTGCCGGCCCTTTAAGAAGCTCTCCCGGTGGCGCTGCTGGCCCCGCCCGGCGGGGAGGGCCGAGAGGGAGGGGAGGAGTTGGTGGTGGCTGAAGCCAGGGTGTTGGGGGGGGGGGGGTCTGGGTCTATTTTTAGCTCTGGGTCGGGTCACGTGACGGGAGTGACGTCTCCGAATGTTGTTGTTGGTGGCGGCGGCGAGCGGAGCCGGAGGAGCCGCCGCAAAGATGGAGGAGCCGTCGAGGAGGCGCTGCCGCTGCTGCCGCCGCCGCTGCTGCCGCCGCCGCCCGCGAAGCCGGAGCTCGAGCCTCAGGGGGTGAGCCCGCCGAACCAGCCCGGACCCGGTCTTCCCTGGGGGCCCGCGACGCGAGGCGGCGCCCCCTCCTCCTGCCGTCGCTGCCCGCGGACTCCCCGCGCGCCCGCCCAGCCCCGCGCCCCCCTTCCTTCCTCCCGGCTCCCGGTGCCAGGCGGCGCCCCCCCACCCCCCACCCTCGGGAGCATCGCCAGCCTGGGAGCCTGGCCTCCGGGTTATTGCGCGCGCCCCTCCCCGCCACTCCCGTACAGGGGCGCGTTCCCTGCAGGTGAGGGAGGGGCCCGCCTTGCCGCGACCCGCACCCCCCGAATGGCCCGGAGACCGGCCGGGGCTTCCTGATTTGCCCCTTCCCGGACGGCGCATGGCGCGTTGCAGAGCGCTTTGAGCCCTGCACCCGGATTCTATGCAGACCCCTCTTCGCTGGACACTCCTTTCTTGGTACTCTGAGGTGAGGGGCGCTGCCCACCCCACAGGCTTCCACCCGTGCCTGAGAACACAGCCTTGATTTTGTGTCCTTGACTTCCGTGCGTGAGGAGGGGGCCTCTGGGCCCATCTTACTTCTTTCTCCTATTATTCTCACCCCCATCCCGTGAGACGTTACTGCGTTTGTTTCCCACCCTCACCTCCGTCTGACACCCTGGAGCCCGAGAAAGATGAAAGCTACCCTCCTTCCTGTCTGGGGTGGATTCGCGCCCCCCCCCCCATTTTTAATCCTGGGTCTGTATCACATAGAAGCAGGGTCTGCTCTTGCCTTTTAACTTGAGGGAGGCTGCCTCCCTACCCCACCCTTCTCTGGGGCCCTGGGGAAGATGAGAACTGGCTGGGTGATAAGTAATTCATTTGGGAGTCTGGTTGTTGGAGGGGAGGAGAGGGGAAGGTTGGGGTGCCTCATTGGGGGGAAGAGGTGACCATCTGATACTGCCACTGTTGGCCTTCTGAGATGAGGTGTGTCCCCAAAGAGGAAGGGTAGTAGCTGTAGTGACTTTTGGGGGGTTGCTCAAGAGACCCACCACCCTGACCATGATCACTGTGCTTCCCGGGCCTGAGATTAGTTTCAGCAGTTTGGGGTGACGGTGATGATTGGGTTCACCTGAGAGGGGAGGATGGTGCCATATCTGAGGAACAAAAGGAGCCAGAGGATGGGAGATTGAGGCTTGGCCGGGGGGACTCCTGGCCAGACTGCCCTGCAGGACTGGCGCTGGAGACTGGGTCTTGCCCTGGGCCTCTTCAGGTTCAGAGGACTTAGGCAGAGAGGGTCCTCAGTCCGAGTTCAAGTGCGAGGGCCCTGGAGCCTGTGCTGGCTGGTGAGATGCTGGGCTGGGCTGGGCTGGGGATGGTGGGTGAGCCATGTTGGGGGCTGCCTGCCTCTTCATTCCAGTCTTCTCTCCTTCCTCAATGCAAAGCTTGGGACATCTTGGTTTTCCCCTGCCCCTTTTGAACCCTCTCTGCTCTGTCTCCCCTTGGACTTCAGTGTGGACTCTGTCTTGAATGAGGCAGGCGGAGGTCTTTCTGAGTTGGGGGGGGTGGGCCCCCTGGATCCCCACTCTGTCCTGCACATGCGTGCCAGGGGCCAGAGAGACGGAGGCCAGGTGTTCAGTTACTTGGGGGCAAGGATGGAGGACAGGTTAGCTCTGTGCCAGCCTCCCCTTCCTCCCTAGCCTCCCAAGTAGCTGGCCCTAGTAATGGAGGTGGGGGGCAGCAGTATCGCATGCCCCACCCACTCCAAGTAGCAGCAGAGACAAAGGTTTGCTTTTCTTTCCCTAGGGGTGGTATTTTAGCTGTGTGTTTAGAAACGGGGACTGGGGATGGGGGGGGGCCCATAGTGTGTGTTTCTGCATAAGGGGGAGGGGGATCAGCTATAGGAGCTGGGGGGGGAGTGCAGTCGGTGCCGAAATACCAGCTGCTCTTTAATAATTAATTCTTCCTACTCACATCCCTTTGAGGAGCGATGTCTGGAACACAGCAGAGGCTCAGGCAGCCTGCTAGAGGACGCACTCCTGTGGGGGGGGGGAGAGACTGCGAGGGGGGGCGGTTCTTGGCATTTTTGGAGCACTGTCGCTTGCTCATGAATGAAAACCTGATGCAGCCCATGAGGGGGCCTATTGTAGTCGACTTTGGCTAATTAAACTTTCTCTGCCTTTCTTCTCCCCTACCCCACCTCACCCCAGCCCCTGCCTCAGCCCTTTCTTGAATGGGGACCCTGTCTGGTAGTGCTGGGGAGGGGGGTATCGGCCTGCCTGAGGTTTTAGGGCAAACAGACCCGGTCTTCTGCCCTCTGCCTCCACCTCCTCCCTCCCTCCCCTTTCCCCCCCCCCCTTTTTTTCTAGAAATAGCAGCCTCCTCCATCTGGCTTGTGCAGATGCCTGGAGCTGCGTCTGAGCAGACAAACAGAAATGGGCCGATTGCAAAAATGAATTTGTCAGCCTGGTGCCTTTTTTTCCTTTCCTGTTCTCTCCCCCTTCCCTTAGTTTGGGGCCTGGAGGTCCAAGTCAGCCACCCTTCCTGGTCCTGACAATCCTGGGTTTCTGGTGGCCCAGCTTGGGGGAGGCATGAGGCGGAGGAAGCTCTTGGAGGCCAGCGAAAGTGATCTGCCACGGCCACAGTCAGCAGGGGTCAAGATCATAGGGCTTTTGTGCCATGGGATGGGACATCTCTGGGCTTACAGCTTGCAGCTTTTGGCTGAGGTCTTTGCAGCTGATCTTGGATGCTGGTCAGTTCTCAGGTTCACAGGGTTTGGTTCAGACAGCTCCCCCCAGCTGTCTGTGACCTGGGGAGGGGACCCTGGGCTGCACTGCTCAGCACCTGGGAGCCTGGTGCTGCTGGAGTCCCGGTTCCAGAGAGGCCGTTCAAGGGACACCCAACTCCCCAGGAATTCTGCAGGAGTTGTTTGAGGGACAGATCCCTGCAGTGGCAGCGCTGTGAACTTGTGGCTTTCAGGTCATTGCATTGCTCCATGTCTCCCTTATTTGTCTGCCCTTCTCCTCCCATCCTCTGCCAGAGTTTTTATTGCTCATGAATGGCGTGGGGGAGTCTTTGTCCTACCTCCCCTGCTGTAGCCATGAGCTTGTAGGTTGCGGCGTGGCCGGTGTCCCTCATTCCACACCCTGCCATCTGGCTGGAGGTGGGAGGTGGGTTTGGGACAGAGGTCTGACTGCGGGAGACAGTTGATGGGATGGAGACTGGGCTCTGGGGTCTGTGCAGACATCATGGAAGCCAGGCTGCTCACTGGTAAGGCATCCAAGTGTTCTGTCACCCAGAAGTGACACCGCCCTTGGTCCCTGACTGCCCACCGAGACCTTCGTTTATCTATAGCCAACAGTGGAGTTTTCACAGCAGAGGAGGCACCAAAGAGCCAGGTTTTAACCATTCCCCTGTCCTTTCTCTCCTTCATGCCCCACCCCAGACAAGAATCTTTGCCGGTCTGGATCTGGTGGTGAACTCTGCTTTGTTTCCCGGGGAGGCCCCTGTTCACTTTGGAGGCTTGGTAGAGGTGTTGGCAGACACCCTCTGCAGGTGGACAGGGGCCCAGGGATCCTGCTGCATCCTGCAGGGTGGGGAGGAGTGAGGCCTCATTGAGTCCTGAGCTACATGGAGTTCTAGGGGCCCCTCCCTTCCTCCTCTCTCCAGGGGGTGAAGACCTGGGGGGCTCAAAGTTGATCATAGTTTTTGTATCTTTGAGGCCCTGCCCCTTCTGAGTGTTCCATGCTTGCGGAGGTGCCTTTCACTGATGAGATGGGCTGGGCCACTCGGGCTGCTGGGAATCGTGGGAATTTCTGAACGTGTGTTCTCCAGCCCACGGGAAAGGGTGTGAGCAGGACTGGGCGCCAGCCCTGGGGTGGGCACGGGCAGAGCCGCCTGCCCACGCGGGCCCTGCCAGGGCACCGGCAGCCCCACCTGCCACATTCCTGAGCTTGGCCTGAGCCCTGCACAGCCTCTTTTGTCCTTGCCCCACATCTGTGCCTGCTGGGAACAATTCAGCCCCTTCACTCCGCCTTCTCCTGAATCCCCATCCGAGTGCACCTTTCTCCAGCTCCGGAGTCCAAGCCCCTTGTGCAGGGGGCAGCAGGCCTAGGAAGACTTGAGGTCTTCCGTGTGTGTGTGTCTGTGTGTGTGTGTGTGTGTGCGCGCGCGCACATGCCGCGCACTTGTGTCCCGGCCATGCCTGGCTTACTGAGAATTAATCCTGCCAGGAGGTGGGGCTGTCCAGGGGGCAGAGCTGATTGCTTGTTCCTGCTTGGGGGAACAGGGTGAGGGCTTAAACATGTACCTCCTTTCAGCCTCTCTGGATCACTTCTGCTACCTAGTTTTCACTGGGTATTGGAAGGCCTGCCTTCATTTGGACAAAGATGAATGAGATCATGTCTGGGGTGGATCATGGGCTGTTTAGGGATGGGCCCAGGTGGGTGCCTGCGTAGCGTCTGAGGCTTGAAGGCTAACTGTGGGGCTGGAGCGGGGGGAGGGCGAGGAGCCGAAGGAGTGAGGACAGGTTGGAAAACTCAGGGTGCTTTAATACTGGGATATTCTCCATTACTGTATTGGTCTGGGCGAACCTGCCATTGGGGTCTTCAGTGCCTTTGTACAAACTGGGAAAAGGTGTCCCTTACTCTGGGTGGTCCCTTACTTTGGGTGGTCTCAGCCTGGCTGACTCATGGCTTGGCAGGCAGAGAACAGGTTGGTTTTCAGACCTCCTTGCACAGGTCACAACCTGTACAACACACCTAAGCCCCGGGTTTGGGGCCCTGGACCCTGGTCTGGGGTGTGCTCGATGTTGGGTGCGTGTGTCTGCCTTTTCCAAACTCCTGGGAACAGCACGGGTTATGGGTAGAAGAGGTGGTTTCCCTCTTTCCTGGACCCGTTGTTGAATGGGGGAGACCAAGACAGAAACGCATCACAGTTCCAGAGTTAGGGGGCACGAGGATCCGAGAGGAGGGAGGAAGTGACTGGCCTGAGCGTCCCAGCATCCCAGCTTGGGCTACTGGGCCCGGGATACCAGTTTCTCCCTTAACTTTTGCCGGAGACTCCAGATCAGCTTGCCTTGCCCCACTGCCGTGGACAGTTCGAAGCCTCCCTGCACTTTTCTCCTTTCGTGTATACCCAGTCCCACGTCAGGCACCCAAGCAAGTCTATACGATCTCCCCACCTGGCAGTGGACGCGGTCACCTGTAAAGGGGTTTGGGTGTGGCTACTGTAGCCATTTCCCTTTCCTTGAGCCCAGGCAGCCTCACCAGTTCGAGAAGAAGCCAGTGTCCTGGCTGTTTTTGTTGATTTCCTCTGGGCCCCTGGGGCGGTTGTCCCTCTGTCTCTTCCCCAAGTGTAGACTGACAAGCCCTGAGGTCTCCAACTCTCCCACAGTCCTGAGTTGGGGGCCTCTAACCCTGCTCCGTCTCTCCCTAGGGATGCCGTTCTGAGTGCCTGACTGCCTCGCCCCGAAGGATGGCCTCTGATGGGCATTAGAGGCACAGCGGCCCCGGGCTCCTGTCCCGTCCGTCTGTCTGTTTTCGTCTGTCTCTCTTGACATCACCGCAGCTCCACCCCCTCCCGTCCCAGCCCCCAACGCCAGCTTCCTGTGGGCCCAGAGGCGGCATGAACTCTCCCACCGAGTCGGGTAAGAGCTGGGAGGCCAGAGAAGGGCACCCTGGGGTGGTTTTGGCTACACCGAGCTTATGTGAGTTTCCAGCCCAAGGCCAGCTGAACTTCGGGGTCTGAGTTGTAAAGGAACAATGGGGTCAGGAATGGAGAAGCCTTTTGAGAAAAAGACCAAGGCAAACCTGAAGTTATTGACCATGGGGCAGACTGAGCTGGAAATTGATGAGCTGATAGTGGAGCCGGGGCCCCGAGAGGATGTGGGTCCAGCTCCGTCCCCGTGACTGCCCTCTCAACTAGGGGGCCTCCAGTTCCCCCTCTGCTCTGCCCTGTTTGCCAAGACGGGCAGACCTGAGAGGGGCCGCATATACCCATATGTCTCTGGCCCATCTGGGGATGGTATTGTAAGATTTCCCACAATAGCTGAACGCACCTTCCTTTTTTTGTGGTGGCGTTTCTCTTCCTGGTGGAGAGTCTCTCTGTGTTACATGTTTTATTCTTAGCGGAGGTTTGCATGGCCTTTGGCCTTAGCCTTTGCCGGGGTGTGTGGCGCTGGGATGGAAGGGGGCAGTGACATGTTGGTAGAGGAGTCTTGGCTCTCTCCTTTGAGTCTGGGTAGACCTACCCTTTCTTTTGGGCCCTGGACCTGGCGGGTTCCTAATTTGGGGTCTTTGACCCTGCGATTTCCTCATCCCCTTTGCTCCTCAGAGGCTGCCTAGTACTGCCAGAAATAGTCTACGGGTGGAACTCCAGGCAGCTGTATGGATGGGTGGGTCTGGGTGTATGCCCGTGAGGATGTGTCCAAGCGGCCCGCGCTGGACCCTCAGGAGTTTCACAGGAGGGTCATGGGTCAGTGTGGTCAGAGTAATAACTACCTTCTTTCCCTGGCTGTCTCCTTTGGCACAGTCTCAGAGGGTCAGAGTCCATCATGTTCCACGTTACCCCCCCTCCCCGCCCCCCACAGCGCAGCCTGCCCCCACATCTTTTTCCAAAGAGTAGAGGGATATTTCCCTGTCTTGCGGAGATAGGGGAGCTAGGGCCTAGAGATGGAAACCCATTTGCAGGATGGAAGCAATATCCGGATCCAAGGCTTCTCCCATCTCATTGCTGGTCATCGGTTTGCTGGACCTGATGCTTCTTAAAAAAAAAATTTTTTTTTAAATATGTATTTAGTTTTGAGAGAGAGAGCACAAACAGGGGAGGGGCAGAGAGAGAGGGACACACAGAATCCAAAGCAGGCTCTGGGCTCTGAGCTGTCAACACAGCGCCCGATGCGGGGCTCAAACCCATGAACCCTGAGATCATGACCTGAGCTGAAGTCAGATGCTCAACTGACTGAGCCACCCAGGCGCCCCTAAAATAATTTTTTAATGTTTGTTTGTTTATTTTTGAGAGAGAGATAGTGCAAATGGAGGAGGGGCAGAGAGAGAGGGAGACACAGGATCTGAAGCAGGCTCCAGGCTCTGAGCTGTCAGCACAGAGCCTGATGCGGGGCTTGAACTCACGAACTGCGAGATCATGACCTGAGCCAAAGTCGGATGCTTAACCGACTGAGCCACCCAGGTGCCCCAGCCCTGATACTTTCTCTTGTGGGGTCCCAGTGCTGGTGCTCTGTGGCAGAGGTCCTGACCAGGGTCCTGAGGACTTCTGTAGACTCAGGGAAGCTGGCAGCTAGTGGTATTGTTTGGCTTTGTGCCATTTGTTTTGGTTAAGGTTGTGCCCCTTCCCCCTTTCTGGCATGACATACCCAGGGCACGGGCCGCTGGCAGGGTAGAGCCCCGGCCCGGCCTGTGAGGCCTCCAAAGACTCCCCAAGTTGGCTTTGCGTGCTGAGCCCCCTCCTGCGGGTTTGCATTTCCCCTTCGGAGCCTCGTCTCTGTCCTTGCCTTCATTCAGCCTGTGGGGGCTGTGGCAGGAGTTAGCCTGGGAGAGGCGGCGGTGGTGCCGGGGGAGGCCCTGACTTGACTTCCTGCTTCCTCCTCCGAGGCGGGGTTGGTGGAGGGAAGGGGGAGGCCTGGTGGGTTCTCTGCAGTCCCGAGCCCACCTCAGCTGGGCCCCGCTGCCGTGTGGTCCCTTGTGCATGGCAGCAGGGCCCAGCTGCTCCTTTCCTCTGAGTTACTGTGCTGACCCATCTAGGGGCCACCTGTAGGCGCAACGAGCCTGGGTCAAACCTTTGGCCAAGGGAACAGAAACTGCCCGGAGGCATCTGACTGTGGCTTGGGAAAGACATCTTCCCGCTTTGGATTTTATTCCTTTACAGTGAAAGGTGAAAATAATCAACCCTGGCTAGAGGCAGTCACTAGGTTGCTTTGCCAGATGCTGGTGGCCCAGGTTCCCCTTGCAGCCGCTTCTGCCTGGGCTGCGACAAGTGTGGTGGTAGATGGATGGAGGTGTCCACCAGCCCAGGAGGCGAGCAGCCTTGGAGTGGCCGCTGAGCCCAGCCAGGAGGGGCCTCATGAGTGGGGCCTAGAGAGCTGGCCTCACCTCCTGGCTGGCTTTCCAGATCCCCCCAGCAGGGGGAGATGCTGTCTTCTCATAGTTGGGAAGGAGTCAGAGGAGGAGGGGGGCATGGGATTGGGAACCACATTTTGGGAATGTGGAAGGGCCTCAGGGCTGGGATCGTTGCTGGGGGGGGGAGCATCGCCCAGAGGCTCTTCCCATCCAGTTTTCCTTGGGCTCCGGGGCGGCCACTCCTTGTGAAGAGCTGCTTTGGGCAGGGAGGGGGGATGGCTGCCCCCCACCCAGCCCTTCCTTTTGGAGGGGCCCTGTACCTGCTATTCTCAGAACTCAGCGTGGTATCTGGTCTGGGGCCTCTGGGGCCTGGGCCTGGCACGAGCCTGGAAAGCACGTGCCATGGGCTCCGCAGAAGTAAAGTGAAACCGTAGCTGGGCAGGTGGGTGTCCCCTTTGCCTGGGGACACTCTGAAGGGAGCCCCAGGAAGAGTGTGGGGCCCTGGGACTGGGGGCCGAAGTGGGAATGAAGAGAACAGGTAGTGCCCAGGACCTGGGGTGCCCTAGGCCCTGAGCACCTCTCAGCCTCTTCTGAATGTCCGAAGACCCCCTCCCCTTTCCCCAGGGCACAGAACAGCACTGTTCCTTGGTTCCCTCCATTTCTCTCCGGGTGGGAGCTTCCTGTTTGGCAGGTGCTTGCTGAGTATTCCTGACATGCCCAACACTGAGGTCAGCTGCAGGGACACAGAAATAGAAGATGGTCTGTCCCTGCCCTCCTAGCAAATGAGTTAGTGAGAGAGTGTGTCCCGGGCAAGGGGCAGCAGGCAGGGGGAGCAGTTTACTTCTGGGGCTCACCTTTCCTTCCCGGGCCATTCGAGCTGATTGACTTACCTCTGGGCTGGGCTGAGCGCCAGCGTTTGACCTGATTTGCCTCTTTTGCAGTCTTGGGAGCACAGGCAGAGGCCATTGATGGGGCCTCCTGCTTCCCCTCAGAGGCTACTGCCTGGTGTCTGGCGTCTCTTCAGGCCAGAGGGGACTCAAGGAGTGAGGCTTTCTTTGTTTTTCTGGAACTGGTCACTTCTGCTCCCCTCAGTGGGATTGAAGGACTGAACCTGCCTCCCGTCCGGGCTCAGACTGGCCAGGCTGGAGGAGCTGCCCTGGGTCTTTCTGGTCCCTGCCCCATCCTCTGCTGTTGCCCAGAAGGAACAGCAAGAGTGAGGCCTGCCGTGGGAGCCAGTCTGGATGGCGACAGGGCCCCAGGAGGAGGCGGCCAGGTTCCTTATCCCCAGCGTGGGAGGGGAGACAAGCTTCATAACACCACCTGCCTGGAGCACCTCCTGGCACGGTCCACACTTTCTCTCCTTCCCTTTCCCAGGAGGGAGGGAGGGAAGGTGGCTGCCCCCTCTGGGTGACCAGAGAAACTGGGGCATGGGTGTGGGGTGGAGCCAGGAACCTCAGTGTCCTGCCTCCCAGCCTCGGGCTCAGGCTCTGCCAATGAGCCCACCCCCCACCCCCGCCCCGGGTAGAGAACCAACCCCGAGGAGGAGAAAGTGGGTCAGTGCGGGGCGTGGGTCTGGGGTCTGGGAAGTGGACTCCCAGCGTCCCTCTCTACTTAGATGTCCCCTGGCACACCTGTGCTCACTGTAGATTGGGATCTGCTCCGCCCTCCTCTTCCCTGCTTCACCAGTCAAAAGGGATTGAAGGGATGGGATGGTCGGAGGCAGGGTCAACCCTGAGGGGATGTGAAAGATGCCAAAGTAGGTGTTCACGTTTTTCCGGGACTTGGTTTCAAATGAGAGGGTTCAGCCAACACTTGGCATGGGACCTGGCGCATGGCAGCTCTCAGGCCACGCAGATGGGCACCAGCGCGATGGGGCTCAAAGGGCAGGAGAAGACTGGAGGGCAGGCAGGCCTGATGTCTCCAGGGCTGCGGGGCACCTGGTACTCTCTCTATCCAGAGTGCTCTGAGCCAAAGAAACTTCCTGTGCGCAGCCTTTTGTGCCCAGGAAATGGGAGCCTGGAAGAGCTCAAAGAGCCAGCATTGGCCTCTTCCCCTCCTCCAGATTTAGAGGGTTAGGAGACCTGAGGCCAGCCTCCGAGGGAGGGAATGAGATCATTGCGGTCTGGAGGGGATGGTGCCGGCTCCCAATGGAGTTCCTGCGCCTTGTGCTTGGTGGGTGCTCTGTAAGGTTTGTGGGATGACACGTGGGAGAGCTGGATGGCTGGAGACAGAGAAATAAACCACGAGGAGAGGGGCTATAGAGCGGGAAGGATTGAGGGTTAGACATTAGGAACACCTTGTTGCATCACCTGAATCTCAGAAGGAAAAAAAGGCCCTTGTTCCCACCCCAGGCCTCGTCTCCATTTCCCCCAGAGGATTTTGGGAAGTGCTTTGAGGATTATCTGGTTGTCTGACACTTTGCTTCCCACCTCAGGCTGTTACAGGAAGTCCTAACAGTGCTGGGCACTGCCCGGAGCCCCAGGCTCTGGCCACCTCTGCGTGCCCAGCCTCCTGGGTGCTCCTATTTTTCCTGGGCGAGGAGTTCTCTTCCTTTAGGTTTTTGGCTGCTCCAGGTTCTGGGGGGTTCTGCTTTTGAGGACCTCCTCTCCTCCAGAATAGGGTTCCCTGACCATACTCTCCTGTGCCTGGGGCAGGCAGGGAGAGCCAGGACAGGGCTAGCCAGCCCTTCTGGTTGCTCCCAGCGTGGGTGGGTGGAGTCCTGAGCTGGGAGGGGCTCCCACCCCTGGCTCTCCAGGCTGCCTCATGCCTGCTGCCCATCACCCCGCCGAGGGGATTTTGGTCTTTGCTTTCCTTCCTCTTTAGAGAGTTTGGTTGACCAGGACAAGGTTGGGGCAAGAGGTGGTGAATGAGGTCCCCAGACCCACCCTGAGATGTCTCCCAACTCCACAACCCTGTGGGGAGCACTGCTCCATCACTGTTTTTTCAGAGGCTCCCCATCTTCATTCTCCCGCCCTCCACCCCAATGTATGTCTTACTGTATAAGATCAGCTAGTCCCGGGCCTGGGAAAGCCCACTTCTGCCACCTCCCCTGTCCCTGTGCTCCCCCCACCTGAGGACAGGAGGCCCCTTTGCTGTCATCCCTGCTTGGCAGAAGCTGGCCGGGATACTGGGCTGCAGGAGGCACGGCCACTGTGTCCTTGGTTGGCCAGCTCCTGCAGGGCTCCCGACAGGAGGGTGAGGTCATCCAGTCCAGGGAGAGGACAGGTGTCCCTGGCTCTGTGCCTGGAGTTGGGGGCAAGGAGGGGCCAGGAGGGGGCTCCAAAATAGCAACTCTGACATCAGAAAGGGGGAGGGGGACCTAGACCCAGGAATAACCAGGCTATTAAAAGGCTCCAGTGAGGTCAGGGGGCCAAGTGGGATCTCTGTACCGGGGGAGGCACAACCCGAGGAGAAGGGACCAGCCAGCAGTGAGCAGGGAAAGCGGGTGTCACGGGTCCTCGTGTGCACTTGCCCTGAGTCCCAGTGGGGCCCCGGAAGTATGGGCTGCTGAGCCAGGCCTGGAGCCGATAGGGAAGAGCCAGATCGTGGCAGCTTCTTGAGTCTTCTTAGAGGGGTTCTGTCCTCATGTGTCTTCCTCCCTGGGTACTGGGAATCATTGTCCCTGTGAACGGAAACCCTGGGGCAGCTTCATGTGTTCCTCTGTGTCGGAGGTCATTGTGCAGAGTAAACAAGGTGATGCTGCCGTTAGCCTTGCACCTGGTATGCTGCCAGGGAGGAGCTCCGTGTGCTCTGAGAGTGGACAGGTGCCCCCCCCCCCACCCCGCTCCCTTCCATGGATGGGGCAAGACCTCTCTAGGAACTCTCCCTGCCTGCCTGGAAGGAAGTGGAGCAGCCCCTGGAGGCGACACCCTTAGTGGGTAGGAGGGAGCCTCCATTTAGCTGCTGCTCAGGGGTCTCCCTGCTGCTTGAGGGGGTGGGGAGGCACCTCCCAGCTCTGAGGGAGGGCGGAAGTTAGATCAGCTCCCATCTGGCTGTAAGCAGGACTCCAGGGAAGATGTGAGGTTAGGCCAGGTGGCCCTGTCTGCCACCCTCTCCCAGACCCTTCTGGTTTCTTTACCTGTGCTGATGGCGAGAGGGAACACAGAGATGGAGTCTGGCTTTTGGGTCTCTAGCCCCTTGCCTGCTGAGAAGAGTGCCAGAGCGGCTCCCGGACCCATGGGTACTCTGGCCTGTGCCCTTCTCCAGCGCAGCCTCTGGCTGCCCACTTCTGTGGCCTTGGCCCTGAGTGCAGGCCCTCCCCTGTTCCCATCCCCCTGCCTGGCGCTTCCTCCTGGGGTGGAACGCGCCTCCCCCCCCCCTCCATGGGGCCTCCGCCAGGCCCGGGCTCCTGGCAGCCGGCCGGCGGCTCCCTGAGCATGCTCCACCTATTTATAGACAGGGCCCTCCCCCAACTGCTATTTCAGTCTCCTGCCAGCTGCCGGCGGCTCATTCGGGAAGGAGGAGCAGGGAGCCAGGCCCAGAGCTGTCACCCAGGGCTGGGAGGGAACACAGAGAGCCCGCCTGCCTGCCTGCCTGCTGAGCTCCCCTTCCTGTCCCCCTGAGCGAGCGCTCAGCCATACCCCAGCTCCTGGGAGCTGGGGAGAGGCCAGCAGTCCAATGCCCCTCTAGAGGAGAGCTGGGCCTGTAGCTCCAGGGCCTCCTGGCTCCTCCTGCCGCCAGGAGTGCCCGGGCCGGATGAGACACCTCCCCACAGTGCGGGTCCCAGTGGCCGTGGCCTCAGGGAGTCCCTGAGCAGTGAGGGCCCCGCCAGACCACCTTTCCTTGGCCGCCTCCCGCCTCCGGCGGCCCCTCCCTGGCATGCTGCTGGTGCCCAAGGCTCAGGGGCTCGTGGAGATGCTGCAGACCATCTATGAGACGGAATCCTGTTTCTCAGCAGATGGGATGTCAGGCCGGGAACCATCCTTGGAAATCCTGCCTCGGACCCCTCTACACGGCATCCCTGTGGCAGGTAGGTGCTTCGCTGTCCCCGCCTGCCCTCTGCCTTCGCGCATCCTCATCCCTGGGGCTGAGCATCTGGCTCCAGGCATTGCCCACATGGGGTCCTGCTTAGATCTCTTTGGAGGGCTTTGTTGAGAATGTTCGAGGGAAGCCGACTCGCTGAAGTCTGCTTCCCGGCCCGCCCTGGCCCAAGCCTGCCTTCCCGCCATGGCCTCCGGCTGCACTCTGCTGCGTTTGCGGGTCTCTCTGGCTTCCGGCGGGGTGGCAGGGTCGGCGTGAGCTGCTGGGGGCTGTGGAGTCCTGGAGGCTCCTGGCCTAGTTGGCACCATGGTCAGAGGGGAGGAAGTGGGTCAGTGACCTGCCTCCCAGCGGCCTGCTCCCCAGGTCCAGCCTGGGGCGTGGGCCATAGCTGAGTGCCCACAAGGATAAAGGCCACTCCAGCTCCTTTGGCTGAGTGCTTGGGGGCAGTGACTTTTGCAAGTCCCCAGTCGGGAGTTCCCGGGGAATCAGATGCGAGGCAGGTGTGGTAGGTAGGGTTAGGTAGAGGCTGGCAACTTGAGGGTGTCAGGGGTCTTGACTTCCTTAGCTCCCCATCTCTCCTTCCCTCAGGCCTTGGTTTCATCCCATTTCATGATGGTGAAGGCGTGTCATTGATTCCCATAGTCTTGAGGACCCCCTAGGATGCCACTTTATCAGCAGGGACGGTTTTGGCTCTTGACTGGGGGTGGGGTCCCCCAGAGCTGGGCCACTCCCTCCGTCCGTCCCTCCCTCCCTCCCAGGAACCTGTTGGCAGCATCAGGCCTTCCTGGCACAGCCTTCCCACCAGGCCGGCACCACAAGATGTTTCTTCTAGGGAGGGGCCTGCTGGCCCTGTGCCCGCTTGGCCCCTCCTGGCAGCGGCTTGGTGCTTGGGTGTGGGTGTCTGTGTGCATACGTATCGGGAGTCTTTGCCTTTGGATACATGGGTGTGGGTCCCAGGCTTTAAGTCGGAAGGTAGGAGCCGTGTGCCTCCGTGGGTACCGGTGATTTGGCTCTAAGCTGTCCAGGGATAAGGTGGCAGCAGGGCTGGGATATGCCGGAGGATGAGAGTTTGGGGAAGTTTGGGAAAGTCTTCGGAAAAAGGCCCACCATCTGCCTGGGCAATGATGCCCTCAGAGTCTCCTAGGGAGACTCCTGGGAACCAGCCCTGCAGGGTGCCCCCTGGGATGGGGGCATGACCCTGGGGGCTGGCCGAACAGTCGGTCGACACTGGGAGGGAGTGTAAGCACAGAGGAGCACTCCAGCCCCGGCCTGGTGGGGAGCCAGCGGCTCTGACTGAAGACCCTGCCTGCTGACCCCCCACCCCGAAGCCTCTGGGAGTCAAGCTGGTCTCTTGGAGAGCAGAGGACCCGCTGTGTAGAGCATTGCTTGCAGCCAAAAGCCTTATTGGTCCACCCATTCTGCCCTCCGTCCCTCTGTCCCTTGCCTCCCAGCGGCCACTGGCCGTTGGCCTGGAGTTTCCTCCTCAGCATGTTCTCCTACCTTCTTTCAAGTTAGACCCCAGAATCCCTGCTCCTCTTATCCCTTCCCTAAGCCTCCTGTCCTTGCACAGACCCCACCTCCCACCCCCCACCAGCATCTCTCTCTAGATCCGTGTGACCCCGCCACACGCACACTGCCTAGCCTTCTGATCGGTGGTGTGGTCCATGCTGGCAGGAGGGAGGCGTGAGTCACCTCAGCGGCTCGGGGAGAGGGCTAAGAATGTTCCCCCTGCGCAGCTCTGATGCTGTGTCTGTGACGCGGCTGGGGACAGATATAGGCCTGGAGCTCGGCTGCCTTGTTTTTTTTTTTTTGGACTCTGGAATGTAAATAGATGTTTCAAATAGAAACGCTTTAACCTTTGGGTTAAAAAAAATCCACCCCGGATAAACACGGCCACGAGGGCCCAGGCAGCCTGGTGTTCCCCTACCCCCACCCCCTCCCGCCTCCTCACCCCATCTCTTGATCAGTCTCCAGACAGGATGCAAAAGCCTGTGGCTAAAAAAGCAGGTGTCCAGGGACGCTTCCTGGGCAGTGTGTGTTGTCGCCAGGCCTCCCCGGCCCGAGGGATTGGGGAAGAGGACTTTCCGGGGTGGCTGTCTACCCTGGACTCTGCCTACTCGAGTAGCAAAGCTTTGGAACCCTGTTTTAGGGCCATCATTTGCTCCCTGGGCCATCTCGTTCACCATCACTTAGCACAGCGCCTGGCACTTGGGTGAACGAATGTCACTTGAAGGGCTGGTGTCTGGAGCTGATGTCAGGATTCCTGGGTTCTTCATGGGCCTGGGCCTCCATGAGAATAGACAGATACGGTGGGTTGACCCCGCAGGTGAGCCAGAGCCCTGGTCGGGGGTGTTCCTGGGAGCTGCAGGGCCCTCCTTGCTGTTGCTGCTTTGATGAGGGGGACACACTGCAGCTCCCGACAGTGCCATCAGAGGTCTTCCTTGATGCATGGGGTCTCTGCCTGGCCCCCCTGCAATAGCCCGGTGCACAGTGGGTGCTCCCCTCAATCAGGCCCGGTCGCAGCTTGGGGAGCCTTGGAGCTCGAACCCCGGTATGGGATTCCCAAGGATGCAGTGGTGGGGGATCCCCCGTTGCCCTTCTGGATTCCCCTGTGGCCTGGACTGGGCAGAACTGCTGCTTGGGCATTGTGCCGGATTTTATGAGCAGACATGGGAGAGGAGTCTCCTTTACGCAGTGAGGGAGGGTGTGAATCCTGTGTGTGCCAGGAAGGGATGCTCTGGATGCTGGGAAGTGCCATGGGGTTGGGATTTGGTATCGGGGATTCCCCCTGGGTATTCTTATTCACGTTCTTCAGACCATTCCAGGCTTGGCTGGGTGTGTGGGTGTATAGGTGTTGGGGCGTGGGGAAGGTAGGAAGGGCGAGGCTCAGGTGGGAAGGGAACTCATAATGTACTAAGTGACAAGAGTATCAGGTGCCTTCCTCCCCTCTCTCTTTCAGGAAGGTATTATTAGCCATGGTGTACAATTGAGAAGGATCAGAGAGGTTAAGGAGCTTGCTCAAGGTCACAGAGTGAGTGACAGCTGGAATTCAGGTTCAGGTCTCTTGTGAAGGGCGACAGCCAACCCCCACAAGCGTTCCTTTGTGCACGTTTTTTAGAGGTGGCCCTTCTTTCAGGTGGATACATTTTCATGCCAGAGCACGTGGCTTAGCACTTGGAGCATGGGCTAGATTTCAGCACCAACTTGCTCCTTTAGTGGGGTGCCCTTTGCAGCACACAGTGTGCCTCTCAAGTTTGTGCTCCTAGAGAATAGAGATGAGTCTGGCTTTGGGGGGTTTCTGAGAGGAGGCTCTGTTTTCCGTGAGTAGTGGAGACCACTTGGTCAGCTCTCCCCCTCCCTGTAGCGGTGTCAGGAGAGAAGGGGGCTCAGGAACAAAGCTGGACACTCCATTACATTCAGACAGCCTCCCCTCCCCCCCACTGCTCCGACTTCTTGTTTTTGAGACCCTCAGCTGTCCCTTCCCTGCGGCACAGCTGCCAGACAGGAAATCAGATTAACTGTGTCCACACACACAGCTGTAACAGCTGTCAGGTTGGCAGCAGAAAAGAGTGTAGCCAGACTGGGGACGTGGTGAGAAAAAGTAGTTCTCAAAGTTTCGGCTGTATCCGAATTACTGAGGGAATGTATTAAAATACAGGGCTCCAAGGCTCCACCCCCTCCAAGGATTTGGATCCTGTAGGGCAGCCCAGGAACCAGGATTTTGGACACATCTCAGGTGGTTCTGATGCATGTAGACTCAGCCTACGCTTGGAATAAAGGCTGTGTGGATAGAAGTCATGTGGATGGGGTCATGCGGCCCAGCAGCCTGCCTGTGGACGTCACCAGCGTCCCTGGAAGGCCTCGGTGGGCTCTGGGACTCCTCAGAGAAGGGTTGACTGCAGAGCGAGGAAGCCTGCGGCCCCAGTCAGAGTCAGACCCAGCAGCCGCCAGCAAGCAGCTTGGTTGTCTGCGGAGGGAGAATGTCTCGAGATGTTGGGCAGCAGGTGTGTAAACCCCAGCTGGGGTAGAGGATCATGGCAAGTGGCCAGGTGGGCAGGGCACCCCTGCTGGATGCTCAGGGCTGGGTTCCATTGGTGGGGGGGGTTGAAGGCAGAACCCCTGCCCTGGGGCCCCTGCTGTCCACCCCAGGTGTGGTGTGAACAGTCCCGGCGACAGCTGCAGGCTTTGAATGATTAGTGTGCCTTCGAGCTGCTTCTAACGTGGTGCCCGTGTTTCCTGGAAATGGGGGGACTGGGAGAAGTGAGTCTATTTCTCTTCCAGACAGCAGTCTGAGATCAGCGAGTAACCCTCTCTTCACCAGTGAGAGATGCTCATGCCTTCCACCAAGACTCTCTGCACGCCTGGGCTTAAGGTCCATCAGAGGCACAGTCTGCCTCAAGATTTCTGGGGGTTCCAGCTGCTCAGCCCGCCCCCTTCTCACCTGTGCTCCTGGACTCTGGTGTTCTGGAGGCCAACTGGCTGCCCCGTCTAGAGCCCTGCATCCTTAATGCCAAGTTTGGCTCCTCACTCCATCTCTCATTAAATACAGGAGCAGTCCTCAAGGTCTTTCCTGTTTTTTGTGTTTTTTTTTTGGTATTTTTTTTAGTGTGAGGCAGGTGGAGAGCCAGAAGACCTGAGTAAAGCCTTAGCTCCTCTGCTTCCCTTCCAGGTGACATTGGACAAATCTCTTTCATCTGTGGCCTCACTGTCCTCTATGTTTGGGAAGTTGAGTCGCTGATCTGCGGGCCCTTCTTGTACTGATATTCTGAGAGGCTCTAACATCAATTGCACATTGCTTCTGCCTTTCCGGAAGGGGGGTCCGGGAAGATGTGGGATAGTACTGGGGAGACAGCTAGAGTCTGCAGTAGAGCTGCCGGAGAAGGCTTTCTGACTGCTTAGAGTCAAGACCCTCCAGAGCAGGGATCAAAACTTGTGCTCCTCTGTGCTAAGCAATGCTTTCGAGGGACCAGAGGGATGCGACGGCCGTGGGCTGAGCCGCAGAGGACAGAGTGGCCCTTCTTGGAGGTAGCGAGGCAGCAGAAATAGCCTGGATGTGCTGTGGTTGGGAGGAGGCCATTCCCAGAGATCCCTTCTCTCGACGCCCGGATCTTGCTGCTGGCTGGGCCAGTTTGCCTTGGGCCCCATGGGCAGGGTTTTGGTTGGGACAGGACCACAGAGCGACCTTGCTGCAGTCTTGAAATGAGAGAGTTGAGGCCTCGCGCTGGCGGAGGTCTGACCTTGGCGTAGTGCTAAGTATTTTATTTCATGCACTTCAGAAACATTCTGAGAAGTGGTCCTGAGTCTTCACGAGATTGCCAGAGGGTTCTGGGTTAGAAACAGATAATCAGGAGCCCTTAGCAACAGCCTCGACTAGCACCTCCTGAGATCTTCTCAGCGCAGGGCCACGCTCCCTTGTGTGGTCTCTCCGTAGCCTAAGAGCTCTGAGAGGAAGGTCCTAGCCTTCCTCCCATTTCACAGATGCCCACCCTGAGCCCAGAGAAGGTGCTCTGTGCCTTGCCCTGGGAAGTGACGGAGCCTGACTTGAACCCTGGCATTCTCTTACTCCAGAGCCCTGGCTCTTAACCATTATGTGACGTGCCCGCTTGCGTTACATGAGGAGCTGTGAAGATTGCTAGGTGAGAGTCCTCCCCAGCTTGCACATGTGGAAATACCGCCTGAATTGTGGTAGAACCTGTTGAGCCTAAATTGGCCTCGCTAGTCACGTAAGAGCACAGAAATAGATCATGGGAAACCATCCTTGGCGGGGGGGGGGGGGGGGGGGGGGGGGGGGGGGGGGGGGGGGGGGGGGAGCGGAGGAGTCATCGGCATCACGGGGAGGAGTGTGAAAGACTGCTGTTCCCTGCCTCCTTCTAAAATCCCTCAAGGCCAAGAAAGGGACAAACTCCTTTTCCCATTCTCCAGAGGGACAGAACGAGGTCATTAGACGTTTAAGGAAGCCACTGACTGCCCAGCGTGGAGAGGGAGCTCCTGAGGGTAGGGGGTGCCGGCGGAAAGTGCCGCCTTCTCAGGTGGGCTGCCCACACATTGCTCTCCAGTGGGGCCAGTTACCCAGGCTGGCTAGTATGGAGGGCCCGGGATGCCCTGCATCAGAGCCAGATTGCTTAGGTTAGTGTTCAGAGGGTGTGAGTCCCTGCTCCTTGGCTGGTGGAATCTTCCACATGGCAGCCTGAGTTTTGTGCAGAAGAGGGGGCCGAAACAGATGATCTCCAAGGCCTTTCCCCCACTTTTCCCTCTTTTGATAGGGTAGCTCCTTAGATCCAGGGCTTATCTGTAAAGGAGTCTTTTTTTTTGGTCCTGTGCAGACATTCCAAACTGCTCAGCGCACCCGTCTCTCATGCGCTGCCCACCCTGGGTCGCTTCCTTCACCCCTAGCTTTCTGTGGCTGGTAGCTCCTGGGACCGGGGTCTTTTTAGAGCCCGGAATTAAGCTTTTTAGGTCTGTTGGGCGGGTCCACTCGCTGCGCAGGCCCCTTCCGTCTAGGCCTTCTCCAGGGGGAATGAAAGGTGCTCTCTCCCTGCTTCCAGAGTTTGGGTGCCTACGGTTCTGGCAATTTCTCCATTCAAGGGCTTGGAGCTGGGGCGTGTCCGGCAGGATGCTCAGAGCAGGAGGAAAGCTTGGCCTTGCCCTTGGGCAGCCAGATGGGTTTTTCGTTTTGAACCCTTGTTCCCAAAGCACTGCTAAAATCTGCTCCTCATGGCCCAGAGCTCCTGCCTGCTCCAGGGACGATGTCCTGCTTTGTCTGGACACTCTCTTTGGTCTAAGGTTGTACAGGTGGCCATCCCAGAAGTTGCACCGTCAGCTCCCGTATTATCTTCCTCGTGAGGAGCCAGGCTCTCCCTGTTTGTGCTGCCTGAACGATCTGCCGTGGGAGCCCCACCTGGGCTGGTGGGGTTCACGGAGTGTGGGGAGGCCCCGCTGGTTGGGAGGGGAGTATCATCACGGAGGTGTGCCCAGGTGTGCCTGTGAGCTAGTCCTTCTGAGCCAGCGCCTGGGATGCATGGGGCCACCCTGATGGTAAGAAATACACAGCCCTGCCCACTCAGCTACCTGGGCTGGGGCTTCTCCACGGAGGCAGTATGAGTCAGTCTTGCAGATGGCCAGAGGACAGGATGACATTGCCACTTTTTCTTAAACGCCACCACTCTCAGGCAGAGGGGTCAGAGTCCTTCAGGAGCAGAGTATGGAGCAGGGTAGGCCTGGACCCTTTCAGCTTCCCTCTCTAGATTACTGTGTGGGCTGTCTGGCTTCTGCTCCATTCTCTACAACCCACGGTCAGAAGGAGGCATGGGGGCCAAGGGAAGGACCCCGGTCCTTGCCCTCCCAACTGATCCCTCTCTCGGCCTTTCCGGGGGCTCTTGGCTAGCCAGAGTTCCCAGCCTTTCCTCTTAGAGAATGTTCCACCCCCCTCCTTCCTGTTCTGACGTCCTCCGCTTTCTTGGTCCACCAGGAGGCGGTCGAGAGCCTCCTCCGATCTTGCCACACCCATTTCTCCTTCCAGGTGCTTGGTTATGATGGCAGCCACTGATACCTGCCCTGTTCCTGCCAAGCTGGCAGAGGGCACTATCCTCTAGGGGGCGCCAGGCCAGCCAGGCTCTAGGTTCTGTGCCCAGCAGACTTCATTCAGAAGGTTCTGTGCCTCCCCCACACCCTTCCCCTGACTCCCGGTGCCCAGCCACCCCCCCTCGTGTCATAGATGGAGCCCAGTCACGCCCCGGCAGAGCCCTGGGGTGCCGTACTCCGTCAAGGCCCTCACGGGGCCTGGGGATGAATATTCTCTAATGGGCTGTGCTTCCCACTTGCATGGGAACAAGGCTGTTCCCGGAGCCTGTTGGCCGTCCTGCCACCCGCATACCAGTGGGGCCCTAGCATCTCTGCTGTGGTGGCGGCTGCATGGGAGCCCTGGTGGGAGATTCCCCTTGTCCGAGCCCGTGCCCTCTCTGCAGGGCTCCCGCAAGGGAAGCCAGCACTGCTGGCCACAGTTACATCCCTAACAGGGTTATCTGCTGGGAGCCAGCAGCACTTGGACCCCTGCCCTTCTCTGGGCGGACAGGCTGGCGGGCATCCGGCTCCTGCAGCCCCGGCAGCCCCAGCACCGCCCGGAGCGGCAAGTTGAAGCCTGTCCTTCTCTTGGCTGAGCGCTCAGAGCACCACGGGCCAAGCCAGCCTTGAGGAATAGACGACTCTCCCGCCAGCTTGGGGCTTCGTTGAGCACTTCCGGACCTGGGGAGACCTGAGGCTGGCTGCTGGTTCCTTGCCCTCGTCCTGCTTTGCACCCTGGGGGGGGGGGGTCGGCCACCTCCAGAAAAGTCTTTGGCAGGGCCTTTCCGAGGGTCCTTCCTCCTGGTGCTGGGGCAGGACATGGGTTGGGAGGGAAAATGAGCGAGTTGTGTGTGTGCCTGTGTATGTAACCCCACCCTCCTGGCCACATCTGGCCACTCCTGCAGATGTGGCTCTGGCCTCGTGGCCACAGAGTCGTCAGTGTGGCTGGCGGGCAAACCACAGAGGAATGTGCCTAGCAGTGCCCGGCGGAGAAGGGGCTGGGCGGGGGGACCGAGATACTCTGCCCAGGCTTTACCTTCCCAGCCCCACCTCCGCTGGGTCCCAGAGGCCGGATTCAGGCATAAGGGTTGCAGCAGGGCCTTAGCCTTCAGCAGGCCTTGCCCCTGCCTGGGTGACACTCATTCAGTGTGGGTTCCCAGGAGAGGTCCAGGCCCATTAACTGCACACGGTGTGGAAGCCTGTCTCAGCTCCGCCCTTAGTCCCTTCCCAGCTCCGTCTCCAGGTGCTGAGGTGAGGATCGAGATGAAGATTGGTGATAGGGGCTTGGGCAGACCCCTGCCCGCAAGGGGAGGAGACACTGGCGGCCACCAAGATGTAGGGGTCCTTCTTTCTCCAGGCCCAGGCTGGAGTGGGCTGCCTTGCCACAGGAAGGCCTTCCCAGCTCCTTCCTCCCTGGGCTGGAGTGAGAAAAGTGAGGGCTTTCTTTGGAGAGTGAAATGGAAAAGAAACAAGGTGTGTCTGCCCTGCCTCTCTCACTTCCTCCTTCCTGGGCAGTGGGTAGCCGGCCTTCCCCTTCCTGCTGGAGGCCTGCAGGCTCTTTGCAGCGTGGGCTGGGCTTGGGGCTCCCTGCTGGTGTGGTGTTTGCCTGGTTGCCCTGGCAACCACGGGGCAGTGGTGGGGAGTGACATTCAGTGACCAGAGGACAGTGTACAGGGATCAGGAGGTCGAGACCCATGTTTCCCATAAGCCCATTGGAACACTTGGCCCTCCCTGGGGCCCCCTCAGCCCATTGTCCGCATGGGGGCCTGGAGCCCAGGTCTTGGGACCCAGCAGACCCTCCACCCCTTTCCCCTTCCCAGCAGGTTCTCCCTGAGATCAGAGTTCTGAGATCTCTCTGCCTGAGCTCCAGCCTCCACCCCCCTTGCCATTACCCTTCTTCCTGTCTGATTCCCTTTCCTTTCCTGTCTCCTCCTCCCACCTCCTCCCTGCGCCTGCCCGCCCATTCTCTCATTCCCCCTCCCCCCCCCCAAGGCACAGCTGCTGTTTGGCTCACTCTATATATAGCGGCATTTTCAGGGTAATTACAATAAAACTGTTGAAAGGAGATAATCCAGCAAAGGAAGCAGAGTCTGACTCCCAGCCCCCTCCTGTCCCTGGTTTGGTGCAGCCCTGCACCCCCTTTCCCTGAGGCCTCCTGCTCCCACTCCCCCCCCCCTGCCATGTTCTTACAGCCTCTCCCTTGGGCCCCACCACCTTAGCTGGGTGTGGGGCAGAGAAAAAGGGAGAGTGTACATGGGTCCTGAGGGTCCCCACAGGCCTTTCCTGGGTTTACTAAGGACCCTGGCTGGCAGGCCCATCAGTTCTAGAACCAGCCTGGGTGCCTCAGTTTCTTTATTCCTTGGCAGGGAATGTGTGATGTTGAGAGGTGGGTAGGAGACCCGGGAGGGACACTGGTTAGAAGCATAGGTTTTGGATTCACGTTCTAGTTCTCTGATCACCTGGCTGTGCGTGTTTGGTCATGTACTTAAACCTTTCTTTCTTTCTTGTTTTGAGCTTATTTACTTCTTTGGGGGGAGGAGACAGAGACAGAGAGAGAATCCCAAGCAGGTTCCACACTCAGGGTGTGCAGCCTGACACAGGGCTCGATCTCACAACCTGTGAGACCATGACCTGAGCTGGAATCAAGAGGCAGACGCTTAACCGACTGAGCCACCCAGGTGTCCCTATACTTAAACTTTTCTAAAGCTTGGCTTTCTTGTTTAGTAAAGCAATTCATGTAAAATGCCCAGTGGTGTTGACAATCCAAGATAACTTAATACGTGTTGAGCACTCAGCAATCTTCCAGGGACTGTGCTTCATGCTTTTGTGTATTTTCTTATTGAAGTTCATGGCTTTGACCTCATTTATTTTATTTAGTTACTTATTCATTTAAATATCTTTATTTATTTTTGAGAGAAAGACAGAGTGTGAGTAGGGGAGGGGCAGAGAGAGAGGGAGACACAGAATCCGAAGCAGGCTCCAGGCTCTGATTTGTCAATGCAGAGCCCGATGCAGGGCCTGAACTCACAAACCATGAGATCACGACCTGAGCCGAAGTCAGATGCTCAGCCAACTGAGCCACTCAGGCGCCCCGCCTTCTTTGACCTCATTTAATTAAGGAGGAACACTGTTTCTGTGGAGCAGAGGGATTTCACTGCTTCCCCCCCCCACCGCCTGCCATCTATTCTCTTGGGTCTAGAGGTCCTGCCTGGGAGCTTTCTGGGCCCCCAGCACCGCCACCACGGCCTGGTGGTGTTAGGAGTGGGCTCACTGACGCCTGTCTCCTCTCCCTGCAGTGGAGGTGAAGCCGGTGCTGCCCGGAGCCATGCCCAGCTCCATGGGGGGCGGGGGTGGAGGCAGCCCCAGCCCCGCGGAGCTTCGGGGTGCCCTGGCAGGCCCCGTGGACCCCTCGCTGAGGGAGCAGCAGCTGCAGCAGGAGCTTCTGGCACTCAAGCAGCAGCAGCAGCTGCAGAAGCAGCTCCTGTTCGCCGAGTTCCAGAAACAGCATGACCACCTGACCCGGCAGCATGAGGTCCAGCTGCAGAAGCACCTCAAGGTGAGCGAGGGGGGCGCGGGGGGTGCCGCCCAGACCTCCGACCCCCGCCCGGACCTGGCTCACCCCCTCCCCTCCCCCCATGCCCCTGCAGCAGCAGCAGGAGATGCTGGCGGCCAAGAGGCAGCAGGAGCTGGAGCAGCAGCGGCAGCGGGAGCAGCAGCGGCAGGAAGAGCTGGAGAAGCAGCGGCTGGAGCAGCAGCTGCTCATCCTGCGAAACAAGGAGAAGAGCAAAGAGAGTAAGGCCTGGGGCCTCCTGCCCCCCTCTTCCCTCCACCCCCCAGCTGTGGGCTCCTCGCCCCGAGCACCCAGGTCAGCGGTGCCCTGTCCCACAGGTGCCATCGCCAGCACTGAGGTGAAGCTGAGGCTCCAGGAGTTCCTTCTGTCGAAGTCAAAGGAGCCCACACCGGGCGGCCTCAACCATTCCCTCCCACAGCATCCCAAATGCTGGTAATGGCCCTGGGCAGGCGTGGGTCACAGAGGTACCCCCATCAGGGGCTGCCTGGCTGCAGGGTGGCAGGGGGTGCCTGGCCAGAAGCCAGATACAGGCCCTGCGATCTCTCTTAGGAGACAAGATCCCCACCCCTGGCTTCTCTCCCTGTTTCCCTCCCCAGGATCCCTTTCCTGTCCCTTTATGTAGTGGGTGTTTCCTGCATGTGATTGCTAGGTGGCAGGTCTGGCTGGCTGGGTAATAACCTAGATCTGTTTCCATCCCCACCCCCCATCCCCCCAGGGGAGCCCACCATGCTTCTTTGGACCAGAGTTCCCCTCCCCAGAGTGGCCCCCCTGGGACGCCTCCCTCCTACAAACTGCCTTTGCTTGGGCCCTATGATAGCCGCGATGACTTCCCCCTCCGCAAAACAGGTGAGCAGTGCCCAGCCTAGCCTCCCACAATATGGCTCCGTGGAGGCAGGAGTGGGAAGGTGGAGGGGCCAGGCTGCAGGTGTGTGCCCATCTGTGTAGACGGGTCTGAGCCCTGGCTACCTTCTCCCTAGCCTCTGAACCCAACTTGAAAGTGCGTTCGAGGCTAAAGCAGAAGGTGGCTGAGCGGAGAAGCAGTCCCCTCCTGCGTCGCAAGGATGGGACAGTCATTAGCACCTTTAAGAAGAGAGCCGTTGAGATCACCGGTGCTGGGCCTGGAGGTAAGGGCTCCCCTTCTGTGCCTTTTCGGAGGTCCTGGGAGCGGGGAGAGGTGGCTCTGAGCAAGCCCAGGTGACAGCCAGTTCTCCCATAGTGTCGTCCGTGTGTAACAGCGCACCAGGCTCCGGCCCCAGCTCTCCCAACAGCTCCCACAGCACCATTGCTGAGAATGGCTTTACTGGCTCGGTCCCCAACATCCCCACCGAGGTACAGGCCTGCGAGGGCTGGGCGGGCGGGCCCGAGCTTCTCCGTTTCCCTTGGAAGAAGGAAGGCAGCTCCTTCCTGTCTGTTTTGCTGAGAGTACCCAGCAGGGACCTCTCTGCCCATGTGGACAGGCTAGAGGGACCTGTCGCCTCTAAGTGGGATCTGTCCCACGGGCCTCTGAAAGACTGTGATCTCTCAGTACTGCCCAGGTGGGGCTCGGGATGGGGAGTGGGGAGCGAGGCACCATTCGGAGCCCTTGGCCCCAGGCGGCCCCCCCTTGCCTGCCCTCATGCCTGTCTCTCCCGACTGCTCCCTAGATGCTCCCCCAGCACCGGGCCCTCCCTCTGGACAGCTCCCCCAACCAGTTCAGCCTCTACACGTCTCCCTCTCTGCCCAACATCTCCCTAGGGCTGCAGGCCACAGTCACTGTCACCAACTCGCACCTCACCGTAAGTATGAGGCACACGCCCCATCCCCCCTCTGGTGTCTAGGTTTGTGGTCCTGGGTGCCTCCAGCTGGGGCTTTTGTCCCCACGAGGCCCTGAAGGAGATCAGATGGCCTTCCTCAGAGCTGGGCCGGGAGGTGGTAGGTGAGGGATGCTGATCCCTAGTTGGCAGGACCGGGGACGACTCCTGCCCCTCCTTCATCTCGATCTCCTTGCTCTCCGCCAGGCCTCCCCGAAGCTGTCAACGCAGCAGGAGGCCGAGAGGCAGGCCCTCCAGTCCCTGCGGCAGGGTGGCGCGCTGACGGGCAAGTTCATGAGCACGTCCTCCATCCCCGGCTGCCTGCTTGGTGTGGCGCTGGAGGGTGACAGCAGCCCGCACGGGCACGCCTCGCTGCTGCAGCACGTGCTGCTGCTGGAGCAGGCTCGGCAGCAGAGCACCCTCATCGCAGGTGAGTGGGGGCGGCTGCTGTGTGGGGGTGGGGGGTAGCGGGCTCTGCCGAGGGCGTGAGGCCACCATCAGGGGGGAACCAGGGACACTCTTCAGCCCTGCCACAGCCCCCCTCCGTGGCATCAGTGATTTCTTCCGTATCATGTTGCTCAGACATTACCAAGTACCTATAGCCCCCCGGACGCCATTCTTTTTTTTTAATTTTTTTTATTTATTTCTAGGAGAGAGAGAGAGACAGCGTGAGCAGGGGAGGGTCAGAGAGAGAGGGGGAGATACAGACTCTGAAATTGGCTCCAGGCTCTGAGCTGGCAGTCAGCACAGAGCCCGACGCGGGGCTCGAACCCACAAACCGCGAGATCATGACCTAAGCTAAAGTCGGACGCTTAACCGTCTAAGCCACCCAGGCGGCCCCCCTGGACGCCATTCTTGACATTGACTGCTGTGACTGACGTGCTCAGGGTCCCAAGTAGTGCCGTCCCATAGATATACCGCCCAAGCCACATGTGCAACTTAAAGTTTTCTAGGACCACGTTAAAAAATATAAAAAGAGGGGCGCCTGGCAGGCTCAGTCAGTAGAGCATGTGATTCTTGATCTCGGAGTTGTAAGGTTGAGCCCCATATTGGGTGTGGAGCTTACTCAAAATCTTTTTTAATTTGAATTAAAGTTCATTTTATTTATTTATTTATTTTTAAAGTGTATTCATTTAGAGGGAGAGAGCACATGCACAAGTGTGCACATGAGCTCCTGAGCAGGGGAGGGGCAGAGAGACAGGAAAAGAGAGAATCCCAAACAGGCTCCACACTGTCAGCACAGAGCAGCGCGGGGCTCAATCTCCCAAACTGTGAGATTGTGACCTGAGCCAAAATCAAGACTTGGACATTAAACCAACTGAGCCACCCAGGTGCCCCAAATCTTTTTATTTTTATTTAATTAATTTTTTAAACTTAATTTAATTTTTAAAAATTAATTAATTTTAATGTTTCCTTTCTTTTTTTAAATGTTTTTTTAATTATTGAGAGAGAGAGAGAAACGGAGCATGAGTGGGGGAGGGGCAGGGAGAGAAGGAGACACAGAATCCGAAACAGGCTCAAGGCTCTGAGCTGTCAGCAGAGAGCCTGATGCGGGGCTCAAACCCATGAACTGCGAGATCGTGACCTGAACTGAAGTCGCATGCTTAACTGACTGAGCCACCCAGACACCCCTGTTTTATTTATTTCTAAGAGAGAGAGAGAGAGAGAGACAGCGTGAGCAGGGGAGGGTCAGAGAGGGAGATACAGAGTCTCAAACAGGCTCCAGGCTCTGAGCTAGCTGTCAGCACAGAGCCCAGTACGAGGCTCAAACCCACGAACTGTGAGATCATGACCTGAGCCGAAGTCGGATGCTTAACCGACTGAGCCACCCAGGGACCCCTAATTTTTTTATTTTAGAGAGAGAGCAGGTGAATGGGCCAGAGGGGGAGAGAGAGAGAATCTTTTAAGTAGGCTTCTTACTCAGTGTGGAGCCTGCCATAGGGCTCGATCCCATGACCCTAGGATCATGACCTGAGCTGAAATCAAGAGTCAGACACTCAACCGACTGGGCCATCCAGGCGCCCCCAAAATAATATCTTTTAAAAAATTGTGAAAGGAGGGGCGCCTGGGTGGCTTAGTCAGTTAAGCGTCCAGCTTTCACTTAGGTCATGATCTCGCGGTTCGTGGGTTCGAGCCCCGCGTCAGGCTCTGTGCTGACTGCCAGCTCAGAGCCTGGAGCCTGTTTCAGAGTCTGTGACTCCCTCTCTCTCTGACCCTCCCCTGATCACGCTCTCTCTCTCTCTCTGTCTCTTTCTCCTAGAAATAAATAAAAATGTTTAAAAAAAAAAATTGTGGGGGCGCCTGGGTGGCTTAGTTTGTTAAGCGTCCGACTTTCGCTTAGGTCATGATCTCGCGGTTCGTGGGTTCGGGCCCCGCGTCGGGCTCTGTGCTGACTGCCGGCTCAGAGCCTGGAGCCTATTTCAGAGTCTGTGTCTCCCTCTCTCTCTGACCCTCCCCTGTTCACGCTGTCTCTCTCTCTCTCTCCTAGAAATAAATAAAAATATTAAAAAAAAAAAATTGTGAAAGGAAACCAGTGAAATGAACTTTAATATATACATACATACACACATATATATACATATGTATATACGTACATATACATATTTTTAAGGTTTTATTTACTTAATTATTCTGTACACCTGACCTGGGGCTTGAACTCACAACCCCACGATCAGGAGTCTCACGCTCCTCCGAATGAATCAGCCGGGTGCCCCAACTTTGATATATGTTTAATTCACTAGATCTGGAATGTTAGAATTTCAACATATAATATACATTGAACATATAGGGAACTCTTCACGAGACAATTTGTTTTGTGTCCCATGCTGTCTTGGAAATCCAGTGTATATTTCACACAGCACATCTCAATTCAGACAGGCCACATTTTAAGTGCTCCATAGTCACATGTGGCTGGCAACTACGGGATTGGACGGTCAGACCATAAGCAGCTGGTTACATCAGAAGAGGTTCTGCTTCAAAGACTAGTGATCCTGAGCCCCGGCCTCCCCCGCCCGACGGGATCCTTGTCTGTGATCAGGGAGGTCTTGTTGCAGTTGGAGAAAACTAGTCCTTGTCCCGCCATACTGAGGGCCTAAGACCGAATATGCAATCATCAGGGAATCAAAGAGAGAGTGTGGTGAATCCAGGATGGCTTCCTGGAGGCGGTGGCTCTAAGCTTCAAAACTGTTGCACTGTGGGGAGGAGGAACAGGGCTGAGGCTTGGTGGCAGGCCCTCCAAGGTTTCTCCTGATTCTGTAGGTGGTGATGGTCTTCTAGGAGGGGGAGAGCCTTGGGATAGATGGGTGGGGCGGCCCGGAGCCCCTACAGTGATGGTTCCTCGCCTTTCCCCACTGCACAGTGCCACTCCACGGGCAGTCCCCGCTGGTGACAGGTGAACGTGTGGCCACCAGCATGCGGACAGTGGGCAAGCTCCCGCGGCACCGGCCCTTGAGCCGCACTCAGTCCTCCCCGCTACCCCAGAGCCCCCAGGCCCTGCAGCAGCTGGTCATGCAGCAGCAGCACCAGCAGTTCCTGGAGAAACAGAAGCAACAGCAGCTGCAGCTGGGCAAGGTGAGCTGGGAGAAGCGATTGGCCAGGGCTGTGCTGGGGGCGGGACACAGGATGGCAGAAAGGGAGTGGGGGCGGGCACCCCGGGTATCTGCTCAGGGTTGGCACCTTGCCTTATATGGCAGCTCTGTACAGGGCTGGGCTGCTATCTGGGAGAGGCGAGGGGAGGACACCCTCCTGGGCCACGGGCTGCGCGGCGGCTCCCCCTCCCAGCTGACGTGCCCCTCTGCTCTGCTTCCAGATCCTCACCAAGACTGGGGAGCTGCCTCGGCAGCCCACCACCCACCCCGAGGAGACAGAGGAGGAGCTGACTGAGCAGCAGGAGGCCTTGCTTGGGGAGGGAGCCCTGACCATCCCCCGGGAAGGCTCCACGGAGAGCGAGAGCACGCAGGAAGACCTGGAGGAGGAGGAGGAGGAGGAGGAGGAGGAGGAGGAAGAGGAGGAGGAGGACTGCATCCAGGTCAAGGACGAGGAAGGCGAGAGTGGCACTGAGGAGGGGCCCGACTCGGAGGAGTCCAGTGCTGGTTACAAGAAGGTGTGCCCCCTCCACCCCAGCCCTTGATGGCCGCCCCTCTGTCCCCTGCAGCCCCTTTCCATCTCTGCCTTTCGCTCTCCCCAGTCTGCACTCTCTGAAGAGAGCCAAAGCGGAGTGGGAAAGAGACAAGGGGCTCTGGAAGGGGGTGCTGCTTGTGTTGGTCTCAGAGCCATCTGTGCCCCATTCTGCCAGCCCCTCCCTGTGTCTGCGTCTGCCCCTGCCACAGGCTGCGTGCGCGCATGTGTGTGTGTGTCTGTGTGTGTGTGTACGCACGTGGCCTGTGTATCTGCGTTTCTGCTTGCGTAGGGCCGGTGGCGCGTTGGTCTCGGCGTGCGTGCGCGTGTGTGTACACACACGCCCCCGCTGTTACTACAGTCCCCCTGCACCTAGAACGCGCTCCATTCATTGCGGACACAGCCGAGCCCTCCGGGCCTGACTCATCCTGCCCCCTCCCACGCCCCCGTCCCTCCCAGCCTCTTACCTCAATGCTACTCTGGTGTGTGACTCATCCCTTTCCGTCCCCCCCCCCCCATCTCCCGGGAGGTGGAGATGGTGAAGGCTGGAGTGGCTCCTGTCCCTGGTGGGAGGAAATGGGGGAAGGAGGAGGTTTGGAAGAGAAGTGCTGGAATAGGGGCCCCTTTAGGGTCCTCACTTCCGTCTCACCCACGCTCTCCTCCTGTCCAGGTGTTCTCTGATGCCCAGCAGCTGCAGCCCCTTCAGGTGTACCAGGCACCCCTCAGCCTGGCCACTGTGCCCCATCAGGCCCTAGGCCGCACCCAGTCCTCACCTGCTGCCCCTGGGGGCATGAAGAGCCCCCCAGACCAGCCCACCAAACACCTCTTCACCACGGGTGAGCCCCACCCCCCGCCAGCTGTCCTTGCAGGGGCCGGGGTGCCTGTGCATCGTGTCTCGCCTTGTGCGACCCGCTCAGGGACCACCTGTGTTTGGCACCATCGTTGCGTAAGGCCTTGGGGGCCTGGGTGAAGCGAGTCCCCTCTCTCAGTTGGTCCCTGTCCTTCCAGCTGCCCATCTTCCTCCCTGTGGGGTCAAAAGCGAGGCCTCAGTCCATTCCAGAAAGTGTTTCCGCATGAAACTACCCTGTGCTGGGCTCTGAATGGGCACAGGTGCCCAGGAATGGTCCTACCTCACCAGGGGACTGTGCGGGGCTGGGGGAGCAGCACACAGGCTCTGTGACAGAAGGGGGAAAGGTGAATGTGCCCTGAAGGGGGCTACAGTGTTGAGGGCATGACCTGCAGAAAGCAAAACCGCTGGGGGCGGGGCGCCTGTGTGGCTCAGTCAGTTAAGCGTCTGACTCTTTTTTTTTTAATTTTTTTTTTTTTTTTTATTTCTAGCGGGGAGAGAGAGAGAGAGAGAGCGTGAGCAGGGGAGGGTCAGAGAGAGAGGGAGTCACAGACTGAAACAGGCTCCAGGCTCTGAGCTGGCAGTCGGCACAGAGCCCGACACGGGGCTCGAACCCACGAACCGCGAGATCATGACCTAAGCGAAAGTTGGACGCTTAACCGACTAAGCCACCCAGGCGCCCCTAAGCGTCTGACTCTTGATTTCAGCTCAGGTCATGATCGTACAGGTTGGTGAGATCCAGCCCCGTGTCAGACTCTGCGCTGACAGTACACAGCCTGCTTCCGATTCTCTCTTTCTCTTTGTGCTCTTCCCCCATCTCTCCTCTCTCGAAATAAACATTCAGGGGCAGCCTGGTTGAGGCTGGAGGAGCAGGGAGGCTTTTGACCAGTGGTGATGGGAGAAAGGAACTGAAAGGAACCGCAGGAGAGAAGAGGGGCGGGTATGCGGGAAGGCGGCTGCGGTGGCTGCGGCTAGGCTGACAACTATGTCCCTTGGTCCAGGTGTGGTCTACGACACATTCATGCTGAAGCACCAGTGCATGTGCGGGAACACGCACGTGCACCCCGAGCACGCCGGCCGGATCCAGAGCATCTGGTCCCGGCTGCAGGAGACGGGCCTGCTCAGCAAGTGCGAGGTGAGGGATCCTCTCCTTCTTTCAGGACCCCCCCTCAAATCCAGCAAGAGTTTTGTGTCTCTGTGTCCTTGAGGCCTCTCTCTGGGTCTTTCTCATTTTTCTTTGAACCTCTGACCTCAAGGTCAGTCCCCTCAGCCCCCTCTCGGTTCCAGCCCTCATAGCCCGTTTTGCCGAATGGGGAGGGTGGTCCTGGACTGGGGTGCATGGGGGGCCGGGGCATAAGTAAAACCTTGGATGGCCAGGAACTTGTTCTGCGAGTGTTCCACAAGACAAGCAAACGTTTCTAATACATTTTAACTTGATAAATGAGCAATGTCTTGCGATACGAGTCGTATGTGCCACCAAACATCAACTGAGCCAGCCGTTCTTGAACTTCACTTTGATACACAAGTGCTTTGGATTACGAGCATACTTCTGGAACAAAGTACGCTCCCAAACCAGGGTCTTACTGTACTTCCTCAAAACCCTTTTGCTCTCCTAAGGCCAGAAAATGGCCTCGTGTGTCCCAGGCTGTAGGACAGAGAGAGGGTTTGGGCATCAGGGAGAGCTGGGCCTTCAGTGCACCCCTCACCGGCCTTGCCTGCTCTCCCCGCACAGCGGATCCGGGGTCGCAAAGCCACGCTGGATGAGATCCAGACGGTGCACTCCGAATACCACACCCTGCTCTATGGGACCAGCCCCCTCAACCGACAGAAGCTGGACAGCAAGAAGCTGCTCGGTGAGCCAGGGCCAGGCTGTGCGTGCTGTACTGGCGGGATAGGGAGCCGGCCGCGTAGGCAAGGGCGTCCTAGTGGGCCCAAATCATCCCCCTAGTGGAGGAGGCTCACCGGCCCACCGCACAACGCCAGGGGGCGCCATTCACACAGCCCACTGTGTGGGTGAGCTGCATTGCAGGAGGGTGGAGGGGGACGGGTCAGGCTTAGGGATGGGGGAGGGCTCCGCTCTTCTCCCTAAACCATCATGCTCCTTTCTCCCTGCCATCTGCCCAGAGGTGAGGCATTCCTGCCCCAGGATAGGGGACAGACATCTCCCAAGTGGCGTGGGCAGCAGAGGCCTGTCCTGTGCTTGGGTCTGGCCTTCCTTTTTGGGGACGGAGCTCACCGCCCTCTGCAGGCCCCAACCTGTAGTCTTGGCGGTTGAGGCAACTTGCAGAGTAGCTTTGTCCCTTTTCCTTGCAGGCCCCATCAGCCAGAAGATGTATGCTGTGCTGCCTTGTGGGGGCATTGGGGTGAGTAGGGCGCCTGTGAGTAGGGATGGATGGGTGGCACTCCCAGCTCTTGCCCCCCTTCCCCTTTCCTGCCTGCCATGGCTGCTGGCCCACTGTCCAGGTGCCCACCCCCACTCTTGCCCTCCCCCCGCAGGGGGCACGCTGAAGCCTGCTCTCCTGCCCCCGCAGGTGGACAGTGACACAGTGTGGAACGAGATGCACTCCTCCAGTGCAGTGCGCATGGCCGTGGGCTGCCTGGTAGAGCTGGCTTTCAAGGTGGCAGCAGGAGAGCTCAAGGTGAGTGCACACCTGGGGCCCGGTCCTGCATCCTCGGGGGGCGGAGGACAGGGGCAGCCTTGGCTTTGCCCTGAGCCAGCAGGCACCCTTAACTCTCAGGGGCCAGAGTGGGGGGTGGGGAGGTGATGGGTCCCAGGCCAGCTAGGAAGATGAGTGGCAAAGAGGCACTGATACCTGATGCTCTCATGGGGGGAGCTCTTGAGGTCAGAGGCAGTGATTTCCTGCCCACGTGGCCTGCGGCTGTGTTCCTAGCATGTGGGATGCATGTTTTTGATCTGTGTTCTCTTCCCTGTCTGGTGTGTGTTTCTCTCCTCTGCATTCATCCCTTCTGTGACCACCTCGCCTGTCTGTCTGTCTGTCATCTCCGTCCCTCTGTCTGCACCTCTTCAGAATGGTTTTGCCATCATCCGGCCCCCAGGACACCACGCAGAGGAATCCACGGCCATGTGAGTGCCACGCCCGCCCTGCCCTGGGCCCACTGCCCTCCTCCTTCCCCTCTCCCTCTCAGCTGAGCTGATGTGTATCTTTTGCTCATGCAGCAAACGTCCGCTAAAGCTGACCTCCCCAATCCTTCTCCCCCCCACCCCCCACCCACCAGGGGATTCTGCTTCTTCAACTCTGTAGCCATCACAGCCAAACTCCTGCAGCAGAAGCTGAACGTGGGCAAGGTTCTCATCGTGGACTGGGTAGGCAGTGGGCTGGTGGGACCAGGGTTAGCCTTTAGGAACACCCCGCCCTGGCACTGCCACCTCTTTCTTGGGTGCCCATGCTGCTGCTGGGCCTGAGGACTTACCTTATGTTTTCCTGCTGGAGCAACAGCCCAGCCCTCCCATTTCCATGGGCCTGCATCCTTGCTAAGAGAGACTCAAAAGTAGTCTTAGCCCCAGTCCACCTTGGCCTGGACCTTGTAGGCTCAAGCAACCGAGATTTCCTACCTTGAACAGTATAGATTGTTAACCACCATTGCCAGAGGCACCCCTGCGTGCCAGGACACACGGTACGGCTCATGGCCGTCTCGAGTAGTAGGAGTTAGGATGTGCATTTCTATAAATGGAGGAACTGAGCTGTTGGGTGAAAGAGCCAGCCAAAGTCACATAATTTGGAGGATCGGCATTGCGCTTCGGATGAGACCTTTTGGCCCCAACACTTCTGCTCTTGCTGCTGGGCACCACTTCTCAAACCCTGCCTCTCAAGGCAGCCACCACTCCCTGTAACTGGGAAGTCGCCCAGAGCGGTGCTCATCAGTGATGAGGACTCTTGGAAGCCCAACTTTGGCCTAAAAGTTCATGTGAATGTTGGGGTCTTCAGAGCGTACCTGCTTTCAGTTCCTCACTAGCCTGAATGTGTCTCTCCACGCTGTTGGGGAGAATGGTGCGGGGAGAGCCATCATATCCGTCCTATGGCTTCGTATCTCTTTTGCGCCGTGCCGTGGCCCGGCCCACAGACCCTGGGTAGAGAGGTGTGGGGCGATGCTCTTGTGAGCAGAACACGCTGCCCGGTACCCCCAGAGTGCACCATAGGGTGAAGGTGGGGGGCAAGTGGAATTTTGACCTCGGGGCCAGAGACTGGGCTTTTTTTCTGATGCTTCCACGTCTCCTGACTAGGACATTCACCACGGCAATGGCACCCAGCAAGCGTTTTACAATGACCCCTCTGTGCTTTACATCTCCCTGCATCGCTATGACAATGGGAACTTCTTTCCAGGCTCTGGGGCTCCTGAAGAGGTATAATTCCTGGGCTCTGTCAAATGCGGGGCCCCTTGGGGAGGTAGCAGAATGGGACCTAGCAGGGAGCCCTGGAGGCCTGTGGTGGCGCTGATACCCAGGGAGTGTGGGCTCCTAGGGGGAGGACCATGCAGGCCAGCTGACCTTCCAGGAAGGGCAGCAATGAGTGGAGTAAGGGCCGGAATCAGGGCTGAGGGCGGGGCCTATGTCTGGCATCCCCAGGCAGGGAGAATAACCCCTCCCCCACCACGCTGCCAGGTTGGCGGAGGGCCAGGCGTGGGGTACAATGTGAACGTGGCATGGACAGGAGGTGTGGATCCCCCCATCGGAGACGTGGAGTACCTAACGGCCTTCAGGTGGGGACTGAGAAGGGCCAAGGGCAGGGTGGGAGCCCCCTGGGCCCTGCCATGGGAGGGGCCGAAGGCATTCAGGCTGGTGTGGGTAAGGGGGCTTGTCCCTGGAGTGGGGGGAACGCAGAGTGAGGGGAGGCCTGGCCTAGCCGCCTGCCGGGGTCAGCTTGGGCCCTCCCTTTGCAGGACAGTGGTGATGCCCATTGCCCACGAGTTCTCACCTGACGTGGTCCTGGTCTCTGCCGGGTTTGATGCTGTTGAGGGACACCTGTCTCCACTGGGTGGCTACTCTGTCACCGCCAGATGTGAGCTGCTGGGGGGTTGCGGGAGGGCGTGGAGCAGTGAGGATGGGGTGGAGTGGGGTCGTGGAGTAGGAAGAGACTGGCATTGCGGAGGTTGGGAGGAGGAAGGCTGGGGGGCAGGTCCAAAACTTGGAATCATGTTGGCAGGGGCTTCCCGCTCTCCCTCTGCCAACCTTGGCCTTGGGGCGGGGCGGGGGAGAGCACGTGGGTGAGGGGTAACAGACAGTAGATCTCCTCCCAGAGTCATAGGGATGGAGCCTGGTGGCTCCTGTGTTTCAGTGGTGCTCCTTCTGACATAATTGGAATTTTTTTTTTTTTAGCCCATCCGTTCTGTTTTGTCCATATTTATTTCGATTTTTTAAAAGTTTATTTATTTAGGTAATCTCTACACCAAATGAGGGGCTCGAACTCATGACCCTGAGATCAAGAGCCGCATGCTCTGCTGACTGAGCCAGTCAGGCTCCCATATTCTGTTTTGCCTTTAACGGAGCATTTAGTCCATTGACATTGAATTCTATCTTGGATAGATATTTGGGCTTAAGTCTACTGTTTTATTTCGGGCTGTTTGTTCCACCTCTTATGTTTCTTTTTTCTCTCTTCTTAACTTCTCTCGAGTTTTCTTTTTTTTTTTTTTAAACCATTTTGTTTTCCTCCCTTCACCCATCCCTAAAGGTTTTGGCCACTTAACCAGGCAGCTGATGACGCTGGCAGGGGGCCGCGTGGTGCTGGCCCTGGAGGGAGGCCATGACTTGACCGCCATCTGTGATGCCTCTGAGGCCTGTGTCTCAGCTCTACTCAGCGTGGAGGTAAGGGGTGCAGGGAGGGCCTGGGGGAGGTAGACTAGTGAGCCGGGCGGGGGTGGGGGGGTGAGGGACCAGGGAGAGGCCAGTATCGGAGGGCCCCTCTCCCAATCAAGCAGCCCTGAGAGCCCTTGGGAAGGTTTTCCTGGTCTCCAAAGACACCTAGCGGCTAGAAAGGGCTTTCTGACTCGTGGTTCTTCCAGAAAGCTGTTTACCCCTGTCCTGGGAGGTGGTGGGTGCTGAGCAGGGTGCTTAGAGGACCAAGGCGCTGCCACCCACGCCCCACCATAAGCCTTCTCTTCCTTCCCCCACCAGCTGCAGCCCTTGGACGAGGCAGTCTTGCAACAAAAGCCCAACATCAACGCAGTGGCCACGCTAGAGAAAGTCATCGAGATCCAGAGTGCGTGGGGATGAGGCCGGGAGGCTCAGACCTCGGCTTGTCAAGGGGGCAGACGCTCGTGGGCCTGCCGGGGGCTGGGGATGGCGTGTGCTTTTTGTCCTCCCTGATGGCCGTCTGCCCCTCGTCCCCAGGCAAACACTGGAGCTGCGTACAGAGGTTCGCTGCTGGTCTAGGCCGCTCCCTGCGGGAGGCCCAGGCAGGTGAGACGGAGGAGGCTGAGACTGTGAGCGCCATGGCCTTGCTGTCGGTGGGGGCCGAGCAGGCCCAGGCTGCTGCAGCCCGGGAGCACAGCCCCAGGTAAGGCTCCTCCTGACCACTGCCCTCCCCCAAGCTGGTGGCGCCGCCTCAACGCCCCTCCCTGTGCTTGTCCCCACAGGCCGGCAGAGGAGCCCATGGAGCAGGAGCCTGCCCTGTGACGCCCCGGCCCCCGGCCCTCTGGGCTTCATCATTGTGATTTTGTTTATTTTTTCTATTAAAAACAAAAAGTCACACATTCAACAGCGTGTGCCGTGTGGGTCTCTCAGCCTCGCCCCCCCCCGCTCCTCGAAGCCCTCAGGCCTCGCCACCAACTCCCCACATCTCCGCTCTAGAACTTTGCTCCCCCTGGAAGGTATGGGGGTGCCCTTTCCAGCCTCACCTCCATGTCGTGCCCCACACCCACCTTCCTGCATTGTCCTTTTCCCCTTGGAGCCTGGGCCGGCTTAAAGTGGGGATGGGGCCCAGATGGTACTTTCCAGTTTGGGGGTCTAAGTGAGGAGGGAGCAGTAAGTTTGGTGCCTTGGCTTCAGCGGACTTGGGGGAGATGCCTTAATTTCACCCTCCTTCCCTCCAACCGCAGCAGGAGATCCGGAAGGTTGCTCTACTGTCTAAGATACAGAGTGGAGGGGAGGTGGGTTCCCACCCTGCGATTCCCCACCCTTTTCCCCCTTTGTTGTCCTTGCTATCTCTGCGTAGACCCCTTCTCCTCCTCCTTTCTCCTGGCCTCAGCGGCAAGGGAAGACCTATGCCCTGGGGTGCGATCCTGCGGTCCGTGGGCAGGGGTGTCTCGCCTTGTGTTCCTCAGGGTCTGTTTCCCCTTCCCAGGGGCTGGAGAGGGTCAGCATGTGTGGGGAGGGATGGGGCTGGACTCCTGGGTTCCGAGGGACCAGGAGGAGCCTTAGAGCCAGGCCTGCTCTCCTCCCTACTCTGTTGGCTCCCCTGCCCCTCTGCTGGCACAGCCTGGGGGAGGGGGTCCCTACAGGGGGAGGGGTGCTCCAGGCTGTTGAGAGCCCGCTGCTGTTCAGGACCAGATTTCCCCAGCTAACCAGTGGTCAGTGGCCCACCTCCCTCCTGGGGCCTTTTACTTTGAAGCCTGGGGGATGGTGAGAGTTGGGGGGGGGGTCCTCTGGAAGGGGGCAGGGCCAGAACCCAGGAACCCAAGAGTCTGCCTTCAACTGTAGCTTCCCTTCCTCCTGGGCTTCCTCTGCTGGCCACCTGCCCAAGGGAGCTAAGACCGGGAGGGGCTGGGAGCCCACAAGACTTCTAGGGAATGCTGTCTAGCCTGTAGGAAACCAAAGATGGGAAGCAGCTCCTAGGGGGCTGAGTCGTCCTCCGTTCTCGACACCACATATGCTTCTTTTCCACCCCATCCTGAGGGCGCCCCCCCAGTCTGTTTACATGTTATCCTAATGGGGGCCTGAGTAGGGTTGGGGGAGCTGGGGGAGGGGCAGGAGTCCCACCACCACTGGTTCATTGCATGCTCGTGTCTTGCGTGTTGTTCGCGTGTTCTAGCTCCTCCCAGGGGGGGTGCGGATGGGGCTGGGCCCAGTGTGCCGGGCCTCCCCATGCTGGGCCCCAGCTCCAGGCCCCTTAACTCTCCCTCTCCCCATGGCCAGTCTGGTTCTCATGTAAACCCGCTCCTTGCTTTGTGTCCCTGGATATGGATTTCAGTTAAGTATTTTGTAATCTGTTACACTGTGTGTCCTTATGGAAATAAACTTGTTTCTGGCAGTGCCTTCTGGGGCTGATGTCTCTCTTCTCTGGGCTTCCAAATGGACTAGAGGTTTTCGTTCCCCACCCCGGCCAAAAAAAACTGCTCTTCTTTTCTCCAGCCCCTGGACTAGCCAACTAAGGAAACAGGAGGCGAGGCTGGGAGGGAGTCTCTGTCCTGTAGGTTAAAGACAAGGTTTCACTGAATGTAGCCATAGCATCGCACTTGACCTCTCTGTGGCCTGGGTGGTGATGCTGCGCCCAGGCTGAGGGTCTCTGTGGGAACAAGGGTCGGGGGGAGTGCAGAACAGGTGGCCTGGCAAGGGTCTCTCTTGCACACACACACCGGCAAGTTCAATGGAAATGTGAGCATAGGCAAGAAAGGAATCCAGAAGTATTCAAGGGCTTTTATTGGGGCCTCTGAGCCCCTCACAGTGTCCCAGGAGCCCAGTGGTCTTGATGTTGCCTTAGCTCTCCGGGGGCTCAGAGGGGAAGTCAAGAGGACCAACATTTCGGGGGGCAAAGACCAGATGGTGGAGAAGTGGGAGACCAAGGATGCGAGGATGGCTGGGGCCTGTTGGGAGCCGGAAGGTGATGGGACCACCTCCTGGAGTGGGGAGGTCACGGAGTGTTGGCTTTGGAGTTGGGGGGAGGGGCGGCAAATGGCAACAGGAGGCACTTGAAGTCAGGAGGAGCGGACAGGTGGTAGTTCCTGGGCACTGAAGGTGTGCACCACCCAGGGCACAAGGGCCAGGACGAGGCATGGCCAGAGGGTGTACTTGAGGAAATTGAAGATGTAGAAAAGGCTGATCTGAGGCGGGTAGCCCAGCCAGTCCAGGGGGCCCAGCAGCCCCAAAGCCAGCACAAGACAGACTACCTTCTGGCCGTGCCCCAGGTATGCTCGCCGTACCTGGGCATAGCAGGGAGAGTGCAGGGCGATGCCCAGACCCAGGGCGGCCCCTGAGTCACGGCTCAGGGAGGCAAAGGGCCGGCTATCCAAGTGTACCCACTCAGGCCGCTCACACCACTTGGAGGCCAGACTGATGGACCTGTGGGGAGGAGGGGGTCTTTGCAGGAGACACATTCCCCCCCAGAACCTAGTGGGCTGATGGCTCTTGGTCCCTTTGGCGTCTACCCCCATGTTGCGCTGTGACCCCAGGAGAATCTGTGCTTGTGAACAGGTCGCGTGTTCCTTTTTGGCTATCACAAGCCAGGGACCCAACCAGGCTAGGTACGGGTGAGGCAAAACGGGCCCTGGCCTGCCCAAGCTTCAAAGCAGGATTGGGGCGCCTGGGTGGCTTAGTCGGTTAAGTGTCCGACTTTTGCTTAGGTCATGATCTCGCGGTTCGTGGGTTCGAGCCCCGCATCGGGCTCTGTGCTGACTCTGTGCCAGCTCAGAGCCTGGAGCCTGTTTCAGAGTCTGCGACTACCTCTCTCTCTGACCCTCCCCTGCTCACGCTGTCTCTCTCTCTCTCTCTCTCCTAGAAATAAACATAAAAAAAAAAAAAAAAAAAAAAGCAGGACTTACCAAGAAAGATCCAGGCCCAGGGTAAAGAGGGTCCAGTAGATGAGGCTGGCACCCAGCAAGAGGGCCAGTGAGGTCAGTCCGTAGAAGCTTAGCTCCCGCTCCATGGGTACCCGGGGGGCCATCAGCCAACCCAGCATAGCACCTAGGGAAGTAGGGCGACAGCAGCCTCAAGGAGTTTGGGGATGTAAGCTCCCCGAGCTATAGGGCAGCTGGACGAAACAGACTGAGGTATAAAAAGGGCTTGCGGTCAGCTGTACCAGTGGCACCCCGTAGGCCCACCCTGTTGCCCCAGTTGCTCACCAGTTATTAGGCCAGCCAGCACTTGGTGGGGGAAATGTGCTAAGAGGAAGACCCGGGACAGGCCGACCGCCAGTAGGAAGGTGCAGTAGGCCAGGCTAGGTATCACCCTCACCCAGCGGCTGTGAGGAAGAAAAGCAAATGGTTCAGGGGGTGTCCGTACACAGCTTGGCCTCCCTCAGCACCCAAGCACTTCATGGTTTGACCAAAGGCCCCAGGGTCCCCAGAACTCCAGCTCCCAGGCGGCCCTGCCTGCTGGGTGTTTTGGGTCCGGGGCACCATCGCCCCTGCCCCCATTGGTAGGCAACGCCAGAGTGTACCTGTGGGCCCGAGTGGCCACATGGGAAGAGATGGCAGTCATTATGGGCCAGAGGGCTGCTCCAGTGATCATGCAGTGTCCAGAAGGGCTGCCTGCCGGAAGGTCCAGATTAAGGGGAGAGGATGAGGGTGGAACCCAGGAGCCCCTGGCAGTAGCTGAACCCAACTGCCCACCCCCTGCGCTGGTCCACGGCTCTCTCTGGCCTGAAGCTTTCTTCACCCCTGCCTGAGGCCACTGCTCTCAGGCTCCTGCTTCCACCCATGTCTCTAGGATCTGCTCGAAACAAGGTGGGCCGCTGGCACTCTAGCATGGGTGCCCTCCTCCCGGAATTCAACTCAGTCTTCCTGGGGTGTCTTTGTTCTCTGGGTCAGTTACAGAGAGGCTGGGCCTCCGGTTAGGCTGCCCCGGCTGAGCAGTACTCTGTCTGAAACACTCGCCGAACCCTAACACACTGGGACAGGGAGGTTTGGGGCTTCCCACCTGGACCAGTTTCACAAGAAGCAGGGAACTGGTGGACCTGGGCTGGGGCCTGGCTGTAGTAGCCAGACTCATGGACCCACCAAAAGGGCCTGTCTCCAAACAGAAGCCTAGAAGAAAACAGAAAGAAGATGGCATTGTATGCACACGCAGCCAGGGGAGCAGGTGGGGCCCCGGGAGTACTCTGGAGGGCTTGCAGGGTGGAGTCGGGAAGGGAGCCCAGTTCTGTGCATTACCTTGCCATGAGTTTTTACCTTGGAACGTGAGAACGCATGCTATGTTTAAAGAAGTGATAAGGAGGCACGAGATCGTGGGTGCGCACGCACGCTCTGAAATGCTCACTAGTCCCACTCTTGCCCCTCCCACTACAGGGCCAGCTCTGCTCTTCTCATTCCTAGAGAGCCCAGGACTGGACTCTTTTGCTCCCAGACTCCCCACTGATCCTTCCGCTTCTTCCTCTCTCCAGTTCCCAAATTCCAGCCTGGATTACCTACACGTGAACTCCTTGGGTGAGTCTCTCGTGTTTGAGAACGGGAGTGGGAAATGGACAGAGGAGGCTGAGCAAAGAATAAGGAAGACAAAAAGTTCAAAGTCCCCCTAGCCTACCAGGTGCTTCGCTGGACCCTGGGAAACCGCATCCTGAAAAGGCTCAGCTGCTGTGGCCAGAAAGAGGAAAGAGGTAGGAGAGCAGAAAGATACTGCTGGGAGGAGAAGCACAGGGGACAAAGGGACTTGCCTCTCCTCACCATTAGGTTCACACACCAGGTGCTCAAAACACGCTTAGGAAATGAATAGGGCCTTTGTCACTTTTGGGGGGCAGGTATTGAGAGTGTCCACACAAGGGGGTGGTCTGTCTGGTCGGGAACAGTAGAGGGGGAGGCTTATACAGACTCTGAGTGGGGAGAGAGCACAAAGCAAAGGGCAATTAGGCAAGAAGGAAATGAGTAGACAGCCGCTTTTCCGTTTTCAGGAGGAATGAAGCCCTTGCAGAGAAGAGTGGGAGGGAAGCTAATTCCTATTTGGTTTTTCAGCAAGTCATTCCAGCCCATTCAAGTGTCTCCGATGAACTCCCTTCCCTCCCGCAGGCAGCAGAGGTTGAAGTGAGGTGAGGCACAGCTCCCCTCTGCACTCAAGAGAGACCAGGTGGCACAGAGATAAGGACCGAGGCCCCACCCACTTGCCTGGGGTTGGTGGCATCTAAGTCTAGGTGAAGAGCCTACTAGTGAAAGAAGGAGAAAAGGAAGCAGAAAAAAGCGTTCCCTGGAAGGCAGTGCTTTTCGAGCCTTACTATGCTCTCTGAATCACCTGAGGTCCTTGTTAAAATGCAGATTCTGATTCAGAAGCTCTGGCCTGGGGCCTGAGATCTTGCATTTCTAGCAAGTTTTCGAGTGCTTCCAGTGCTGCCGGTCATGGTCTGGGAAGCACACCTTGTATGTCAAACCTTCTCAGTCCTTAGCAGTCAGTGTGAAGCCTGGCACAAAGCATGCTTCTTAACAACTATGTCAAACAAATGAATGAATAGATGACTGAAAAGAATGAGCTGAGAAGCAGGACTTTTTTGCTATTAAGTCACCACAGATGCTTCTTAAAATACAGATTCCCAACCCCTTCCCTGAAATTTCTAAGTTCGTATGTGTGAGGTGGGATGAGGTATTTGCATTTTAGGTGATTTCTCCCATCGGGCCTCTTTGAGACACACTGGTCTAATGAGAACGATGGGGACTCTGAGGTCCGAGTCTAAAGGAAAAATTCAGGGGCCCAGGGATAGGGGTGAAGAGATCTTAAGGCCGTGGGTTCAGTGGGGAAGGATGGTGGGGGAGGTCGGAGCCTTTGAGGACCTGCTGAAGGAGATCAGGGCTTGCCCAGGACTCAGGGCCCTTGGGGGTGGGGGACCAGGACGCCGAGGGCTTCGCTGTCTCACCACTTGAAGACGAGGTTGAGCCACTCGGTGATGAGGCTGATCCAGAGCACTGCGATGCCCACGCGGCGGGAGGCGTAGTAGGCCGCGGGGAAGTAGAACAGAAAGAGGCTCTTGGGATCGCCCAGAAAGGTGACCCAGAGCCACACGTTTTCCATCCAAGGCAGCTGGTTCTGCAGCGCCTCGGCCATCGCGATGCCCGCGCCCAGCGTGGACTCCATGGCGATCCAGGGCCGGGCGGGGCGGAGGTTTGCTCTAAGGTGGAGGCCGAGGAATCTCGGAGACGCCTCCGAGACGAGGAAGCAGCTCCCCACTGCTGGCCAAAGCCCACCTCCCAGAGCCCTAGGCCCCGCCCCCTGCCAGCTATCGGCACAAGCCCCGCCCCCTTACCCCCGCCCCATCCCCCGTCCGGGAGTCCCAGAATCGCGCGAGCCGGGCCTCTAGCCGGTACCGTTTCCTCCAGTGCGTCTCCCAGGTCTTCCTTTCTACTGGGCAGCGCAGGGGACAAATCTTTGCGAAGGCGTTTCCGCAGAGCCCCACGTGGCTGCTGTTGCCGGCACGTGGGCATTGGGCGCAGAGTCGGCTCCCGCTGCTGTTCCGGGTCAAGGGAAGGACTAACCTGTGGGTGGGCGACGTGCCCAGGGTTCTTGCTTTGCTGCTGCGAGGTTGGATGTTTAACCTCCAAGGTCAGGATTCCTTCCAGACCAGATCTCTTTTCTCTCGTACCGCTGCCCTCCAAAGATATTCTGAGATGTAGTGGAAAGAGGGCTAGGGACACTCCCTCCTCGGAGTAGCCAGGCATCTCCGGTCGGTGCGGAAGCGGGACTCTAAATTTTAAGACACCGCTGATCAGCCCTTGCCTTTCTACCCCAGCCCAAGAATCTCCCACCTGAATTCATCCGCTATTGATTTGGAAACTGACAGATAAGCCTCTTGATTTCGAAGCGTCTTACCTAAACGCTTGCGAATTCTTCTTACATATAGCAGTCTTAGTCACACTTCCACTTCTAAGCTTTCCTTACCTCCCTCTTTGCCTTCCAAAACCCCGCCGGCCAGGTAAACCAAGAGGTAGTATCTGGGTTGATGTGGGAGGTTTGCCCACACCCCTGGCGAAATCTGGAATAATCCTCTCTAGGAACACACACAAAATAGAATCCTCAGTTATTCTACCCGAAGTCCTGCCCAGAGGCAGAGTTGGTGTGGGAGGAGCCTGTTGAGTGGCTCCCCCAAGCAACTTCGTTCTTGGAGAGTTTGCAGATGGGTGAGTGAAAATGAGGATGTAAATGTGGTTCTTCGGGAGAGAGATTTCACTAATTAAAAAGGTGTGGGGAACGCAGGTTGGATATGAATGTCATTTCACTCCCTTGCTAAATGTTTTTCATTTGCCCCAAGGAGAAAGCTTGCATTTTCTAGGTCTTTGAAAGTTTGCTCTGGTTCTAGCCAGACAACCTTTACCAGCCTACCCCCACAACTCCATTTCATATTTCTGAGCTACTTTATGTTCCTTGAAATCCACAAACTTCCCTCTCCTTTTAGAGATCTTGCTTGTCCTTCAGGTCTCAGATTTTTTCACTTCCTTCAGGAAGCTTTTCCTAACAGTACCTGGCAGTCATATATATGAAAACCTATAATCACAATGCCATATAAAAGTGGAGTGGCAGTTACATGTGACTTGTTGTGGGGGTCAGACTTGAAAGTTGTCTGAAAAACCACAACTAAGAGGCATCAGTATATTTATTCCTATTAAATGATTGTACTAATATATGCCCAACATTAGAAAGCTGATGTTTCTTGCAGAACAAGGAGACACTTTTGAACTGTGTTCAGGTTAAGTAGTGCCAGGGCTGGTTCTCTGCCTCAGTCTAGAGAAAATTCAACCTACTGTTACTCATACATAAGGCTCCAGAATTTCTATGGTGGGGGTTGGGGTGAGGGTTGGGCAGGTAGGTGGGTTAGTGATGGAAACTGGTGATGACAGGGCTAGAAAATGCATCTTACATGTTAAAACTTTCATATATCAGATGGACACTAGTGGAGGAGGGGCAAAACTCCTGCCCCCCAGGCCATCTTTGTCATTCCTGCTCCTCATTCCTGCCCTTTGCCTGGCTTTCTAGAGACGGCAAAGATGGGAGATGGGGAAGCATCTTGAGTTCCAAGGGTGATGGGTGATCACGGAGGCACTATCATTTATTAAAGCCCTACTACATGTCATTCGTTTGTACACATTATCTCACTTACTAACTACTCTAGTAGGTAGTATTATCTAATATAGTAGAGCATCAAATAGCACCGTCTTTAGAAACAGGAAGACCGAATTCTTTCTGGTTGTGCGACCCTGGCCAAGTCTAGTCTAAGACTTCAGTTTCCTCGTCTGTAAAAGGAAGACGTTGATTCTTACCTCAAAAGATCGTTGGATCATCAGTAAGTGATAATACAGAAAAAATAAAGATACAGGATCAGGTTTAGTCATTTGCTCAAGGTCATAGAACTTAGTAAGTGGCAGACCTGGGATTCCGATCTCAGTTTAGCTAATCCTATAGCCAGTGTTCTTTCCACTACCACTTTGTAATTGGGTATAATCATTGTGGGCAAATTTGCGAAAGTCCCCTGGGCCTCGGATTCCTCATACGTAAAATACAGAGTTCAGTCATTAAACTCTTGTGTCAACGTGTGCACATAGTGGAGACTGCAGCTCCGTCCTCCTTCCCCTTTTCACTCAACGTAGGTTATTTATCTTCAACTTCTAAAATGAACTCTGCAAGCACTTTATCAAGCGGGCGTACTCGCACACCCGGGTTCTCCTTTATTTCCTCTTCTTTCCTTTTACCACCTAGGCTCCCGCCCCACCCAGCGCCAGGCCACGCCCTGGCGTGTGACGTCAGCACGCCTCGTGCGTCGCGTCGCGGCGCTCACTGGGGGCCCGGCTTTCGCCCGCTGCTGCCGCCGCCGCCGCCGGCCGCGGCTGCTCTCCCAAGATGGCGGCTCCTCCGGGCGAGTACTTCAGCGTTGGGAGCCAGGTGTCGTGCCGGACGTGCCAGGAGCAGCGGCTGCAGGGCGAGGTGGTAGCCTTCGACTACCAGTCCAAAATGCTGGCTTTAAGTATCCTTCGCTGCGCGGAGCCCGAGGCCGGGCCGGCGTGTCTGTGCGGTGGTGGGGGGGTGGGGGACGACGGCGGCGTCTGGGGCCCTCTCCGGGCCTAGGGGCGACCGGCTACCGCGGCGCCCGGGGCGCATGCGCACGGCCCTGAGCTCCCCTCCCCCTCTTCGCGTGTCCCTCGGTCCGCCTTGGGGACCCTGTCTCCCACCCCTTGTGGGAGCTGGGCCCCGAGCGAGGGTCAGTGGGTGGAGGGGGGCTTGACACGCGGATGCTTTTTCGAGGGAAAGGCAATGAGAGGGAACAGAGTCATCCGGAGAGAGGGTGGTCGTGGGAGGGGGGCTGGTGGATTGGAGCCCGGATGGAAGGGGGGCGGGTAGAATCATGTGGGGAGGGGGTGTGTAGAGTAAGGAGCTGCTAGTGGGGCAAGGCTGCGGAGTTTAGGAGAGGGTGTCTCCTGCTGGGGTTTAGTCCAAGGAGGGGCGGTGGGGTGGTGACCAAACGGGCCTTGCCTGCTTTGGGGGAGAGTAACTGGAGGACAGTTTGTGTCTGAAATGGGGATAGGGGCTTGTTTCGCTGGTGCGTGTATATGCGTGGTGCTGTTGGGGGCGGGGAGTACTGAATTAGGTTTCTCAGTCATTTGAAAATTGCTGTTTTGAGGATGTTTGCCCTGGAAACCGGGTCCAGAAGAGGAGACCACGTTTTTTTAGGGGCTTAGGTGGGGTTGTGTAGGTTAGAAAGAGTAAGTTAATCGTCTCTTGCTCAGCCCAGCACATGGAGTCCTGACTTTTCCATAGTAGTTGCCTCCCCTTTTGGAAGTGGCGGTGTTAAACAGAATGGAAAAGAAGGCTTGCTTCTTTGGAGGTGGAAATGATTTCTGAATACTCCAGGAAATTCAGCCTTGGAAACAAAATACTTCCTGGTTGTAATAAATGTGCCACCCTTTCCCCTTCTTTTTGAGCCACAGGTGGGTTTATTTGGATTTTTTTTTTTTTTTTTTTGGAGGAGTAATCCTTTATGGCATCTTTCAAAAGGAAGTTTCCTACTGAGTGCGGCATTTGAGTGGCAAGTATTTTAATTTATTTAACCACTAGTTGTAGATTCCTAGCTTAGGAAGATGTCCTCTGAACTATATAACAAGAACAGTGTTTTGTTTTTGTTGTTTTGGGGGGGGGATATAAAAACTCAGACCTAGACCCAATAAGACCTTTTACAATAGTGGAAGGATTTTGGAATGAGAAATTACTTTTAATTGGCATATGATATGCTCTTGATAAATAGTTGGAGGATGGGTGAGTAAATGAATGAAGGGATACATAAATAAGTGGGTTAACTGGCAGGGTCACCTTGAGTGAGTCTCATTTCCAGTGCTGTAGTTTTCTCTTCTGTAGAATGGGAAATCCGAAATTTTAAAAAGTGGAAAGAGCAGTATGTAGATATAAGGACTGTTTTACTGGGAACAGAAAGTACCGCCTCTCCCGTGTGGTTCCTTAGGTTCAAGAAAAAGTATATATATGCATGCCATTAACACAGTATTATGCCTCCGTACAACCAGTAGAGAGGTGACAAGCCCTTTTTGAGGTTTCCAATCTTGGATAATATTTCACTTTGAAAAGCTTGAGAGCTTTTGGTTCTGGGGTTCTGAGCGGGTAGATGGTGACAGGCAGAGATTTCCTGGGGAGAGCTGTGGTTCTTGTGAGGCTCCCCTCTCTCTTGCTCGGGGCACACCTTTTACACCAGCCTTGTGTGAGTTGTGTTCTCCACACCCCTGTTTTCCTTAACTTTATTTTCTCCCCAGAATGTCCCTCTTCCAGTGGAAAGCCCAACCATGCAGACATCTTGCTCATAAACTTACAGTATGTTTCAGAAGTGGAAATAATTAATGACCGAACAGAAACCCCTCCTCCTCTAGCTTCACTCAATGTTAGTAAGGTAAGGACTTGAGGGCACTTCTGGCCCTTTAAGATGGTGGGAAAAATTGAGACTCATTGACTCTTGGTGGTACATACATTTTCCATTGTTCTTCATTTCTTCACTGACTTACGGTTTGTTCTGATAATCTTTTTGAAGGAACATCAATTTAAGTTCTCTCTTTATTCCTGGAGGCCTTCAAAAGATTTAAGAAACCTTTCAGTGCCCCAATAGAAAAATAAAGTTGCAAGCTTGTTTTTGTTCTTTGTAAAAGAGGGCTTTTTTTTTTTTTAAACCTGGAGTCCATGTGCAAACCTCTGGTGTTGGCCGGGTTGGGAGGGGGGCGTTGCCTGTGAACCTCCTGAAATTGTGTATCTGCGTGTCTGTGGTTTTGGGTGAACATACGGAGTATTTTGGAGATTCTCAATTCATGACATACAAAAAATTGAAAACTGCCTTCGAGCTTCATTTTTGTCTTTATGTTTGAATTTTGAGGCCTGATAAAATTAGAGGCTTAGGACAGTTTAATCTTGGATGTACATATTGATATCTGGGAACCCTCAAATCACTCTTCTGACTCTTCACTTTGCTCAGCCAAAGTTCACGTATTGTAATAATAATACCACCCCATGCCTTGTAGCATTTGCCGTCCTTGTATATGGAATGCTCTTTCTTCCAGAATGTCTGGAGCCTCATCCTTCAGGACTTAGTTAAATGCACCTCTTCCAAGAAATCTTTGCTGATCACCCAGGCTAAAGTGATTTGCCCCTGTTGTGCTCTCTTACAGTACCTTATCTGCCAGCATTAAGGTGACATAGCACTTATAGTCCAGCTTGGGACATTTTTGAGAGTAAAGCAGAGTGCTTTGGATTCACCCTGGGACAGGTATAGATCAGTGTGTCCTGGGCACATTGGAACTTTAAGGTTACCTATTCGTAGTCTTTTTATAATTATAATTGTGTATCATTTGTTTACTTGTTTATCTCCACAAATCCTGTTCTGTGAGGATGGGAACCGTACCTGTTGTGTTCATGGCTGAATGTACAGAGCCTTGCACAGAATAGGTGCTTAGCATTCTTTGAATAAATAAGTTAGATCTTTGATTATAGTAGCAGCTGCCTTTCCTTTAGTCTCTTGAATCAGTATGGTGGAAGTTTTTCTCTCTAGAGGAGTTTCGTAATAATGTATATTCTCTTACCTCTCTTGGGAATGTGGTATGTTGGCTCCAATTCAGCAAAGCAAGGAAATATGGAGGCAGCTGAAACAATAGAGGGTAACTGAGGCTGGCAGAGTGTATTTACCTCAGATCAGGAGCTCCTTTTCCAGATTCCAGAGAAATGCCCCTGTGTTTTTAGTGATGGCTGAGGACAGATTCAGAAAGGTCTTGCTTGGGTTTCATATTAAAGCTGCTACATATAGGGGCGCCTGGGTGGCTCAGTGGGTTAAGCGTCCGACTTCGGCTCAGGTCATGGTCTCACGGTTCGTGGGTTTGAGCCCCCGGTCGGGCTCTGCACTGATAGTCTGGAGCCTGCCTGGAATTCTCTCTCTCCCTCTCTCTCCCCTTCCGCTGCTCATGCTCTTGTCTCTCTCTCTCAAAATAAATAAATAAATGTGAAAAAAAAGGGACATTCCTATTCTTAGAAACTTACAGATTTTTTGAAACCCTAGCTTAGGTATCTTCTACTAGAGTAGGAGTTTTTTGCATTGTCCTCTTTTGGCTGAAGAGATTTTAAAAGATTCAAGTGAAATAATTTATTCCTAATACGTTGAAGAGAAAATAGGCTGTAAGTTATCCTTTAGTTTTTATAGGGTAGGAGAAGTCTGTCACTAAATAACTGAATCTTTAGTGAGTAGTGGCGGAAAGATTATCTGAAAGGGATGATTTTCTCTAATGTAAAAGCTATTAAGTTTCTGCGCTTGTGACCAGTCCGTGCCACCATTTATCTGAGAGGGCTTGGAGTGTTATTGGTGGGACTGTTAAGAGATCATTCTCTCATGTTTGACCTCAAATAGAAATAGTTCTTGGTTATTTAATTTGCAGATTATCTTTGCTTTTGAGGTTTTGCTTTCTGCTGCTCCGTTTTAGCTTATGAGCATTGTTGTAAACTAGTTGTTTACCCACTCTTTCAAGAAAGCGGTTCTAAGTCCTAGGTTGGGGAACACCGGAAATTTCTACTTTTCTTTGTGACCTGCTTGCCAAGTCTTGAAAAAGGTTTATTTGCTGGGAAGAGGAGTCAAACTAAACACTAAAGTTAGGTTGGAGGGCTGTCTTTGGATTTCATTTATTAACTCTTTGATTTGCAGAGATGTTTATGAATAAGCTGTGTTGGCTTTCTGAAACCCAGCATTTGAGGATGCTTTGTGATTCCTCCTTGGGTTCAGTTAGAATTAGAAGAGCTTGCTGCACTGTTACTGGAAACCTAATCTGGGCAGCTGTTTACCTAACGCTTGAATGACACGAGAAGTTTATCCCATGGAAGAGCATGGACTTGGGTTTTTTTTTTTTTAAAGATGTAGGATTGTTTGAGCATCTTAGACGGGAACTGAAGTGCTCAGGTCCCTGGAAGAAAACTGCTGCTGCTGCTGCTCACAGTCTGGGGACGCATGACCTGTGTGCCCCACTTCCAGGGGAGGATGCCCTCACGTGTTGGCTCGTGTTGCTGAGAGAGTGAGCGCTCTGTTTTATTAACTCTGTTGCTATAAAATGGGTATTTGTTTACTCTGACCCAGCAGGAGATGGAAGAGGAGGCCTTTTAATAAAAGGAAATACTTAATTCCGGCCCAACTAGAGAAGGTACGAACTAGCAGTTCTTGGAGATGAGCCTGTTTTGTTTTTGGTTGACCATTCACTGCAGGCTCAGAAGTCCTGTGTCTGCAGGGATGCGGGCTGACGCGGCCTGGGAGAAGTCAGCGGGGTTGTTGAAGTTTATGAGTATCATTTGATCTACTCTACAGGACTATGGTGCTCTGTTAAAGTGTTCTGAATTTCCTGACTATAAGACAAAAGCATTTCAGTAAATATACAAAAGCACATCAAAGCCGGTCATAAGTGAGGTTCAGATTGCTCACCATGTGGCTTACTAGTTGATTCTGTCGGGAGGAAGACTTCAATACTGCTTTAGGGTGAGAAGAACCCTCAGAAGAATCCTCAGGTAGCTGTGGTAGAATGAAATAAGGTGTTTCTTAACGAGTTCTTTTGAATTGACTCAGCGTCTTGTTCCCTGGGGCTAGAGATTGCCCATGAGTTAGTGCTCTCGGGAGATGATTTGGGACATGTCAACATTAACAAGGGTCTTTTATGTAGCATTATAAATCATTTCCTGAAATCTATTTTGTGTGAGGTGTTGTGGTAAGCTCTGTTGGGTACGTACCACATTTATTTTTCTAGAGCTTTACAGTTTACAAAGAGCTTTGACACCATTCATTTCATTCTCACCACCACCGTGTGATCTTTGTAGTATATTCTTTCCCTTTTCATTTAACAGGCTTACTGGTTTAAGTGATTTGTCTAGGTTATGTGGCCAGTAGTGTGGGAGCTCATGTTTTTATGTGCCATTCTCAGAACTGGCAATTGGTAGACCTCTCATTTAATTCTGACAATAGTTCTTATGGTGTGGCTACCATCACCATCTGAGAGAAGAGTAAACTGAGGCTCAGCGAGAATGAGTCACCAGCTCAAGGTCATGCAACTCGCGATAGAGCTGGGATTTGAACTCAGGTCTAATATTTTGTCTGTGAAGTCCCTTGCCAAGTAATGTTTCTTTAAAAAAAAATTTTTTTTAATGTTTTTTTTATTTCTGAGAGAGAGACGGAGAGGCAGCATGAGCAGGGGAGGGTCAGAGAGAGAGGGAGATACAGAATCCAAAGCAAGTTCCAGGCCCTGAGCTAGCTGTCAGCACACAGCCCAATGCGTGGCTTGAACCCATGAACCGCGAGATCATGACCTGAGCTGAAGGCGGACGTTCAACCGACTGAGCTACCCAGGAGCCCTATCAAGTAATGTTTCTGTGTAGAGAGAAACATCTGTATTGTGTGGTCAAGAGCAGTGCGGTCTAGTAGAAAAAACAGGAGCTACGCGGGTAAGTCTTTAAAGTCACTTCTCTGCCTCTTAACCTTATTAAGCATCAGTTTCCTCACTGTAAAAATGGGATGTTTAGTATCTATTTCAGAGAGTTGTTATGGGGATTAGGTCACGTTGACTGGAATTGGCAAACGTTAGCTTTGTTCTTCTGCATTAGCTATATGTAGCCAACTGATGTTCCTTGAATTATGGCACAGGGGCAGGATGGGGGGAAAGGGGCAGTATGACAGAGGGAAGGTAGCCAAGAACACGAATGCCATTACTATGTCAGTCTCTCCTGGGTTTGGTCTGACATTTATTCAGCTATCCAAACTTGCCAACCGAAGACGGGGGAAAATCAAAATTGTATTGAAGACCATTACTATGTAATGTAGTTAAAACATGTTTTTAAGAGATCTCTTCTTGGTGACCAGAATTAACTTGAACTTCCAGAGCAGTGTTACCAGGTGGCATAGTTAAGGGAACACTCGGCTGAGTCCTCAAGTTTAGAGTGAATGAGCAGTCACACAGCGAAGGAGGCTTTGCTTTCAGCCTCTGAGACTCCTGGGAAAGAACTCGCGGACACAGCCAAGGCACGTGTATGGATTTGTTTAGCTAAATCATCTAGCGTGTTGAATGAGATGTAAATCTTCTCATTTTGCTGAGTTGGAGAAGACTTGTGAGGAGATAGTTGTATGTTGTGGGGGGAGGCAGGAAAAGTGACAAAACATTGAAAATTGAAATCCACAGATAAGTTGTCCACCTCCCTCACCAGACCAATGGTTAATTTGTTGGCTGCTTTTATCTATTCATTACCCATTTATACCTTACTAACAAGCAGTGAGTCCTCAAATGCAACCAGGAAGAAGAAAGAGATGGAAGGGGCTTATCATTAGCCCCTCGTAATGAAGAGTGAGTTGGCTGCCTTTGAATTAAAAGGGTATTTGGAGATGGGTGGGGGAAGGAGGTCTGTAAAGAGAGGCTGAGAAAATGAGTCACAAAGTTGACTTTAAAAAAAAAAAAAACTGACCTCAGTGCTCACCTTTAGGTATGATGTCACACTGAGGGAAGACCTGACTTTTTGTTTTGAGCTCTCCCAGTTTCAAAGCTAGTATTTAGCATAACCATGGGCTTTCCAGTGATTTGAGGGTTAATTCTCATGTATACTTAAGTGGTTTAAGGGTTAATTCTTAAGTTTACTGACGTAAACTCCTGGGGTAGTTAATAGCTGCTGTGTTGTCGCCTGTGTTCATGGACCTATTCTGTTAGCCAGGCCCTTGACCATACTGCGACCTGAATGTATTGGGGTATGGAGTTAATGCCAAGTAGCGTCAGATGGCCTGATGTTAGGTTATGTGTATATTGGTAGGAGGTAGAAGGTGTTCACAGTATGTGTAAATGGAAGGGAAAGAACTACTTTTCTAGAGAAAGCAAGACTTTTTTGTCAGCTAAATTTTTTCTATCTTCTATAAACCATGTATAACCTATTGGCTCCTTGATTAGAATATATTGTCAAGGCCCCAGTACTAGGTTAGAGTCCACCAGTAAGTTTTGTTCCTGGCTGTGAGCAGACACAGCTGTTTCTTCATGAAAGTGTCGTGAAGGTAGAGGTGGGGGTGAAGAGGAAGAGCCCATTACTGCCAAGTGACAGGGGACATGTTAAGGAGTGAGCAGTGTCAGATGGAGTCAGGGAGAATGATGGACTGCCATTTTCAAAATCATTAGTCTTTTGTAGGATGTCACAGTCTGTGGCATTTAGACTTTGGGGTCAAACTGATAGAGCCTCAGTAGGGGATATAGTGCTCTAGGCCCAGGGCACAACTAACTGCTCCAGGCGAGGGCTCAGTGCTCGGTTCTGGCTAGGGTGCATGGCAACCAGTTGACCTGGTGAGCCCTCATCAGGTTAAGGGTTTGCTTTCAAAGGGGGCTTTCTTGACATTACAGGGTGTGGGGACAGTCGCTGTCCACCTGAAAAGTCAACTTGCTGTGCCCAGATGACTAGCAGAGTTGTGCCACGGGTGTGTCACTGAAGACACCTCTGTACTCTTTGACACAGAGATGATTGAAAATAAGGATTTTTCTGGTGGATCAGTGGTGGTGTCTCTTCAGCCTTAAGAAAAGGGCATTCTAGGGGCGCCTGGGTGGCTTAGTCGGTTAAGCGTCCGACTTTTGCTTAGGTCATGATCTTGTGGTTCGTGGGTTCGAGCCCCGCGTCGGGCTCTGTGCTGACTGCCAGCTCAGAGCCTGGAGCCTGCTTCAGTCTGTGACTCCCTCTCTCTCTGACCCTCCCTTGCTCATGCTGTCTCTCTCTCTCTGTCTCTCTGTCTCTCTGTCTCCCCCCTAGAAATAAATAAAACATTAAAAAATTTTAAAAAAAATGAAAAGGGCATTCTAACTGGTTTGGTCTTCCTGCTACAGAACAGGCTTGGGGGGGAGGGGAGGAGAAAAAGGTGATGCAGTTAAGTTCTAGTATTGGAATTTTGAGACTAGCTTAGGTGACTACCAGTTACTACCCTGGAGCGTGAAGCAGATTGTACCTGACGTGGGAACTAAAAGGATCTGCGTGCTGGGTCAGAAGCCAGCATGTGTGGCAGAATGTGGGGAAGGTAAAGAACTGGGTTCTTTTTGCAGCTGGGCTGTTAGTAGTTTGTGTGACTGTTAGTCACTTACCTGCAGCTGGGATCTGCTAGTTCTGTGAATCTCTAATAGTCAAGGTTTCTGTTCCTTTTATCCTCCTTTCCTTTCGCTCCCTCTCCCTTCCAGATGCCGGGAATGTCAAGATAACTAAGACCCCCTTTGCCCACAAGAGTCTCCTGTTTGAGGACTTTGAGTGGCTCAGTCAGTTAAACGTCCGACTCGATTTCAGCTCAGGTCATGATCTCACAGTTCATGAGATCGAGCCTCACGTCAGGCTTTGTGCAGATAGCATGGAGCCTGCTTGGGATTCTGTCTCTCCCCTGCTTTTGCTCTCTCTCAAAATAAATAAACTTCAGGAAAAAAAATCTTCTGTTTGTTGGCAGCGGTAGAGGGAGAGCTGCATTTAACTAGTGGGGACAGTGTGGCCGGATCAGTGTTAGTGGAGGTGTGAGCGGGCTGCTATGAGAGCATAGAGCAGGGGCCAGCAAACTTCCTCTGTGCAGGGCTGGGTAGTAAATGTTTTAGGATTGTGGGCTATACATTCTCTGTCACGACTACTTAGCTCTGCCTTGGTAGCAAAAGCAGCCATAGATGATACGTAAACACATGGGCACGGTCTTTCCAGTAAAGCATAACTAAAACAGGTGTTGGGCTGAATTTGGCCCACTGGCTGTAGTTTGCCAGTCCTTGGCATAGAGTAGTAAACATTTTAGGGAAGGCTTTCCTGATGTAACAGTGGAATAGGGTCTTGAAGAATATTAGATAGAAGGAAGGAAGTTAAATGGAACCAAGTGGATTGAAAGGTGCTTGCTTTGTCCATCTCTGCGGTTTAGAAACTTCTGCTGTCCTGTCAGTGAGCTAACCCGGAGGTTATTAGTTCTCAGGGAGCAAAGGGACAGGTTACGTGCCGATACCGGTGTTAGGTGCTTTACGTGCTTACCGACCTCCCAACAGTAACCCTTCAGGATGGGCCCCAGGTGAATGAGCCAAGGCTCTAGGTCATGCACCTTGCTCGGGTTCATGCGGCTAGCACATAGTAGGCAGGGCTTTGAGCTGGGATCTTATTGAGGGTGTAAGTAAGGGTGGTGGCTCTTCTCTTACTTTGCTTTCTCTTTTCAGAGCCCAGGAAACAACCGTGTATGGCTCTTTCACTATTGACTAAAAGCAACTCTACCCACTAGGTAGTGCCCCCATTTTGGTATGTGAAAAGGGATTTCCAGTTTATTATTCCGTTTATATTTTGAAAGATGCCCTCTTTAGGTCTTAAAACCTGTCTAGCAGCTCTTATGAAAGCCAGAAAGGGAGGCACTGAGCTCATTGGCTAAAGGAAAGTTGGGTTGTATGAATTTTTCTGAAATGACCCACAAGCCACCTTCTCTGTGCTAACAATAATGATGTTATAATAATAATGTTAACAGTTAATATTTGTACAGTGCTTTACACCTAGTGCTTTCACCCAGACTGTCTCCCTTAATTCCTCACGGCTGCGCGTGAGCTGGCTAATTCGAGCGCACATTCTCAGAGATGGGTTGTTGAGGTCACATTGCAGCCTGTATCACAGCCAGTTGCTCTCTGACAGGGCCATGTGCAGGCTCCACCGCAGTCTTGGTTTCGGGGTCTCAGGACCAGGAAATGAGTGTCCTGGAGGGTTAGTTTTCTGCTGTAGCTGTGAAATGTGTTTGGTGACATGATTTACAGATAGCTCACAAGCTTTTTTTTTTTTTAATGTTTTATTTATTTCTGAGAGAACAGAGAGAATGAGTAGGGGAGGGTCAGAGAGAGAGGGAGACACAGAATCTGAAGCAGGCTCCAGGCTCCCAGCTAGTGGTCAGCACAGTGCCCGATGCGGGACTCGAACCCACAAACCATGAGATCATGACCCGAGCGGAAGTCAGACGCCCAACCGACTAAGCCACCCAGGCGCCCCGACAAACTCTTGACTTAGAACTAGTTGTTTTCAACACAGTGAAAGAATAAGTTTTGCCTGTAGTGTGGACTGTGACTCAAGGCTGGTCTGTATTGTGTGGCAGCTACATAATGGTAATGAGGATGGTGTTGAAGCCTGGAGATGGAGGTGGAGCTGTGACCCCTGGATTTGCAGGGATTTTTTATTGTAGCTCAAAGCACTCAACATATCTCAACGTGCAAGTACAAGACACTTGCTTGGCTTAGCTTCCCTAGTCTTGGCCCATTCAGAAAATGATGGGTCCACTGGATGCTTGGCTGGCTGGCTCCCTCAGTCAGAAGAGCATGCAGCTCTTTATCTTGCGGTCATGAGTTCGAGCCCCATACTGGGCATAGAGATTACTTAAACGTTAAAAAAAAAGAAAAAGAAAATGATGGGTCCAGGGAATATCTGTCATTATTAGTCTGACATGCTTTCTCACATAAGAGCAGTTTTCTGAAAAGCATTCCTGTAAATTACCTTTAACAAAAGAAATAAAGGATGTCCTTGAGGTTTAGGGTGAGACTGGGGCCCTTTTCAGAAAAGAGAGATCCTTCACTAGAAAGCCCACAGCTGTGTTCCGCACTGGGGACCTTGATGGAAGTGCCAGAACGCGCTGACAGAAAGAAAAGGTGGCCGCGAAGTTTTAAAATATTTTTTTCTTTCTGGAAAAAAGTTGTTTTTTCCTTTCTGAAAATACTTTCTTTTGCATTCAAATTTATATTTTCAGTAGTCATTTGAACTTATTTTTCTTAGGTGGAACTGCTTGTAGTGCAGGGTTAAGAATGCAGGCTTTGCGTTGAGGAGGGCACTTGTTGGGATGAGCTCTGGGTATTGTATGGAAACTAATTTGACAATAAACTATATCTTTGGAAAAAAAAGAATACAAGCTTTGGAGTCAGACTGGGTTCCAATCTACTCTCCGACTTGTGGCTTGGGAGACTTGGGCAAGTTTCTTAACAGCTATGAATAGGAGAAATTCCCTATTTCATAGGCTTGTTGTGCAGATTAAATGCTTAGTACACATAAAGTGTGTAGCTTGGTGCTTAGGGTAGAAAAAGTCTCACTCTACAAGTTGATTCTTAGAATATTAATATTCACCACCAGGCCTCTTGGGCTCTACGGTTCCTGTTTGATTCAGTGTTTTGATTCATTATTATGTATTCTAGGACACAGTGGCAAGTGGGGTCCTTTATTTTTGGAGTTCCTGGCCGTGCGAAGTATGGTTCTTCTTTACTGTTGTAAAGAATAGTATTTTATTGAAACCGGCAGACAGGAGCTTTCAGCTAGGGAACAGGAAGGCTTGGGGATATTGACTTGATCGTTGGAAGAAATACTTTTGAGAGCCTGCTTATTGCTAGCTGGGAAGAAGGACTTTCTAAGAGCGCACCCCAGAACTGAAACCACAGAAAGGAGCGCGGGCCCTCCCGATGACAGTTGTTCTCGGCTGCTGCGGTCTGTCATCCCTCCGCCTCCGCCAGGCCTTGCGGGCAGCAGCTGCGGTGCTTCCTAACCTCTCTGTGAGGGCAGCTGGTTGGAAAGCCCGTGTACACAGCGGAGGCAGACTGAGAGTGGCTCGTTGGAGTCAGTAGGTCACATCCAGCATGTTCCTCTTTGGACTCTGCTTCCCTTGTTGTCTCAGCTGTCACAGCCTGTTAAATACTTGCGGTAGGAATCCCTCTGGGTTCCCCACGGCACCTGTGCCTTCCCCGTCTGGGTGTGTGGAAATGAGATGGCCCAGCTGGTGACCGAATAACAAGATGAAGTGCGTCGTGCTTGGATTTCGTTGTTGTGGCTGCTTCCTTTTCCCCCTGTCACCGAGTGGCAGGAGATATGTGTCATTGGTGTTCGTTTTGTTCACTCACTCAAGGGCTACCTAACAGAAGGCATGACTGGACGCCTTTCATATCGATGCGCTCCGGTACAGGGTTCCTGGACTTCCCTATAGCCCGCGTCAGGTTGTTATATATAAAATGGCTACAGGAGGAAGTGCTGGTTAGTAGACCGGGAGTCACTTTTTCACCGGGTCCCATACAGAATAAAAGGAGAGGCAGGTTAGCACCGCTTGTCCTGTGCAGGCCTTCCAAGTAAGCCACGTGCGCGTTAGTAACACATGCTTCTCAGTTTGCCGGAACCCAGTGTCTGTGAAGTGGTGCCTTAAGTATTCTTTGAGATTCTACCCAGTTAGTGCTTCAGATTTGATTGGAGGAGAGGCCAGCAGCTAGCATGTTTGCATTGAAAATAGATGTAGTGTGGTGATGGTCATTGAATTAAAATCACAATCCCAATAACCCTCCCAAGCTTAGAAAGCACAGTCTACACCTCTCCTGAGGGCGGCTCTTATTGGTTCCCTCTCGTGGTGTGACAAAAACTGTAAACTTACTCTCTTGGAAAAACTGGATGGTTTATACATATGCATTAGTTTACAAAAATGTGATGTGGAGGAATTTACATCTGTATAACTGCTAACTTGAGGGTAGAGTGATAGTTATTTGCTCCTCAAAGGGAGGCCTGTCTTCATTTTTCATGAGTTTTCAAGAAGCTGCCTAAAACAAGCAAGGTGATCTTCCCTTCGCAACTCCAATTTTGAGAGAAGGAAGACTTCTAGATTCCTTTTGTGAGGGTAACCTTCCTTGTACCTAATTGATAGGATCCTCTGTAGGAGAAATTTACCCCATTTGCACAAGTTCCTGCTGAAAGCATATCTGTATAGCTGAATGTCAGGTTAAAAAAATTTTTTTTAATGTTTTATTTATTTCTGAGAGAGAGACAGCGTGAGCAGAGAAGGGGCAGAGAGAGAGGGAGACACAGAATCTGAAACAAGCTCCAAGGCTCTGAGCTAGCTGTCAGCACAGAGCCTGATGCGGGGCTCAAACCCAAACCACGAGATCATGACCTGAGCCAAAGCCGATGCTTAACCAACTGAGCCACACAGGCGCCCCTGAATGTCAGGTTTAAACGTTCAGGTTGCCCTGAAAATACAGTTCATGCACTGACAGCTGGAGGTTTCACGGTTTGCAGTGCATCCAGGCCCCCCGAAGCACAATTGCAGGTCCAGGTAGAGTAGTTGAGGATATTAGGGCAAATTGAAATAACAGCTTACTCTGATTTCTGTTGACTTCTCCAGGGTTTTTTATATCATTTGGCACTTGGGATCTGTTTGCACTGTGACTTGAAATGAAGAATTACCTAGTTTATTCTCCTTTGCTTGCAGAGCCTTTAGAAGAGGTATCTTTGGGGGCTAGAAGTGTATTTTGAAATCATTGTTCTCTAGTCATTGTGTTGCTGTTAACTCAGGCTGTCCAAACGAATCGCTTCTGGCCAAGATTTATATGTATTTCATGCCTCTGGCAACTATTCAGAAGTGGCTCCCAGCCTTTTTTCCTTCTCTTCTAGCTTAATTTGTCCATTCCATTCTTAAACATTCTGCATAGGTGCCTGGTTTCCCTGAGCCAGTTCCTCTCACTGAATGGGTGATAATCAGGTTTTTAATCTACTAGGTAGATGCCAAGGATATTTTGCTTTGGGCATCCATATTGTCTGGTCAACACAAGCTTTATAGAACCGGCTTTGTTAGACCTAACGCTGGGAGATGTTTTTGGTTTTCAGGGATAAATGTTATTTAAAAAAACCTCAAACTGTGAGACCCTCCTGCTTGTTTATGGGGTAGCATAAATATCTGCCTGGTCACTTGTGCTTCCCTGGGGCCCTGTAGGAGTGCGGTTAAGCCAGGAGAGCTTTTGTTGCCCCTGGTTTTTCCTTCTTTCTTTGGAGACTTCAGATTTGTACAGGGTTTGAAAAGTGAGACTCAGGAAGACTCCTTGTTATGAGGATTTTCTTGATGATGAAGTTTGCTTGTTGCTGCTTAAAACACACCAGCAGCAGCTCTTTTTGCAGAGAGATCAAGTGCTCTCTTGCTGCAGTGGGATTGCCCAGGCTTCAGGGAATACTGTCAGCCCTGTGCATTATTTCTCTGCGGACTTCTGGCCTGGTGGGGCCAGATTGGCACAACCAGGCTTGAAAGATTATTTATTTACTGCTGCTTTATGTGTCTGTCTCCATGTACTGGGGAACCATGTGAGAAAGGACCTCCGGCTTCAGATCCTGCAGTTTGGGCTTTTCTTCCTTCTTTGCCCTAAGGAGACTGAAATGACTTTGCGGGTGACCTCTCCCTCTTCGGTGCTACCCCCCCCCCAGATCTTTGAAACTCAAAGGCAGGGCTCCCTATATACAGTTGAAGGTCTCCTTTTTCTCTTCTTCATAGTTAAACCCACACCTTAATAAAGTGCTCCGTTTTGCTAACAAGCAAATGGACAAAATTAGACACTTTGCCTATAGAACTATATTTGGTCTGTGGTTTGAAGGGTCACTATTAGGCAGAATATAGATGTTTAAGAATTCCAAATGTCTAGGTACTTTGGGAGTGTTCAAGAGATATGATCTCGGTTTTAAGGAGTTGGTATGTGGGGACAAATTATGTGTGCTCACGTGTGTATGTATGTGTCTGTCTGTCTGTCTCTCGAGCTGCAGCACCAGTATACTAAGCTGTTCATGGTTCTGAAAATCTCTAAATCATGTTTGATTCTCAGATGCATTATCTACCTTTCATTTTAACTGTCTTGTTCAGCATATTTGTTTTATCTTACATGCTAGCAGATTTGTACTTCTGGAGTCTCTAGCAACCAGTAGTGTAGAGTGGGGACTAGAAGTGTATTTATTAGAGGGGCAGTAGGGGTTGCCATCTCAACCCACCCCTTCGGGGAAGGACTTACTAGATTTTAGTAGACTACGGTGGTCCCCCCTTACCTGCAGGTGTGCATCCCAAGACCCTGGAGGATGCCTGAAACCTTGGATAGTACTGATTCCTAGATCTGCTGGTTTTTTTCCTGTACATGCATACCTATGATAAAGTTTTATTTATAATTAGGCACAGTAAAGATGAACAACAATCACTATTTATAAAACAGAAAAATTGTAACCGTATGCTGTCTTAACAGTTATGTGAATATGGCTCTTTCTAAATACCTCGTTGTGATGAGGTGAGGTGATAAAATACCTACGTGAGGAGATGAAGTGAGGTGAGTGACTTAGGAGCTGTGATGTAGCGTTACCTTACTGTTGACCTGATGATATGTCTGCAGGAGGATCATCTGCTTCCAGACCAAGGTTGACCCTGGATAAGGGTGGGGTGGGGGTTGGGGGCGACTACTGTAGTAGATTTAATTAGAATTTCTTTTGATCAGTTTGGGAGCATTCCACTAGAGGGCAGTTAAAGAACAGACATAAGGTAGAATGTAGACCATTCCTTTTTTCTAAAGAGCAGGGTGATGGTAGCTCAAGTTGAAGGTGGACAGTACTGGGTTAGGTTTACTTGGGTCTTGGCTCCCCATGTGAGCACAGATAGTGGTTCCAGAAAGATAGTCTTTGGAACCGCATATTCTGGTCTGTGAAGGTGTTGTAGACATTAATTTCTAAAACTGAGACTCTAGCAGAGGCTGATAAAACTTCTCAATTTTCTCCTTTCATGGAAATGTGTGCATTACCTTTTATCTGATGGTCACTTCCCAGTCCTGCTGTGTAATGTTGCCCTGTTGCCCCGCTTTATTTTCTTCCTGGCTCCTTGGCACTATCTGTAGTTATTTTGTGTATGTTTCTGTTTGTAGTCTGTGTCCAGTCCCGGCATCAGTGCTGTACTCTGGTTCAGCACAGGGCATGTCTGGTATGTGGTAGGCGCTCAGTAAGTACTGGATGGAAGGAATGTCTGCGGCAGTGGCAGTAACCCCTCGGGCATATTGTGTATGTGTATGTTTTGCTTTTGAACTCTGAGAGAAGTGAATCTACCAAACCAGTCTTTTCCAGCCTCCTTTCCTCGACAGGTCCTGACTGTTGGGAAGAATGAAAGTGAATGCTTTTCTGAGTCTCTTTCCTCTCCCCCACCCTAGCTTGCCAGCAAAGCACGGACAGAGAAGGAGGAGAAGCTGAGCCAGGCCTATGCAATCAGCGCTGGTGTTTCCCTAGAGGGCCAGCAGCTCTTCCAGACCATACACAAGACGTGAGTTGGGGGAGCATAGGGGTCTCTTGTCCCCGGGGGCAGTGCTGCCTGGCTGTGCTGTGTGGTGGCCAGCTTTGGGGTAGCCGTGTTCCTGAAAGTCAGTAGAGGTGCTGGGTAGTGTGTTGGTAGCACCTTGGTGTTCAGGGATGTGGGTGTCTGTTGCCCTCCTGTGACGAAGAATGGTGTGATCATGGACAGGTTGTCTTCTTTGGGCTTCGGTTTCTTCATGTGTAAAAGTTGGTTCGGGATGAGATTATCCTCAGTTTCTTTCAGAACTGGTAGTCCATAATTTAGAACATGTGGCTTCTTTTTCATTATTTTGATCTTATTGTACCTTCCTCCAGAAGCTGATGCGGTTTTATTAAGGGAGTTACAAGTCTCTCTCTCTTTCTAATTGTATGCTGGGACGATCATATGGAGTTAGGGAGAGCAGAAGGCCACCTTATTACCACCTCCTAAAAGACATTTTGTCACAGCAGAAATCATTTGACTCTCCACTAGCGTCCCTAGCTGCCGAAACACTGAAACATTTGACACTCCCCCTCCCCCCTGCTGCCTTCTGTTACCCTATTTAACCACCTGGGTCTGGTGCACAGATGGCAGCTGGCATCAGAGCTGTTCGAGGCCATGGTATGAGTGTCTGAACATTTACAGGTATGTGAAGGAACTCTTAGGGATATCAGCTGCCCTGTGTTTCCCCAAGTGTGAACTGGAATGGGTTTTCCCAGTCTGGCCAGGGCCCAGCTGTCTGATAATTGAGAGGGGCCAGTTTGAGGAGCAGTTACTATTTTGAGAGGTGGGTGGCAGAGTGCAGATCATAGTGAGACGGGGAATTTCTTTTCCTGTCTTTCTAAAGGTGCCATTTCTCCCTAGGCCAAAGGTTGGCAGACTCCAGCCAGCGGGCAGATGTGCTCCTTTGTTTCTGTGGTATCCGTGGCTGCTTTTGTAGCACAGCGGCGGAGTTCAGTAGTTGTGACAGAGGTCGTATAGCCCTCAAAGCCTAAAATATTTGCTGTCTGAGTCTTCATAGAAAAAGTTTGCCAACCCCTGCCCTAGGCTGCTACTTAACCTGCATCTAGTGGCCCGAGCCTAGCTCTGTATTCAATTTGATTTGGATTTCTGAGGCCGCCACCAAGTTTTCTGTGGTTTTCGGTCCCCGATGCTTCAGAGTGCCTTTCCTGGGCCCTCCTCAGAATAAACACACACCAGGGCATTGCTTTTTCTAGCCACTGGTGCCCAGGAAGTGTGTCTTGGCTACTCTTCCCTATAGGCTGCTGGCATCTAGTTGTTGGTGGAGTTGTGAGCAGAGAACTTGGGGTCAGTTTTCTGGAGTTATTTATTCAGGCAGGAGGTGTGGGATGCCACAAGAGGCAACTTTCACCTGCTCTCTTCTCCTTCCAGCATTAAAGACTGTAAATGGCAAGAAAAAAACATCGTAGTCATGGAAGAAGTTGTTATTACACCCCCATATCAAGTGGAAAACTGTAAAGGCAAAGAGGGGAGTGCACTGAGCCATGTACGCAAAATAGTAAGTAAAGGAGCCACGGACCTTTAGAGAGAGGGTGATTCCTTGACCTTCTACCCTCCCCAGCATCAGGATAGGACATTGTGCCGCAGTCCCTGCCTCCAACCCACCAGCCTGAGAGCAGCCCTGCCGCCACCTGTCCCCTGCACCGCAGTGCCCTGGAGCTTACAGTCTGGCTGCTTCTGTGGGGATGTAACCCACTGGACATTGTGCCGTAAAGCAAGTGGCTAGCCCCACGTCCTCTGTGGTGTGGCTTTTTGGAATTAGCCAGGCCATTCCATGGTATCGCGCTTGAGCAGTTCCTCTCATCCCAGGCTGGTTTCTTCTCAGGAGGGGCCGGTTGGTGTAACTCAGTTGCTGTTGGGTCTCTGACCCTGCATATGTCACATGGTTGTCTACTTTGCGTTGCAGCATTTGGGAGGAAAAAAAACCACACACACACACACACATACACACAAAACCACTCTGAGCATTAAGAGAGCAACATCGTAGATATAAAAAGTCCAAGACTGTTAATTCCCTATCAGCTTTTCATTCTGCACTTATTCGAAGAGGGGCAAAGGAGTTTGGGTCATCATAATCTCTGTTTATACTGTGTTTTAGCTTCTAGACTCACTTTCTTTTAGATGGTCTTAGCCAAAGCTGCAGCGAATGTGGTTGAAACAAGAGGCCTCTGCCTACCTTTGGCCGGGAAGGCCAGCAGACAGCAAGGGCAGAGATGCCTGAGTAGTCCGTGAGGCTGTGGAGACCTGGAGTGAACTGTGGGGGAGGCCTTGTTGCCCATCTCCTGTTCTGACCTAGGCTGAACTGGTCTCTTTCAGGTTGAAAAACATTTTAGAGACGTGGAAAGCCAAAAGATACTGCAGCGTTCACAAGCCCAGCAACCACAGAAGGAGGCTGCCCTGTCATCCTGAGTCCATACACACGGAGGGCTCTTCCAGCATCCAGCCAGCGAGGCGATGGTGGTGGCTTCGGCGGAGGCAGGCCGGGGGAGGGAAGGGATCCTATATTTCCTGTTGGCTCTTGTTAACAAAGGGTCAGCATTTCCAAATCTTAGACTTGAACAAACAAAACACCCAACAAAAAAGAACAAGAGAATAATTTAAAAGTTGAATCATTACTTGACTAACAGACTTCGGTCCACCATGTCCTTTTCACAGTCCCCTTCTTGGAACAGTCACCTTGTTAATTTTATTTTTGAAAATTCCTTTCCTGCTCTGCCCTTTCACCTTTGACTTTCCTAGTCTGTCCCTGCCATTCTGTTTTTATAAGTGGCTTCACTTGCCTTCTGAGTGATTGAAAGAAACTTTTACATCTTCTCTTCCAAAATAAAAGTAACAAGTTGACTGTGACACTGAAGTCGAGACTAGAGCAGCAGACAGAGGTCTCACTTTAAATTTGTCTTTTTTTTTCTTTTTCTTTTTTTTTTTTTTTCTTTTTTTGCACAGGGCATGGCTTGAATTAGTTTTATTTTTCTTAACTTTAAATATATATATGAAAATATATATTAAAATGTTCTCTAAATATTTTCTGCTTCTTGCAGGTCTCTTTTTACTAGATCATGGCCGCTCTTCCCACCTCATCCCTTCGAAAATAAAAATGTATTCCCCTCCCCACCACCTATAGCCAGGCAACTAACTTGACTTGGTTCACAGCAAGACTCTTCTGCAGCACTTTCTAGAGCCGGTGTTTGCAGGTGGGATTCGGCTGTGAGGGTTCCTGATGGCTTTTTAGTCTTTAACTGTGTGTGTGTACCAGTCTCACATTTGGCCAAAACCTCAGGATTCTCCCTCTGCCTTTTGTCTTACTTCATGGTACTAGAAGAACTTCCTCACCACACTCCTGTCTCCTAGATGGGAGAGTCGGCCGCCCTGTCTCCTGTGCCCTCTGCAGGAAGAACTATTTTGCATGGCACGTCTCAGCTCCTCCTCGAACGATGATTTTCTTCCTAAGAAACCTGGAGCCCACCTCTCCCAGTCTCTCGAAGTCTGTATCCAGAGCCACTAGCCCAGGAGAAAGCTTGGGTGACCGGTAGTTTCTCTGCTCCCACCAACCTTCTGCTTTTATGCCCTTCCCCACACCCCTGAAATTTTACAAGCTTACGATAGTTTGTATGTGCTCAGCCGATGGGCGGAAAACCTGGAGAGGATTTCTGGACTTCAGCCCACCAGTTTGTCTGGTTTGACTAACCTGCTGAGTGCTAAAACTGGCACCTGTTGCCCCGTGCCTTCAGGGCAGTCCAGTGGGGCAGAGCAGGCTGCCAGCTGAACGTCAGGCACCGAGTGGGACATGGGTGACGCTCATGTGACTGGCTAGAGCTTTGGGGGTGGGGTGGGGGGTAACTACTATCTTTTTGGCCATGATCTCTTTCCCCTTCCTTTTTTTTTTTAATTAAATAAATGGATCAAAATTAAATAATTCAAGCCCTGCCTTCAAAATGAAATTTTTTTTTTAGTATTGTTTAGCAAAAACAATAAAACCCAAATTTTTTTAACCATCACTCATGTCTCAGGTTTGTACGTGCTTTAGAGACCCCAGGGGAAAGGGGCGTGAGGGGGGAGTACATGTTTGGTGATCTTTCCCTTTAGATTCTCTATTTCCTACTCTTTATTCTCTCTCCTTCCACCTCCTGGAGCTCTCCCAGTGAGATCGTGCAAAGTATATAAGAAGGGGATCCTGGGTTGGGAGGTGTGTGTGTGAGTGGGCCAGGGGCATAGAGGGGTGGGCACGTATGCAAGGCTGTTTGTTACGGGCTGTTTGGAAGAAAAACCAGAGAAGACTGATGGGTGTACTTTCATACCCACTTGCCTTTGGCCAGGGCTCTATTATTATTTTTTTGTTTATTTTTGAGAGAGAGAGAGAGACAGAACGTGAGTGGGGGAGGAGCAGAGGAGAGGAGGATACAGAATCCGAAGCAGGCTCCAGGCTCGGAGCTGTCAGCACAGAGCCCCACGCGTGGCTCGGACTCACCAGCCATGAGATCATGACCTGAGCCGAAGTCAGATGCTTAATCAACTGAGCCACCCAGGCGTCCCTGGTCAGAACTAGATTTAAAGTACCAGGCCTTCAATTGAGTTTGCACGGAAGTACAAGCTTTCAGGAGAAGGTAAAAGGGAGAAACGAGAGGGACCTTGTAAGCTCTAGAAATGCTAAGAGATGCCATTAAAGTAGTGAGTGTGAATCATGGAAACTAGACGGCTGGGAGGAAGTGCGGCCCCGTGTCTCACACCGTCACTTCCTCCCGTTTAGTCTCTTTAGTCTCTAAGCCTGTGAGTGGGAGATAGTAGGTAGCAACGGTTTCTGGTGGGAAGCACTTTTGACTCTTCAGTTTTGGCTTATGAAGTGATGGGGGGGAAGGTGGGGAGCAACTTGAAGCACTTCAAGAGGTGGGATTAAGGTGGTGTGAAAGGCAGTGAGGTAAAGAAGAAAGAACAAGGGCTTTGGTGGCCTGAATAGTTGGGCTCAAATCCCCACACCTCCCCTTCTTCACTTTGAGACCGTGGGTAAGTCATTTCACGAGTCTGAGCCTTAGCTTCTCCAACTGTAAACATAGAACTCCTACCCATTTCCTAGGATTGGTGTGAAAGTTAAAATGCTTGATACCTAGAAGGTGCTCTGTAAATGTTGGTATAAATGTTAGCTGGGTGCTGGGATGGTTGAGTCTGGGGATGAGATTGGATTAGGTGATTGTCAGAGGCTCCAGCTTTGTTATAAGCTGGTCTTAAAAAAAATTTTTTTTTCAAATAGTTTATTGTCAATTAAAATTTTTTTTTTAAGTTTGTTTATTTTGAGAGTGAACAGGGAGGGGCAGAGGGAGAGGGATAGAGAATCTCAAGCAGCCTCTGCATTGCCAGCACAGAGCCCGACATGGGGCTTGAACTCACAAACCGTGAGATCATGATCTAATCCAAGATCAAGATTTCAGACACTTTACCTACTGAGCCACCCAGGTGCCCCTAGAAATCTTGCATTAGATGGCGTTTTAAGTGAGGCTAATACGTAAAACAGGTAAATGGGGAGAGGGATCTCTGCCTTCCGTCTCTCACAGATCTTTCTCTCTGCCCCAGAGTCCCGGGGAATTCCTTTGACTATAGTTTGAAAAGCCTTCCTTTTACAAAAGGAGAGTGGCTTCCACGGGGCTAAGTTAAATGACAGCTGCCTGCGGTGGGGGAACTGGAACCGAACCCCTGGCTTTTATCCACTCGTGTACGCCTCCTGCTGCTCTGTGACTTTCCAAACTGATGGCATGTGCACCGCTCCCTTGTTTGCCAGGTGTAGGACGGGACGTGCATGAGTTTGCCCACTAGATTGGAGGCACGCTGCCCTGTGGAAGAGTATGGTGCGGCGGGCTCGCGTCCCTGATGACACACGTACAGGTAGTTGTGCAATGTCTCCTTGGCTTTGCGGCATTCTCCCCTCCCCAGCGGCCTCAGTGCACACAGACCTCCCCACCCCGGCACCTGATGACCTCCCACTGCCACATGCCTTTGAGTTTACTGCTGCGTAGAACTGTCCGTAGGGCATAAGGATCCTTCCCATGGTGAGTTGATCCTGAGTGTGCTGAAAAGAGTCTGAGCAGCTTCTTGGCTGCTTTGAAAATTGCTCAGGCACTTCAGTGTTAGGTCAGGGGCTTCAGCCCAGAGCCAGTGATTCAGGGGAAAGGCTCCTTGACGTTTTTGAAGCTAAGAATGTGTGTGTCGCAATCTGTCCTTCCACAAGACATACTAGTTAGGAAAAGACGTAGAGAGCTTTCAATCCCATGCCGGGATAGACTCGACTGTCCCGTTGATACTGAGAACAGTGTGGTAAGAATGTGTAAGGCCAGGACCTGCACTGCCACAGGGTGAGCTACAGGAAGAGCAGCAGCAGCAAGTTTGGGAGCCGGGATTGGTCATTGTCTGAGTGATGGATTTACTTTCTCATCAAGGCTGGAGTCTGCTCATGCCAGAGAATTCCCCTTTGAGAAACTTGACATCCTTAGCATGTACTGCCTGAACTGAAGGGGTTTGGCATAATATCACCCAATTACTAACAGGTGAAGAAAGGGTGCTGTGCGTTGCCATCCACTGGTCTTAACCTAGTGGTATTACCCAGACTGCTGCTGGGTAATAAAGCTTCAGAACAAGTTCGTTCTTTGATATTCTACAAGCCTTACGTGGCTCATTATATGGAAACTCGAAGATGAGGCCAGCGTTTTCTCTCCAGCCCCTCCCATTGTAAACATCTTTCATACCCTCCAGATTCTAAGGCACTTTTTTCCCCTGCCCCTTGTACAGTGCAGTGTGCTTTACGATGTCTGAAGAAACTTGCTAACTGGTTGCCTCACTCTATAATCTTAGCATCTTAGAATTATTCTGTAGGAGAGGCATGGGGTAGGTGATCTCTCCGATTACTCCCAGCCTATCTTATTTTATCTTGTCCGTCTTATCCTACAAGGCCTTTGCTTCAAAGGCACCTGTGAAGTCATCCTTGACTCTTCAATTCATGGAAAGGAATTCCTAGAATTGTTTTGTATCACTCACGTCATATGGCATGTATGCCTTGCATTGTGGTTACTTGTTGGAAGTTTCTCTGGAGTCGTCTAGTGGGGAATTTTGAGGCTCCAAGGCCAGTGATGAACTCGTTTCCGTATTATTCCCCAGCGCCCGGCCGTTGTATGACTGAAGGTAGACATTTGAAAGTGACCAGCTCAGTAACTAGATGAGTTGCCTGAGTCAAGATGGAAAGTGACCCAGGACTGGCTGGGATTTGAGGAAAGCCTGAAGTCAAGCTTGGCGAGAGGACAAGGGACCAGTAAAGGACATGGGAGACAGGGAGCGAAGTGGGAGCAGCAGGGCTGTGCCTCGGGTTTCTTGAGAGCAAACTTTGGCAGCTGGGACCAACCCTGGTCGGGTCGTGGCCTTCCTGTCCCATTTTCCTGTAACGTTCAATTTTGCTGAAAAGGCTAAAGTGGAACTAAATCTCTTCTTCCTAAACTGGCAGAGTGCGGTGAGGGGGAAGCATATTTCTAGTGACCTCTCTCTCAACTGCTCTTTCCATTCTCTCAACTAACCCACCTGATGCTGACTTCAACAGTTTTGTTTTGTTTTTTTTCTTTAAGTTTATTTATTTTGAGAGCAACCAAGTGCGGGAGGGGCAGAGAGGAAGAGAGAGAATCTTAAGCAGGCTCCACACTGTGAGCACAGAACCTGACACAGGGCTTGATCTCACAAACCATGACATCATGACCTGGGCCAAAATTAAGAGTTGGTTGCTTAACTGGCTGAGCCACCCAGGTGCCCCTAATTTTTTTTTAATTTATTTTTTTATTTTAGAGTGAGCACAAACAAATGCCATTTGTGGAGAGGGAGAGAGGGAGAGAATCTTAAGCAGGTTCTGTGCTCAGCCTGGAGCCCAATGTGGGGCTTGATCCCACCACCCTGGGACCATGACCTGAGCCGAAACCAGAGGTCAGACACTCAACCTACTGAGCCACCCAGGTACCCTTCCAGCAGTTAGTTTTAGTGGAGGACTACAAGTAGTGGCTGGTCCCTACTTTTTCTAATCTGGCCCCTTTATTCTGGTCTCTATCCTAGTTTCGAGCAGCTGCTCATGCTTAGTATAGGGGTGTACGTGTACTGCTCTGCGGTGGTCTCTGAGCTGTCATTTAAGCAGAAATCTGAACAAGGTGCCAGCCAAGAGTACTTGGAAAGAGGGGGCAGCAAGTGCTATGTTGAGGATGATAAGAACTTGGGGTGTTTAGGAAATGCTAGAAGATAGGTTGGCTAATGCCCAGTGAGCAAGGAGGAGGAAGTGGCAGGAACTCGATCATGCAGGGCCTGGTTGCCGTTGTGGGTGCTGGAGTCTGTCCTTGGCACAGTGGGGAGCTGTTAGAGGGCTTTAGGCTGTCGAGGGCGTTAGTCTGAGGTCAAGTGGCAAAGGAGGAGGCAGAATGACCGCTGCAGTAAGAGCCCGTTGCAGAAACCTAGGTAGGACATGGTGGTGGCTGGTGGTGACAGATGACTTCACGACTGACAGGGGTCACTGATGGATATGGTTTGGGTCCAAGGTGGTGAGGGACAGAGGAACAGAGAGTGGCTTCTGTGTGGATGATGAGCAGTGGGAGAGAGGAAGAGGTTTGTGGAAAAATCAAGTCTTATTTTGCCATTCTTGTCCCCGAAAGGCTGAAGGATAGCCGGCAGGTGGGGGGCTGAATGACAAGCCTGTTCCGTGGGGAGGACTGGGCTGGAACTAGGTGTTCAGGAGTTATTACCTTACTGTGAACTCCACGAAGATGGGAGGTGAGAACCATGGCCACAGAAGATGTTTTGGTCTCTGATAGGAGGGGGCCCTTCTTCCACCATGAAAAAGAAGGAAGAAGGAGATGGTACAGTTGCTGGTGACTTCGTAGATTTGGCGGGGAGGTGAGGGTGAAGGAGTACCCGTCCAGTGGTTCAGTAAACACACACGGGCCATGCCACAGTTGCTCAGGCCTGCACTCTGTACATTTAGGGTGTAACCAGATGCCCATTGTGTGACTTCATGTTCGTCATGTCAAGTGCCTTAGGTGCAGACACAGAAGGTGGATAGTTACAACCAAAGGTGTTCATCAGGTCCGTACTGTGGAGGGAGAAGGGAGTTCTGCTGAAGATACCTGCAGGGGAGTGGTTATACTAATGGACGCTTCACCCCTCCACATGGAGGCTGTCATCACATACACTTTGGTTTTTGTTCAGATTAGCCTTCCTGAAACGTCCTGCAGTCATCCTCATGTCCTGGCTCTAGGAAGGATGTATGTGAATATTGTGCAAACAGAGAATGTCTCCAGTGCCAGGGGTGGCCCAGGCAGCAGCAGACGCTCAGCACTTAGAGACTCCAGAGATGTGAGAGTTCGTATGGAATAGTCCTTCCAGTTTAAGTATCTTTTCTATAGCATCCTTGACAGACTGTCTCTATTTGAACACTTTTTTTAAAAAGTGTTTTTTAAAATTTATTTTGAGAGATGTGTGCACACAAGTGGGAAGGGGCAGGGAGGGAGAGAGAGAGGGAGAGGGAGGGAGAATCCCAGGAAGGCTCCACACTGTTAGCGTAGAGCCTGACGCAGGGCTCGAGCTCACAAACTGTGAGATCATGACCTCAGCCAAAATCGAGAGTCGGATGCTCAACTGACTGAACCTGCCAGGTACCCTTCTACTTGAACACTTTTCATTGATGGGGGAGCTCATTGCTTTGAGAAGCAATACATGGTGTTTCTTTTTGCCCTAAGCAGCAGCTCATTTCTAGAACTGTGGCTAGAGCTCAGGTCACCTGTGTGCTTGTGCTTGCTCTTCAGGATGTTTCCTTTTCCTCCCCGCCCCTGGGTAAGGGGCATACAGATGTGACTGGGAGCTGCCTTGTCTTCTCCCATGAAATGGCTTTTTTTTTTTAGCCAATTCTTCCAACCTATTAAGAGCTTTTAAAAAACCATCCCAGTGTCCTATTAGTTCCAATTTGTATCACTGTCTTCTGTGTTTTCATTATCCCGAGGGATATGATGAGAGACTTTAATAAGATCCAGATGTTTGTCTGTGAGAGTCATCCGGTTAACCCTATCAAAAAAGGAATTAAAGTTGTCTGAGTGGAACTTACTTTTGGTGCGCCCATGTGGGCACCTAGTGTCAGCATGTTTAGGTCACAATATGCTCTGAATTTTGTTAATTATTGTTGACACTTGTTTGACTCGTGAAAATTGGAACTTTTCCTGAGCTCAAGTCTCTGGCAACTGTTTGTAATATTTTCTCGATTATTAGAATTAAAAAATTTTTTTTAAATGTTTATTTTTGAGAGAGAAAGAGACAAAGCATGAGTGGGGGAGGGGCAGAGAGAGGGAGACACAGAATCTGAAGCAGGCTCCAGGCTCCGAGCTGTCAGCACAGAGCCCGACGCGGGGCCCAAACTCACAGACCGCAAGACCATGACCTGAGTTGAAGTCAGATGTTTAACTGCCTGAGGCACCCAGGCATTCTTATGATAATATTTTTATGTTTATTATATTGAGAGAGAGAGCATGCACAAGCAGGGAAGTGCGTGAGGGTGACACACACAGAATCCCCTTTTAATTTTTAAAAAGGATTGAATTAATCTCCACACCAAATATGGGCCTCAAACTCACAACCCTGAGATCATGAGTTGCACGCTCTACCAACTGAGCCAGCCAGGTGCCCCTCAAATATTATTGACAGTTTTCAAATTTTTCGCCCTAATTTCTTTGAGCCAGATCACTTGGATTAGCTCAAAGGGGCTCAAATCTGATCAACCAATGTGTCAGATTCATACCCTAAGCTGATGGTGGGTCAACTCTTCTTCCTATTCTGGAGATAGTCTGTGTTATTCACTTGCAGACCTCAACTTCTTTGAGGGGTGTTTGGCCGGCCTGCGGCACATTGGCCCAGTCTGTGGGATGCTGTGGTTTAGTGTCAGGAGCATGTCAGACAGCTCTATGTTGTGTCAGCTTTCACCCCTGCCACTAATTAGCACTATGACTTGGCAACTCAAATATATCCTTGCCAGGCATTAGTTTCCTTCGTAAAGGAAAATGAATGTCTCAGTTGAGGATTAAATGAAGCCTTTAATGAGATGCCAGGCCCTTGGTAACCATCTCTTCCATATGGCCATTACGATTCTCTTAAGAGTTTGCTGGGTGGGGCTAGTGAGCACACAAGGAAACCTAGAGTGTAACTTGTTTGGCTGCCTAGGACAGGGCAGAAGGGCTGGGTCCCGGCCACCTGGCCCCAGATCCCTCTCTATCTCAGAAGGTGATGCTGGACACTCCTCGAAGACCAGAACATGCTGGACACTCCCCGAAGACCAGAACAGGCTGTTTTGACCTCTGGCCTAGTGAGAGCAAGCGAGAGCATCTCCTTCCTTTGTGTCTGGACAAGACCTAGGTGGATTACGGATGGTGGCAGACATCTTAGGCAGGCAGTGTAGAATGAGAGGGAATGCCTGGCTCCTTCCTGACTTGTGGACATGTGGTGTGGTGACTTGAGGTCTCCAAGGTTCCTCAAGCTGTCATCCGGATGAGAGAGAAAAGCAGGGTGAGAAGGCTATGGGGGGAATGGTGGGGTGGGGAGTGGTGTTCTTGGGAAAGCAGGGCAGGGTCCTGTTCCCCTGGATATAAGGCCACAAGGCCTTGGAGGTTTCCTCAACCTGCCCTCCCCCCCCCCCGCCCCCCCCCCCCTAGTTCTCCCTCAGCGCTGTGGCAACCCTGAGAGCTCAACTCTTACCTGCTTGGGGCTGGTCTTCTGCCAGGAGGGCAGTGACTAGAGCTGGGATTCTCTCCACTGTCATTCCTGGGCTGGGGCTGCACTCGACAGGTGGTGTTGCCGGGAACACAGGTAAGTGTGTTGAACTTCCCTGGCCTGAGACCCTGACTTCAGTGGTCCCATTAGACCAGGCTCTCTGCAAGCTTGTGTCCACAGTGACTCTGCAAATGTTAGCTGGTTGAGTGACCAAGGGAATGTTTAGGGGTGGGAGAAGGCAGAGCTGCTCCTGGGCTGTGTGGGAAATAAGTGAGGGTGGGTATGGAGTGGGAGTAAAGATGGGGTGCCTGGGACTATAAAGGCCATCTTCCCTGATTTCTTGTCATCCTGGTAGGAATCAGGGAATGAGAAGTGGCTGGGGTGGGGGATCAGGATGCTGGGGTCTTGGGCTGTGATGGCTCTTTCCAGAAGCCTCGGTAGTAGGTAAATTTGTGGGAGATGGAGGTATCCTTCAGACCATGTTGGGGGACATGGCAAATGGTGAGAGCCCTGAATGGTGTCTTTAGTTTTCTCTTCCCCTAGCATGCCCGTGCTTCCCCAGAGTGCTGGGTGGACGAGTGAGGCACAAAGGTCGATGCATCCATGAGTTCCCAATGCAGGCTTCCTGTGGCAAGGATGGGGCTGGGGTGGCCACTCCTTCCTCACAGTGGCCATGACCACAGTGGTGGCATTGGCCTGACTTGGGAATCCGGTGGCAGTGCACCAAGCACCACGCACCTGTCCACCGCGGGCAGTGTTGTGGACTGTCGCGGGGGAGAGGGGGGCTCTACTGTCTCAGCCTCCCCCCCAGGCTCCCTGGCAGAGTGGCTCTTACAGCTGAGCCAGATAATCCGAGCCGCCTGTCAGGGCCTGTGGTGACTGGGTGCTGCTGCTTTCTCATGGTGTCCCGTGGGATCTCGCTGGTGGAGCCCCTGGGGTGCCTGGGTTTCCTGGAGTGGCTGCACCTCGGCCACAACCTGCTGGCCTGCCTGTCCCTGGACTTCTTTGCCACCCTGGGCTTTGTACTCCGCCTGGGGCGCTCTCACAACCTGCCTGTCACCCAGATCCCTGCAGCCTGTGGGGCCTGGGAAACCTGGAGCAGTTGGACCTGAGTCAAAACAGGCTGACCAAGCTAGGCACAGCCAAGCTCGGTGGCCTCTTCTGTCTACACTGACTCTTGCTTGCTGGGAACTGCTATATGGGGCCTGGCCCCCACATCGGGCCTGGAAGGCCTCTCTCTAGCTGGGCATAACATCAGTGAGCTAGAGGCTGAGGCCTTTGCGGCCTTGTTCACGCTGAGCGTCCCCTCTCTTACAGGCAACTGGCTGTAGCACTTTGGTTTCAAGGTGACAGCGGACATCTGGATGGCGGGCACACGGCTGCTGCCGGCCAAAAACCCCTGGTTGCATGACTGTGACCTGCAGTGGGCCTGTGGGAAGCTTGGGCCACCTGTGGCCCTTCTGTGGGTGGCCGACCTGGGCGACCTGACATATGCTGGCCCCCAGCGGCCAGAGGTGGTGCCGAGCAGCAGAGCAGCACAGAGGCCCGGCTCTACCTGGCCACCGTGGCCCTGGTCATGGCAGAACGCAAGCACAGGTGGGGCTTCTGGGGAGCTGGAGGGCGAGTGGGAGAGTCCTCGGGGGGCTGCCAAGAGTAGTGGAGGCAGCTGGAGGAGGGCGAGTGGATAGAGATGGGAAGGACTGTTCTTCAGAAGTCTTTACAGCTCAGTTGTCACCCCAGGGAGGAGTGGGAGGAGTGGGGGGCAGGGGGACACATGGCTGTGTTCCTCTCTCAGAGCCTCTGACCCTCCCATTCACCTCTTCCCTGAATTAGCACAATGCCAGCATCTTTCCCAACCCTAGAAAGAGGGATTTGGCCCTTAGTGCTTCTCAACAACCCTCCAGACACTAGGACAGTAAAAGGTAGAGATTAAAGACCAGAGGGAACTGGGGTGAGCTGAGAACTAAGGGCAGCTTTGTTAATGTTGGTCTCCTGCCCCTCCCCTTTGGCCTCGTTATTGCTAAAGTCATGAGGGTGGTGGGATGGGGTAGGGGTGTTGCTCCTATGGGCAACACCCCAGCCAGGCTCCTAGAACTGTATTACGGATGTATAGTGTCCCCATTCCGGTCATCCTCAACACCTTAGTTCCTTGTTGAGGGCTGTGCATCTTGTCACATTTGAATCAAGGACAGGTGCGGAGACTGGAAAAAAAAATTTGAAAGCCTGATTCTATGCTATGTGCCTGTGGAAAACTTAACCTCATGTGGTTGTCACTGGCACATGGGCAGAGATAGACAAAATGGCCTTTAATCTAGGCTTTTTCTCATTCCCTTTGCCTGGAGATTCCTTTCCCCCAGCCCCAATCCCAGCATGCATATATACAATCCCATTCCCTAGGGGTTTTTTTGCATGAGTATGTCTGTCTCCCCATCACGTTTCTGTTATACCCACTCTTTATCCCAGTGACTTTGTAAAAAAATGTGAGAGGCGTTTTGTTCAGCTTTCACTGGCTGGTTGGGAACTTTTAATTCATATGGTCAGAAATACTGTTTGGACATGAGGCCCCTCTCCCTGCTCCGGGGAACTGGAAACAGACTTGAATTAAATAGTCTAGTGAGAGTGCTATTGTAAAGTCTTAACTTCAATACGGGAAGATGAATTTGTGTTGTAGAGTGGTAGGGGGTGCAGGAAGATGGGTAGGGTGGCTTTGTGGTGGCAATCCTGGAGGGCCCGGAACTTTTGCCCGCTTACTTATTCAACAGGTAATCAGAGTACCTGCTACGAATGAGATATAGTGGCAACATCTTTTGTTCATGTATCTATTTAGCATGTTTTTTTGAATGCATCTTACACTAGGCTGTGAGCAGAAACCTTGCCCTTATGAAACTCACAATCTATTGTCAATCTGCTCATTAACAAAGAATCCCAAATATATAATTAACAATGTGCTCAGGGATTCAAAAGAAGGATATCTGATGGTTACAAAAACATAAAATAGGGAAGCTGAGAATAAACAAGGAGGCCAAAGGAGAAGCCAGGGGGCCAGTTGGAAGTCTGCTGTAGTTAAACCAACAAAAGATGGTAGTTTGGGCTAAAGCGGGAGCATGGGAGCTGGAGACAAGAGACTGATTTGAGATGTCCCATATATCCACATCAGATCTTACTCTTCTCTCAGGGGACGGAGGGAAAGCCAGACTTGTCTACAAGTGACCTGGCCAAGGGAACACCTTACTCTGAAATTAAACAAAAGTAGAGAGATTTGGTGTGTGTGTGTTTACACACACCCTACTATGAGTACCAACACTGCCACATGGACGCATCAGAACAACCCTGAGATAGATGTCCTCTCCATTTTTAGAGATGGGTCTTCAAAGTGTAGGCAATATACCCAAAGTCACAGAGTTGGAGTTAGGATTGGAGCCCAGGTCTAGCATCAAAGACCAGTTCGCTTCATTACCTCAAGTTATTGCCCACGGTTCTGATAAGAAACCTTCCTCTAGTCTAGTTTTCAATTTTGCATCCACGAGAGGGGTCCTTAAGTCTCCACGAACGGAGTTTTAAGGCTGAACTCCGCGGCCGGAACACCTCCTTCGGTCCGGAACTAGAAAGCGAGAGCGTTGTTTCCCATCGGAAGGGGAAAATGCTACTCTCTCACCCTCCTCCGCTTCGCGAGACCCGGAAGTGGCGTATCGCGTCCTGGAGCCGGCCTCCCCGTCGGGGGTGACGCCGCGGCGGACTGCCCTTCTCCAAGATGGCGTCGAAGATGGGTTCGCGACGCTGGACGCTGCAGCTGATCATGCAGCTGGGTTCGGTATTGCTCACACGCTGCCCCTTCTGGGGCTGCTTCAGCCAGCTCATGCTGTACGCTGAACGGGCCGAGGCGCGCCGGTGAGCGGGCTCACGCGGCCGCCGCACGTGGTGGGGGGCGGTACGGCCCGCCCCAGGAACGGGGGTGCGGTGAGGTGAAGAAGAAGCCGGGACCCTTGGGCTGGGGAGGAGTTGGGACCTTGGACTTGTTAGGGGCTCTCGGCTGGGCATCGAGCGTAGTGCGGGGGTCCTGGCTGTGAGAAGGGCTCCGGGTTTGAGGCATTGGAGCTTGTGGGAACTCACGGGGTCGCAAGGCTCTTCTCCCGCTTTATTCTGTCCCCGTTGCTTCTTCTCCTCTCCGGCTCGCAGGAAGCCCGACATCCCCGTGCCCTACTTGTACTTCGACTTGGGGGCAGCCGTGCTGTGCGCCAGCTTCATGTCCTTTGGCGTGAAGCGGCGCTGGTTCGCGCTGGGGGCCGCGCTCCAGCTGGCCATTAGCACCTACGCCGCCTACATCGGGGGCTACGTCCACTACGGGGACTGGCTGAAGGTGAGCACCTCGGCCTAAGGGGAGTTGGGGGATAGGGAGCCAGAGGCCAATGCCGGGGGCAGTTGGGTAATGCATGGTGTCAGCTAGGCGCACAGTGTGAAGCCTGGGCAGGCAGAAACCGCAGGCTTGTGCGAACTATTACAGACTGGAAGCATGAAAGGACCTTAGGAACCACACAGGGCTGCCTATCAGAGTGTGAAAACTGAGGTCCGAAGAGGAGAGACAGACTTTCCCAGAGTCCCATCACAGTTAGCACTGCAGGTGAGACCAGAACCCAGGTCACCTAGTTCCCGGAACCCTTTAAACCATTAGTTTAGTCATCTCAGACTATAGGGCAAAAGGGACCTTGGAGAGTACCGGTTCCCACCATCTGATTTTTATGAAATTTAATTCATCTTCGTGAAGCATTTAAGCCTTACAAAGCCAGAGCGTGTGCCAGGCACTGCAGGCTCGTAGATAAGCCTGGACAAAGGCACCACCCTCAAGCAGTGGACTGCCAATCCAGGAGGGGCGGCCCATGTGTGAACAGCCTCAGGAGTGTAGATCAGTGTTTCCTTACTGGCACAGACTCGCACTATATAGCAGAAGGAACTCTGGGATTTGAGTCTACATGTCCGTGGGTGGAGATGGGGCAGCGCTTGGCATCTGGGTTCTGCCTCTTTCTGTAGGACCTCGGACAATTTTATTAACCCCCTCCGGGCCTCAGTTTCCACTTCCGATTAAAAGAATTAATCTTTGTCGGCTGCATCTGCCTACCACGCTTGGAATTGGCAAGAGAGTGTATCAGACCGAATGGGGTGAAGAGAGATGGGTGGTTCTGTGCGCTGGACGCCCGGAGAAACGTGGCGGCTGTGGTTTCTGACTGGGTCCCCTCACCTTGGCCTAGGTCCGTATGTACTCGCGCACGGTTGCTATCATCGGCGGCTTTCTTGTGCTGGCCAGCGGCGCTGGGGAGCTGTACCGCCGGAAGCCCCGCAGCCGCTCCCTCCAGTCCACCGGCCAGGTGTTTCTGGGCATCTACCTCATCTGCGTGGTAGGTTGGGGGACTGGTGGCTGCAGGGGCTTGCGTGGGAGTGAGGTTTGAGCCCGTGCTTGGCAGAATGCAGGGAGGTGGGCACGTAGTTCCTGGTGGTCTGCCTCCTGGGAGTAGCCTCGCCCAGCTTCTGGGACTCGGGCTTCTTTCCGGTGCCTGAGACGCGGCTGAGAGCCCCTTCCTCCAGTGTTATTGCCACTGGAGAGAGAGGAGGTTGGATTGGCCTGTCATCCCCAAGCCTGAGAGTCAGGAGAATGAGATGGACTTGTCCTCTCCTGGATTCAGCCCCCAGAGGGCTGGGAGAAGGGGACAAAGGAGGGGTGTGAGGGGGTTCAGGCCCCAGATGGACTCTACCACTAAGAGTTGATGGGGGTTGCCTAGGGTAGCCAGTTAAGGTACCTCCTCATGGAGGACATAGGGGGCACCCAGCATGGATGGGGACCTGGACAGGCCCTGGGGCGCCTGGCTCCACCTCAGTTACTGGGCACCGCATTTTGCGTGCAGAGCTATGTATTCACGGGTGAGAACCCTGGGCTGGCTGTGGAGGCATGCTTCTGCCCCTTCTGAGCCCCTAGGGTGAGGAGAGACAGGCCCTAACCCCGTGAGCTCCCGAGGCCGTGGGGGAGACGCGGGCCCTACTTTCAGGGGGTCCCACTTCCGAGATGGGAGTCAGAAGCCCAGCTTGCAGAGGTTGACTCTCGGGCGCCGTGTCAGGGGCGGCCCTCCCCGGACAGGCTCCCCCGGCCTGTTGGGAGAGACTTAGCGGATGTGCGTCTCTAGGCCTACTCACTGCAGCACAGCAAGGAGGACCGGCTGGCGTATCTGAACCACCTCCCGGGTGGGGAGCTCATGATCCAGCTGTTCTTCGTTCTGTACGGGGTCCTGGCGCTGGCCTTCCTGTCCGGCTACTACGTGACGCTGGCTGCCCAGATCCTGGCTGTACTGCTGCCCCCGGTCATGCTGCTCATTGACGGCAACATTGCCTACTGGCACCACACACGGCGAGTTGAGTTCTGGAACCAGATGAAGCTCCTTGGAGAGAGTGTGGGCATCTTCGGGGCCGCTATCATCCTGGCCACCGATGGCTGAGTTGCACGACAAGAGGCGGAGAGGGGTGCCGGGAGCCACAGAGGGCCACCCCACCTTCCTCCCTGCTGGCCCAGTTGTTTCTCGATGCTTTCTGCTCTGTTGGGTGGGTTCTTTGCTGTGTGTGTGTGTGTCTGTGTGTATGTGTCGGTGAGAGGCAGGTGGCTTCCCCAGGGCCTGGGCTCCTTGGGGGTGGGAGCCCTGATGGTGATGCCTTACAGGGTTTGGTTTTTTTTCCCCCCTGTTCATTAGGAGGAGAGCTGAGGCCAGCTGCTCCCGGGGTCTGCTGTCCCAGAGAAGGGAGTAAGGCAGGGCTCGGGTGGGGGTGCCAAGACTGGGAGACGGAGGAAGGAAGACTACGAACCGGAAGTGAGCAAATGTGAAAAATCCCTTTTTGAACTGGCCAGGAGCAGCCGGGCTCCACAGTGCTTTTCAGAGACAGAGTGCGTATGCGTGTTGACGTGTGTGGATCGGGCCTGGAGGTGCCCAGGGGCCGGGCACCACAGAAGTCACGGGAGTTCTCAGGGCAGGCTGGGGTCAGAAACCGCACTGATGCCCCACCTTGAACGCAGAGCAGACCCTGGGCTGGGGTGCGCAGGGGTGGGGCGTGCCGCAGCCAGCTTCCCGCCCCCCTGCCTTCTGTTTCCAGCGGTATGGTTGGCCTGGTGGGGGTGAGTGCCCTCCCAAACACCAGACCACACAGTCCTCCAAAAATAAACATTTTATATAGACGTTTGGCTTCGCTTCTCTGTTCTCCCCACAGGGCACTTCGCCATTGGCTAGGACTGATCTTGGGTTTCTTGAAAGACCACATCTGGTTAAGCCCCACTTTAGCCCGCCTGTGATCTCTGCCCTGTTCTGAGAGTTCCCGCAGTCCTTGGCTACCTGCTCAGGACCCTCCCTGTGGTCTGCTTCTGACCCATCCCCTCGGTCCCTGTGTTGTAGCTTGTCTCTTCCTCCTTTTTTCGGTCCTCCTGCTTTCTTTTGAAGAACTCTCTGAGGCCAGCGAGAGGGGCAGAACTAACGTTAAAGTGACCACTATGAGACTTTTACATCTTAGAGATGAGCTGGAAGCTCCGAGAAGGCCAGCAGCTCCCCCCCCCCCCCGCCCCCCAGCCACAGAGCTGGATTCCAGCTCCAGCCCGTCTGATGCCCGGGCACAGCTGTGCCCCCCACACCACCCCTCTCCTGAGGGAAGTCAGAGGCTGCTCTGGGCGGCTGGTTTTGTTGCGGCCCCTGCTGGGCCATGGTGGTCTTTCCCCTATTTGTTCGTGCACCTCCTCGTTGAAAGTAGCCCAGCGGCTAGTATGGGGCCTGGTGCATCGTGGGGGTCAAAAATGTGGAAGGAAACCTCTGGCTTTGGGCTCCCAGTGGCTGAGGTGTTCTGCTCCCACAGATGCAGACAGCCTCCAGCGGGGCCGAGGGGAGAGCATCCAAGGCTGTGCTTGGCTTGGAGCCTTGCTTGGAGAGAGGGCTGCGGCTGCTGTTGCTCTGGTCTGTGGGATGGAGGAGGAAGCTTCCTAACTCCAGAGTCAGGGAGTCCCTCTGGGGGGGCTGCTGACACCCAGCTGAGGGAGATGGTGGCAGCATTGATCTTGGGGGAGGCACTCTATCTCATTGAGCTCTCCTCTTCCCCTCGGGAGTCCCCTGGCTCCCCGGCCCTCAAGATCTTGGTCTCAGAGGGTCGCTGCTCATTTTTTTCAAGTGTGAGCTGACTCTTAGATAAGTATTTGTGTTTTAATCGAGGCCTCTTGGGAAGTTGCAAGACCCAAAAGAAAATAAGTGATGGAATATCAAGCAAATGAGGTAATATTTTGGGCAAGGGAGCCTCAAAACAGCACAGAGGCCAGAGACACTGGCCCACCTGTAAGGTTAGCCCTGAGTATAGCCCTGGAAGGCAAGCCCCCCAGTCCCGCCCCTCAAGATCCCTAGACTGAAAACTGAAGGCTATCTGGGTCTAGCTTTGGAGCCAGTGGGGTGTGTGTGTGTCTTGGGCACACCCTTCTTCCTATGCTTGTCTCCACTCGGGCGCCCTGCCCTGGGCAGAGTAGAGTAGGGGCTGGTTCCTCCTCTGCAGATCCTTAGGCAACAAGCCTGGTCCAGCCTGCGGCTGCCTGGGGTCACATCCAACAGGCATGGCTTTTGTTTCGCCCTGGTTATCCCAGGGCCTGCAAGGTTGGCGGTGAGGGTCAGCTGCCCGGGTCAGAAGCCGGCTTGCAGAACGAGTCCGGCAGCCCCTTGGCATGGTTGACCAGCTCGTAAGAGTCCCGGATATCGGTCAGGCCAAACCAGAAGAAGATCCACTGCTTGTTGGAGAAGCTGCCATCGCAGTGTTTGAAGTACCTGATGAGGGGGGAAGGAGGACCTTTGAGGGCAAGGCCAATGGTGGCTACTCACTGGTTATCTTGAGGACCCACTCCATGCTAGCCACCCTGCTCTTATCTGAGCCTGACCTGGGCTCTGTCCCACGATCATGACCTGAGCCAAAACCAAGAGTCAGATGCTTAACCGACTGAGCCACCCACGTGCCACCCCCCCCCCCACCAGGGGCAGGGTCTTGTTCACCTCTTGGTGCCCACAGACCCCGGTGAAGGGATAGTTGCAAAAGGAAAGAGAGAGAGGAGAAGGGGTTCCGCTGGAGAGGCAGTGGGCCTGGGGTCAGAGCTCAGCAACTGGACGTGGAATAAAGCCTAGAGGGTCAGGATTTCTCGATTCTGGGGGAAAGTCGAGGAGTGCCCCCTGCATCGTGACAGAGCGGGCTTCGTGCGCTGGGCTTCTGGGGAAAAGCTCAGGCTCCGTGTGTGGTCCGCTCCCTTGGGGAACGTCGGAGCCTTTTCCTTGCGGGAAGGCCGGCCTTCTGGGGCGTGGCTGTGGAGAGCTGGGGCGGGGGTAGGGGTGGGTGGGGGCGGTCCAGAGGCGGGAGGGGCGGGACCTACCAGGGATTGATGGGGTTGGTGACCCGGGAGCGCCAGAAAAGCGTCTGCAGGTCCCGCCGCAGGCACTCCCACAACATCTGCCCGGAGCCTTGGCCCTGGCGGCTGGAGCTCACCACAAACTTGTCTAGATAGGGAGTGCCCCCCAATACGGGCTCCGTGGTCAGAATGGCGGCCGCGTTGTACCTGGCGCAGCAGGGGAGAGGCAGGCTGGGACCCCTGCTTGGCCCCATGCTGCCCAGCACTGTCCCCCCCGCCCTCTGGGGCTCGCAGGCTCACCCCTCAGAGACGTAGACAGAGTGCAGCCGCGGGCGCAGCGAGGCCAAGTAGTCGTCCCGGAGCTTCTTGCCGAAGCTGGCGTTGACCAGGTTCACTAGGCGGCTCTGGTCCAGGCTGTCCAGGCTGCGCACCCTCAGCATCCGCTCGGCGTTCTTGAACAGGGTCCCGGACCCTGGGGGGTGGGATGGAAGAGGAGGTGTTCTTTAGCCCAAGAGCCAGGTCCCATCCGCTCTTGCATTTGAGTGTCCCGGTGGGGATTCCGGATAGGGTAGGGGCTGGCGGGACAATGACCCTCTTTGGAGCATCTCCCCAGTGAAATGCGTTCTGTGGTCCGCATCGATATGCAGGTGATTTCCATACTGGGAGATGCTTCTCCCTGGCAGTTTGTCCCTAAACTTCTGTCCATCGCGGGTCGTGCCACTTACTTTCCCTAGACCGGCCTACCTCCCGGAAACCGGGTCTCCAGCCTCCGGTCTCCCCGCCCCTCCAATTCCCCGCCCCAGCCTCCTCGCCAAGTCCGTCCCACCTGGCGCCGCCTGCCTGTCCAGTCCCGCCCACCTGCTCCGCGCTCACCTCCCCCAGGTCCAGCCAGAGAAGAGAGCTTTTGGGGTGGCGGCCCCCTGCCACTCGGGAAGCCACCTCCCCTGCTCACTCCTGAGACTCAGCCTCCCCCCTGCCCCGCCTCGCCCCCAGGCACGGCCCTCACCCTTGTTGCTGAAGAGCTCGGTGAGTAGCGTGCTGGCGGCGGTGATGACGGCAGAGGAGTGGTGCGGCAGGCGGCTGAGCACGTCCACGATGAGGCGCATCTGCTGCCGTTCTTTGGTGCTCACCCACTCCGCGTTGGTCACCAGGTCCAGATCGGCGGGCAGGTTCACGTTACTCAGGACCTGCGTCCAGGGCCAGGGGGTGAGCCTCTGGCCCGCAGCCCGCCACCACTGCGCCCCTGCTGCATAGACCCTTCCTTCCTCACGGACTCCTTTCCCCTCACTTCCTCTCATTGTCCTCGGCCAGGGGGGGCTTGGATCTGGTCACCACTCCACTGCCGACCCAGCCGGCTCGGAGAATGACTCTGGGGACCCGTCTGGGAGGCGAGCAGGGAACACAAGAGGGGTTCAGCCAGGCCCCGAGTGGGGAGAATGGGGCCGGGAAGGAGGGGGCACACCTTTTGACTGCTGTCGCGCAGGCCGCCTGTGGTATTGAGGAAGATGATTTTGGTGGGCTGCAGCGCCTTGGCCAGAGCCGCGGTCACCTCCAGCGAGTCGAGGAGCACGGAGCGGCGGGCGGTGGTCTCCCCGATGGGGCACAGGATGGGGATGCTGTCCGACTCCAGGCACCACTGTAGCAGGTCCGTCTCCACCGAGACGATGCCGCCATAGCTGTGGGCCAGACGTGGCGCTCAAGGAGGCCCCCGCCAGGCCTGCAGGGCTGGGGCAGGGTGGGCGGGGTGGCGAGGTCTAAAGACGCGGGGCCTCGGAAGGCCGGCACTCACCTGGCATGGGGGGCTGGCTCCGCCGCACCCAGCACCGACCCGCCGCCAAAAAAAGGCACGGCGGTGGCAGCGTTGTGCCGCAGCTCATCCACCAGCACCTTGCAGTGCTGGGCGAGCTGGGCCTTGGCCTCCCAGAAGGAAAGGCAGCCGGAGGGCGCCGTGGGGGCGGGCAGCCCGAGAACAATTAGCGGCTTCATGTCCATGCGCTGCAGGAATGCCAGGGCGAAGGCCAGGCTGGTTACCGTCCGCCGGCACTTGAGTACCTCCTCGTCCACCTGCGGAGGAGTGAGCGTTCAGGGGCGACGACACTGGCCCCGACTCCTGCCTAACCTGCTTGCTCCAGCAGCAGGGGCCCTGTGGTGACCCTTTCCCAGCCCAGAAGCAGGTAGGCCCCATTTCTGGCGAGCACCTGCTCCGCCCTTTGCCCCGTTGGATCTTGCCATCCCCTTATCTCACACTGATGTTCCTCCCTCTGTGCCTCCCTGAGACCTTGGACTTTAGGACTCCTTGGGGGGAGGGGTAACCCAGGCGGCTCCGGTCCAGGTTCCCCACTTGCCATCGGAGGCCCTAACTGCGCCCACGGCCAAGGGGAGTTCTTCTCCAGCGCATCGCACTTGGCGGATTCGGGTCCTCAGGCCCCTCACCCTTAGCTGGGCGTGAGGCTACAGGAGGAGCGCGCAGCCTCATCCAGTCCCGGAGCCCTGGTCCCGGCCCCGTCGCGCCCCTTCCCGCTTCCGCTGCGCGGAGTCTGCGGTCGGGCCCGCCATGCCTGGCGACACGTTGCCTCACAACCCCGATCCCCTCGCCGTGACGCGGCCGGCGCCGGGCTCCGCTCACCTCGATGACCGCGAAGGGCTTGTCCGCGGAATGGTAGCAGGTCTGGAACTGCGTGAGCCAGTGGCGCGCCTCCCCGGGGCTGGCCCCGCACTCGTTCAGGAAGGCCTGGATGTCCCGCTGCACCAGCGAGCGGCCGGCTGCGCGCCCGGGGGGCTCGGGGGGCTCGGGGGGCACCGGCGGCGCGGGGGGCCGCGTCCACTCCGGCTCCTCCGCGGCCGGCGGGTGGCGGTCGTCCTCGGCGCCTTCGCGTGCGGGCTGGGCGGGCGCCCAGGCGGTGCTGAGCCGGCGCCCGGGGCTGGCGCCCCTGGCCGCTCGCCTTCGCGCGCTGCCACTCAGCCTCCGGGCGCTCCCGGTGCCTCGGGGGCCGCGCAGCCTTACCCCAGCAGAGGTGGCTCGCAGGGCCCAGGCCAAACGCGCGGTCGCCATGACAACCAGAACGGCTGCCCCCCCACGTCCTCCAAACGAGTCCGCTCCGTCCGCAGCTCCCGGCTCTGGGGGGCTCCTAACCTGCTGCAAGGAGGGGCTTGACCGGCCGGGGCAGGGCGCAGACTGGGGGCGCAGAGTCGTCTCTGGGTGCGTTTGAAGAGGGTCAGGCCATGGGTCAGGGGGCGGGGCCGACAGAAACCCCCGCCCCTGGTGGGGGACGCAACCCACTAGTTCGGGTCAGGAGGCAGAGATAATCGGTGGTGGGGCGTCTTTAATCTGCTGCCAAGGCCGGTTCCAGGAAGGGCTCGGGGGACCCGGAGTGGCTTTGGCAGTCTGCGGGGGTTCTGGATGATTAAAGGAGAGTCTGATGAGGGCAGGAGGGGAGAGCAAAGTGCAGTTACCGTGGGACTGAAGAAGGAGATCTGAAGGGGGCGGCGGGGAGGAGTGGAAGGAAGGTGGGGGAGTACCCGCTCTCTGCTGGAGGCTGGGTGTGTCTGGGTCCTATCGGCTGAGCTCAAAGAAGATCCGGAATCGTGAGATTACCGGGGTTTGCCAAGCTCCAGACGTTGGGTACCACTTTGAAGAATTTTGTCATATCCTCAAATCACCCCTTAATATTTTATTGTTTTAAGTTTTTAAAATCTTTACTTATTTTTGAAAGAGAGAGAAGGGAGCAGGGGAGGGGCAGAGAGACGGGGAGACAGAAGATCCGACGTGGTTTCCCCACGCTGACAGCATGACCTGACCGGAAGTCCCAGGCTCAACGACTCAGCCACCCAGTCGCCTCTATTTTTTTTTTTTTTTTTTACCTTGTTTGAAACTAGCCCATGAGCTCTATACCAGACCATAAGCACTGTGAGGCCACTTTCAGTGTTCCTTTTCCGTCCCTTATAACCACCCAAACCAATGTTCAGATCTGATGGGAAAGGGAACCAGAGGGTAAATCATTCCTTGTTAGTAATAAAGTTTTTATCTATCTATCTATCTATCTATCTATCTAACTAAAAGTTTATTTATTTTGAAGGGGAGCAGTGGAGAGAGAATCCTAAGCAGTCCCCACATTACCAGCATGGAGCTCTACTTGGGGCTGGAACTCCCGAACCCATGAGATCATGACCTGAGCCCAAATCAAAAGTCCGACGCTTAACGGAGATACCCAGGCAACCCTAGTATTAAAAGTTTTCAAGTTTAAAATGTATTTCTATTGAAACTGTAACTAGAAGGCCAGTATCACTTGCTGTAAACAGAAGAAAGCCTTAAGAATAAAACCAGAACAAAATGTTATTAAATTCCAGCTGGATAGTGTGGCCTGCTCTGTTGGTCACACAGAAGAAGGCTAGCAGGTGCCCAACATCAGAGGTCCCCTGGACCCCCAAGACACTTTCTCCTGTGTAGAAAAACAGCCGACACATGCAGAATGGCAGGCACTGGGCAAAGCACTTCATATATAGTCCTCACAATGACTCCAGGATGGCTATTATTGTAATGCCCATTTTATAGATGAGGAAATCAAGGCATAGAAATATGTGAGGGCCAAGGTCATTCAGCTCAGAGCAGCAGAACTGTTCTTTCAAACAAAGCAGGCCTGCTTCAGATCCGTGCTCTTAAGATTTGAAAAGGGCAACGAAAGCTTTCACAGAATATCATTCATTGTTACTGGATACTGCATCTACCCTCTGCCCAAAGGCTCCTTGTCAACTGTGGGTTATACACATCCTGTACTCGGGTCACTGGGATGGAGTCCGACTCTCTGCGGTTGTAGAGGAGGAAACCAACTATAGAGGAGAAGTGACTTGACCAAGGTCATCCAGCTGTTAGTGTCATGGCCAGATGCTAGGCATCCTAAGTTCTCTCCACTGCTCTTTCGTTCCCTCCGCCCAGCTCTGCACTCCCTGGGCCAGGAGTCAGGACTCTCGCGGCACTGCCTGAATGGCCAGCCATGACCTGAGCTGCTGCTCTCCTGAGTATCGCAGAGGATGCTGGGTGAGCACACCCCTCCTGGCATCTGCTACCAACACGCTCATGCACGTACCAACACATGTGCACACACAGCACATGCATGCACTGTTCCGGGCAGGAGACTCCTGGCAGAGGGGCTGGAGCTGAACTTGTGACCTCTTCCACTGACTTTTCCATTTTCCTACTTGCATATCCTGGGTTCTATTAGACAGTGAACCATGCAGTGTCTGTACCCCCTACTGTGGGGTCACCTCTAGGGCCTTCTTTCTCCTCCCACTTTACTACCACCCACCCCCTACTTCCCTACACTTTCCGGAATCCGCCAGAAGAGGCGGTCCTCGCTCAGGGGAGTCCTAATCATTTTCCAAGCCCCTCATCTGAGCTCCCACCCTCCCCGGCCCCGCCCCTCCGCACTCAGGATTCCTTCTCCTCTGCCTCTCCTACCTCTGCTGCTCTGGGTCTCTTGGCCCCAGCCCTGGCCTCTCTCCATTCCTCCCCTCCCAAATGTACGCCCCTTCCGGGCCCTCCCCCCACCCCTCCTCTGCTGCCGCTGAGTCCTGCCTTCTGCCAGCTCAGGACCTATGTGAGGGCAAGGATGGCTTCTCCCTTCAGCCTGGGGCTCCGCTGAGGGCAGGGCTGATGTCTCCCTCCTCAGACTGGGGGCCACTCATTTCAGTAGCCAACACCATCAGCCCCATTGTCCCTGGGCCGGTGGGGCTGGGAAGTGCTTCCCACTGCTTTGGGCGTTAGCCCAGAGGGCCGTTTCCCCAGGCAGCCAATGGGCCCAGGGATACCCTGGGTAGATGATTAACTCCAGGCCCAGTGACCCTGGGGCCACTGTGTCCGCACAGCCTCTCCCTGGGGGAAGGCCAGCCTGGGGTTGGAAAACTGACCCTGCTTTGTGGAGGAGATAATGTGGGTGTATGAGGTCAACACCCCTACCTGACCCTACCCCTCTGAATTGAAGTCCTGCAGGATCCTTGTCGGTCTGTGGTTCAGCTCGAATTTTCTTTGTTCCCCTCTGAAGCAGGCCATTGTTTTGTTTTTTAGAGCAAAAATTGTCAGTGTGCCTGGAATCGGGTTCCGGTCTTCCCTCCCCAGGCCCTGGATCCTGGAGATGCTGGGGGCAGAAGACCTAGGACCTTCCGACCCCCCCAGATACTTCCCCTCAACCAAGACCGCCCCTCTAAGAGCAGGAAAAGCCTTGGCTGTCACTCAGGACTGGTGGGCATGGAGGTGACAGGAAGCTGGGGAGGTGAGGGGTCAAGGGTGACAGGTGACAGTTCCTATTACAGCACCTGAGGGGAGGTACACACACACACGCACCCACACACGTACACAAATGTAGTGATTCATATATCCACTGAGATGTACACATAAACACACATGTATAGACACACAGGGGTACAGAAACAACAGGTCCACCCAGACACACGTGTGCGTGCAGAATTGTGCATGTTTACGTGCGTAGTGACTGTGTCATTTGTAGGAACACACACGCATAAACACAGATACACACCCAGCTGTCGTCATTGACAACTACAGGGACACTTAGATCTGGAGACCTGGAGACACGCACACATACACACACACACACACACACACACACCATACAGAGGTAGAAACAGACGTACCTCCTGAGATCACACCCATCCACCCACATGCAGCGACGAAGAGCCATACTCATTCACGTGCCTTAAGGGTGTCTGGTCTGGGACACAGTGTCCAGTAAACATTTATTGAATGAATGAATGAATGACGAGAAGACAGAAAGGAGATAGGGCCCTGTGGAAAGGGCAGCCTGGCTCTGTGTCATGGGTCGGGCCCCAGGACTCCCCAGGCGGCCCCAAGGTGGCCTTCCATCTGTCCGGAGACAGAGCCCAGTGGCTCCAGTGGGAATGTACGAAGGCCGTCTCGGTCAGCCCCGGTCTTGGGAGCACATGATATGCGCCGGGTAGTGAATGGGGTGCTCTGAAGATGTGGTCCCACTCTCCTTGGCTCAGGAGGCCGGGCTCTGCTCCTTCCTTGGCTGCGAACGTTTGCGCGTGGCATTTAACTTCTCTGAGCCTCCCTTTTCTCACCTATAAAAATGGGGGGAAGAGAATAAAGCTTAGTCTCATTACGTAGAAGATGAAAAGGTCTCTGTGGGCACGTAGTCACCAAAATGCCCCCTGTAGGAAACCCTATGGGACCAACACCCTGGTTTCTTCAACAAATAAAGGTAGAATAGGAAAGGGTGGAATTAGATGAAAAGATGTATTTTTTAAAATTAAATAATTTCTACACCCAATGCGGGGCTTGAACTCACGACTCTGAGATGAAGTGTTGTATGCTCTATTGACTGAGCCAGCTGGGTGCCCCCAAAAGATGTATTTTTAAAGTCTCCAGGCACCCGGGTTGCTCAGTCAGATAAGCATCTGATCCTGATTTTGGCTCAGCTCATGATCTCATGGTTTGTGGGTTTGAGTCTTGCATCAAAGTCAGTGCAGAGCCTGCTTGGGATTCTCTCTCTCTCTCTCTCTTTCTGCCCCTCCCCTGCTTATGCATGCCAGCTCTCTCTCTCTCTTTCAAAATAAATGATTTTTTAAAAGTCTCTTTTAATCCATATTTGGATTCTGATTCAAACCATAAAAAATTAGACAATTGGAACACCTTTTGCAATGGGATATTAGGCATATTAGTTTTTAGGTGTGCTGTGATTGTGTATCATGTTTTAAAGACGACTCCACGTATTTTAACGTGCATTCTGAATATAGATGAAATAGATGAAATGATAAGATGTCTTGTATTTGCCTCAAAACCCTCTGGAGGGGAGAAGGCAGGGTAGGGGAATAGGTGCAGTAAGACTGGCTACGAGTCGGGAGTTGGCATCTGTGGAAGCTGGACACTGGGTACAGGGGATTCATTATACTATCTATCGACACCTATGTACGATGAGACGAGTGAAAAAAAGTTCAGCGAATTCCTGTATGTGCAAGTTACCCGTCTGACACGTAAATGCTCGGTAAAAGCTAGTTTGCTTCTTCCATGAGTAGTTTGCCTCCAAGGCACAAATGTGTGAAATAGTAAATATTCCACAAATACATAATGTATGAGTTTGAGATTTTCAGTGCCAAGCGTGCCATGAGCCTCTTGTCCAGCAGAGGACTCCCTACTCTCTGCCTCTCTCTCTCTGGCTACTGCCCTGAGGGGCGGGGGTAGATGCTAAAAGGAAACTATCAGCAGTTCAGCGAGCTGTTGCAGACTCGCAGACCTGTTAGCGTCTGAGAGAGACCTCTGAGGTGACAGAAACACACACACACATACACACACACACACACACAGAAAGAGGGAGTGGGGAGAATTTGTACGTAACCCTATGATAACCCTATGATAGGAAGCCTTCCTACAGTGTCGGATCTCTGGGGATTGGGGGTATTTAGGAGAAGCTACTGTTGTGAAGGTAATGATGGCAAAGCCTTCCTCCGGTGCTGTTCTAAGCACATGATACATATTCACTTAATTTCATTCCCACACTAACACTGTGAAGTAGGTGTCACCATTATTACAGAGATCCTAGGAGTGGATTTTAGACAAATGGAGGTAACATGCTTTCAGGGCAAAGTTAGAGCTTCTGAGCAGACTGGAAAAGGATCTTGGAGCTCAGGAGAGATGTCGGGGCTGGAGAGGCCCTGGAGCAGGTGATGGATGACCATGAGCGTGGCCATGTGCTGCCAGGGAGGGGCTGTCATAAGGGGAAGGCACGATGGAGAGGTAGAAGGGGGCCCACCAGAAATCACCCAGAATCCATAGATGGGGCCATGTTTTACGAAGGAAAGGATAGCCCACAACACAGATGCCTCAAAGCCCAAGAAAAGGCTGTTGGCTTCACTTATGGGTGACTTTCCCAATTCAGTGGTGTGGGGAGGGAACGTGGGATGGGAAAGCCTGGTGGCAGATGGTTGGGGAGGGGCCTGAGATGAGCCCACAGGAAATCCTGAGGCAACTGTGGCTGGAGAAATGAGGAAAGCCTCGTTATTCAAAGTGTGGTTCATTATTCAAAGTGTGGTTTGTGGCATCACCTTGGAGCTAGTCGGAAATGCGGACTCTGGGGGCCACTCCAGGCTTATGCGATTAGCCTCTGCATTAAAAAAAATTTTTTTAATGTTTTATTTATTTCTAGGAGAGAGAGAGAGACAGTGTGAGCAGGGGAGGGTCAGAGAGAGAGGGAGTCACAGACTCTGAAACAGGCTCCAGGCTCTGAGCTGGCAGTCAGCACAGAGCCCGACGCGGGGCTCGAACCCACGAACCGCAAGATCATGACCTAAGCGAAAGTCGGACGCTTAACTGACTAAGCCACCCAGGCGCCCCTTAGCCTCTGCATTTTAATGAGATCCCCAGGGGATTCTGTGGGCATTAAAGTCTGCAAAGTATTGGAGCGGAGATGTGGGCTGGTCCCTAGAGGTCAAGAGAGGTGGCATTCAATACGGGGATGTCCCTAGTGAGTTTGAGGCCAAGAAGGGGATGAAGATGCTGGAGTGGAGCTGGACTCAGGGGTGATGTGTTTATGGCGTTGTGGGGGTCGGGTGTGGGGCGCGTGGGTGACGTAGTGTAGGGCTAGGTGGTACTTCCGTGTCCTGTGGATGAGCGCCCCGGAGAGATATCTGTGTGTGTGTTTCCCAGAGAAAAGAGGAATGTGTAAAGGCGCGCGCGCGCGTGTGTGTGTGTGTGTGTGTGAGGGGTTTGGCATGTGTGAAGGGTGGGGTGTGGGTCTTTTGTATATTTTCGTGTTTTTATATGCTAGAAGTCAACAAATGCCAAGCTTCGTATGGTTCATTTTAATATATGCATGTCCCAAGGTGAAGTTAATGTGCAGGCAGGGGATTGTGGGGTATCAGGAATTAGGAAATTGTCCTAGAGTTGAACCACCAGCCTCCGCGACTCAGAGAACTCTGGGCAGTACCCGACCTGTCCTTCGTGGATAAGGACGCGGGTCCGTCGTGGGCCTGAAGATGGTAATGACACACTCTTGCCACGAGAGGGCAATGTCGGCCCGGCCTGGCTGTACGAGACGCGCTCCTTCCCAAGTTACAGCGATCCAATCGAGGGGGCGAATGAGAACCGGCATTGGACAGCAGGTTCGGGAGGGGTCGATTTTTGGGCCCCTGGTGCCCAGGCTTGCCGCCCCTCCCTCCGGGCTCTGGCTGCCCCCATCTCAGCCAACGTCCTTCCAGAGCCACCCCATCTTCACGCGCCACTCTCTCTGCGTCTTGCATCTCGATACCCCAACCCTTCTGCATGAAGACTACCAGCCCAGGGAGTGGGGGCAAAGGAGGGAGGAGGGGGCTCAGCCGTCCTCTGTCGGGACACGTGAAGGGAGCGCCCAGTATGGACCGGGTAGGGTGCTGGGCTAGTGAATCCGGGGGCAGAGCTCGGGCCCTTGCCTTCATCTGGGGTCAGTCCCCATGAGTTGGAGTCCCAGCCTCACAGACTAGCCTGGGGCTCGAGCAAGACCTTCACTTCCACTGCAGGGGTCCTTTGTTTCGTCTTCTCTCCGTGGGGAGAAAGCTGGCTTCCCTTCGGATTCACCGGTGACTCACAAAACCCCAGGGAAAGTACCAGGGTTCCGGAGCCCGCTATTGCAGCAGGGCCAGGCCAGGGCGACCCAGGGAAAAGCCCAGGGGAGTGAGGACAGTGGTGTGGGTGTCGCTTAAGGAAACCAGGGCTTGGAGGAGCAGAGTGGCCCGACTTCAGCTGGGCTCCTGCAAGTTCAGGGATGGGGTGGAGGTAGGGGAGCCCAGGCAGAGATCTGGGGCCTGAGGGTGGGACTGGAAAGAGGAGCTGGGGGTTACATTTAGGGTATACTTGAGAACAAACAAACAAACAAACAAACCAAACACTTCTTTTTTTTTTTTTTTTTCATTATAAAAGTAATTTAGGGGGCACCTGGGTGGCTCTGTCGGTTAAGAAGCTGACTTTGGCTCAGCTCACTATCTCCCCATTGGTGAGTTCCAGCCCCACGTGGGGCTCTCTGCTCTCCAGAGGTGGATTTTGAACCTCTGTGTCCCTCTCTCTGCCCCTCCCCTGCGTGCTCTCTTTCTCAAAAATAAACAAACATTAAAAAAATTTATCTAAGAAATTTAGGAAAATTACTGAAAATTGGATAACCTCCCTAGCTTACTAATATGGCTGCTGTTTGCCTTCAGTCTGTTCTCTCCCAAGCTCTTCTTATACATTTTTTTTTTACATTTATTTATTTTTGAGAGACAGAGTGAAACAGAGCATGAGTGGAGGAGAGGCAGAGAGAGGAGACACAGAATCTGAAGCAGGCTCCAGGCTCTGAGCAAATGTTCAGCACAAAGCCTGATGTGGGGCTCAAACCCACGAACTGTGAGATCATGACCTGAGCCGAAGTTGGACACTTAACTGACTGAGCCACCCAGGCGCCCCTCTTCCTATACATTAAACACACAAACATGGCTGTGTTACTATGTACCCATAATTATTTTCCTGATCTTCACTTAGAATGTCTGACACAGGGGCGCCTAGGTGGCTCAGTCAGTTAAGTGTGGGACTTCAGCTCAGGTTGTGGCTCAGGTTGTGATCTCATGATTCATGAGTTTGAGCCCCACGTCAGGCTCTGTGCTGACAGCTCAGAGCCTGGAGCCTGCTTTAGATTCTGTGTCTCCCTCTCTCTCTGCCCCTCCCCTGCTCACGCTCTGTCTCTCTCTCTCAAAAATAAAACATTAAAAAAAAAAAAGGATGTCAGAGACATTTTTCATAGTAGGTCCTGTATTAGTTTCTGAGGCTTGCCCTCACAGACGACCACAGTCCGGGTGGCTTAGAATAGCAGAAATGTATGGTCTCACAGGTGGGGAGACGGGAAGTCCTAGATTGAGGCGTCCACAGGGCCAACTAATACCTGGCGGGGGAGAATCCTTCCTTGCCTCTTCTAGTTATTGATGTGTGCCGGCAATCGCGGGCATCCTTTGGCTGGTACATGTGCCACCCCAGTCTCTGCCTTTGTGGTCACATGGCTACCTTCCCTGTGTGTGTGTCTTCTTCTCGTAAGGACACCAGATGTACTGGATTTAAGTGCCACCCTATTCTAGTATGACCTCGCTAAGTATGACGGTAGCACCCTATTTCCAAATAAGGTCTATTCTGAGGTCCTGGGGAGTAGGAAACATGTCTTTTTGGGGGACACAATTCGACCCAAAACACTTCCCGACTGTGCCTTCTAGTGACTCAGATTTCAACAAGGGTAAAATTCCCTCCTTTATTTCATCAATTTTGTATTATTCAACACTTGATTTGCATCCAATTTATGTAGGATTATAAACATCATTGTAATTAACACTTTATACAGCAAATTGGCCTTCAGATTGTTAAATGATTTTCTTTAAAGATAAATATTCAGGGGGTGCCTAGGTGGCTCAGTCAGTTAAGCGTCCGACTTCAACTCCTGTCATGATCTCGCAGCTCATGGGTTCGAGCCCTGCGTCGGGCTCTGTGCTGACAGCTCAGAGCCTGGAGCCTGTTTCGGATTCTGTGTCTCCCTCTCTCTCTGACCCTCCCCTGCTCACGTTGTCTCTCTCTCTCTCTCTCTCTCTCTCTCTCTCTCAGAAATAAATAAAAGACATGAAAAAAAATTTTTTAAAAGGATAACTATCAGAAGAGGGACTCTCTGATTAAAGTTTATGAAAGTTTGAATTATATTCTCTGTTTGGGGAGAGGTATGGTGTGAAGAGATAAAGGACAACGCAGAAAAGAAGAGTTGTCTGCAGGCCCATCAGCCAGAGAAAGCTTCCACCTGTCTGCTGTATGTATGTATGTATGTATTTATTTATTTATTTATTTTTATTTCTAGGAGAGAGAGAGAGGGAGACAGCGTGAGCAAGGGAGGATCAGAGAGAGAGGGAGACACAGACTCTGAAACAGGCTCCAGGCTCTGAGCTGGCAGTCAGCACAAAGCCCGACATGGGGCTCAAACCCACGAACTGCGAGATCATGACCTAAGCAAAAGTCAGACGCTTAACCGACTAAGCCACCCAGGCGCCCCTATCTGCTGTATTTTTTTTAAAAAGATTTTATTTTTAAGTAATCTCTACACCCAATGTGGGGCTCGAACTCACAACCCCAAGGTCAAGAGTCTACTGATTGAACCAGCCAGGCGCCCCTCTGTTGTATATTTGTACACACACATTTACCCCCCTTATTTTTTTTCTTTCTGGGCTGAGATCTTATTGAAGGTAACATTTTGTATCCTGCTTTTCCCACTTAAAATCCCAAACAGTTTCTCATCTCATATAATTCAGAATCATCTTTTGGGCGACTGCATGGTGTTAACACTATAGGATTCTATTAAAATTTAATATTGGATGGAGGAGCCTGGGTGGCTCAGTCGGTTGAGCGTCCGACTTTGGCTCAGGTCATGATCTCACGGTTCGTGGGTTCGAGACTCGCATCGGGCTCTGTGCTGACAGCCAGCTCAGAGCCTGGAGCCTGCTTCAGATTCTGATTCTCCCTCTCTCTCTCTGACCTTCCCCTGCTCACACTGTCTCTCTCTCTCTCTCCCTCTCTCTCAGAAATAAATAAAAAAACATTAAAAAACTTAATATTGAACATGCTGTTGTTAGATATTTATGATGCTTCCAAGTTTTCACTATTATAAATAATACCCATTTTTGTGCTTATTTTACGGGAATAAGTCTATTTTAGTAAGTGTCCAGGCACTGAATTAAAGTGCATAAATACTTTAAAAAAAAAAACGCTTATTCATTTTTTAGAGAGAGAGTGAGCAGAGGAGGGGCAGAAAGAGAGGGGGACAGAGGATCCCAAGCGGGCTCTGCGCTGACAGCAGTGAGTTCCATGTGGGGCTCAAACTCACGAACTGTGAGATCATGACCTGAGCCGAGGTTGGATGCTCAACCGACTAAATCACCCAGGCCCCCCCCCCCCCCCCCCCCACGTACTTTTAATGCTTTTGGGCTTTGGAAGTTGCTTTTCAAAAGGGTTGTACCAATGCACACTCATCATGCATGAGCATGAGCGAGTATGTCTATTTGCCAGCACTAACTTTTATATTTTCTTTTCTTTTAATTTAATTTAATTTATTTTTAAGTTTTGAAATCTTACCAGGTAAAACATGGTATTCTGTTTTGTCTTTTTGAGTTACCAGTGATGGTGTTTGTCTATGTTATCTTTCTTCTTTCAGAGTTGTCTGCTCATGCCCATTTATCTTTTGGGGATTCTAATGGTGTACGTGGAGATCTGTATAGTCACTTAACATAGAAAAGATTAACCCTTTCTGGGGCACCTGGGTGGCTCAGTTGGTTAAGCTTCCGACTCTTGATTTTGCCTCAGGTCCTGATCTCGCGGTTGAGGGATCCAGCCCTTAGTGGGGCGCCACACAGAGTGTGGAGTCAGCTTAGAATTCTCTCTCTCTCTCTCTCTCTTTCTCTCTCTCAAAAATGAATAAATAAATAAACTTAAAAAAAGATATCAATCCCTTCTCATATCTGCCATATGGATTTTTTTTTTTAGTCTGTTGACTCTTTCATTTAAAAACTACTTACTGGGAAATGCACATCAAAACAACAGCAAGATGCCACCACACACACGTCAGGGTGGCTACTGTCAGAAACACCAGAAAGTCACAAGTGTTGGTGAGGATGGGGAGAAATTGGAATTCCTGTGTGCTGTTGGCAGGAACGTGAAATGGTGTCACTGTTATGGAAACAGTATGGCGTTTCCTCAAACAATTAAGATGGTAAATTTTACGTTATATATATTTTTTTGGTGTCTGTTATGTGTATTTTACTACATTTATTTTTTTAAAGCTGTAGTTTATTTTCCTTATTCTTTTTTTTCTTTTTAACTTTTAATGTTTATTTATTCTTGAGAGAGACAGAGCATGAGCAGGGGAGGGGCAGAGAGAGAGGGAGACACAGAATCCAAAACAGGATCCAGGCTCTGAGCTGTCAGCAAAGAGCCCGACGCGGGGCTCGAACCCACAAGCTGTGAGATCATGACCTGAGCCGAAGTCAGACGCTCAACCGACTGAGCCACCCAGGCGCCCCTGTATTTTCCTACATTAAAAAAAAAAAAACCTAGGGGAGGAGAAAATATAACAGATATTCAGTAATTTTACATAATGAATTTTACTCTGTGTAAAGTATTTCTGTGCGCTGGGCGTGGAGATTATGGAAACAATAAGACGTCAAGGCGCCCGCGGACCACGAGGATGGAGATAGTAACCAACACAACACAGTTTCATCTGTGCTTTGACCGAAGATGGAATAGCTAGGGGGTCAGGGAACATTCAGGGGGAGCAGCCAACCCAAACTGGAAGGGTGGGGGCAGAGTGAGGGAAAGTTCCCTGCGGGCTGAATCTAGGACGGGGTAGGAGTGAGCCTGGCAAAGAGAAGTGGTTCATGCGTAATTTCAGTGACGTTTTTATGACACACACACACATGTGTTTAATGTTTCTGTGGGCCAGGTTGTTGACCTTTCTCTGTGATTTCATCCAGCGCTTTATACTCATAAAGATCTCTTCCCCCGAGAGGTCTGGTTGTTCTTTTTTCCTGATTTTCTACGGTTCAATTTACTTTTATACGTAACTCTTGAGCCTACCTGGAAATTACTTCAGTAATGGGCAGGGGGTGGGATATGGGACCCCAGTGGGAAGGTAGAGAGGCAGAAAGGGGGTGCTGGGCGGCCGCAGGGAATACTGTCTTCATTCTACTGTCCTCCTTCCTGACAGGGTGGCTCGGGCTCCCACACTGAGGACCCTTTCTTCTCCCTCTGGTTGTCTGAGGTGATGGGTAGGGTGGGTGTAGCCGAAGCCCTGGGTGATTGGAGGTGATAATCCAGTAAAACCATGTCGGCCTTGAAGTATAAAGGATGCAGGGCAGACAGCTGAAGGACTTCCGATGTAGGGATCGAACAGGATGGGATGGAAGGGAATGTGCCATCTCTCCCTGCCCATCCCTGCGACCGAAGCTCTCACTCACTCTATCTCAGCTCCCACTTGCCCCCTCCTTATAAATGCAGTTGACCCTTGGGACATGTCGGGGGCTCAGCTGGTTAAGAGTCTGACTCTTGGTTTCAGCTCAGCTCATGAGCTCATGGTTTGTGAGTTGGAGCTCTGAGTCGGGATCTGAGCTGGCAGCACGAGCCTGCTTAGGGCTCTCTCTCTCTCTCTCTCTCTCTCATTCTCTCTCTCTCTCTCTCCCCCCCCTCCTCTCTCTGCCCCTTCCCCACTCATTCTCTCCCTCTCTTGCTCAAAAAAATAAACTTTGGTTCATTTTGGTGTATGGTGTAAGAAAGTGGTCCAGGTTCATTTCTGCATGTCGCTGTCCAGTTTTCCCAGCGTGACTTGCTGAAGAGACTGTCTTTATTCCATTGGATACTCTTTTTTTTTTTTTTTATGTTTTATTTATTTCTGAGAGAGAGAGAGACAGCGTGAACAGGAGAGGGTCAGAGAGAGAGGGAGACACAGAATCTGAAACAGGCTCCAGGCTCTGAGCTAGCTGTCAGCATAGATCCTGGTGCAGGGCTTGAACCCACGAACCATGAGATCATGACCTGAGCCCAAGTTGTACGCTTAACTGACTGAGCCACCCAGGCGTCCCTCCATTGGATACTCTTACCTGCTTCGTCAAAGATGAGTTGGCCATATGTTTGCGGGTCCATTTCTGGGTTCTCTATTCTGTTCCATTGATCGGAGTGTCTGCTTTTGTGCCAAAAATGAATTAACTTTGAAAAATGAAAAAAAAATTTAAAAAAATCATAAAGAACAGAAAAAACATTTACGGTGCTGTACTGTATTTATTGAAAAGACCTGCAGCTATGTGGATCGCGTAGTTCAAAGCCATGTTGGTGGGGCTTTGTTCGTGCTGGACCATACGTTCCTAGAAAGCAGGCATCTTGTCTGCCTTCCTCCCTGTCATCTTCCCGAGCCGGGCCATTGCCAGGAGCAGGGAATGGGACAGAGCGTGTGCTCCTGGAATATGGGGGGTGGGAGTGGGGGGGATGGATAAGAGGAAAGAATGAAAGAATGATCTCTCTGGGTTGATCCCCGGGGTGGGGGAGGGGGGGGTCTGGGCATGCAGGAAGCCAGGAGGAGCTCCCGTTCAGAGCCTCTGCTCCAATGCCCATGAGCAGATTGCTGGATGAGGGACTGAGGATCTGGATCCCCCCCTCTCCTCACGCCCCCCCCTCCGGCCCAGTCTGGGGCAGCCCCCTATGGTCTGGTTTTAGGGCCTGCATTCCATGGGGGACAGGGAGGCTGAGGGCTGGAAGGAGTCTGCCACCCACAGATGCCCTCCGTAGCTGAAGCTGGGGCTAGGCTGGAGATGGGGCAGAGGCTGGGCCGCTGTCTGGGTCCAAAGGGACACAGGGCTGGGGGGGGTGGGGCGGCAGGGCTGAGTCATGGAGGCGGCTGTGCTGATGAAGTTTCCTGTCTCAGGGGCTCAGAGACATTCATCACAGCCAGGAGGAGAAGTAATTAAGCCAGAGCGCAGCAGGGGTTGGGGGGAGGGAGGCCTGACTTCCTGGGGAGACTCCTGGTGCAATTAATAAGGGCGGAGGAGCGGAGAGCTCTGCACAGTGTGGGCATATAGGTTAATAGAGACATGGCTTCAGGGCCACGGTCGCCCACATCTGTGCTGACCCCCACAGGAGTGGACACAGAAGCCTCAGGAGTGTGCAGGCATCCGGCTCCATGAGGGCGGCCTGAGACAGAGGAAAGAGCTTGGACCTGGGGCCAGATTGGCCTGAGATTCCACCCTGATATCCATTTACCTGCTGTGGGACCCGGAGCAAGTTGCTTAACCTCTCTGAGCCTCAACTTCTTTATCAGTAACGTGGAACAAATGACACAGACCTTATAGGATTACAATGGGGAGTAAATGTAAAATGCCTCGCAGGGTGCCTAGCATGCAGCAGACACGTGGAGCTGGGAGTCAAAACCCAGGTTGTGGCTGGGCACGACCGTCCCTCCACACACAGGCGGGGCACCGGATGGAGGGGCAGGAGCGTCCAGGCTCCCGTGACAGTGGTGCACGGTTCCGAGCTGGGGCCAGCATAACGCCTTGGGTAGGTTTCATGGCCACATCCTCTGGGTTTTTTCCTCCACCTTCTGTGGTCCTGACAATGACCTTGCAAGGGTATAATTCTTATTCCCATTTATAGGTGAGAAAACTGGGGCTGAGAGAGGCAAAATCAGTGGGCTGTAGACCCGAGATTCCACTTTAGGCCTGCCTGGTGCCACTGTCCTCAGCTGACCCTCGCCTCTGGACTGCAAGAAGCCCAGCCTTGTGCTGAACCACCGGGGGCAGTGGGGGCACCTAGCCTCAGACACCCCAAATGCCATCCCTCTTGCACAGACACCTGGGCATACGTCTTCAGGAGGAAAAGACCTGGGCACCCACCTCCCTTTATGAGCCAAGGGCCCACCGTGTTGCCTAATCCTGGCCAGTCTTGAGTCTCTGCTCCTCCCAGGCACTGAGTCCAACCCCCGCTTTATCCCGCGGCTGAGACCACAGCCCTTCTGGGCTCTGGTCCTTCCTCTGGCTTCATTCCTGGCTAGAGGCTGGAGAGGGGGAGGGAGAAGGGGCCAGGCTTTGGCACTAGGGTAGGAAGGTGTTGGTGGAAGACATTAAGTTATAGTCCTGGGGCCTTCTGACAAGATGGAGGGAGAGGCGACGGGGAGCTGGGGGACAGGACCAATTCCTGCCATGTGGCAACCAGGCAGGAGGGAAAGGGAGGGCAGCAGGTGGGATTCAGGGGAGACACCCATGGGCCAGGGTAGAGGTCCCTGCGGGTGGGCCAGCCGGGGGCAGCTTTCAGGAAGTCGGGGGCCCCAGGAGGAGGATGTGGGGTCTCCTCCCCCAGGGCAAATGTCAAAACTATGGCTCTCTGGCCGCGGCTGGGGTGCCAAGAAAACAAAGAGAACAATGTCAGATGGATTATACATTTTTTTGTTCTTATCTCTTTTGTTTTTAATTTTCTCAGTTAAAACTTTTCTGACTGTAAAAGTAATGTCCTTTGCAAACTATACAAATTCCATAAAAATATAAAGAAAAATCACCTGTAGTTCCATGCCAAGAGACAGCTATCCTTGACATCTTTACATATAGAATATCCCTGAGGGATTTCCTTCCATGTATAGACAGATATATAGATAGAGAGAGAGACATGGAGCCTTTCTGTATGTACCTTTTTTTTTTTTTTTTAGTTAAAAAAAATTTACTTAAATAATCTCTACACACAACATAGGGCCAGAACTCACAACCCCAAGATCAAGAGTCAGATGCTCCTCTGACTGAGGGAGCCAGGTACTCCTGTAACAATTTTTTTAATTTTAATTTTTAGAAAGAGAGAGAGAGCGCAGGGGAGGGGCAGAAGGAGAGAGGGAGAGTATCCCAAGGAGTCTCCACACTCAGCTTGCAGCCAGCTGGGGTCTCGATCTCACGACCCTGAGATCATGACCTGAGCCAAAAGCAAGAGTCAGACGCTCAGCCAACTGAGTCACCCAAGCGCCCCTACAATTTTTGTACTCAGCTTTTTTCACCTGTAAGCATATGTCCTAAATATTTCCATGTCATTCAACAACTTTCAAAAATGTGATTTTTAATGGCTCCATTAACATAGTACATCTTTCACTGTTGGCCATTTGGGAATTTTGTGTTTCCCTTTTTGAGTGTGTTTCGTTATTTACTGCTGTGCTGAGTGAGTATCCTTGTACTCACCTCTGGATATGTCTACTTGTTCCCTTCACAGAAACGGAAACCTGGATAAGAGGTAGACACCCATTACCCTAAACCAGCCTTCTGAAAATTTTCCAACAGTCTTATCTCTAGTGTTTGCAAAGGGTCTGGTCATGGCCTGGGCAGCGCTGGGTATTCTCGCTGAAAAAAAATCTTTTCAATTTTTTAATAGGAAAAAAAAAAGGATCTCTTTCTTTTAATATGTATTTCTTTGATTAATAGTGAGATAGAATAAATATTTTTCACATTTATTAGTGATTTGGTTATTGTCCTTGCTCACTTTTTTAAAATTTATTTTATTTTATCTATTATTTTTTAAAAATTTAAAATGTTTTATTTATTTTTGAGAGATAGAGACAGCATGAGCAGGGGAGGGTCAGAGAGAGAGGGAGACACAGAATCTGAAACAGGCTCCAGGCTCTGAGCTGTCAGCATAGAGCTCGACACGGGGCTTGAACCCACAAACCGTGAGATCATAACCTGAGCCTAAGTCGGACGCTTAACCGACTGAGCCACCCAGATGCCCCACTCACTTTTTTTTTTTAAGTTTACTTACTTATTTTGAGAGAGAGAGAGAGAGAGAATGCATGCAAGCGCCTGACCAAGGGAGGGGCAGAGAGAGAGAGAGGGAGGGAGAGGGAGAGAGAGAATCCCAAGCAGGCTCGGCACTGTCAGCCTAGAGACCGACGCAGGGCTCCATCCTTCAAACCATCAGATCATGATCTGAACGGAAGCCAAGAGCCGGACACTCAACTGCCTGAGCCATCCAGACACCCCACCCTTGCTCTCTTTTTAAAACGGGGGCCTCGGTCATTTTGTTATTGATTTGTAGGTACTCTTCATGTATTCCAGATCTTAATGCTTTTTTGGTTTTATATGTTGTAAATACATTTTCTTAATTTTAAGGCCTGCCTTTTAATTTAATCTTTTTATTAGATTACTACTATTAACGTAGTCCCACTGATACAGTTTTTAAAATATTTATTTCATTTGTTTTTGTATTTAGGAGGGCCTTTTTTCATTATAAAAGTCATATAACCACTTTCCTACAAGTTTGAAAGAGTAACAAAGTCATGCCCAGTACCACCGCCTCATGCAACCAGACTGGATTTAATTGAGAGCAAAATCGAGATTTAACGATCTGGGCCGGGTCCCGGTCTAGACTCAGGCGATCAATTTCAGCGACCTCAGCGCTGCGGATTCTGTGCCTGACACCCAAATGCCTGCTGCCTCCCCCCCACCCCCCACCCCGCCCCCTCCGCTGGCTGGGGCTTGGTGTCTTCCTCAACCGGTTAACCTAACCCGCTGGTCTCTTAGGAGGAAGCTGGTGTAGGCTCTGGGTTCAGAGGATGCCAGGTTCAAATCCCTATGCTAAGGTTTTGAGCCTAAGCAAGCAGTTTCCACCTCTGCAAAAATGGGAATAATAACTACCTACCTCACGGAATTGTTGGGAAATTGTTGGGGAAATGACATCAGGTGCTTGTCCTGTTTCTCAGGCAGCTGTTCTGCCCGGTTACTACTACTACTACTATTACTACTACTACTACTACTACTACTACTACTACTACTACTACTGAAATCCCTGACGAGCCTCCTGCTCCCACCCATTGGGAATCCACATCAAGACGTGGGTCCCTGGCTGTGTCATCGCTGCCACAGGGGGAAGGAGACCCTGAACAGACAGGGCTGGTGGCCCTGGGAGACGAGAGGCAAGGGCTGATGGGCGGGGGCGGGGCGGCAGCGGCCAGGGCGCTGGGGAGGCTCCAGCCTCCCGGGTTGGGGCCGTCCTAACTGCGACCCCGTCCTCTCTCCGGATCCGCGGGGCCGATCGGAGGCGGGCGGGGTGCCGGGAAGTGGAGGTGCCCTCGGCTCCCTCCGGTCCTTATCAGCGCTGGCCGGACGCGCGGCGGGGCGAGGGGTTCCGGCACAGCGCGCTGATGCTGTTGCGGGAGATAATGTGTTTGCGGGAGATAAGCGCTGCGCGACAGCTTTCCGGCTCTGTACACAGACGCCACTTAGCTGTGCAAACACCTGCCGCTCGCCTCGGGCTGGCAGCCGGTGCAGGACCCCCCGGGAGGGTGGGGCCGCGTGCGACAGTCGCGGAGGTCAGCCAGCAGCCATCAGAGTGGGGGGTGAGGGGTGGAAAGGGTGTGGAGTGGGGGGACCGGCACGCGGGTGTCCCTCTGCAGCGTCAGGTCCCCGAGGGCGAGAGCTGGGTGCGTGCACGCATGGGAGGGTGGGCGGTGGGTGCAGATGGGCATCTGAAGGACTCTTTCTGTGATGTGTGAGCCCCGGGAAACAACCTTCACACCCAGCGGTGTCGCCTCCAGCCAGGCCCCAGAGGTCAATCAGGTCTCACCTTCCTCTCCTTGGGGGACAGGCACCCAGACCGGTGGGGTCCCAAAACCCAGGGGCTCTGGCCTGCGCTGTCCTGGCAGGGCTGTGTCTCTGCTACACTGATCAGCCTCCAGGGCTGGGGGCTAAGTTCAGGAGGGGCCTGACTGGAGAGGCCCTGGAAGGTGACCACACCCTCTCTCTCCCTCCTTCATCCCAGGGCTGTCGCTCTGCCTCCTAAGCCCTCCTTGGACCCCTGTTTTCCACTCCCAGCCTCTTTCAAGACCTTGGCATGCTGCCGGAAGCCACAGACTCAGGGCCACCACCATTCTCCTTAGTTCACTCTATGTCCAAGGTTGTCTGAGGGACAAACCATCTTATCTAAGACCAAATGAGCAGCTGCCCCTAGACCACGGAAACCTCCTGAACAGACTGGTCCTAGGTGTTGAGCCCAGATGCCCAGTTGAGCACAGAACCTAGCCTGGTCCAGCTTCAAGCATACGCCTTACTGACATCTCATTAGCTTGAAAGACTGTCCATGTGTTTCTGCCACATGCCCAAATCTGCTTTATTCCCTTTTGCCAGAACCTTGGCTAAACCTTCTGTTTTTTTGCGTGACTCCTGCCTGAAAGCAAAGTCACCATGTACTAGCATACAGGTTGTGCACTGCACAAGAGCATTGAATCTCAGGGGCACCGTTCACATCATAGACATTGAGTAGTGTATGTGAGCATGTGATGATCTCCTCATCAAGCCTTTGATCACTAAGGGAGTCACCTCCTACAAAATCCCACACAGGCACCCAGGGCCATGTGTATGCTCCAGAAAACACACTCACTAGCTCACACACATGCAAGCAGTTTCCACTCAATCCAAGCTGTATTCCAGAGTCTTCTGGCTTTTCCTGAGAGCCTGACACTCAAGGGTGTGACTCCCAGCTCATCTACTCTGAAGTAGGGAATCTTGCCAATTAGTGTTGCCCTGGCATTTAGATTCAGAGTCGGGGTGATGTTTGTGGGTGGGACTGTGGGTCCAAGTGTGCCCGTGGCTAAGTCTTCCACTAGGGCTCCAGAGATTTCCCCCAGGCAGAGCCGGACAGAGCTGGAGGTGTATCTATGTAGAGACAATTTCACCCAGTTCCTAAGAGAATGCATAAGTTCTCTGGCTGATCATTTAAAATGCTTATGGAAGTTGATACATAGGGGGCGCCTGGCTGGCTCAGCCGGCAGAGCATGCGACTCTTGATCTTGGGGTCGCGAGTTCGAGCCCCAGGTTGGGTACAGAGCTTACTCAATTCATAAAGAAAAAAGAAAAAGAAATTGATACATTGGATTGTAGAGATCCTACCAATAAGAGAGTGGAAAGGCAGGCCACAGAGTGGAAGAGGATACTTGTAAAGAACTCCTATCCAAAATATATAAAGAGGGGCGCCTGGGTGGCTCAGTTGGTTAAGCAGCTGACTTCAGCTCAGGTCATGATCTCACGGTTCGTGGGTTCGAGCCCTGCATCGGGCTCTATGCTGACAGCTCAGAGCCTGGAGCCTGCTTTAGACTCTGTGTCTCCCTCTCTCTCTGACCCTCCCCTGCTCACACTGTCTCTTTCTCGCAGAAATAAATTAAAAAAACATTTTAAAATTTAAAAAAAGAACTTTTATAAATCAATAAGAAAAAAGGTAGACAATCCAGTAGGAAAAAATAGGTAAAAGGCTTGAACAGGCAATTCACTAAAAGAAAATCTTCAAATAGTCAATAAGCAGGAAGAGGTGCTCAACTTTGTTGGTCATCAGGCAAATGCAAATTAAAACCACAATGAGACACTACTACACATGTACGGGAACGGCTAAGATGCAGAAAGGGGGAACACCACGTGTTGGCAAGGATGTGGAGAGGCCAGCATTCTCACGCGCTGCCGGGGGGGAGTGTGAATTGGTAAACCACTTTGAGAAATTGTTTGGCTATATCTACTGAAACTTAACACGTACTCACCCTGGAACCCAGCAATTCCACTCTTGGGGACATATACTCAACAGAAATGTATACACCTATTCACTAAAAGACACTTCCATACAGCCTCAGTATTTGGAATATGCCCGAATCTGAAATTACCCAAATATCTCTCAACAGTGGAATGGATAAATAAAGTATGAGGGGCACCTGGGTGGCTCAGTCAGTGGAGCTTGGGACTCCTGATCTCGGGGTTGTGCGTCCGAGCCCCACGTTGGGTGTAGAGATTACTTGAAAGTAAAATCTCCAGAAAATAGTTACATATTCGCACAATGGAATATCATAGAAGATGAGAATGAACAAGCTGTAAACACATTGAACACATACAACAGCGGGACCAGCTTCACAAACCTAATGTTGAGTAAAAGAAGCTGGCTGTGAAAGAATACTTACCACGTGATTCCATTGATACGTTGGAAGGAAGGATTAGTTTATGGAAACCCATCGAGCTGAACATTTACAGTTTGCGCATGTTAATATATGGGTGCTATTCTCCAAAAAGAAAGGTGGAAAAAATTTTAAACATTTTTGGAACTACCATTTGGGTGAAGTTAAGCTCTCTGCCACTGACTAAGCTTCTCTCTGCCCTGATTTTTCCTCGCTTCTTCCCCTTCTTCTATCCCCAGGCCCCGTCTGGATGCCCACATCCTCATTTCCCCTCTGGCCCACTTCTAGTTACTTCTAGACACGGAATTGTATTCCAATACATTTAAACATTTAAACATTTCCTTCTTGTTTTTGCTAGAGAAAGGAGGGCTTAAAAAAATTTTTTTTTTCACAAACATGCTGTATAGGCAAGTGTAGTCCTTGCCTAGAAGACTTGCTCTCGATTTGATGTTTTACCATGAGGGACTAGGTTCAGCTGAAGGTGAAGAAACACTCAAATTTATCATGTCTCAGCCTGGTGGTTCTCAGACTTGAATGTGCATGAGGATGGAGCAGAGAACTTGCTGAAATCCAGGCCCTCCCTGCAGATTCTGATTCAGCAGTTCTCAGGATGGGGCCTGAGAATGTGTCTCTCTAACTAGCTTTGAGTTGATGCCGTTGATCCAGGAACCACACTTTGAGAATGATTGCCATAAACATACGAGGTGTTACTCTTTCGTGTAAAGAGCTCAGAAGTTGACAGCTGAGGGTTGACGTGGTAATGAATTTGTCATGGACCCAGGGTCTGTCAGGCTTTTTACTCTGGCTGCCTAAGATGTGGCCTTTGCCTCATGGTCCAACATGGCTGCTTGAGCTCCAGCCATTGGGTCCTCCTTGAACAAACAGAAAGGAGGATGGAGCAGAAAAAAAGCCACCTACCATTATGGTGCCTTAAAGTCCCTTCCCTCCCCCTCCCCTGTTAAAGTGTCTTTAATGACACTTCTTGGAAATTATAAACATTGCTTTCATCTGCAAATTCATTGGCCAGAACTTGGTCACATCTACATAACTAATTGCAAGAGAGGTTGGGACTGTATTTTTGTTTTTGTTTTTGTTTTATTCTGTATGGCCGGGTTTCAGCCGAGTCTGAGGTTATCTGACTAATGAAGAAGGGAAGAATAGATTTGGGAATGGCCAGCAAGAACCAGGGAACACACCCCCTGCCTCTCCACCAAGCCCAGGGCCGTGGAGCCAGGCCTGTGCAGAGGGGCAAGTCCCAGCTGGTTCAAAGTTGGGTGACCTCGGGTAAGGCAAGTCACCTTACCTCTTTGTGTCTCTTATCTTTGACTATGAAATGAAGACCCATTCATGACTTTGTCCAACACACGTTTATTGAGGCTCTTCCCCAGCCTGGCACTGAGCTAGGGGCCGCGACGGAGAGAAGTAAGTCAAGGGCACCGTACGTGAGAAGTGAGTCAAGGGCACAGTCCGGGCATCAGATGGACAGATACCTCTGCCCTTTCAATGCAGGGTGTTGAGGGCTATGCTTTCGGAGGCCCAGCCACAGAGCAGGGATGGGGGTGACCTCTACAAATAACATTTCCTCTACCTTTACTATTGGAGGAGCAAATAAAAATAACGGGTGTGAGTGTGGCTTCCAAATAGCACAGTACTTTGGAGAAGTTTGTCGCTTATCTCTCTGAGGCCCAGACGGAAATGGAGTGTACAGGGAATCATTCCCAAGGCCACCAAGCCCCGCCCGCCAGCAGGAGAGGGGGGTGACCTAGGGGAGAGAGTGGGGGTGTTAATATTGATGGAAGCCATGGTTGCTCTTCCCCAGAAAGAAGTCCCTTCATGCGAATGTTGGGCAGGTCTGTGGCACCCATGGGGGTAGGTTGGCCTAGAACGGGCTTCAGACCAGGGTCCTCCCGGCTGGGCCAGCAGCCCCTGTATCTCATGAGGTGCAGGAGGGTGTCAAAGAGAGGCCCCCGGAACCCTAGTTTGCGGACAGCCGGCCCAGGCCTCGGTCCCCCGAGAGGTGCCAGGAGGGCGGATGGTGAGTTGTTTTCTGTTTTCTTCCGGCTCTGCTGTCACTTCTACGCTCCCCTCACGGATGTCACGGACTGAGTCACACTAATGGCTTTCCACGGAGCCCTCAGAACTAATGAAGCTGCTAACAAGTGATCGAGCAAATGAGTCGACACCACTTTATCACCCACCAGTGCCCACGGAGCAGGCCACGGGCTGCACGGGGGACATGGAATGGAGGAGGGGTGAAGCCTGTCACTTGGGCTGGGCAAGGGAGGTAAGGGGGAGAGAGGGAGAAGCCGGAAGTTCTGGGTGACGGAGGAGAGGGCAATGTGTGGAAAGGGAGTCCCTCTGGAGAGGGAGGGGGAGACGCGGGGGGGCCGAGGTGTAGAGAGAGGAGTGGAGGGGGCATTGGGTGGCAGGGGCTGGGATGAGGGTCTCCCTCTGTGCTGGGCACTGTGGGGGTGGGGGAGGTGCAAATACAGGAAACCCAGGCCTTGGTCTTGAAGAGACCACAGTTTGGATGGGGAGGGAGACAGGCAGATCCATTATTTTATTTATCAAAAGAAGCCTGTGACACAGGCTTTGCTATTCCCTTTTTGCGGTCAGGTTCAGAGAGGTTAGGCAACTTTCCCAAAGTCACACAGCTGAGAGATACAAGCAAGAGTCAAACCCAGAACAGCCAGACTCCAGGATCCATGCCTTTCCCGCCATCCTTGGTTTACAAGTATGTGGAAGGGAAGATGTGATCAGAAACCAATAAGAACAGATTACTCTGGGCTGATCTGATTTACCTCATTAATGGAATTACTTGGACGGAGGTGGGGGAGGTGCTACAGAGTCCCCGTGTCTGGACTTCAGCAAGGCGCTTGGCAAAAATCTCTCCTGACATCCTGTGGACACGAGTGTGACGTATGGGTGAAATAGCTCAGCGGCTGGAAGAATTTCGAATTAGATGTGGCGCCGTTTCTAAAGACAGTTGATGGCACAGCAGAGGCTATCTGTCTGGGAGGGAGTGACTTTGTCCGTGGGACTCTGTCCTTTCTCCTGTTCTCTTTCACAGTTGTTGGCTTTTTCCTTTTCACCTCCCTTGTATTTATTTTTCATTATCCAGGCAATATATGTCTATTGTAGAAAAATATAAACTACGGATAAGCAAAAAGCAAGGATCCGGGATCGCACTAAGAACATTCACTGAACAGTCTTTTCAACTTGCTGTAACTTTGAACTTTTTCATAATGAAATGTTGAGGATGAAAAAAAAAATCCTAATAAGGGGCTCCTGGCTCCCTCAGCCGGAAGAACATGGGACTTTTGATCTTGGGGTTGTGAGTTCAAGCCTCACAATGGGTGCAGAGATTTCTTAAAAATAGAATCTTAAAAAAAAAAAACTGCTCCACAGAAAACAACTCTCTGTTCACGTTTAAGGTGTATCCTGCCAATCTCTTTATTGCAAATAATAGCCATAAAATGTAGCATTTTATTGGGCATTTACAATGAGCTGGCAACGGTGCTGAACAACTTACAGCACCGTATCATTAAATCATCATAATGCTTTACTGCTAGTTTTATGATCTACTTTTCACAGATGACGAAGCGAGGCTCAGATGAAGCAGCTTGTCCACAGAGGCTAGGGGAGCAGATGAACACAGTTTGAACCAGGATTTGTCTGGCTCTGGAGCTGAACTCTGAGCTTCTAGGAGACCCTACGCTCTCTAAATGCACTTGGACCTGCTCCCCACAGTCGGCGCCTTCTCACTTCCCCTCCTCCCGGAAGCTGTTTGCACCATGATCATGAATCTTCATGCCGCTTCTCTTCCCCTTGCACAAAACCATCTGGGAACATCACCTAGGGAGTGACCTTATGAAGGCACAGACGCCAGTGGAGCAGGATATTTTCCTGGTCTTTCAGTAGCTCCCACCCGGCCTTTCTCATATGTTCCTTATACAGCCAGGTGCCTCAGCTTCGAAAAGACAGAAATTTATTTTAACACTTTTAAAAAAAAATTTTTTTAATGTTTTATTTATTTCTAGGAGAGAGAGAGAGACTGTGTGATCAGTGTAGGGTCAGAGAGAGAGGGATTCACAGACTGAATCAGGCTCCAGGCTCTGAGCTGGCAGTCAGCACAGAGCCCGATGCGGGGCTCGAACCCACGAACCGCGAGATCATGACCTAAGCGAAAGTCGGACGCTTAACCGACTAAGCCACCCAGGCGCCCCTATTTTAACACTTTTTGAAAGCTTCCTATTTACCAGGCACTGTGTTGAGCTCTTGAGAGATAGTAACTTTAAGAAAGCAGTTAAAAATATTTTTTTTTATTTTTTTTATTTAAAAAAAAATTTTTTTTTTAATATTTTTATTTATTTCTAGGAGAGAGAGAGAGACTGTGTGATCAGTGTAGGGTCAGAGAGAGAGGGATTCACAGACTGAATCAGGCTCCAGGCTCTGAGCTGGCAGTCAGCACAGAGCCCGATGCGGGGCTCGAACCCACGAACCGCGAGATCATGACCTAAGCGAAAGTCGGACGCTTAACCGACTAAGCCACCCAGGCGCCCCAAGCAGTTAAAAATATTAACATACAGTAAAATTGACTTAAAAATTGTTTTAATGTTTATTTATTTTGTTTTTTTTAAATAGTTTATTGTGAAGTTGGTTTGCATATAACACCCAGTGCTCATCCCAACAAGTGCCCTCCTCCATGCCCATCACCCCCTTCCCCTCTCCCCCCACCCCCATCAGACCTCAGTTTGTTCTCAGTATTTAAGGGTCTCTTATGGCTTGCCTCCTTCCCTCTCCGTAACTGTTTTCTTCCCCTTCCCCTCCCCTGTGGTCCTCTGTTAAGTTTCTCCTGTTCCACACATGAGTGAAAACATATGGTATCTGTCCTTCTCTGCCTTATTTCACTTAGCATAACACCCTCGAGTTCCATCCACGTTGCTACAAATGGCCAGATTTCATTCTTTCTCATTGCCATGTAGTATTCCATTGTATACATAAACCACATCTTCTTGATCCATTCGTCAGTTGATGGACACTTAGGCTCTTTCCATGATTTGGCTATTGTTTTTTTTTTTTAATGTTTTATTCATCTCTGAGAGAGAGAGACAGCATGAGCAGGGGAGGGTCAGAGAGACACAGAATCTGAAGCAGGCTACAGAGCTGCTGACAGCTAGCTCAGAGCCCGACGCGGGGCTTGAACCCACGAACCGTGAGATCATGACCTGAGCTGAAGTCGACTGCTTAACCGACTGAGCCACGTAGGTGCCCCGGCTATTGCTGAAAGTACTGCTATGAACATTGGGGTGCATGTGCCCTGTATCCCTTGGGTAAATTCCTAGCAGTGCTATTGCTGAGTCATAGGGGAGTTCTATTGTTAATTTTTTGAGGAACCTCCAGTGTTTATTTTGGGAGAGAGAGCAAGGGAGGGGCAGAGAGGGAGACAGAGAATCTGAAGCAGGCTTCAGGTTCTGAGCCGTCAGCACAGAGCCTGATGTGGGGCTCGAACTCATGAACTGTGAGATCATGACCTGAGCCGAAGTCCGATGCCCCCGCCCCCATCACTGGAATTATACAGTATGTGACCTTTTGAGACAGGCTTTGTGCACTCAGCCTAATGCCATTGACATTAATCCAATTTATCCTGCATCTCAATAAGTCATTCCTCTTAGTGGCTAAGTAGTAAATATCCCAATATACAAATGTACTATGGCTTTTTCATTCAGTCACCCACTGAAGGGCATTTGGATTGTTTCCAACTTAGGGCAATTATGAATAGAGCTGCTACAAACATTCGTGGACAGGTTTCTGTGTAGACATATGTGTTCATTTCTCTAGGATAAATGCCATGTGGGATTTCTAGATCATACAGGGTCTGAAGGGTCTAAAGTTTAACTTTAGAAGAAAATCCCATCAGTCTGAAGAGTTTCCTTCAGCAATTCTTTTAGTGCCGATATGCACTAAATTCTCTTAGTTCTTTCTCACTGAGAATTTAATTTTTGTCTTAAAGCTTTTATCTTTTTATTAAAAATTTTTTAAATGTTTATTTTTGAGACAGAGACAGAGTGCAAGCAGGGAAGGGACAGAGAGGGAGGGAGACACAGAATCTGAAGCAGGCTCCAGGCTCTAAGCTGTCAGCACAGAGCCCGACGTGGGGCTTGAACTCATGAAATGTGAGATCATGACCTGAGCTGAAGTCGTACACTTAACCGACTGAGCCACCCAAGCACCCCTTAAAGATTTTATTTTTAAGTAAAATACACACCCAATGTGGGGCTCGAACTCACAATCCCAGGATCAAGAGTCACAGGCTCCACAGACCTAGCCAGCCAGGGGCCCCTCACTGAGGTTTTCTTTACTTCACTTTCATAATGTAAGACATTTTCACTGAATACCGGGTTGACAGCGTCTTTCAGCACTCGAAGAATGTTATTCCACTTCTTTCTGGTCTCACAGTTTCTGGTGACAAATAGGAAGTCATTTGCATAGATGTTTCCCTATAAACAACTTGTTTTCTTTGGCTGCTTCCAAGATTTTTTTGGCTTTGGTTTTCAGTGGCATGATTATGATCTTAATTTGTCCTGTCTGGGTTTGCCGAGGTTCTTAAATCTGTAAGTTTAGGTCTTTTGCCAAATCTGAGAACTAAGTTTTCAGCCATTATTTCTTCAAACTTTTTTTCTTTTTTGGTAGCACACTTTCTCCTTGCCTTCTGGAACTCTGATGTCATGAATATTAAACCATTTGCTATTATCCTTTTGTATCCCTGAAGCTCTGTTCATGTTTTTTTTCCCAATATTTTTGTCTCCATGATTTTAAAAAAATTTTGAGTAGTCTCCACACCCAACACGGGGCTCAAACTCACGACCCCGAGATCAAGAGTCACATGCTCCACCCACTGAGCCAGTCAGGTGCCCCCTCTCTGTGACTTCTAGTGCATAATTTCTATTGCTCTATCTTCAAGTCCACTAGTTCTTTCCTTTGTTATATCCATTCTGCTATTTGATCCCATCCATGGAATATCTATTTTGGTTATTTTATTTTTTCACTTCTAAAATTTCCATTTGGTTCTTTTTTTTATATCTTTAATAGCTGAGACTTTCTATCTTTTCATTGACTTAAAGGGTATTTGCCTGAAGCATTTAGAATAGCGGCTTTGGGGGGCACATGGCGGGGCTCAGTTGGTTGAGCATCTGACTCTTGTTTTCTACTCAGGTCATGATCCCAGGGTCGTGGGACTGAGCCCCGCGTCAGGCTCTGTGCTGAGCATGGGGCCTGCTTCAGATTCTCTCCCTCTCCCTCTGTCCCTCTCCCCTGCTCGTGCTTTCTTTCTCTCTTGAAATGAAATGAAATGAAATGAAATGAAATGAAATCGCTGCTTTGAAGTCTTTGTCAGAGAAACCCAGCCTCTGTGTCATCTTGACATTTGCATTCGTCTGTGTGAGTTGAAGCTTCTCCTGGTTCTGGTATTCTTTTTTAAAAACATTTTTATGTCTTTATTTTATTTTGAGAGAGAGACAGAGTGCAAGTGGGGGGAGGGGCAGAGAGAGAAGGAGACACAGAATCTGAAGCAGGCTCCAGGCTCTGAGCTGTCAGCACAGCGCCCGATGTGGGGCTTGATCCCATGAACCATGGGATCATGACCTGAGCTGAAGTCAGAAGCTTAACTGAACGAGACACCCGGGGGCCCCTGACTCATTAATTTTGTTTTCTAGGTGACATGGAGTTTTAGATGACTGGGAGACATCCAGATGGATATGTCTGGCACAGAGGATCATATGGTTCAGAGCACAGCAGAGGAGCAAGTGACAAAGATTTGGAGATTATTAGCACAGGGGGCTGTGGCATAATAAGAAATATATATTTGGTCTTTGTCCCTAGCTCCTGACACAGAGCTCCTAAATCTCTTGCAATTCCCGGGTGAAAGGGGCATCTTTTGTTTTAATGAGGTGACTCTTGGTGAGTGGGCCTCTAGATAGCTTCAGGGTGGGTTCTGGTTGCCAGAGAGACCAAGCTTTGCCTGGAAGCCTGGAACTTTCAGCCCCACCCCCATCCCCAAGGAGGGCAGAGCTCCCTTCCACACCTTCCCCCCCCCCCCCCCGTGTCCCTCTCTATCTGGCTGCTCATTTGCATCCTTTACAACATCTTTTATAATAAACCAGGACATGTAAACAAAGTGTGTTCTTGAGTTCTTTGAGATGTTCTAGCAAATGATCAAACCTGAGGAGGGGGTCGTGGGGGTCCCAGATTTATAGTCAGTTGGTAAGAAGTACAGGAGGCTCAGGACTTTCGGGGGCATCTGAAGTAGGGCCAGTTTGTGAGACTGGACCCGTCAGCTGTGGGAGCCCTGCCAACCTTTGTAGTTAGCGTCAGAATGGAGGCAAATTGTCCGGCACCCACCTGGTGTCAGGAGAATCAGAGCATTGGCCGTTGAGGTTGGAGAACCCCACGGAAGTGGCTATCCTCGTGGTGAGGACTTCATGTCCTGGCCCCTCCTAGTGAAGAATGGCCACGTGACCACATTCCAGCCACTGGGGTAGGAGCTGAAGTAACACGTGCAGCTTCCTCACTTTATTATCTGTCTATCTATCTATCTACCTATCTATCTATCTATCTATCTATCTATCTATTGATGTTTTTATTTATGAGAGAGAGAGAGAGAGTGAGAACAGGGGGAGAGGGGCAGAGGAAGAGAGAGAATCCCAAGCAGGCTCCATGCTATCTGCACAGACCCCCATGCTGGGCTTGATCCCATGACCTGAGCTGAAATCAAGAGTTGGACCTCAACCAACTGAGCCACCCAGGCGGCCCCCCAATTGTCTCTTTAAGAGGAAAATGCTCCCTCTCTACTTCCTCTTTCTCATTCCCACGAGCTGGCATGTGGTTGTGCGGGGGGAGGGATGGACATTCTCCCACCATACAAATGAGTGCAACAGTCTTGGGGTAACAAGATAAAGGGTGTCTGGGCTCCTTGTGGGTCAGAGCCATGACCAGAGCCCTGCCTCTGGACCATCTGTCAGCTCGGACCCTTGTATGAGAGGGAAATAAACCTCCATGGTACCATTATTTGGTCTCTGTTAAGGCAGGTGCACCAATATTTTAACTTAATAGACTGACTTGTTCATTGATTCAACAACCATTTCCTGGGTGGCACCACGTGAGACATCCAGAGTCACAGATACAAGGTCGCAAATGGCCCGGGTTATAATTGTTTCTTCCCAGAATCACGTCACTTTCAGGATCTGAGTTTCTGTACCAGCAGCACAGGTCTCCTATGACTGAAGGTCCCGGAAACGTTCCAGACTCAGACAGAGGCTCATCCCTAGGACCAGGAGCATTTATGTGGTGGAGGGGGCTGTGCACAGGCCTTCTGGGCAGGGGCTAGAGCCTAATTCAGCATTTCAGCAAGTCTCTGTTTAGTGTTTCCAAAGCGCCCACCTTAGTTTTCAAGGAAGTGACTCTGTGCACTCACATTTCATCAGTTTGTCTAATATTTAATTGAATTACGAGATAATAGGATTATGTGGTTATAGGATTACAATGACGAGTATACCTGGCTGAAACAGGCTAGACGTCCAGCTGAGGCTTGGTAAACAAAAAACTCAACCCCGGGGGCAACTCAAGTACCTGCTTTTTGAGACCTTGGGTCAGCAAACTGTGGTTCCACGGGTCTGTTTTGGTCACATCCTGAGGTCAAATGGTTTCACGATGACTGGTTTTACATTTTTAAATGGTTGGGGGGAAAATCAAAGAATATGACATGAAAATTATGTGAAATTCCATCTTTAATACCCACAAATAAAGTTTTATTGGAGCACAGCCACACCCACGCATTTCTTTTGCATAGTTCTATGGCTGCTTTTGTGCTTCGATAGCCAGGCTGAACAGCTGAACAGAGACTGAAATATTTACTGTTTGGTCTTTTACAGAAAGACTTTGCTTATACCTGTTCTAGAGAGATGCCTGTCTCTTGGGAATGCACCATGCCACAGGCATCTGTCGCTGCGTTTTACAGAAGGACCAGCAACTTGGGGTAAGGAAAGGTCTCCTAGGAGAACTCCTGTTGTAAGGGATGAAAATCCTTTATTTCTTGGCCTTGCTACCTCCCAAACCTACCCCTTAGATATAAGCAGAATTGAAGGTGTGACAGTTTGAACAATTTTCATTGACCTCACTCACTCACCCATGGTCCCATGTGCCTCCCACAGGGCTTTGTACACAATGACGGATCGTGGGAAATAGAGAATGCCCCTGCCGCTTCCCTGCCATTTATCAAAGCAGATGACAAGGCTTCCTTGAATGTGGCTAATATCCCTTTGGACAGGTGGCTATTTCTCAGTGGTGTCAACGGACTATTCTTCATTCTCGGCCTCATTCCCAGCCAAGAACCAGAGTGGTTTTAGGTAACAGGACATTTATACTCGTGACAAAACGAACAAGCTTGCATTTCGATAAGCGCCATCATGGTAGCCAATATTTTCCCGGGCTACGGCTAGCAGTCAAGGTAACACGGAGAGTTTCACATGGATAACAAATGAGAGCATTAAAAATTAGCGGGCAGACAGATCCACGGTCTAACTCCTGCTGACATCCATTGATTTTCTGCTGTCTCCTCCGGGGACTTTCTTCGCTAGATGAGCCAGATGAAACATTGTCAGTACTGTCTGGACATAACTGCAAGTTGTACTTAGGTGACACGTGAGGCATATCTGCACCTGTGGGGAGTGTGTGTGTGTGTGTGTGTGTGACTGTGTCTGTGTGTGTATCTGCGCCACTATCGTGTCTTGGCTGGATTATTGCAGTAGGTTCTTAACTGGCTTCTCTGTTTCTCTCCTTCTCCTTCTTCTTTTTAAATTAAAAAAAAAATGTTTTTTTTGAGAGAAACAGAGTGTGAATGGGGAAAGAGCAGAGAGAGAGAGACAGAGACACAGAATCTGAAACAGGCTCCAGGTTCTGAGATGTCAGCACAGAGCCTGATGCAGACTTGAACTCTCAAACCATGAGATCATGACTTGAGCTGAATTTAGATGCTTAACTGACTGAGCCACCCAGGCACCCCCCCAAGTTTATATTTTGAGAGAGAGAGCAAATGGAGAAGGAACAGAGAGAAAGGGGAAGAGAGAATTCTAAGCAGGCTCTGCACTGACAGCACAGAGCCTAGTGTGGGGCTCAGATTCATGAACCGTGAGATCATGACCTGAGCCCAAACCAAGACTCAGGCGCTCAACCACCTGAGCCATCCAGGAGTCCCCTGGACTTCCTGCTTCTGACCTTGCCTTCCTTCAGTCTATTCTCAACACAGCAGCCAAGATGCTTTCTTTAAAACCTAAGTCAGGGGGTGCCTGGCTAGCTCAATCAGTGGAGTATGTGACTCTTGGTCTCAGGGTTGTGGGTTGGAGCCCCACATTGGGTGGAGAGATTACTTAAAAAAAAAAAAATCTTCAGAAAAAAAAGCGCCTAAGTCACACCATGTCCTTCCTTGGACTGAAGCTCTCATGTCATTCTGAGCAAAAGGCAGAGTCCTTTTTTTTTTTTTTGCAAAAGGCAGAGTCCTTATAGCAGCCAACAAGGTCCTCCATGATCCAGCCCCCTGCTGCTCCCTGATCTCTCCTTCCAATATCCCTACTGCTCACTGCACTCCAGCCACATGGGCCTCCTTGCCATCCTCAAACTGCCAAGAACATTCCTACCTCAGGGCCTTTGCACATGCTCTCTCCCCCACCTGGAACATTTCTTCCCAAGGTAGAATGAAGGTAGACATTCCTTCAAATGCCATCGTATAAGTGAGGCTTTCCCTAACCATCCAACATAAAATAAACCCTGTGCACCCCAGGACTCTTTATCCCCTTACCCTGACTTTTTCCTATAGCACCTACCATAATCAGCATACTACATGCTTTCTTGTTTATTTACTGATGTCCTATTTCCTGCCTCTAGAATGTGAGTTCCACTGGGGCAAGGATTTTGCCTGTTAGTTCACTGCTCTGTCCTCTGTGCTTAGCATGGCGCCTGCCACCGAGGAGGGGCTTAATAAGGGTTTGTTGGATGAGGATTGACTCTTTCTTACTTCAGGCAACTTGCTGTCCCTAGGACCTTGGGCCTGAGGCCTTGCTGCAGGTGGAAGGCAGGGGGCTAGCGCTGCCCAGTGTGTGATATATTACAGAGAGCCCTTGTGTGGCGAGAAGTGGGGAACAGTGGGCTGGTGGTGCGGTGGGGTACAGAATGCTAAGCCTCTGGGGATGTGTGGCATGGGTCATCTTATCTTGATGAGTGGCCCTTAAACCCGCTGGGCAAGGGGACTGCTCAGCTGGGGTCCAAGTTCCTGGCCTCCCTGACCCCCGGAGTGGCCTTGCTAAGGTGTTCTGGGAATGGGGATCAAGGGACCCCAGGGATTCTGTCCCTTCTACCTTTTGAGCACAGGTTGGAGGCAGATGCTGGCCCCAAGTCTACAATAAAATTATTCTGAAGTTTCTCCTTTTACAGATATCAGTCCCCCCACCTTGCAGACATGTCTAACAGCAACTGAGTCATGATGGTGGCGGGTGTGTAGGTGGGGGGTAACTGAGCCCATTGATCGAGGGCTGAGACATTCTCCCCACTAATAAACAAGTTAATAAACTCTTCAATGAGGAGGTGGTGATTAATGAACCAATCAGCTTGCCCTGTAATTGGGAAGTGGAATCGGAGGGCGGGTGTGGCAGAGGGAGGTTTGTGGGGTGTGGGAGGCTGGCTCCGGGTCGGCCCTGAGGGACAGTCTCAGGTCCCTCTCTCTTTCACTCTAAATGTAAATAGGGAAGTGACTTCTTTAGGGGTTGTACCCTGAATCCGGGCCTCCCCCAATGCCTTCTGGCTTCTCTGTTTCTCCTCTGCTCCCATTCATCCTCAGACCCCAAATTCCCCAAGGCATGAGAAGGTTCCAGAGAGGCCACCGATTCCCTTTGGGCATTTCACGATCCCTGTCATCTCTCTCTGCCTGGGATCAGTGCATAGAATTGCCCCCCCACCCCCGTCCCCGTCACCACCCCAGCCAGAGCTGCTGTGCCCAGCCCCCATACTCTCAGATATCCCTGTCCCCTTTAGCCCTCAGGGTCCTTGTCTTGGCTCTGACCCTGGGGTTACAGATGCCCTAACCAGCCCCACCCCCCACCTCCGGCTGTCCTTTCCATCCCAAGCATGAGCGCCTGCCTCTTTCTTGCCATGGCCATCTGGAAGAGTGTTCTTTATTTTTGCTGTCCGCTCCCCCAACTGGACCCAGGCTTGTCCCTCTATTTTCCTCTCTGTCCCTATGTCCTGGGAACTCTCCAGACTGGGGCTCTAGAAGGATCGCGGAGTGCCTCCTTCCTTGGTTTGAGCACCCCCCCCAGTGATACTGCTGCTCCCTTCCCCTCAGACTGGGGATCCCCAAGGATATGGCCACGACTCTCCTCTGAGGCTGGGGTTCCTGGAGAACAGGGCTGAACCCTGCCCTTTGGATGAATGATTTTTCTTCTCCCTCTGAGTATAGGGTCCATGTCCCCTCTTCCACATCCATGCTCAGCTGCCCTGGCCTTTCTTCAGGTGTGCGGGGGGCCCCCGAGGCCTGACTAGTTGTTAAGGAACCATTTCCGGAGAGTGCAGATGATTGAACCTGTAAAAAGATGATTGAGGGAGCCTTAGACTCTCCACCTTGAGAGAGCTCTAAAAATAACACCCACGGCCATCTGTCTGAGAGGGTGGAGGGGCTGGCCCACTACCAAGATGGCCCTCCTGCCCTCAGGGGCTGATGGGACACAGGGAAGCCCTGGTGGCTCTGGCCAGGCAGGGGAGGGGGGACCTGGAAAGGGTATTATGGGGACACTCCCCAACAACCCCCTTTTCCCAGTGGGGCCAGGTAGGTACAATGCAGTTGGCCCCAGAAAGGGTAGCAGGCCCCCAAATTAGCCTCCCCTCCCCTGCTCCCATGCCCAGCTTCTGATCCCAGGCCATAAGCCTTTCTGCTCCTCAGCTGAGAGGACCTCTTCCAGTGGCCTGCCCCAGCCCTTTTCTCTGGGTTGAGTCCTGGGTTCCCTCCTCTCTCAGAGCTTCAGTTTCCTTATCTGTAAAATGGGCATAAACTCAGCTCATTGCCTTGTTGTGCGGAAATCCTGTTCTGCCCAGTACACAGCAGGAGCCTAATAAACAGTCGTCCCTTCCTCTTTCTTTCCAAGGCCCTGGGTGCGGATCTTCGCCCCAGACCCCGGTGGAGATGACAATGGGCTGGGGACAGTGGCACGTGCATGGGCAGCCCTGGGATCACTCAACCCCAGAAGACGCCAGTGCCTGAATGACACCTGGGTGGGGATGGGGTGAACTGCTTTGAAGGGGATCTCTGTGCCAGGCCTGCTGGGGCCGGGCTCTGCGTGTGTCCGGCTGGGTGCGAGGGTGCTAGACTCGGCTGCTGTTGCGGGTGGGGCCTCGGCCTCCTCTCAACCCTCTTCCCAACTCTTTAACAGAGAAGGGACATAGTGGGGTGTCCAGAGAGGCCTCTCCTCTAGGACCATAAACCGCAGGTCAAGAGTCAAGGTTATAGCTCCCAGCCCACCTCCAGTAGGAAGAGGCTTTCCCCACATTCGCTCAGCCCAACTTCAAGGTACTGGCGAGCGAGGGCTGAAAAGGTTGTATTTTCCACGGAATGGTCACACGTCTCACTGGCTGGAGGCGAAGTATCCGGGCTACGCCCCTTATTCCCACCCAGAGGCAGGTTAGGGAAGATGTAATCTCATCCCAGCTCTTAGGGGCTGTCCCAGGAGTCTAGAAACGAACGCTTCACTTCCTCAGGAGGCAACACCTGCTCTTGGGGGGCTCTGGGGTGAAGATGGGGCTCAGGGCTCTGTCCAGAATCAGTTTGAGCCCAGTGGCTGCCCCCTCCTCTCCTGCAAGGTGGAGACATCACGCACTGTCTGGGTGTAAGCTCAGCGATCTGGCGGGGGTGGAGGCAAGGAGGAGGAAGGGCCCTCCCCAAGTCTCCAGCTCCCCCCCCACACTCCCCCTCCCTTCCCAGGCCGGGGATATAAGCCCCGCAGGGAAAGCACTGAGCAGAGGAGGAGGCCACAGCCCGACCTGCAGCAGTCCAGCCCTTGGGACTCCTCTCGCCGTCCAGCTGCTCATCTCCGCTTTCAGAGCTGTTGCCGTGAGTGGCCCGGGACCAGGAATGGCCTGGTGCCGGGGAACCCGGGCTGTTTTGTGGGGAAACTGAGGCTGGGATGGTGGAAACGGGCTGAGTGGCCAGCATAGGCTTTATCTCTAACTACGGTTCTGAGCAGCACGAATGGGGGTTGGGGAGGCCGACAGGGCTTATGCCTCTCTGACAGGGAAACTGAGGCAGAGACGGGGCAGTGCCCGAGCACACACGGCGAGCCAGCAGCTGGGCCTCGGCCCATTCACAGTGCTGCACAGGCCGGGGGAAAAGCGGGCCCGACCACAGGCAGCCTCCTGCCGTCGGGTGTCGAGGCTGGGGATGGCCCACGACCCACTGCCCCCTCTCCAGATGGTGACGGTGCGCAGGCCGTGGCCCGCCGTGGCCACAGTGCTGCTGGCTCTGCTCGCCTGCCTGGGGGCGCTGGTCCACGCCTATCCCTCCAAACCCGAGGCTCCCGGCGAAGACGCCTCGCCGGAGGAGCTGAGCCGCTACTACGCGTCGCTGCGCCACTACCTCAACCTGGTCACTCGGCAGCGGTGAGCGCGTGCGCCTGCCGGGCCCGCGGAGGGGTCCCTGGGGCTCCTGCCCCCGCCGCCCCCTCCGCCCGGGGGCGTGCCCGCGCCTGACCCCGCCCCCTCCGTCCCCGCCCCCAGGTACGGGAAACGTGACAGTCCCGAAGCCGTCCTCTTGAAACTGCTCTTCCCCGACGGCGAGGACCGCCGGGTCAAGTCACGGTAAAAGCTCCCCCTGGCCTCACCTCGTGTCCCCTAGTGCTCGGTCCGCGATGTGCGGCCCCACGGAGCCTCACCTGAGCCCCACCACCTAGCGCTTTCCCCAGTCTCTCCCCAGATCCAAGGCCGGCCTCTGAGCCATCCCTTTCCTTTCCTTTTCTTCCTACAGGCCAGAAGGCGCGTACATGTGGTGACGACCCCAAGGCCTCCTGGGAGATGCGCTAACTGCACCGACCTCGTTTGCATGTTTGCTCCTGACCCCGGAACCTGGGTTCGCCTCTCGCTGCCTGCTGCGCCTGGGGGGAGGGGGTGCTGGATGGGGTCTTCATTCCAGTTCTCCGGGCCCCCAGCCCCTGGGCTGGAGGGCTGTGTGTGGTCTTTCCCTGCTCCCCAAATAAAGAGCAAATTTCACTGAAATGGAATGTGTGGGTTTGTATTTCCTTTCCCTTCTCCTTCGTGGAGGTGGCATGCAGGGGGGAGTGGAGGCATCAGAGAAGACTGGGTGCTGTAGACAAAAGGCTCTTCAGGACAGGGCTGGGGGCTCCCTGGGCTCTGAGCTAAGGGAAGACATTATGGCCCAAGCAAGGGACCTCAGTGGCGCTCTCCTGTTGGGCTGGAAGTGGGGCAGGATGAAAGTTCTAGACAAGGGGCAGGGCGGAGCAGGAAGAGGAGCTGGGATAGGATGGAGGACTGGGGTGGAAGGAACACTCAAGGCAGCCTAAAATGGGGGCAGAGGTGCCCCAAAGATGCAGGTGCCCGGGGGCATGGGCTCGGGCAGTTACCCTGAGGAGATGTGCTACTAACCTCCAGGGCAGTAGTGGCTGGGAGTAGAGGTGGGGTCCAAGATGGGACTGTGGAGGAAGTCATTTGGGGGGTGAGGTGGGTGTGGGTGCATGAGGGGGATGAGTCATTTCTAACACCCCCCACTGCCTGGGCACGAGGGGCAATGGCAGTGGGGGGGGGCTGCCCATCCCCTTAGCAGTGCCCTCCCCCACATTGCCGAATTCCCACTCAATGGCTATGTCACTAACTGTGCTTTCCTGGTGACAAGATTATGGGACCACCCTCCAGGGCACCTCCTCCAGCCCCCGTCCTTCCCTAGACTAGACACTGAAGGCTGACGGCACTTGGGATGTCTACACTGGCATCTAACCCAAATCCCTCACCACTCTGTACCGATGACAGAAGAATCCCAGAGCTTGCCTGCAGGCCGATCTTCCCTCACACCCTTCCTTCCCAGCCCCTTTCCTTCAGGAAGCCTGCCCGATTGTCCCTGATCTGCACTCTTCCCTCTGCGGCAGCCCAGCTCATGCGGCCACTGCTCTGTTCTGTCCATGCTGCGGGGCCCGGGCGCCCTTACAAGTCTGAGGAACCCCGGAAGGAAGGGCCTATGTCTCCCCACTCCAACACAGCCCCTTCCGTCTCTGGGCTCTCTCTTGGGCCTCTGGGTCAGCAAGACATGGGCAAGTCCAAGGCAGGGAGCTGGGGGGTGTGGAGGAGAATTAGGTCGAAGCCAAAGCCCCAGGCCCTCCGAGAGGGACAGAAGGTCAGGAAGGCTGCGTGTAGGGGTCTCGCAGGACTGGTTGCAGGGAGGTGGCCAGGGGAGGAGAGAAGATCCTAAAGCTGGCTCCGCCCAGAGCTGCAGGGGAGGCCCCTGCTGGCCACAACCTGCCCTCAGGGGCCTGGGACTCTGCCTCTACCCTCTCTGGTGCTGCCTGCCTCTACCTCGAGGGGGGGCTGGAAGTGGAAGCAGGTCCAGAGCCTGGGGCACATCACCAGCTATGTAGGCTCTGATGCTCTAAGCCTTTGTCCAGGCCACTCTCCAGCCTGCAGAGCCCTTTCCATCCCTTCGGTCTGGAAAATGTCTTCAGGGTAGCGTTCGCCTCCTCCCAGAAGCCTCTCCTGATTTCTTGGGGTAGAGTTGGTGTCTCTGGTTCTCTCTCCCTACCATACTGTCATTAGCTGAGACTCGTTTCCCAAGTCATTTTGCCCCCTCTTCGCCCCTCCCATTCCCACTCCCTCTGCACTAGGAGAGGAGGGATGGGAACACAGAGCGGCGGCCATAAGCTTTGGTGCATTTTGTGCCATCAGAGGAGTGGAACGGCGTGCGCCTGTGTTAGTGTCCGTGGCTGCGTGGCTGGCAGTCTGCCTGGGAGAGCTTCGGTCAGTCTGAGGCCGACGGAAGAGACCCCTGCTGTGAATCCTACACGACCACAGGCATTTCAGTCTGACACGTCTGGTTGACTATCAGGGACATGGGTTCGTCTGTTTGCTTGGAGTATTGAGCCGGTGGATTAACCAGACCCCACCAATGTGGCAGCCGGAGGGGCCTCGGGTGTAATATTAATGGTGACAATAATAGCTACCTTTTGGAAGAAGCACTTCCTCACGCGCTAGACGCTGAGCTATTTGTTTTACACACACCATATTGCTAAGATATTGATTTGGCATTTTCAATAGAGGCAGAATCAGCAGTGGCTTAAAAGAGACAGAAGCTTCTTTCTCTTTTATATAAAATTCAAGTGGCATCTGGGGAGTCAACAGCTCCCTTCCCCAAGGATGTCCAAAAGCCCAGGATCCTATTTTGTGGCATCTCCGATTGAAGATGGCCCATGACCGTCTCCGTGTTCCAGTCAAGGGGGAGAGAGGGATGGGGAAGGTGCGGGCGTGCTGTCACTGTGCTGGGTCGCAGTGACCCCGAGACTTAGCAGCTTCAAGCAACCTTTTCATGTCACTCATGGTTTTGTGGGTCAGGCTTGGGAAGGGCTCAGCTCGGCACCTGCCGCTTGGAGTCTTTCATGCGGTGACAGTGAGAGGCTGGCTGGGGCTGCTGTCGGTTGAGGGCACCCCTGGGGTTGATGCCCAAGAAGGCCCCCTTGCACGTCTGGTGGACGCTGCTGGCTGGGGGCTCGGCTGCATCTGATGACCCTGCACCTACGTGTGGTGGCCCCTCTGGCACAATATTGCAGGGGGTGGAGGTAGTTGGACCTACATGGTGGCTGGCTCCCTGCCAGGGTGAGAACCAGGAGGAGGCAGCAAGGCTGCTGGATTCCTAGGGCCGCTGTGAGAAAAGACCACAAACTGAGTGATTTTGAAGCAGTTCTGGAGCCCAGAAGTCTGAAGCCAAGGCTTTGTCAGGGCTGTGGGGGAAGGGTCTGTTCCAGGCTCTCTCCATGGCTTATCGATGGCTTCCCTATTTCTTCACCTCGTCTTCCCTCTCTGCATGTCTCTTTCCGTGTCCAAATCGCCCCTTTATTTAAACACAGCAGTCAGGGTGCCTGGGGGGCTTAGTTGGTTGAGCATCTGACTTTGGCTTCAGTCATGATCTCCCGGTTCGGGAGTTCCAGCCCTGCACTGGGCTCTGTGATGATGGCTCAGAGCCTGGAGTCAGCTTGGGATCCTGTGTCTCCCTCACTCTCTGCCCCTCCCCTGCTCACACTCTTTCTCTCTGTCTCTCAAAAATAAATGTGAAAAAAAAGTTAGAAACATAAAATAAACACAGCAGCCATATTAGAGTAGGGGTCCACCCTGCTCTGCTCTGACCTCATCTTAGTTACATCTGCAATGAGCTTATTTCCAAATAAGTTTGCATCCTGAGGTACTGGGAGTTAGGACTTTGACACATGAATTTGGGGGTAAGGACACCATTCAACCCATAAACAACCACCTTTTATTATATATATATTTTTTACTTTTTTTAAATCTTTATTTTTGAGAGAGAGAGAGAGAGGCAGAATGTGAGTGGGGGAGGAACAGAGAGAGGAGACACAGAATCCAAAGCAGGCTCCAGGCTCCGAGCTGTCAGCACAGAGCCCGGCGCGGGGCTTGAACTCATGAACCGCAAGATCATGACCTGAGCCGAAGTTGGCTGCTTAACCAACTGAGCCACCCAGGCACCCCTCAGACCCCTTTACGGACGGCAGCTGTGCTTGCCACTCTACTGCCAAGGCCCCCAAGCTTGACTATGATGGAAAGAGGAGAGAGTGGGGGTTGGGGCCACTCGTGTTATCTGTTCCAGACACGATCTCTTTTGAACATCATCTGACAATCATTTGGGTCCATCTCTTCCTCAAGTAGATGGGAGTCCCGAGGTCCTGAGACAGGGAGAAGCCTGCAGGAAGTCATAGAGTTGGGGACAGAGGTAAAAGAGCCCGTTGTGTGCTAGTCCTGATTCCACTAGCCGTTAGGGCGAAACTCTTGTGCCTGAAACACCAGGCTCCGCATAGCACACCCTTCCTCCTCCGACAGCATCTCCCACATTCCTCAGTGTGTCCCCCCAACTGCTCAGTCCCACTGCCACGTCCCCACGTCTGCGAAATAGAATTCTCCCACCATCCACAAGTCCATCTCAAGCCTCATTTCCTCTAGGAACTTCCTCTCCTGGCCCGACCATCTCTGGAGTCTGAACCTGAGCGGTCACACAGGGCTCTTCTCCGTGAGTCCTTTCGATGGCAGGGGCCTCAGAGACAAAAGATCTGAATTTGAGTCCTGTCTGTCATGGGCAGCCATGTGACTTTGGCCTCATCACCTCATTCCACTGCACACACTTCTTCACTGGCTATACGGGGAGACTTACACCTTGAATGACAATAGTAAGAGTGCGCTACTTTAAGTGAAGTCAGAGAGGTTATGTGTTTTGCCAAAGGTCACACAGCTGGTGAGCGGCGGAGCTAATGAGGAGTGACAGCTGAATGTACAGCCAGGTCAGCTTGGCACAGGCTGGCATAGGCTTATTCACACCCTCTGTCATTCTTTACTCTCCTACTCAACTTCTATCCCTTCTCCAAACTGCTGTCACAACTCTCCCTTCCATTTACCCCAAGGGGAAAACCCTTCCTTCCCCATCCAGCCCCCCTTTCGGAAAAATCTAGGTCAACAAGGATAAGATCTGCTTTTGCAGGTGCTGTGGGCGGGGAGGGAAAACTAGAGAATTCTGTGCTGCAGGGGCCCTGGATGCAGACAGAGTCTCCCAGGAAGAGAGAAGTGGGGGCAGAGTCCAAACTCCTCATGAGTGACCTGTGCCACTGGTCAGGCCTGAGTTGATTTTGGGAGCGTGGGAAGGGGGCTCAAGGTGTGTGTGTGTGTGTGTGTGTGTGTGAGAGAGAGAGAGAGAGAGAGAGAGAGCGCTATCCTCAGCCTAAGGGTTTCTTCAGGGAATAGGAGGCCCCTGGGCTCCTGGCATCTGGGGGCAGCCGCCTTCCCATACCTCTGCTGCCACCCGGTGCAGGAATAAGACATCAGCCTACAAGCTGGGCCAGGCTGCCTTGGAGGCCCTCTAGTGAGAGGTGTGGACAGAGGATGCAGGTCAAATTCCTGCCCTGCAGTCCGGATGCCTACGTAGGGACCCCCATCCCACTTGCTACCACACTCTCGGCCTCACCCTGTGACCCCATGTGTTCGTCCCTGGGGTGTCCCTGGCCTGCTTTCAGCAGAGCTGTCACCCCACCCCCACCGCTGCCCAGTGGCCATCCTCCCCATCCTAGAGGTCATGGGGCTGGGCAGGAGGACAGGGGACCATTTCATTGTCCTTCGGTCTGCCTGCAGGTACGAACGTGGGGTCCCCTCTGAGCGGGGCTCCGCGGCGAGCCTTCGGACATATGAAGAGGAGTGAGCAGCCTGGCTCAGTTCTGGAGGTGGCCGCACGCTCAGAAAATGGAATGACCTCGTCTTCCTCCTTGTCCCAACATCGCCGAGAGGACCCTGAAGGGGAATCTGTGGTTTGCAAAGGAGAAAACTGAAAGCTATGGGTTCGGCGGACATGGCGGAATACAATTCATTTCTTAGGCACAAGACAAAGCTCTAAGTGGCCCTGGCACTCAGGTCAATCCCCAGATCTACCCTCTGTCCGGAGGGGCTCAGTCCTGACAAGGGGTAATGGCCGCAACAGGTCCCACCAGGCTGTGATCTTGCGGGAGGCCAGACCCTCCAAACCAGGGGTGGAGCCTGGCACCCCCTGGTGGCACAATGCAGCCTCTGCAGCCTCATCACCCTTGGTTTGCAAAATGGACCCGGGGGCCTGGGCTCGCCCAAGCAGACCCACCTCCAAATTCGCTTTTGGGATGTAAGCTGTCTTCCAGTGAAGCATTATTGTTCTTCTTGTTACCAGAAATAGGAATTGAGAGAAACATGGGGCGCCTGGGTGGCTCAGTCAGTTAAGCGTCCGATTTTTGGTTTCAGCTCAAGTCATGATCTCACAGTGGTTTGTGAGTTCGAGCCTGCGTTGGGCTTATGGAGCCGTCTTGGGATTCTCTCTCTCCCTCTCTCTCTGCCCCTCCCCGACTAGCGCACGCTCTCTCTCTGTCTCTCTTGGAATAAATAAAAACTTAAAAAAAAAAAAAAGAATTGAGAGAAACAAGGCAGAACACTGACATTTACTGAGATTTGCTTTATCCTATCTTGAGGAAAATAAAAATTCAGAGAGGCTAAAAAGGACTCTTTCCCAGGCTGGCACCAAGCCAACGGCAGAGCCAGGACCTGGATGTCTAAGCCCATCAGATCCTTGGGGTGATGACACCTCCAGTCCTCACACCCCCTACTAGTCATCTCACACAACACGCACACTTCTGGTGTCTTGAACCCGGGCAGCTGAGCCTCAGGAGCAAAAGGTCCTTTACTCCCTACTCAGGCTTCAGCGTGTCATTGACACCCAGCCAGTTACTGCTCCTGGGCCTGAGCTGGGGAGGGGGCTGGGGTTGAGGAAGGGGCGATTAGCAGGGCAGACCTGGCGGCTTCTGGGGGTGGAGGGGAAGCAGTGCTGCTGGGATTGTGCGGGTGGGATTCTAAGCCGGAACTTGAGTTCTAGACAGCCGTGTGGTCTTGGGCAGGTGTCTTCACCCCTGTGAGCCTCGGCCAAAACATGGGAAATTGTAACAATACTTTGACAGCCCCACTTAGGAAAAAGAGTCCAGATTTTGGAGTTCGATTTTGTTTTGTTTTATTTTATTTTATTTTATTTTATTTTAACTTTTTAAAAATTTATTTCTGAGAGAGAAAGAGAGAGAGAGAGAGACAGCATGAGCAGGGGAGGGTCAGAGAGAGGGAGACACAGAAACCGAAGCAGGTTCCAGGCTCTGAGCTGTCAGCACGGAGCCCGATGTGGGGCTCGAACCCACGAACCGTGAGAGCATGATCTGAGCCGAAGTCGGACGCTTAACCGACTGAGCCACCCAGGCGCCCCACTGATGTTGTTTTAAACTCTGGATTTGCCAAGGACGAGTTAGGTGACCTGAGGCTAGATACTTAATATCTCTGAGTTCGTTTCTGAATCTGCACAAGGAGTTTGTTGCAGGGACTCAGCGAGGAGATTGGGCTTGGAGCACGTTGGAAAATTTGAGGCTTAACAACTGCTGGTTTTATTGGTGCCTGGGGACGGAGCTCTGGGGAAATGCGTCTGGCACCGGCTACCCTCATGCAGATCCGATTCCCCTGACCCCAGTCACAACGGTGCTCGAGCTCACACTCAACACGGGCGGGGAGTGGGCTTCGCGCTGCCTAGGCCCCCACTCCTTCCCACACTGCCTAGTTACCTAAGGATCCGCTCCTGTTCCCACTTGGTTCTAGACACGGCCTGGAAAGGAAGTCCAGACTCTGTCCTGAAGTCTCCCAGCCACAGCCTCAATCTTACATGCTGAGGGATTTCCTTTGAGAATTCCAGTTACTCCCTGGGAGGCCTGGGGAGCTGTCCCAGGGCCTTCCACCGGAGCCCTTCAGTCATCCTGGGGTCCTGGAACCCACCAACCTCTGGTGCCCAGAGGCGGGAGGGGGCCCACAGGAGACTTACCGCGGTTCACTGTTACGCCACTGGTCCGGCACCCACAACGCTGCCCTGCCCCCCTCCCAGGCCTGGCCCCAGTGCTGGCGTTGTGGGTACCAGGGAGACGGTGGGAGGAGGGGTGAAGGCAGGGGAGCGAGAGAGGCTGACAGGAGGCGGGGACTCTGGGGGGGCTGAGGACTATAAAGGGGGTACGGCTGAGGGCCAGGGCACCCATCAGCGCCCGCTCACTCAGGACTCAGGGTAAGTGGTCTCCGCTGGGGTTTAGGCCAGCCTCTGCAGGCTCCTTGAGCCTGGGGGGTGGGGCAGGGAGGACTTGCTGTTTTGCAGAGCAAGGGTGGGTGTCGCGAGGTCTGAGGGCCTGCTTGGGGCTGGCTCTACATCTGGCTCTACATCTGGAAGACCAGTCTGCTGACTAGAAGGCAGAAATGGTGTGTGGGGAGTGGGTGGTGGCCATGCGCACAAATGTGAGTACTGTGACCTCGTGGGTGACGGGGTCCGAGTGTGCAACCATGTCTATTGGCTAAGGGTGACACAGGCAACGGCGTCCTCCCTGGGACCTGTACCTGGATGTCTACCGTGGTGGGGGAGGGGGGTGGCAGACCCATAGGGGTGGGTTTCCCTCCTTGAGTTCCCAAGTTCATTCTGTGTGCTCCCATTCAGTCGGTGAGCACCCACCGCGTCTCCTCCTCAGACCGCGTCATCCCACCCTGTGTCTGTCTCCTCTGAGCCACAAGGCCCTGGATGTCACCAGTCCTGGGTCTCCTGTCTCGTGTCCCCCACCTTCTCTGCCTCGACTGTGCCAAGGGCCTGGCTGAGGTCTGGCTGCTGGGCAGCTCATGGCCCAGCCGGCCGTGCTCACTGGGGACAGTGTCTAGCAGGTGGGGCAGTCGGGTCCAAATAGCCCTTCACTCTGCCTCTTCGTCCCCAGGCTTGGAGAAATGGGCGATGGGTCCCGGGTTCGGGCAAGCGGGCTCTGTTCTGCCTCTACCTGCCCGCTCCTTGTTCCGCAGATGCCTGTCGCCGGCCGCTGCCTCTTGCTGCTGCTCCTGTCTGCCTGTGTGGCTCTGTTGCTGCAGCCACCGCTGGGTGCCCGGGGGGCCCCGCTGGAGCCAGTGTATCCGGGGGACAATGCCACGCCGGAGCAGATGGCCCAGTACGCGGCTGAACTCCGCAGATACATCAACATGCTGACCCGGCCCAGGTGTGCGCGAGCGAGAGGGAGCGAGACCCCCGTCCCTGCGGCCTGGCCCACGAGCCCAGCCCCTTCCTTGCTCTTGGGGAAAAGTCTCTACTGGCCCTGGGTGGGATGGTGCCCAAGGGTGGGCATGAGGCCGGCGGGCTGGCCCCTGGGCACGGGTCTTCCCGCCCCCTGCCTCTCCCCTCCCAGGTACGGGAAAAGGGACCGAGAAGAAACACTGGACATCTTGGAGTGGGGCTCCCCCCATGCAGCTGCCGCCAGGTAGGTTTGCTTCCCCCCGTGTGTGCCCAGTTCCCTGGGGCTGAAATGGGGGTGGGGGAGGGGAGAACACAGGCCCAGGGCTGGCCTGACGTGTCCACCTCCACTATATCCTGCCCTCCCCTCATAGGGAACGCAGCCCGATGGACGGGTAATGCCACCGCCTGCTTCCTCTGACTCCAAGGGCAGTGCTGGCCCAGCTCTCCCCTCTGTGCCCTTGGCAGTGGCCAAAGCTCGCTCCCTGCTCCCTCTCCCCGCCCTCCCCCCCCCCAGACTAAATAAAGCAAATCAAAGTCATAGCATCTCTGTGTCTCTGTGGACCCCTTTGGGGGCAGGGGCAGGCCGCATGCTCAGGAGAGAAAGGAGGAGGGGAGGGAGGCAAAGAAGGGAAAGGAGGGTATTGTCCATAATCCAGAACATCTGTAGGGGCCTCAGAGCCCTTTGGCTACTCTTCCCCACCTCACAGAGGGGCGGGCCCAGGGGGAGGCAGGGACTCCCTCAAGGCCACTCAGCAAGTCAGTGAGGCTTGAATCTTCCCATTTCAACACTTCAGACTTTCCTGGTCAACAGTCTGATGACAGCCCTGTCCCTAAACATACCCTCTCTCCCACCAATTCTTTCCTCTTGCCCAGGCAACAGGTGAAGTACTAATTTATACTAAAGTGTCCTTGACACAGGGGCAGGGGCAACGGCCCAGGCCTGTGGAATGACTGGGGCTAAGTCACCAGTTGCATCAGTAGCATCAGAGCCACCCTCCCCTGGACCGGTCAGAGACGTGTCACTATGAATGTTCAGTAGAAGCACGGCTCATCGGGGTGGGGGCGGGGGGAGCATGGGGCCCAGCAGAAGCACGGGCCAGTGACGGGGAGGGATCTGGAGACGGAGTCGTGTGCAGACTGTTGGGAAAAGGCGCATTCAGCCCTCCCAACAATCCGGTGGGTGAGGGAGATACTGTTATCTTCATTCTCCAGAGGACGAAACCGAGGCTCAGAGTGGTGCAGCCCCTCATCCAAGACCCTGCACAGATAGCAAGCTAATAATACGGGGCCACGGCACTGACTATAGAATCAGTTGCACTTGGGTCCGATTCCAGGATCCGCCACTTCCTGTCTGTGCGCTTTGGGGCAGGGGGATAACCTCTCTGAACGTCAGCTTCCTCATCCGTAGAGCAGGAGAAATGACAGGGTGGCAGTGAGCGTGACGCGAAATAACGTGTAGAAAGCACTTAGCGTGGTCCTCGACCCTGGTAGGTGCTTAGTAAATGAAGAAACGTGTGTTTCAAACACGTGAAGCTGCGCTTTCCAGAAGAGGGTGACTCCACTCGGCTCCTGGATGCGGCTCCAGAGGGCGGGCTTTTGGTGACAACGAGGAACCCTCTTAGAAGAACCAGAAACGTAGAGAGGACTCATCCTAAGAAGTAGTGGAGTCCCGGTGTAGGACCTGGTGTAGCCGCTGCAGGAGGGGTGGCCGCTGGGGACGTTCGGCCTTCTGGAAGGAGGCTGGATTAGCTGAGAGTCCCAGCCACCCCCCAGGAGTCCGGTCTGTGGCTTCCACGCTCTGGTTCCAGAGCCTGAGGCCCCGGATCTTGCCCCAGGGAGGCCTGCACTGAGGATGAGGCTCGGGTCAGGTGGCGTTCTCCAGCCCCTGCCCTTCTTGGGCACCCTGAGTAGGTGGGGATGGGGTAGTGTGTGTGTGTGTGTGTGTGTGTGTGTGTTGTGTGTGACAGAGAGAGACAGAGAGCAAGAGAGACTGGGAGGGAGGGAGTGTGTCTCTTTCCCTTTGCCTGGGGCTGGAACCACCTGTCATAGCAGAGGTGGGTCCTGAAGAGACAATTAGAATCAGTTCCTGGAGGAGCGCCTGGGTGGCTCAGTCGGTTAAGCGTCCTAACTTCAGCTCAGGTCACGATCTCACAGTTCGTGGGTTTGAGCCCTGCGACAGGCTCTGTGCTGACAGCTCAGAGCCTGGAGCTTGCTTCGGATTCTGCGTCTCCCTCTCTCTCTGACCCTCCCCTGCTCACGCTGTCTCTCTTTCTCTCTCTCTCAAAAATAAATCTAAAAAACATTTTAAAAAATTAAAACAAAATCAGTTCTTGGAATAGCCTCTTTCGCCTCCAGACATGTTCCGCCGGAAGTGATGGGGTTGTGGATCTGGCGGATGACAGGGTCCACCTTCTTGGGCTCAGCACCTCACACTGACCCCAAGACAGAGACATCACAAACGTGTTTCCCCTCAAGCCTGGCTGTGTCTGGAATGTGTGAAAGTGAAACCAGGCCCTAAAAAGGCACCGGGCTGGAGGGGACGCAGCTATGAGGCAAATGCAGGGCGGGGGGTGATTCTCAGCCCCGAGAGGGGGGATGGGAGCGGGCTGGTTTCAGCAGAACAAAGTCTGAGTTTGGATGACGGGGGTGGAAGCCCCAGAGTTTTCTCTGGCAGCTAAGGGGATCGGCTCTGAGCAGGGAGAAAGGTAGACACTTCCCGGGGGCAGGAATTAGGATCCCGCTCAGGACACACTTGCCCTTGCCACTGTCCCTGCCAGGCCCTCCGATGGCCACCAGCCCCCAGACGGGAGTAGTGCCACCCTCACCCCCAGCTTCTCACAGGCCCTGGCTGCGCTCCTCCCTGTTGCCCTGCTCTGGTCATTGCCAGATGGGCTGAGGAGGACCCGCAGGAAGAAGCAGGACATTTTACCCTGAGGGGCAAGCACAGGCACTGCGGCTTGTTCCGCTGCCAACACAGACATCCGGGCTAGCATCAAAGCTTGTGTGTGTGGTTGGAGAGAAGGTCGTGGCTGAAGCCCCTCCTATGAGGTTGCTGAGACCCACTCCTCTCACCTCTGCTCGCCCTCTAGTTACAGACCCCTCTCCCCAGGGAGCGTATGTGTGTAAGGTGCGGGCAGGTGACTGGGCTGCAGGGAGGAGGCGGGGAAGACCTGCAGTCTTTTTTTCTCACAGCAGGCACTCCAGGGTCCCCTCTCCCCCTTGAAGGACAGGTCCCCTTCTGCCTATAGCCCCCAGAAGTCACTCCCCAGAAGTCACCAAAGCAGTAGAAAGATTTCTCTTTATTGTTCTCACTGGGGGTGGGGGAGGTGGACAGGCAAGAGGTAAGGCTCCCCGCGGAATACAAAGCCGGTCAGCGAGGAGGCTTGAGCCAGGCATCTGGAGGTGGAGGCCCAGCCTGGAGAAGGAAGTCCCTGTGGCCCTGATATCCCGCCTCCCCCGCACCCCCCCCCAGCCCCCTCAGGATTTCCTGTCCCTCCAGCCCAACCTGCCCCCAGCTCTGCGGCTCGGATCCAGCCTGCCCAGGCTCTCCTACCTGGGGCCCTGGGAGGGGGTCAGCGGTTGGGGTTTCCTGGTGTTCTGCTGGGGGGTCGTGGCATTCGCTGGTAGCGGTTTCACAGTGTTTGCTGGTGGGGTTTCTGCGGTGGTCGCGGCATTCTTGGGGTTTTTTAAGTATTTAGGTTTCTTGCTGTCCTTCGACTTCACGCTGGGGAACTCGTCTTTGTACAGATCACCAGGCGGCCAGGAACCATGGGTGGGGGTGCGGGTGGCGTCCGCTTTCTCACCCCACCCCGCCCTCTCTCCCTCCCTCCCGCTCTCTCCCCCGCCCACCTGCTGTTGAAGAGCTTCTCCAAGTACTTGTTGAAGTGGGCGAAGTTGGACAGCCACTCGGCCGCCCGAGGCCCGGGGGGGCTGCGACACTTGCAGCTCCTCCCCCCGAGGGCGTCCCGGGGGCCGCAGCAGCGGCTGCACCCTGCACAGCAGGGCCAGCACGCACGCGCAGCGCAGAGCAGGCGTCTGGGGAGGGGAGAGCAGACAGAGTCGCCGAGTGTCACGTGACCTCCCTTCCCGCCCGGGGGGGACCCGTGGCTGGGTGGCTGAGCCCGGCACCTGCGCTCACGTTCCGGGGCGCGCGGCTCCCTCCGGGACGCACACAGGGACTGCCCGGTGCCCGCGTGTCCCGGCCGAATGGTATGCAGTGGGACATGCGCAGTGATGCACATAAGCGCACGAAGCACCGGGGACACCCGGAATGGAGGGGATGAACGGGGTGGGGGGCGTGGCGCACCTTCAGATGGACCCAAGAAGGCTGCATGGAGCCACGGGTCAGCTCCCTAACGTCGCCCACGTCTTCCGCAGCTCCTTGCTCACCCCACTCCAGCCTCTCTCGCCTCCTTGCTGCTCCTCAAAAAAAAAAAAAAAAAATTCCGGGCGGTTCTCTGCCTGGAGGACTTCCTCCAGGTCTCTGCGCGGCCAACTTCCTCCCCTCCTCTCGCAGCGGCTCAAAATCAACCTCCTAAAAGGGTCCTACGCTGATCCCCTATTTAAAGTTGCAACCCATCCCTTCGTCTTGTTCTACGTTCCCCCTCCATCTCACCGTTCACTTACTATATTCAATATTTTAAAAATTGTCTTCATCTCTCCCAAGAGGCACACCGCCCCTCCCCGCCCCAGCTACTCCCCCGTCAGTGTAAGCACCATCACACCTGAGCTTTTTGCCTGTTTTGCTCACTGATGTAGCACAAGCACCTAGAACAGTGCCGGACGCTTCACAGGTGCTCAACAAAACATGTTAAATGAATGACCAATAGGGGCTCCTGGTTACTCAGTCGATTAAGCGTCTGACTTCGGCTCAGGTCATGAACTCACGTTTGTGAGTTCCAGCCCCTATCAGGCTCTGTGCTGACCGGTCAGAGCCGGGAGCCTGCTTCAGATTCTTTTTTTTTTTTTTTTTTGGTTGTTACAAATAGTTTATTGTCAAATTGGTTTCCACATAACACCCAGTGCTCATCCCAAGTGCCCTCCTCCATGCCCATCCCCCCTCCCCCCCACATCCATCAGTCTTCAGTTTTTGTTGAGCCTGCTTTAGATTCTGTGTCTCCCTCTCTCTCTGCCTCTCCCCTGCACCTCCCCTGCTTGCGTTCTGCCTCTCTCTCAAAAATAAATAAATATTTTTAAAAAATGAATGACTAATACAGCCACCTACTGGAGTGCCAGCCCAGGGATCCCCACATATGCCCCCAGCTGTGCAGAGAATTTTGTGCTGGTAACCCACGGGCACATTGATGATTCACCTGCTATGATGCCCATTCACTTAACTCACACTGTCCAGAGCGTCTGGGACGCTCAACCCTTTCTTGACCAGGAACTCCCCTCATCCCCACCCCGCAAAGCAGGGACAGGAAATCCTGGCAGCTTGTCCTGGCCATCGGATTGGCAGAGGGGGGCTGCCCTGGCCTCACTCCTTCATGCCCTTAGTGCCCTGGGGAAGGGCCCTCAGTGCCAGCCTCCATCCCCAAGCTCCTGGAGAGCACAGCTGACAGGGGTCCTGGACTTGGCCATCAGACATTACCATAGTTCTGGGCAGGTGCAGAGCGGCACAGCCAAAGGGTATCTGTCAAGGACCTCCGGGGCTCTTTATATTCCTTCAGATCCACGCCCCCTCCCCCCCAACTAAGGTCCCCGCCCCGTCCCCCCAGCTTGGCCTCCTCCTGCCCCTGTGTCATAACCTGCGAGCTGGGAACAGGGAGAAAGTGGGGGTGGAAGCACATGGGCTCTCAGCTGTCCCGACCAGGGCGCAGCTCCTGCCAGGGGGCGCATAGGTGTGGGCGGCGCAGGCGGGAGGCACTGGGAGTATGGCCACGTTTTGCTATGAGTCTAAAGATCCTAGGGAGGGACTGTCTCTGGGGTGGAGAAGGGGCTGTGCTTTGCCCAGGGAGGGGGCTCTGCTGAGAGACCAGGTGCCCTGCCCACCCAGCTGGGGCCTCGGCACCCCTACTCCCGGCTTCCGAGCTGCTGGCAGGGACAGGGGTGAAGTTAGGGTTTCTGCCTTCAGACTGCAGGCCGCACTGCTCACCCTGGAGATTTCCCCGGCTTGTCCAGCCGCCTTCGAGGCCCTGACGGGAGGCCCGCAGAGCTTTCTGACATGGGGTGGGCCTCGGCTGCTGAATGATGAATGATGATGAACTCAGGCCTGGAGCTGCCTCAGGTCACAGAGCTTTGGCTGTGCGGCCTGTCAGGGTCTCTCTACCTGCTCAACATTGCTGTTTTTCTGGGGCGGGGTTGTAAAAAGTGGGCTGAAGCTTTTTCATGCCAACCCCTGTCCCCCCCATGAAGGGACACAGTAGGAAGAGCAGGGGCTTCTGGGTAGGACTCCTCGCTTTACCACTTCCTGGCTGTGTGATCCTGATCAAGGGACATTATCTCCACTGAGCCTCCGCATCCACATCTGTGAAATGGGGCTGCTCGCACCAATAGCCTTAGGGCTGTTGTGAGTGTTGAGTGGGATGATGGAGCTGAAGCCCTTGAGCAGCTCCTAGCTCTCAATGATGACATATGTGAGCTCCTCTGCTCAGGAAGGCACCCTCTCCCCCGCTCTTCACGTCTCCCTTGGTGGGAGGGATGAGAAACTCAATGTCCATGTCTTTGAAGTTTATGTGATGTCTTGGTAGCCAAGTGAGACAGGACTTTATTTCCACGGAGCCGAGATTCTCAAGAAAAAGAAATGAGATTCCTATGATAAAACTCCATCGTACACATTGGGAGGAGAGACATATAGTGTCTTTTTTTTTTTAAGTTTATTTATTTATTTTGAGAGAGAGAGGGAGAGAGAGAGAGCTAGCATGCCCAAGCTCGAGCGACGGCAGAGCAGAGAGAGACTCCCAAGTAGGCTCCGTGCTGTCAGCACAGAGCCTGACGTGTGGCTCAAACCCACGAATTAAGAGTTGGATGCTTAACTGACTGAGTCACCCAGGCGCCCTTTTATTTCACTTCAGCACAAGCCCACTGTTGATGACCCCATTCCTAAAAGAGCTCAGATGACGTGTCCTCTTGTAGCCTTGGCTTTGAAGACCCAAGCTGCCTTCACAAACCCCAAGGCTTTTCCACAGTTACCGAGGACTCTCTGTCCCTCACTCTCTTCGACCCCCTCACTCATTCCAGGAACTATCAAATTTTGGGAGATGGTGTTCATCTACCCTCCTTCTTGGCACAGAAGAAGAGCAAATGCTTGATGGGGTGAGCAGGCTGGGGCAGGAGGCAGAAAGCACTGAGTATTATTATCACAATCACAAAGTATTATAACAGCCCTGTAGAGTCCATATTTATATACTAATAACTGGTTGTCACTGCAGTGGCTCATACCAGTTACCGGGAGAAGCCCTCTGTTGCAGCGTTTGTAAGTTTTAGTGACACTTTGCAGGCATCCTCAACTCCTTTTGCCTTTGAGGAAACAGGCTCAGAGAAGTTATGAGACGACTCATAAATATGAGTGGGGCTCAGACGCAAGCTCAGGACTGTCTCGGATCTGGGGAAGCAGTCATCTTCTTGGACAGCTACCCCGTCTCTGTCCCTCGGGATTCAGGCCATCTGCAATTCGGAGTCCCCCCTAGACCACTTCCCAGTCCCTTGGCCTGTCAGCCACTCCTGGCTCTGAGTGGGGTTTCTCACCATGCTCTGCACCCGTTCCCCCCTCCATCTGCTTGGCTCTGTTTCTCCTAGAAATCTTTTTGAGTAAACTCTTTCCTGTTCCTCCAGGTCTGGTGGTCAAGACACAGGCACTGGTATCAGAGTGACCTGGGCTCCACGCCTGACATGTAGCTGGTTGGCTGCGTGTCCCTGGACAAGTCACTTTGCTTCTCTGAGCGTGGTGTCCTCAGGCACGGGGAGAAACACCAAAGCTAGGTCTTGGGGCTCTTGGGAGATGAAGCTGAGAGAAGGGTCCTCAGGCTTCCGGCCCCAAGTCCTCCTTGAGTTTTGTGAGTTGCTCCAGGACTCTTCAGAGAAATCCCCTCTTTCGTTTAATCCATCTTAAATTGGATTTTTACTTGCTACCAAGCCAAACCAAAGCAAACTGAAAAACCTTCAGCTAACAAACCTTCCATTATTTCCTGGATTAAACCCAAATTTCTTAGCATGACGTTTGAAGTCGTTCACAATGCGACCACAGCCCAATTAAAAACAAAACTTTCAAAAACAACTTTATAGAAGTATAATTTAAACACAATAAAATTCGTCTGTTTGAAGTGTACAGTCGGATGAGTTTAGACAAATGCGTAACCAGCCCCACGGTCAAGATGCAGAACGTTTCCATCGCCTGAGCTGGTTCGCTCCTGCCCCTTTGCAGTTCATCTGGCCCCAAACGATGACTGATTTGATCTCTATAGATTCATTCTGCCTGTTTTAGACTTCACGTAAATGGCATCAGTCTGTTCTTTTTGTGTCTGGCTTCTTTCACTCAACATAATGTTTTTGACATTCCTCGGTATGGCCAGGCATATCAGCCATTTGTTCTTTTTTAAAAAAAATTTTAATGTTTATTTATTTTTGAGAGAGAGAGAGAGTGAGCAGGGGAGAGGCAGAGAGAGAGACAGACACAGTATTCGAAGCAGGCTCCAGGTTCTGAGCTGTCAGCCAAGAGCCCGACACGGGGCTCGAACCCACAAACTGGGAGATCATGACCTGAGCCGAAGTCGGAGGCTTAACCCACTGAGCCACCCAGGTGCCCCCATTTGTTCTTTTTTATTGCCGAGTAGTACTGTTCCTTGATGAGGATGTACCACAATCAGTTTATCGCTCCCCTGTCCTGGATGTTTGCATTTCCATCCACTCTCTTTAACCACATCCCCTGCTCATGGACGGGTTCTTCCCTCAACGTACCTGTCTGACACTCCACCTGTTAAGACTCCAGTGGCCCCCTGAACAGCTCTGCACTTTCATACTCCCCGCCCCCCAGCCCTTGCTCGTGCTCCTCCTTCTTTCTGGAATGAGCGTCTTCCACTCTTCTGCCCGGGACAGTCCCACGTGGGACTCAGTCCTGGCAATTCCTCTTCTGCGAAGCCTCCCTGGGCCCCTCCCCTCCTGTATATAAGATATAGTCATGATCTTCAAAGGACCTCACAGTAGTGGGAATAGGTAGTTATTGAACGGAATAGTTAATATATCAAGAGCTATCTACCAAGATACCACCTCTTGGAAATCCCTGTTAGAAAGAAGGTTTTAATCCCCTTTATGAGCAGAGTGGGGACTCTCTGCTTGGATACATATTTTGGCAGAGTTGGAAGGGAACTCATGAAATGAATTCCAACTCCCAACCTCCCATTTTATAGATGAGAAAACCAAGGCCAATAGCCAGGTTTTCTGCACTCGAGGAGCCAGAAGGCTCCTGCATTAGAGCATCAGTGCTAGCCGCTCTGCAGAACTGCTCAGCTGTTCCCAAGGCCAGGTTCAGATGCCAAGTTCATAAAAGATTTAAGATACATTACCAAAAGTACTTTAATCGAGTCTAGATAAATTCAAGATTACTTTAAGCTGTGATGGATAACAGCGAAGGATTAGCCAGAAAGACTACAAATTGTTTCTAGATGTTTATTTCTTGTGATGCTGATAATTTTATGCACTGTCTTAAATTAAGTCAAATTTAAATGTTATGTAAGTGCAGCAGTTTTGTGAGTTATCATATTTTTGTAGACGGGAGAATAATTTATGGAAAACTAGGCAAGTTTCTTTACTAACAAAACCTGCTAAAGCTTCGCTCTGCCACTTGCATGCTGTGCGTTCCGGGCAGGCAAGTCACTGAACTCATCTAACCTTTCATTTCTTCATCTTTGAAGAAATGAAAGCCAAAAATAGTACCTATGAAGCAAGGTCCAGGATCTACGGTGGATTTGGGGCCAAATCTCAGCTCCACCGCTCAGCAGTGGAAATGCCTTTGGGCCAATTGCTTAATCTCTGTGTACCCCAGTTCTTCATCTGTAAAATGGGGTCATAGTAGTCCACATCTCAACAAACTGTTATGAGGATCAAAGGCACGTATACGTGCAAGGAGACTGGAACTGTGCCTGGCGGAGGGTTCACCAATGGCAGCTGTGGGGCAGCTGATGGTTGGAGCCCAGAGCGGCAGCCCACAAGTGCTGGATACAACTTTGAATTATGAATAAGCTTTCTGAAAAATGAAAGGATGCAAATCTAAGCAGTGAGGTGAACTGAATAGGCAAATGCCCCGGACACAGTGGAAAGAAACGAGCTACCCCATTTCTCCTAATTTCGTACTATCTCCCCTCCTTCCCCATCGAGAGTGGAATTGGGCCCATCTGGCCATCTGGCTAAGGAAGTAGGAGGCTGGGGCACATCGGTGCTGGCAGAGAAGTGTAACGGCAGGCACCAGAGATGGCTCAGGGAAGCAGGCTTTGCGTGTTAGCTGTGACCCTGAAAGTGGTGACCTCGGAGAGGAGAGTGCACAAGGGGAACCCCACCCCCACCCTGTGTGGCTAAACCCCGATGCAGAGGGCAGGAGAAGGTCCTGGTGGGGAGGCTTGGAGCTGAGCAGTTGAAAACAAGCAGGGCTGGGGGGCAAAGAGCCGTTGCTGTGTGTGTCGGGGGCGGGGGGACAGAGAACGAATCTGGGGCTGGGGCCTCCCTGCCTCCTAGGGAAGGGGCCGTGGCCAGGGCATGTCCTGAGTAACCTGGCTCCCTTGCCATGGTTCACAAAGCACTTTTATGTGGGTCATCCCATCCAGTCTACACAGAACACATGAGACGGATATTACCCAGCCCAGGCCGAACGACTCGCCTGAAGTCACCCAGCGAGCCGCCCTAATGATCTCCACGGCCCCTGTACCTTCTGTCTCTGCCTCAACCCACTCTGCAAGTGCTTCCTTGGCCCAGGGCATGAGTGCATGCGTGCACGCCCGCACATGCAGCCCTCTTCCAGGTCACCAGTTCAAGCAGGGACGCTCCTCTCTCCTTTCTTTCTGTCTCTACATGACTCAAGTGCCTCACACAGTCCGCAGGGCATATTTTCCCACTGTCTACAGCCTCCCTCCGCTCTCTCCCCCTTTGGCCCCTCATCCCTGCCTGTCTGGGGCCCCGGGAAGCAGTCCGAGGCATAACTGGTTTAGGAGGGTCTCCAGCAATGGATTTGGGTGATTGGGGTGGCTAGCAAGACTCCCTCCCTCGCTTAGCGTCCGCATTGCCTGTTGCAAGTTCGTCCCCACTCTGGTGATGGGCGCCCTATTCCTGCCCCCCCCCCCGATACAGTGTCCACAGCAAAGCCCTTGGCACCCTGGTGGGGGAAATGGAGGAAGAGAAGTGGGTGGCACAGATAGGGCTGGGCATGATGCCACTAATGGTTGTGTGGGCAGCGGGAAGAGGACATACTATGCACACCAGATACCTGGGGGTCCAGCAGCCCTGGGAAGCCCCATCCCGAGGAGGACCTGAGGTCAGCTATGGGCACACCAGATACCCGGAGGCAGAGACTAAACATCCACTGCCCAGATGGCACCTTGCTAGAGCCTGTTTGACCCAGACCCAACGGGAAACATTTTCGGAGCACTTTCTGTGTGCCTTGCACTGTGGCAGCCACCCTACAGCTGTCCTCTCCCAAGGTGGAGGCTGTTATGCCCATTGTACAGATGAAAAAGTTGAGACCCAGAGAGGTAATGTAACTGGCCTAGGACACACACACAACACACACACATATATATGCAGTGAGAGTTTTAAACTTTTACTTTTTATTTTTTTATTTTTATTTTTTATTGAGAGATACAGCCAATAGGAAAGATTTCCAGAACAAGACTGGCAAGTTGCAGGGGTGGGGGTCCGATCTGGTGGGTGTTAAGTAGACTTAGCATAGCTGTTGGCGGCCCCTGCTGGCCCTTAGTGGCAGTGTAATGTCACTGTACACCGGGCCGGATCTGCCTGAAATTCAGAAGAGCCGCTCTGAGTTTTATTTCTCCCTGTGTCCTGATTTCCAAAGGCCTGGGATGAACATCCACCAGAGAGAAACCTTGATTATAGGGGAAGCAGAGACACTACCTGCACCTTGTGACCTGCGGAGGCAGGGAGGAAGATGGAGCTCATTACAGACCACAGAGAGGACTCTGTCCCCTTCACCGTCCCCCCCTTCCCCCCCCACCCCAGAACAATGGGCATTGCGGACCTTCCAACCTCTTTCCCTTCTCAGCTACTTTATCTCCCACCAGTAGTAACTCTTAATCCCTGGGGACCACTTACTGCACCTCTGTTACGACATTCAACTATACCACCAGGCACTGCCCCCTCCCCCATCTCGACCCCAAACTGAGCTCCAGGAGATGAGGAGTCACTGAACCTGGCATGAGAGCTGGCATCTGACTTGGTATTATGGAAACCTGCATCTTGTCTGAAACAGAATAGGAGCATCCTACTCTGCATTAAGAAATTCTTCTCCCCACACCAGAACCTCACCGGGCTGCTGTGAGAATCCGCTTATCCATTGTAAGATCCTAAAAAGATGTGAGGGGCTGGCATTCTGTAAGGCCCTTTTAGAAAGATACTTGTTAACTGACTACTGGGAGTGTGCATATGGGGAAAGCAGCTGGTAAAAATGACAAATTGGGCTCCACTTCCCTAGTGGGGCCAGAGTCTGGGATTCCACCTTGTCTTGAGGATCCTGTATGGAAATGAAGGTTTGTTATGGGTTGTGATGGCATAAGAGTTGCCTGATTGAGAAGAAGTAATTAATATTTTGGAGGGATTCAAGATCCTTCCACTTCCCCACCAAATGCAATGAGCTGGGTGATTCTCTGCCCAGAAATGGACAGGTGACAGTGGTAGGTAGCCTTCATAATGGAAGTGGACTTTTTTTTTTCTGAGTTGAATTAGGAGGCTCTTCTGGTTTGAGAGCTGAGGAGAGGGTTGGAAACTGAAGCCTGCAATTCCAGTCTTCACCATATGGGGTCGCTAACTACCTTTCTTCTCCTCAGTCAGGGCGGAGAGCACCCATGCCCAGTCTCTTCAGCAGACTTTGGCCTTATGTTGTGGCTTTTCCCTATACCTATATGACCAAGAGCCCTCCAGAGCTCAGGGGCGAACTGAGTCTCTTGGGGCCCCGGGGCCAGTCTCTTGCTTCCTGGATGGATTTGCAAGTCAAGCTCATTTCTGAGATTCCCAAGCAAGATTCCAGGATGCAGTCCATTTTTCTCTCTCTCTTTTTAAAAATGTTTATTTTGAGAGTGAGAGTGTGCATGCACAAGTCAGGGAGGGGGAGAGAGAAAGGGAGAGAAAAAGAATCCCAAGCTGGCTATCAGCACAGAGCTGGACTTAGGGTTTGTTCTCACGTGAGCATCATGATCTGAGCTGAAATCTAGAGTCGGACAGTTGACCGACTGAGCCACCCAAGCGCCCCCTTTTTTCTTTCTTTTTAAAGATTTTATTAGGTAATCTCTACACTCAAAGTGGACTCAAACTCACAACCCAGAGATCAAGAGCCGCAGGCCCCAACACTGAGACAGCCAGGAGCTTTGGTCCATTTCTGATATTAGGACCCCAACTAACAAGAAGGAATATTCTGGAAGGCAATTAGAGGGGGGTGGGAGAACACCGAGGTTAGAGAGATAACCTAGCCAAATGCTAGGCTCTTTGAACCAAGGGTGGTCTCCAGGGTGAACCTCCAAGTATTCAAGGCCATACACTATCTTTTACTAGCAGGTCTGGGGTGGAGCCAGAGCCCGGCGAAGGCAGGCAACGAACTCGGTTTAACACTTTACTTCTTGAGATGGAACTCTGGAAGGATAGCGAGTTACTTCTTTTATATCCCGTAGACAGGGGTTTGGACTAGCTCTCCGATCCAGACTTAAAATAAGATCTCAAACTACTCCTCGAAGACATTACCCCCCACTTTTTTTTTTTGCAAATTCTTGCAGAGCGTCTGGGATCCCGCTATCCACCATTCGATTCCTTCGAAGCTGCCCCTGAGCCCGAGACCCTCTGGGGAGGGTCTCTTGCCCCTTGGGGATCTCCCTAAACTCCTCCTTTTCCTTTTCCGAAGTGGGGAGCAGGACAGCGAAGGGGCGGGTGGGGGGGAGTGGGAAGGCGAGGCAAGCCCGAAATTGGACCGCGGGTCTCCGCTGAGAGAAGGGAGCACTTTTTCACCATCGCCCTTTTAAGGGATCGCTGGGCGCCGAGGGACGCCGGTGGGTACAGGTCCCAGCCTGTGCTTCCCCGAGTGGAACGACAGCAGAGGGTCTTGGGCTGTGCGGTGTCTCCCAAACCACTGCCTCCCCGCCTACCCTCTAGCCGCCCGGGAAGACTACTTTCTCTGGCCTTTCCCGCGCGGTGCGTGTCCCCCTCCCTTCCTCTCCCCTCTCGGTCTCCGCCCCCTCGCGCAGAGGAGGCCTCGCCGCTTTAAGAGCCTGGGTAGCGATTGACAAGCAATAAACGCGGAGAGCCGGGCTGCGCCGGAGCCGCACCGAGCTACGGGCTCCCCCGGGCGCAGGTAGGAGCCCCCCGAACCCTGGGCCAGCGCGCACCCCGAGGCCCTGGTTTCCTCTTCGTGCAGGTACAGCACTTGGAGCCCTATTTTCTGGGTCCGGTTCCCCCGGGTCCTTTCCCTCAGGTCCGTCCCCTCCCTCTCCACCTCCCTCCTCCCTTCCTCTCTCAGGGGGCTCCTAGGGAGAAATCAAATCCCGCGGCCCCTTGATGCTGCCCCCGCGGTTAGGGCTCTAAAGTGACGTCGGGCACCGAGGCTGGTGAGCCGTGCGAGGCTCCGGTATCCGCGAGGCCTCTTCGGGGGCTGCGCGGATTCGGGGGACTTTGGAGCTGGGCATTACGTAAGAACCGCGCTGTTAGCGCTTCCGGGGGGTGGGGGCGCGAGGCAGAGGTTGCGTGGGTCCCCGTGGCCCCTCAGACCCCCCTGCGGAGGTCAGCACCCCAATCTTCCCGGTGAGGGGGTCCTGGGAAGGGGGGCGCGCTGCTTCTTCCGCCTCCCAGGCTGTAGCCGGGGTGGGTCGGGGTCGAAGGCCAGGGTTAGGGCCTGGAGACCTGGGAGGGGATCAGTGCCAGGAGCGAGGAGCCGGGGTCAGAAAGTTAGGTCAACTAAGGGGGCGGGGGAGAGTGAGGACGGGGGCGGGGGGCATCCATTCAGTGACCTCATCCCCGAGTCTCCCGCGGGCGCGCTTGCAAAGAGCCCTCTTTGATAGCTCGCAACACGCCCCCCTTCCCCCAGGTCCTAGCGCCCAGCGGGTTAGGGTCGGGCTGGTGGGGCTGGGTCTGTCGGATTGTCGGTGCGTGCGGGTCCGCACGTCTCTAGACCCCCATCCTTCAGCCTGTCTACCCCTCCCCACGACCTATCGGTCTTCAAAGCTCCTTTGTCAGACCTTTCTCCTCAACGTCTCTTTGTACGTGTACTCATGGAGGGGGTGGGTGGATGGGAGGTAGGAGGAAACCTCCCCTTCTCGCGGCAGGTCCGCATCACCTACGGCCCCTGGGTGGTGTGGAGAGTCTGGAGGTAGGGGTGCGAGGACACCGAGGCCCAGGCTTTCGGAAGCCGAGGTGAGCGTTCCCAGAAGCCTGGGCCCCGGACCTTGGCCCAGAGCCAGCCTGGCTTGCCTGGCACTGCTGTTCTCCTGTGGGCACAAGCCAGGCCCCGCCCTCCCAGAGGCCTGGGTGGGGGTGGGGAAGAGCTAGCCGATGCTGTGGGAACTGATTACCCACAGAAGAACCCAGGCAGGCTGGGCAAGACTCCAGGGGACAGGATCTTCCCTGCTTCTTCTCACCTTCTGCTCTCTAAGGAAGGAGGATGTCTGGAATCCTCTCTGCCAATAACTGTCGGGGAGACAGGGGAGAATGTCCCAGGTGCCAGGTGTCAGGACTTTAGGTGGGGTGAGGGGGTGAGGGAAAGAATCCGGACAGCAAGGGCTGGCGAGGGGGGCACTGGCTGGCACGGTAGATGCTGGACATTTCTCCCAGCCTGGGTGCTAACCTGACCGGGGGTGCCCTTCTTCTCCCCTAAAACTCCTTTCTTCCGTGTCTTTCGGGGCAGATCCAGGAGGAAGGGAAGTCTTCCCCCAGCCTTTGTAATTTCGGCTACTTGAGCTCAGGTGACCAGCTCTGGCCTGGGGGTGGGAGGGTTTTATTAAAATCTGGTATTGGTCCCTCTGGGAAGACTCTTTTTTTTTTTTTTTTTTTTTTAGGGGGAGGTGAAGTTGTGGTTCCCAACGCCCAGGGCCCAGCAGGCATTCAGTCCTAAAGTGGGCGCTGCCAGCTGCTTCCCTCTTCTCCCCCACCCCTGCTGTGAGCCACTGCCTCTAGTTGTCACGGCAACTGGGAATTAGGGTTTTCTCCAGCAGCAAGTGGCCAGGAAGGCAAAGGGAGGAAAAGGGAGTGGGTGGCTCCCTTGCACCCCGGAGAATGGGGAGCCCCCGGCTTTCCTTGTCCCAGCTCTGGGCTAAAAAGGGAGAAAGAGGAAGTCAGAGAGGCCTTGGGAAGGTATGACTTCATTTCTGTCAGCCAGACAGGCAAACGTTTATAGAGCATCTACACTGGCTAGGTAGAGGTTCCAGAAGCAAAATAAAACAGATGTAGTTTTTTACTTCACCCAGCTTACAGCCTAGGAATGCCCATCTTTCCTGCTTTTGACTCAAATTCTGGACTCTTACCTACCCCCTCCCCCCAAAAAAAACACAACAAAGGACAGATGGCAGACAGAGACAGTAAAAATGCTGGGTTTTCCTTGTAGCTCTTTTTATTAGCTTTGTGACCTTGGGCAAAGCAATTAACCTCTCTGATCCTCCGCATCCTCCTCCTTGGAGGGATGGGGATGTGATTTCTGCTCTTCCTGCCTTCCTGTGGGATCATTTGGTCTCTGGGGAATGCCCTGATCCTGAGGGGAGCCCCCCTCCCCCTGTTTTTTCCCCATTGCCGTGCCTTTGTGCCTTCTCATTTGTTTCCCTCCTCTTCTCCAGGAAAGACTTCCAGAGCCCTTGCAGACCTCACCATGCCTGTTGCTGCCACCAACTCTGAGTCTGGTAAGAAGGGGCTGAGGAGGTCAGTTTGTATCAGTGGTTCAGAGAGGGCCAGGCAGGGACCTGAGGGTGGAGAATAGCAGTTGGCACGTCCATGTCCACGGCTACCTGGCTACCTATAAGAATAAACTCCCCCCCCCCCCCCCCCCAATGCTCCATCCTGCCACTCAGGCTTTCCTTCCGGCAGCTTCTATGGCCCTGCTGCATCTGCTCCAGGGTGTGGCTGGAGACGCAGCACAACTCACCTCCATGGAGGGCAGGGGCTTGCAATGCCCCAGAGACACTCACAGTATTGCTGGAGGGCAATGGCACGGGGCCAGGCTGGTTGGGGAGCCAGCTCTCAGAGGACTGCTTGGGAGTGGAGGGACTATAGCAGAACAGCTTGGGGGCTGAGACGTCCACAGTGCGGTGCCCACCGGACAGGTGGGATAAACCAGCAGGTGCCAGCGACCGGTGTGTGTACGTGTGCTGGGGCATAAGGAGCTGTGTGCGGAGAATGCCAGTTCAGGAAGCCTGGGCCCAATTCCGTGGGAGGTTTTAGGGCAAGGGGGTGGGCTGCCCAGAGGAGCTCCAAAGCCTTAGGAGCAAATTACTCAACCTCTTGGGGCCTGTGTCTCCTCTTCTATCAAGAGGTTGATGGGAAATTCAAAGGCCGTGATGATATTCCTATCGTAGGAATATTCAGTTACTGTGCTGGGTTATTACCTCAATTAGCCTGTGACCTGGAGTCCTTTGTAGGACCTGGGTTTTCCCATCTGTGACATGAAGCGATTGGACGAGAGAAGCGCTCTTAACTTTTCTTGGTCCTGAATCCCTTTTTGAGAATCTGGTGACAGCGGTGGGCCCTCGTCATAGAAAGATGCTTCTGTGCACAAAATCTGCATTCTCCCACCTCATCATAGACAGATGCTTCTGTGCACAAAATCTGCATTCTCCTCCCGGGGGCTCATGGAGCCCCTTGTGCATTCAGGGACCCACCAGGTGAAGTTCCCTGTGCTAGAGGCTAGGCTGGCTGTAATCTGCTCTGGTTTTGCTCTGCTCTGTCTGACCTCCTGCCTGTGTCGCCCCTTCCCTTGCTCCGGGTCCTGCTGCTGAGTCTATAAGACATTCCAGGCCTCCCAGTTTGGTTAGAATGACTCCCCTGTCCCTCTCCTCTGAGAAAGTGAACCAGGAAAATGAAGGATGCTGTGAGTAGGCTAGACCCTAAACTGTGACACCCTTGTCCCCCAAGAAGGGCCTTTCCTCCATGTAGTAGAGGAACTGTACTAATGTCCCCCAGCTTTGGCAGGCGTGGAGGACTCAGTGTCCCTACCTCCTGTCCGGCCTGCTGAACCCCCTGGGCTCTCCCTCTGCTCCAGTTGGCCTGGGCCCCACTATAAGCTGCTTAGGAGTTAATTAAGCCCATCCCTGAGCCCTCGATTAAAGGCCTCTCAATCTGGGTCTGCCCAGTAAATCCATTAATAGTGCCTGGCAGGGGTGTAGAGGGAGGGGAATTTGACTTCCCTGCTGCAGGCCAGTTGATGGGGAGCATGGTGGGGGTGCAGCGGGAGGCCAGGCAGGGAAGGGAAACTAGGGGCGTGGGTACAGGTCTGCTTCCTCTGAGGACTCCTAGGGGACCCTCATATCTGCCATGGGCTACTTCTGGCTTCCTATATCCAAAGGAAGGAGGACAGTAGCCGGTTCCTTAACCTCTTATTTCCTCTTCTGTTAAAAGGTGATGTGAGACCCTGAGACTATGAGTCTTGGCCCTTCCTGCAGGCAGCCCTCTCTGCCCACCGCAGGCTGGATTGGCTCCTGGCCTCAAAAATCTAATGATGGGTCTGCCTCTTCTCTTTTGGTGGCCATTACACTTCCTACAGGCCTGATAGAGAGCAGTGGCCCTGCCTCTGAGGTCAGGGTCACCTCCCTCTCCCCACTCCCTTCCCCAGAAGATCCCAGCCTGGGGACCTGCAGCATGATGCGAGCAGTGTCCTCCCACCCTTCCCCGTGGGCCAGCATGGCCATTGTCATTGTGGAGGGGAGATGGTGTGAGCGGATTCCTGCAGAGACCCAACTCTACTTCTAGTAAAGTGGAGGGCATGGGATGGGTTGGGAGATACATGGTTATGGCATGGGCTTGGTGTTTAGAGAACTTAGCCCTGGAGTCTCCAGACCTGCCGCCCTACCCTCTCTTCCCTCTTTACTTGACTCTCCCTCGTCTTTGAATCAAGGCTGGGATGTCGGCTGTTTTGAGGTGGAGCTGTCCCTTTAAATCTCTCTTGCATCCCAGGGTTAATGTCCTGGTGTGTAATCCCTCCTGCTGCCATGGCAACCAGGGGTGCGTTAGGACCTGGTGCCACTCCCCAGGGAATGGCTGTCTGGTGGCAGCAGCAGCAGCATCTGGCGGTGGCCTCATCGGTACAGGGTATCAGGGGGATGGAGGCACTAGGCTGGGCTAACTGCCAAGTCCTTTGCTCCTGCCCACCTGTGCCCCTGCTTCGAGAATGCACCTTCACCTTTTCCCTTCCAGGATGCCTGACTTGCCCAGCAGGGGAGAAGCTAATGCCTGATGGGAGGAGGGGAGAGGCGCTGCTGAGGTGTGGGGTCGGAAGGGCTTGAGGCACCCTTCCCGACCTACTGTAATGTCCCTCCCTTCCCCTCCTTTTTCTCCCTGTCCCCCCCCCTCCACTACTCTCCAAGGCCAGCAGGTAGAAGGAGGCTTTGTGGTTTGCCTATCTGCCCCATGCCAAAAGGGTGCCACTGCCCCTGGGGGGTGGGGTGGGCTGAGAGTCATTCTTGAGGGCTTCCTTTGATCCTGAGGGGGTCATTGTAAAGGAAACTGGGTCTGGAGAAGGAACATAGAGTAGAGGTCTGAGGGCCAGAGGAGGAAGTGGCATGGGTATATTAGAGGAGAGACTTCCAGAAGGGGGGGGGGCGGGAACAAGCTGGGGCCAAATCCCCACCCCGCCTTGGGTTTCCTGCAGCTGGACTGAGAGGAGGATCTCTGAGCACCACTTCAGTTCTGAAGGGGCAGCAGGCTGAACCCCCTGCCCCACAAACCTCCTCTCGGCCCCCTTCTCCCCATCCCCCCCGCTGGTACGGGTAGGGGGTGATCTCGCACCAGCAAGAAGAGCAGGACTCCCTCTCTTTCGGCCCCACTCTCCCTTGTACCGCCCCCTCCCAACCGTCTGGTCCAGTCGGGGCTTTGGCCAATCAGCAAGGCAGGCAGGGAGTCTGAGCCTAGCTATTGGCTGATCCTGCAGAGGGCGCTCCCCAGTCCCTCCTCCTCCAGCACCGCCCCCCTTGGGCAGGGAAGGCAGAGACCGCTGCGCGGAGGCTACTCCAGGAGCCCCGGAGCGGCGGGTGGGGGGCAGCGATGGCGGGCAGTCCGGGCAGCGGGGCCTCCTTGGAGGGTATATCCCTGGGCTCTTCTGAGGAAGCCGATCTCCAGAGGGAAGGTAGGGAAAAGCGGGGCAGGGAGGCTGGGGGGAAAGCTGGCCCCTTAATCTACCCTCCTCCCTAGGGGTTTGGGCATCTGGAGAGGGTGCCCTGGGAGCGGGCGCTCAGGAATCGAAGGGTCTGGGGGCACAGCCTGCCAGGAGAGCTGGCCTGGGCAGAGGGCATTAACTCCCCTGTGTCTGTCTTCCTCCAAGGGTGACAGGCTTGTGAGTCCGTAGGTGAGGATGGCAGGGGAGGGTGGGAAGAGTCCCTGCCCAAGGCTTCTTTCCGAGGCCACTAAAGGCCTTGCAGGTCTCTGATCAATGCCAAGCCCAAGCCTGGGTAGGGAGGGCTCTAGAGGGCCAGCTTGGATGCTGTTTTTGGAGAAGGTGGGGAGGAGGAGAGGAAGAGGGGTTCCTTGAGCCATGACTGCTTCTTCAGCTCCGAGCCCCCTCCTCCTCATCCCCATTCTTGCCTGGAGGAGGGGGCTCTGGCTACAGTGGTGAGAGGAGGCAGGGACGGTACCCACCCCTCCTCCATAGCTTGAGAGGCGTAGATGCAGGCGTGGGTGGCTGGATGGCAGAGTAATGATACCCCCTGCCCATCTCTGCCCCCAGCTGGGCACATTCTGCTCCTCCCTTCCTCCCCCTAGAACGTGCCACAGCCAGGAGCTCCCACCTCTGTGGGCGGGTGAAGACACCCCCTACCTCAGATCCCAGCAGCCACCGCGGTGGCCCCGTGTCAGGTGTTCTCACATCCTTGTGTCCCATGCCGGGCTGTGGGTTTGCTGATCCCTGCGCTGACTTGGTCTAACCTCTCTGCCCTTTGGTGCCCGTGGCACCTCAGGGTGCCCATTTCCCCAGCTCTTGCCAATATTCCCGGCCTCAGCTTTGGCTTTCTATGATCAATATTAACCTCTCACCGATACTAGATGCCTCTCTGCCAGAGCTGAAGGGCCAGTAGACACTGTCTAGCTGCACCCACCCATTTTACAGGAGGGAAAGACTGAGGCCAGTGAGGAACCATGACTTTGTGGAAAAAAATCACACTGAATTAGTGGTGTGCTATTTGCACTGGATACTGTATAGGCTCTGGCCTCCTGCATGGCTGCTGGCTTGCCACTGGGCTGGCACTCAGGGACACCCCCAAGTACTGCCTCTCTTATTCCTGAACCTTCTAGGTGCAGGTGGCTGAGGCCTGGGACTTCAGCCCATCCAAAGGTTGAGGGAAGGGTCTGTGGTTCTCTGGTGTAGGACAGAACGGACGACTACTTCCGTTTCTCCCCTCCTCCCACCTGAGTCCATTTTCTGCTCCCTGGAGCCTCCCACCTGCCCAGGCTGGCATTACCCAAGGCCTAGAGAACAGGCCGAGCAAACTGCCCCCTCCCTCCACCCCCTTCCCCAGGCTTTTGGGGGCCTGGAGTGTCCGGGCCGAGCATTGAGGGCAGTGCTGTTAGAGAGGGGCATGGAACAGGAGGGTGGGACTGCTATGGTGTGTCTTGGTCTCCTGTGCCCGGCTGGTGCCTGGGTCTCACTGCCCGTGCCTCCTTCCCAGCCATGCAGCAGGTCCTGGACAACCTGGGATCCCTCCCCAACGCCACGGGGGCCGCGGAGCTTGACCTGATCTTCCTTCGAGGCATTATGGAAAGTCCCATAGTGAGATCCCTGGCCAAGGTATAGTGCTTCAGGGAGGTGGCCATAAGGGCACGGGATCTGGGGAGGCTACGGGGTGTTGGCCATAGGGTGCATGGGGACAGGGCGTGTGGCATTTAGAAGACCCTGGGAGGGGCTGTGCATGAGTATCCATGCCCAGGAGATGGGTCTGCTTGGCCGCAGGTGAGGGGCCTGGCCCATGCCTGGCTGGTGCGAGTGTGGCCATGCCCATGTGGTCGGATGTGACTGGCAGCTTGCGGCAGGCACACCTGGGGAGGGGAGGGCACGCCTGTGCATTGGAATCTCAAGTGCATCCTGCCTGTCCCTCTCTGCCTATGAGCATTTTGTGCAGAGTTCTTTTGTAAAGTCACCTGCCACACATCAGGTGGGGGAGAAACTCACAAAGGGAGAAAGTTATTAAACGATTTGGTAATGGCCATGATAGAGCCAGATGCACTCGGTGTTTGGGGAATAGAGAGGGCCGATCCCTCACCTCGCCCAGTGTAGCCAGCGAAGGCTTCCTGGAAGAAGGGCCACTCAAGCTGAGTCTGGTTGAACAAAGAGGAGTGGGAGGGCATCTGGGGACAAGGGAAGAGTTTGAGCAGAAACAGACGTGAGAAAAAGCCAGAAGTATGCGGGGGTGCGAGGCTGGAGCTTCAGGTGCAAGACAGAGTGTAAGCTGTGGAGACACTGTCAGGTTGTGGGGGCCCCGGGGGCTGCGCTGGGGGCTTGGGCCATGTCCTGTGATGTCCTATGAGTGACAGGGGACCTTCTGTGGGTTTTAAGCAAGGGCGGGATAATGGCACATGGTCATTTTAGGAGCATCCTCTGGCAGCCGTGGAGGGTGACTGGAGGGTCATGGTTTGGAGCTGGAAAGACCAGAGTTGCGGATGGCCCTGAACTAGCCCTGTCGTGACAGGGCTTGAGGGAAGGATGAAAGAATTACTTAGGAAGTGAAGTGACAGTGCTTGGTGTTGGGTGTGAAAGGTGAGGGGCGGGGGGTTGCAAGGCACCCAAGAATCTGCACAGGGGAAGTAAGAGGCTGGTGGCGCCCTCAGCTGAGGGGCGGGGGTAGAAGGGCGCCCCCTCTCCTGGGTGGAGTCAGTGGAGTTGCAGAGAATCATGTGTGATTGCTCGGATTTTTCAGAGAAGGGGGGGGGCAGGGATTTTTCAGAGAGGGGGGGGCAGTTGTCTGCCGGAAATTAGGGATCAGGATTGAGCAGGGAGAATCGGAAATGAAGATTTGACTAATCGCTGAAGGGCAGGGAACGGGTCCCCACGAAAGCCAGGGAGCAGGGCTTACAGGGCCCCAGACTGTCCGTGGCAGATGCCCGGCTTTCGGGTTGGGGGCGGCCTCAGTCCCGGGGTGCCAGGAGGAAAGGGGGTGGCTTTGGTCCAGGTCTTGTGGGCTGTGGAGGCTGGGACGCAGGGGGCAGTGTGAAGGGGACTGGTGAGTGGGAGGGACTCAGCGCCTCACCTCCGGGGCCCAGACTCAGAGGGGCGGGGAGGGAGACCTGGAGGAAACAGAGAGGCAGGGAGGAAATGGAGGTGAAGGCCTGGGGGCTCTCCGAGGTCATGGAGTGTTTGGGTAGAGTGGATAACCTGGAAGAGAAGGCAGAGGTCAGAGAGAGGGAGGCAGGAAGGAGCACAGCTCTGGGAGGTAATACGACAATTTAGGATGTGGCTGCGGTGGATGAGACGGTCATTGACATTAAAGAGGCTCAGCAATGGCAGGTTTGTGTGCGGGATGGTGTGGGGATCTAGGGTATGGCAGGCATTGCAGTGGGAGAAGACCGAGGCAGCCCCAGGGTCTCAGGGAACGACAGTGGGGTGACCAGGATGTGGCACTGATGGTGCTGAGACAGCGGTAGAGGGTAGGACAGCCGGGCGGTGGCTCTTCCTCAGGGTAGGAATGGGGACTCTGTCACAGGACAGCTGTGGCTGCTCCAGCATGGGGTGTGGGGGAACCGGGCCCCACTGGAGGGAGAGAGCTACTCAGGGGACACTGTGTCCCGGGGACACAGCCTGGTCATGTGGAACGTTCTATCTGAAGACCTGGGGAGGTTGCTCACCACGGAGGGTGCAAGGGCTGAAATGGTCAGTAGTGGGATGTTCTGGGGAGGAGAAAACTGACCAGATTGGGGGATTTGGAGAAAAGGTCGACTGCTTTTTGTTCAGTGGTCAAGGACTGTATTCATGTATTAAAAATAAAAACAGAAAGGGGCCCCTGGGTGGGTCAGTCGGTTAAGTGTCCGACTCTTGATTTCTGCTCAGGTCATGATCTCACAGCTTGTGAGTTCGAGCCCTGCCTCGGGCTCTGTACTGACAGCTAGCTCAGAGCCTGGAGCCTGTTTCTGATTCTGTGTCTCCCTCTCTCTCTCTGCCCCCTCCCCTGCTCGCACTCTGTATCTCTCTCAAAAATAAACAAACATTAAAAAAAAAAGAAGAAGAAGAAATATATTGCTGCTAATCCCCTCCTCTTTTCCTCACTTCCCCGGCTTTCCATCCCCGCAGGTGACCCCTAGCTTGAGACTGATAATGTTTTACCCATGAACGTTGGCCTATCTTGCCCCCTATGGGTTTAGATGTAAACAATCCATCCCTATGATGTGTGATTTCAAACTTTACATAATGGAATGATAATGTAAGCCACTTAGGTTTTTGAGATTTCTAGTTCATGGTATTGTAATATGGTTATTGACGTAAGTATCGTTGTAGATTTTAACTGTTGTGTGGATTCCAATATTTGAAATAGAGCCTAGTGTATTTACCGGTTCTCCTACTGAGAGAAGGTGTGTTGTTGACCTTCCTCTACTAAGCGCAGCCCTGGAACGAGTGTCCTCACATTCAGCTGCTTCTGCTCGTGTGTGAGAGTCTCTCTAGAGTGGACACTTGGCAGTGGCATTGCTGAATATGCACGTTTTGACCCTCAACACCTGTAACCTGCCAAAGCCGATTTCAGAGGTGGATTTATCAGGCCGTGTCCACCTCTGGGTCACGTTAGCTGTTGCTTCCACAGTGAGACTCTAGCCAGTGAAATAGAGAGCTTTTAGGAGGGCAGAATCTCGAGTGAGAAGGTCCCTCCGCAGCATGATTGCCCTTGATCGTGTTCGTCTTGGGTGTGTTTGTCTGATCCACGGGACGGCCCTCCAGTGAGGGGACTGCTGGCCGTGTAACAACATCACTCACCTAGTCATCCTTCACTGATGCAGCGAATATCTGCTGCGCGCTCACCGAGTCCCAGGCACAGTGCTGGGGCTGTGGGAATGAATGGTCAGCTCCTTTGTTCTTGGGACGGAGTCCAAGTCTGATGCCCTGAGGCATCCCGGTACAGCCTAGTTGAGAAGTTACTGACAAACCATATCAGAGTGGAAATATAAACTCCCTTCTCCAGACTTGTTTTTGGGGGATAAGCTGGTCAGAATTTCCTCCCAAGAGATTCCCAGGATGGTTCCAGATGCATAAAGCAAAACAGAAGCTAGGGCGAACCTTTCTTCCACTCTGAGACCCCCAGTATGAGGCTGACAGACCAAGAGGCCCCTGTGACTTCTCTCCATCGAGCTGCGGGACAGACAAGAAGTCCGTCTCCGTAAAGGCCTGTCTGAGCTCAGGAAGAACCCCTACCATCCCTGGCCGTGTGACCCTTTGCAATGGAACTTTGTCACTTGTCTCACTGAGTGAGACACTTCAGTCTGGGCTTGACCACATGACCTGCTTTGGACAACGGGACCTAGTTCTTCTTCCTTCTCACAATTTTAATGGCTATGCATACAGAGATACATTTCCACCTTACCGGACAAAAGTGCTAGGATCAAAGATCCAGTTGTAGGGGCGCCTGGGTGGCTTAGTCGGTTAAGCGTACGACTTTCGCTTAGGTCATGATCTCGCGGTTCGTGGGTTCGAGCCCCACGTCGGGCTCTGTGCTGACTGCCGGCTCAGAGCCTGGAGCCTGTTTCAGTCTGTGACTCCCTCTCTCTCTGACCCTCCCCTGCTCACGCTGTCTCTCTCTCTCTCTCTCCTAGAAATAAATAAAACATTTAAAAAAAAAAAAAAGATCCAGTTGTAAAACCTTAGTTCTCTTGGCGAAGTGACCCACAAAACTCAGAAATGGTCAAGCCAGAACTGAATGTGGTAGCTATTAAGCCTCCTTCCCTTCTCCGTACGGAGTGGGGCTTGCCTCTCCCCTCTGGGGATGTGGGGACAGTGTGGGAGGGGCTGGGCTGAGTAGATCTAGGACCAGGGAGGGGTGGGGCCTGAGGGGACAAACCCAGAGAATAAAGGCTCTGGAGGGAAATCAAATCTGGCTGACAGATCATAAATCCAAGGGGTTGGCTGCAGACGACAGGTGGCAGCCTCAGCAGGTGAGTGACATCTGGGAGGGCTGACTTGGATCCAGCAGCAGGTGTTCCAACAACAAGCAAGGCCAAGGTGCGGAATCCAAGTCAGCTGACATTCAGAAATTCCGGCAAACTGTTGCCAGTGGGGACATCTGCCAGCTTGGGTAGGGGGAGCTGTGATCTAATCCTCATGAGATAAGGTAGAAAGAACATGGGGTTTGGAGTCAGAAGAGTCCCTGGTTGGCTGTGTGATTTTAGTATGTCTGACAACCTCTCTGAGCTTTAGTTATTTCTTTGGAAAAGTGGGGATAATGATGTCTCTCTTTCAGAGTCGTGGTGGGGATGGGGAAAGTCATGGATGTAGAGGGGCATTGCAAACCATGAAGAGTTGTTACCATGCAGTCTTGGCCGTTGACTAGAGTTCACTGGGAGGCCTCCACTCTTGTAATAAGGCTGGGGTGAGAGAGCCCTAAAAGAACGAAGGAGTTGGGGGAGGCGGTCACTGGAATAGAGACTCTGACCAAGGGACATGACAAGTGGAAGCTACAGTGGTGGGGAGCTCAGTGTATCAGTCGGTTTCTGCTGTGTAACAAACCATCCCACAATTTAGTGGTTTTAAGCAACCATGATTCATCTCTCATGATTTTTTGGATGGTTTGGGTGGTTTTTCTGGTCTGGGCTGCTCAGCAGGGTGGTCTAGGACATTCTCATTCATATCATCTGGTGTCTCAGCTGGGAAGGCTGCAGTGTTTAGGATGGTGTGGTCTCTTACCTTCTAGGAGGGGGCCCAGGTTTCTTCACATGGCAGTCTCAGCAGCGAGAGAAGACCAGCCCCAAGTCCCAAGCACTGTCCAAGCCTCTGCTTGGGTCACATTTGCTAATGTCCCACCCACCAAAGCAAATCACATCATCAAATCCAGATTAGAGAGTGACTTTCCCTTCTGGCACACCACACTCTGGGACTTCTTTCAGTTTTTGAGCTATTTAATTATAAGCATAGGTTCCAAATGAGAATTCCCTGTTTTCTGCCAAGATCAGAGATGTCAGAGTGTGAGGGCAGAGGGGAAAAAGAGAAATGGCTGCGTGACGTTTCTGCTTTTGCACTCTGCTTCTGGAGTTGTTCTGGCACATCTGCACCAGCAGCTGATGGATCAGGGTTCAAGTACCAGCTGCACTGGTAGCTAATTGTGTACTTGGCCCAGGCTTCTGGTCTATCATAAGCTTGAGCCCATGCTGTGCCGAAGATGACTGTCAGAGCAGAATTCAGCAAATGGTTAGTACGGAAATTCAAAACCACTTTCCTGGTAGGGGGCCTGGTGGCTCTCATGCTGCATGTACAAGGTGTTGCGTGTACCAGGAACACGCATTCTAAAAACAGTGCCCAGGTGGCGTCACCACAGCTGTGGGGGCGCCCAGGAAACCTTGACTAAAGTCCCAGGTGTACACCGATGAGTTGTGAAGGAATTCATTTCACCCACGCAAGCCTCAGATAATGGCCTTGGGACTCCTAATCTCACAGGGCCATTGTGACATTTATTTATTTATTTATTTATTTTTTAAATTTTTTTAATGTTTTATTTATTTCTAGGAGAGAGAGAGAGAGAGAGAGACGGCGTGAGCAGGGGAGGGTCAGAGAGAGAGGGAGACACAGACTCTGAAACAGGCTCCAGGCTCTGAGCTGGCAGTCAGCACAGAGCCCGACGCGGGGCTCGAACCCACGAACCGCGAGATCATGACCTAAGCGAAAGCCGGACGCTTAACCGACTAAGCCACCCAGGCGCCCCGCCATTGTGACATTTAAATGAGATATTTTGCAAATGTGCTGCTTTACCTTTGAACACACATATACCCCGCGGCCCAGCAGTTTTGATCCTGGGAGAAACTCTTACATGTCCTCCAGGAGATACAGACTGGAATGTTCGTAGCTGAGCTGTTCACCATGGCAAAAACTTGAAATGATCCAGGTGCTTCCCCAGGAGAGGACACGAATCCAATGTGGCATATTTGCATGACGGAATATAAGATAGTGGTTAAAACGAACAACGGTCATGTGCGAAAAAAAGAATGAATTATAGGAGAATACTGTTACGTGAAACATAAGTGAAACAAAGAGAAAATGTTATCTCTTATTATTAAACATGGGAGTCAATTTTAGCAAAATAATAGTGGCTAAAAGAATAGTGGGTAAAATAATTTTTCACTTAATAATGTTAAGTGAAAAAAACTGGTCCCCCAGGAATTACATATAGCATAATTTCCCCTTGAGAAAAAGGTAAAAAATCACTAAAAATGATATTAATCCTAGGAATATGTATAATGCATAGATACAATGAAACCATACAATGGGACAGTGGGGCAGGATGATCACAGGGCATCAAGATGGCAGTTTCTAGGAGGGGAATGGGTGGCTGGGCCACGTGGTTAGACACAGGCTATTGTCAGGATCCTCATTTATGGTATGAGTGCTGGGTTCTTAGATCCTTGTTTGATTACTACAAAAATGTCTAATTCAATGCCAACTAAACTGAAAGGAGCTATGCACAAACCAATGATGAGAACCTGTCGCAGAGCAAGGATAGGATTAATCCAGTTCTGAATTTTCGAAGTCCCAGAAAAGTGTGTTGTAAATTAGGGTACCTGTTAGATGTTCTCCTAACTGTTTAGATCACCCTGCTGTAGTGTTTCCTTTGTACTTGAATGATTAAATGTGTAAAGTTTTTTCTGGGCCGTGAAGGTTGAGCTTGGAGAGCTGTGCTTTTTTATCTGTGGGTAAGACGCCCGAGGCGGACACAAGACTGGAGTAGACCAGACTTCGGGGAGGAGTCATTAAGTGAGGGATGGGAGGGAAGCAGCTTGGGAGGGGCCCTGGCTTCTGGCTTCCGGCTTCTGGTTCGGTGAGTGAGGGCCTCTAGGAAAATTTGTTCTCCCATGCTAAACTGAAAAGAGACCTGCCAAAGTGGCCATTGTGAGATGGTTCTGTGCCTGAGGGCCACTGTTCGTTATTTAAAAAAAAATTTTTTTTAATTTATTATTATTTTTTAATATTTTTATTTATTTCTAGGAGAGAGAGAGAGAGAGACACCGCGAGCAGGGGAGGGTCAGAGAGAGAGGGAGACACAGACTCTGAAATAGGCTCCAGGCTCTGAGCTGGCAGTCAGCACAGAGCCCGATGCGGGGCTTGAACCCACGAACCGCGAGATCATGACCTAAGCAAAAGTCGGACGCTTAACCGACTAAGCCACCCAGGCGCCCCTAAACATTTATTTTTTGAGATACAGAGAGCAACAGAGAACAAGCAGGGGAGGGGCAGAGAGAGGGAGACACAGAATCCAAAGCGGGCTCCAGTCTCTGAGCTGTTAGCACAGGGCCCAACGCGGGGCTCGAACCCACCAACCATGGGATCATGACCTGAGCCGAAGTCAGCCGCTTAACCGACTGGGCCACCCAGGTGCCCCATGTTCATTCTTGAAATACAGTTCCTGGGCCCTGGACTTCAGGCATTGCTCCAGTCGCTGGTAACAGCAGGGAAAGCTTGGTGGGCTGTGCTGACCTAAATGACAGGCGTACATAGATTTTGATGGAACCTTCAGAGACATGTCTCTAGCGCCTGAGGAACATCATCGAGGAACATCAAGGCAAAAGTGGTTTCTTTCTTCTTCTTATTTTTTAATGTTTATTTTGGGGGGGGGGGAATGCACAGGGCGGCGGGGAGGCAGAGGGAGGGAGAGAGAGAATCCCAAGCAGTCTTCATGCTCAGTGAGAAGCCCCACACGGGGACTTGAACCCATGACCACGAGATTTTGACTTGAGTTGAAATCAAGGGTTGGTAACTTAGCCAACTGAACCACCCAGGTGCCCCAAGGCATAAGTGGTTTCTGAGTGCTACTCCTTTGTGCCTTCAATTGTGTGCTTCCCCATGTGCAGGAACGTTCTGCCCAGCCAGGCTGTGGGAGTCTGTCTGAAATGCTTCCCACCTGCCAGAGGCTGGTTTAAGTGACTGTGGGGCTAACGTGCCTCCCCCTGAGGGATGCTGTTCCCCTGGCCTGACTGGGGAAGAGAAGATAGAAAAGAGCCAGCCTTTACTGAGCACCTGCTGTGTGCCAGGCCCTGTGTGCATCTCCCTGAATCCTCAGAGTATCCCTATGAGGTGTTCTTAAAATCTCCTCTCATGGGCTTGAAAAACTTGTCTCCTGAACCTGCATCACTCCTTGCTGCATCAACATGTAACAACCCATGACTAATCCTGCTTTATCCATACCTCCACCTACATCCCTCTCTCCTGAATTATTTTGAAGCAAATCTCAGACATAATTCTATCTGTATTTCAGTATATATAGATAAAAGATATTCTTTTAAAAAAATAATCACACTACCATTGTCACACATGGAAAATTAAGCAATATTTTCCTATGGATTAAACAAATTTTTAAAACATTTATTTATTTTAGAGAGAGAGAGAGTGAGACAGAGCAAGCAGGGGAGTGACAGAGAGAGAGGGAGACAGAATCTGAAGTAGGCTCCCTGCTCCAAGCTGTCAGCACAGAGCCCGACTCTGGGCCTGAACTCACAAACCGTGAGATCATGACCTGAGCCGAAGTCTGACGCTTAACTGACTGAGCCACCCAGGTGGCCCCCCACCTCCCCGCTATGGATTTTTAATAAATGGTGTTGGGATACCTGTATTGTCATTTGGAAAGCTATCCAAACAGATCCATTCTTATACTGTACATCATAATAAACTCAAAGCAGAGATTTTGAGTGAGCAGATTGGAGATCTAAATGTGAAAAATAAACCACACATATCCTAGATGAAAACATGGTAGCTTAGCCGACTGACCCACCCAGGCATCCCTTCCAAACTATGCCTTAGCATTCAGATGTATGTATTAATAAACTAAACTACATTTAAAAATTGACAGAAAAACGTAAGCAGAATCAAAAGACAATGACAATCTGGAGGAAAATATTTGCAAGAGATATCACAGATAAAGGGCTTATCTTTCCAACACAGAGCACATTTGCAAAATGGGACAAAGAAAAAACCAAGACCTGATAGAAAAATTGGCAGAAGACATGAACAATTTAGAGAAAAAGATAAAGAGACGCCCTTTGAACATATGGGGAGGTGCTCAGCTTCACTCCATAAGCAAAATGCAAATCAAGTCCTACCGAGAGAGGTTATTTCTCAGCCATGTGACTGGCAGACAGCAAAGGTTTGATCACAGGCTCTGGTCCCAAGGCTTCAGGGAAGTCTCTCATCCAAAGCTGGCGAGAAGACAAAGCTGCCCGAGCCCTGTGGAGAGGGGAGTTGTCAATATCTAACAAAACCAGGGCACCTGGGTGGCTTAGTCGGGTAAGTGTCTGACTTCGGCTCAGGTCATGATCTCACAGTTCGTGGGTTCGAGCCCCACGCCGGGCTCTGTGCTGACAACTAACTCAGAGCCTGGAGCCTGCTTCAGATTCTGTGTCTCCCTCTCTCTCTGACCCTCCCCTGCTCATGCTCTCTCTCTCTCTCTCTCAGAAATAAATAAAACATTAAAAAAAAATCTAACAAAACCGCAGTGTATCCACTGCTTGATCCAGGAATTTACATGGAAGGCTTCTCTGCGGATAGACAACAGCTGTGCTGTGTTATTCACTGCAGCTTTATTTGTACGAGTGAAATATTAGAAACAACCGAAATACTCATGAGATTGGCTGAATACATTACGGTACTCCAGTCATGCAGTGAGTCAAATGCAGTGATTTCAATCAAATAGAGTGATTTCCAGGGTATATTGTTAAGTAAAAATCAAACAGCAAACCAAGTCAATTAAAAACAAAACAAAACAAGGAATCAAAGAGTGTGTGTATATAGGGTTCTACCTTTTATGTAAAAAAGAAAGAGAAATATTTGCATATTTATGTGAAAAGAAATAGGGGCTCAAACCCGTGAACCAGGAGATCATGACCTGAGCCAAAGTTGGACGCTCAACCAACTGAGCCACCTAGGTGCCCCTGAGTTTACTTTCTATATAGATTTAAAATGATCTTTCTGAGAGAGAGAGGGAGGAAGGGGAAGAGGGAGAGAGAGAGAGAGAGAGAGAGAGAGAGAGAGAGAGAGAATCCCAAGCAGGCTCCACAGTCAACATGGATGCTCCAAGACTTGGATGCTCAACGGATAAGCCACCCAGGTGCCTAGATTTAAAATTTGAACCATGTAAATGTTGTAAATATTCCAAAAATACAAGTAAATTTAAAAGAATGAAAAAAAAAAACCTCTGAAATTAAGTGCAGATAAGTGAATCTGTTCACATGTTAAATTGTTAGCATAACTATACAGAAAAGGGAATTAATTCTAGTCACTTTTGCTCACAGTATTCTGACTGTAATATATTCTAAGGGAGATATATTTTAAGGCTGTGCTACAGTAGCCACTACTACAGTAGCCACTAGCCACATGTGACTATTTATTTAAATACTCAAATGAAAATGAAAACACTTAAATAAACTGCATTGCTGATGTAGAATTAAAAATTCAGTTTCTCAGTCCTACTAGCCACATTGCTCGATGGCCACACATGGCTGCCGTATTGGACAGGATGGATTGGATGGATATAGAACATCTCCCTAATGCTGTAAGCGCTTTTTGACTATTCTGAGGACAAAAGGAACTGCACTTTTATTTGCAAGTCAAAAACAACTTTTAAGTTTGTGATAGGTAGTCACAGTAGGTTAGCAATTTGAAGTCTTCTCAAATATTGAAGGATGGAACAGATAAGTAAATATATTCACATTTGGGGAGATACGTTCTCCCTGAGTGAGAAGGGAGGTACAGATATGGAATGGGAGCAGAGGAGGAAAAGTTTGCAGAGTTAGATTTTTTTTTTTCTAGGAGAGAGAGAGAGAGAGAGACAGCGTGAGCAGGGGAGGGTCAGAGAGAGAGGGAGTCACAGATTGAAACAGGCTCCAGGCTCTGAGCTGGCAGTCAGCACAGAGCCCGACACGGGGCTCGAACCCACGAACCGTGAGACCATGACCTAAGCGAAAGTCATACGCTTAACCGACTAAGCCACCCAGGCGCCCCATGCAGAGTTAGATTTGAATTGAAACTCTCAGTGTCAACTAATGGTTACTAAAGAAGTGACATGCCAGAGGCAATGAGCACTGAGTGTCCAGATCTTGGTTTCTAAATACCACTCTCTGCCAAAAGGAATCCAAGTTCCTTGGAGAAATTGCGGAGCCCAGATCTGGGGTAGGGAAAGGACAAGTTGAGCCCATGGCAGAAGGAAGAAGGTGCTCAAGGACTGATGGGAACTTGTCAAAAGGACACGTTTGGAGCTCCCACTGGACAAATTTGGGATAAACCAAGACCATGAAGATAGTGATGGTGGTGGATTAGAACATAGAATAAAAAGAATCCATAGTGATACAGAGAGGGGAGTTTAGGGGAAAGGGAGGTGGGGTGGGAGGGAAAATGGATAAGTTCTTTCTTATAGTAGAATGCCAACTAATACATGTAGAAGGAATAATGGAGTCAGAAAATAGTCACACGGTCTCAAGGTGTGGGAAAGACACAAGACTGCTTATGTAGAACTCTTGTCAAAAATCATTAACCTGAGTCTAATGGTGTAACAATCAGAAAAATCCAGTTGTGGGGCACGTTACAAACTACTTGCCTGAGCTTAAAAATGTCCCAAAAGACTAGAAGTTACTGGGATCCAGTCTAGATCAAAGGGGAGCAAAAAGATGTGACAACCAAATGTAACAGATGGTCCTTGATGAGATTGTTGATTGGAAAAAACAAAAACAAAAACAAAGCCCCCGAACTAGAAGGGATATTTTTGGGACACTAGCCAGTATTTAAGTAGAGACTGTCTATTAGATAATATTATATCAATATGTCTATGTTGAACTTCTTCCATGTGCTGATGGTATTATAGTTTATGTAGCTGATCTCCTATTTGTTCTTAGGTGATGTATGGTGAAGTGACTTAGGTCTGTTTTGCAAATGGTTCAGAGAGAAAAAGAAGTCTTCCTTTATACCTTTGAAATGAGACTCCTTACTTCCTGACCCAACTCACATAACTCTCCTTGCTGGGCTGGTCACTGGTAAAAGTTTCCTTTCCCCTTTTCAGAGCACCTTGTCATGGAGCCCAGAGTCAGTAAAGCAACAAGTAGGTGCAAGGTCCTCTCCTGGTACCACGTGCATTTGGTCCTGGAGCAGCATGGGTTTGAACTGTGCAAGTTCACTTGTCTGGGCTTCTCTCAATAAATAAAGTACAGTGCTGTAAATATGTTTTCTCTTCCTTATGACTTAACATTTTCTTTTCCCTATCTTACTTTATTGTAAAGTATATAATAAGTATTGTAGAGTACAGTATATAATAATGTAACAGAAAATATGTGTTAACCAACTCTTTTTTCTTTTTTGAGAGAGAGAGCCAGGGGGAACACTCATGTGAGCAGGGGAGGGACAGTGGGAGAGGGAGAGAGAATCCCAAAAAGGCCCCACATCCAGCACAGAGCCTGACATAGGGGCTCGATCCCACAACCTTGAGGTCATGATCTGAGCTGAAATCAAGAGTCAGGCACTCAACCGACTGGGCCTCCCAGGCGCCCGGACCAACTCTTTGTTATCCATAAAGCTTACAGTCAACAGTGGGCTATTAATAATTAAGTCTTCGTGGAGTAAAAAGTTATACGTGGATTTTTGACTGTGCTGGGGTTGGTATGGCAAACTCTCGTGTTGTTCAAGGTCTGTTATATTGATTTCTTGTCCCCTCCCTCAGTGGGTGCACAAGGCTGAAGGCCTGGAGACCCAAGTTCGGATCCCTGTGACCTTGAGCAAGTTACTCCACCTCCCTGGCTGCTTCATCCCGGGCTATAGGATGTCCAACACCATGATGTTGGGTAGAAGAAGCTGTCCTTGAACTCACATGCTTATAGGGTCCTGGGGGGCTGGGGATCGCTTGATAAGTTTAATGGCCCTCTGTGGCAGGGGGATGGGAATGTTATCCTTTGTACTCTCCCTTACCTACCTTGGGTCCTAGTCACCATTTTGGGGGAGGAAGGAGAAAGCAAGGTGTGCCTGCACGCTCGTGTGCTCCTGGCTGGGTGAGCGAGGGTCTGAAGCTGATGTCGGAAGCAATGCTGAGGGCGGGGTCTGAAGTCAGGATTTGAGCCGCGCGGGGGGGGGGGGGGGGGGGGGGGGGTGCGGGTGTGTGTGTGTGTGTGTGGAGACAGTGTTTGGTGGCCCAGGGTTCTTGGGAGAGCCTCCGGTGTCACCTGCACCGCCCTCACCCACCAGGCCCACGAGCGGCTGGAGGAGACCAAGCTGGAGGCCGTGCGGGACAACAACCTGGAGCTGGTGCAGGAGATCCTTCGGGACCTGGCGCAGCTGGCAGAGCAGAGCAGCACCGCCGCGGAGCTGGCGCGCATCCTCCAGGAGCCTCACTTTCAGGTTCCGGCCCCGGGGCGTGGTGTGGGCGTGGCCTGGGGGCGTGGCGTGTGGGCTGCCGCTGGGAGAGGCGCGGGCGGGGAGCTAGCGCCAGGGGTCACTGTCCCACAGTCCCTCTTTCTACCACCTCCCCAGTCCCTCCTGGAGACACACGATTCTGTGGCCTCGAAGACCTATGAGACGCCCCCGCCCAGCCCTGGCCTGGACCCCACCTTCAGCAACCAGCCGGTGCCTCCCGACGCGGTGCGCATGGTGGGCATTCGCAAGACCGCTGGAGAGCATCTGGTGAGGCCACCAGGCAGGGATGGGGGTGGGAGCCTGAGGGAGGGGGACGGAGAGGAAGCAGTGGGGCCCAGATCTGCCCCAGAGAGGGCTGAAGGGGAAGGTGGCACCAGCTTTGCGCAGGGCCGGGCCCACGCAACCCAAAGAGACCGCGCACTGTGGATCTGAGCTGCACACATACACGTATGTGCCAGGACCCTCTCCACTCTGCCCACCTTCCCTCCATGAGTGCCCCTGTACGTGAAGGATTTGGGCAGAAAAGTGGAAAAGGAGGACCCTGTGAGTCCGGGGTGGAAGGGGTGAGGATGGGAATGGAGGGGCTGTTAGGAAACCCATTTGAAGATTCTGACTCGGAGCAGCTGGGGGCCTCATTGGATCACCCTCCCCCCCACCCCCGTCCCAGGGAGTGACCTTCCGTGTGGAGGGCGGTGAGCTGGTGATCGCGCGCATTCTGCACGGGGGCATGGTGGCTCAGCAAGGCCTGCTGCACGTGGGCGACATCATCAAGGAGGTGAACGGGCAGCCGGTGGGCAGCGACCCCCGAGCCCTGCAGGAGCTCCTGCGCAATGCCAGCGGCAGTGTCATCCTCAAGATCCTACCCAGCTATCAGGAGCCCCATCTGCCCCGCCAGGTAGGTGCCTCCACCTACCTCCCCACCCAGCCCACAGCCCAAGGGGCAGCCAGGGCTCCCAACCGCCAGGGTCACAGGCCGGGAGTGGGAGTCCCCATCTCCTGCATACCCTTGCATTGGTCTGAGTCTTGGGCACTCATATGCAGGTGCAAGGAATGTGTGCACGTTCAAGGCCCCAGGGTATGAAATTAGGCACCTGTATTGATGCAGCCCCCGGCTTGTCTGTGTGTACCCTGTTTGTGCATGCGCGATGTTGAGTTGCCAGCTGGCCTGTACTGCTGCCTCCTTATTTTGGATGGTGGGTGGGGGTCTGGCTGCTCTGTCCACTTTCTCCTGGCGGCTCTCTAGCCGTCTGCCAGAGCCCCCTGTTCCAAGGGGTGGCTGTGGGTGGACTGAGGGATCCCCTACCCAGTGATCCTGTCTCCTCCTCAGTGGGTGGGTCCATGGCCCCAGCTGCCCAGAGGCCCCATCAGTCTTTGTCCTTTTGCTCTAGATGCAGAGGAAGGCTGGTACTAGGGAGCCAGCCAAGGGGGCCTGGGGGCATCATGCCCTTACTAAAGGGGCCAAGCCAGAGCCTCTTTGATCTCTGCCAGGGTGTGGGGAAGACGGTGGACCATGTGGCACTCCCCCTCCCCCAGAGGGGGAAGTGGGGCAGGGGGCTGGTCTGACAAGGGTGCTGACCTCCAGCCTTCCCTTCTTGCTTTGACCCTCCTCCGATCCCTGGCCCAGGTATTTGTGAAATGCCACTTTGACTATGACCCTGCAAGAGACAGCCTCATCCCCTGCAAGGAAGCCGGCCTGCGCTTCAGCGCCGCAGACTTGCTGCAGATTGTAAACCAGGATGATGCTAACTGGTGGCAGGTGAGCCCTTGGGTCTGTCTGTCCAGGTATGGGGTGGGGGTGGGGAGCTGAGTGCCCCAGGAGGTGTCTTCTCACTCAGGCATATCTTTCTCCCTTGTCTGTCCCAGGCCTGCCATGTAGAAGGGGGCAGCGCGGGGCTCATCCCCAGCCAGCTGCTGGAGGAGAAGCGGAAAGCCTTTGTCAAACGGGATCTGGAGCTGACACCCACCTCAGGTATGAGCCCCCCCCCCCTCCACCTCATAACCCCTAATCTGGGATCTCAGTCAAGCCGGCCTGGCCTCACTCACCCATCTCCCTGTGCCCAGGGACCCTATGTGGCAGCCTTTCGGGAAAGAAAAAGAAGCGAATGATGTATTTGACCACCAAGAATGCAGGTGGGTGTTGGAGGCCCCCTTCCCTGTCCTCCTCTAAGATGCCGTGCCCCCTCCCACCCCCCACCAGTGACTTGTTGGTGCTGATGTTGCCAGTCCCGCCCCCAGGACCTGCCTAGTCTCTCTCTGCTGCCCCCCCCCCCAGCCCTCTTATGCTTGGCCTCCCCAAGCCTGGCCTGGCCCCACCCATGCCGCCCGCATAGCCTGACGCGCGCCTTCTCCCTGCGTTCAGAGTTTGACCGCCACGAGCTGCTCATTTATGAGGAGGTGGCCCGCATGCCCCCCTTCCGCCGGAAAACCCTGGTGCTCATCGGAGCGCAGGGTGTGGGGCGGCGCAGCCTGAAGAACAAGCTCATCATGTGGGATCCAGATCGCTACGGAACCACCGTGCCCTGTGAGTGGGCGCTGGGCCCTGGTGGGTGGGGGCAGGGAGCAGGGGCTGCCCTGGGGGCTGGGGCTGGGACCGCAGAGCGGGCATCTACGTGGGCACCAAGGCAAGTGGTGCGTTTGAGTGAGGCGTGGGGGCAGTGCGCCCTCTGCAGGTTGGGGGGGAACTGCAAGCTGGAGAGGGATCGGAAAGCTGTCCTTTGAACTTGTGGCCCGGGTGGGCTCTGCAGGCTTCGCCTTTCCTTCTCCCATGTTTCACTAACTGGAAGCCCAGCTGGGAACTCATGTGAAACAGGGCTGTGTGTGGCCTTGTGGAAGACAGGGTTTTCTTGGTGACACAACCAGCCTGGGTGGTGAGGGCCCCTGGTTCCTGGAGGCAGGAACCTGAACGCTGACCCCAGATCTTCTTGCCCTTGGTGTGTGGCTTTGGGGTGCATATCGCCCTCTCCAGGCCTCAGCCCCCCATCTGTGAGTCCTACGTTGGAGCAGTGAACTCTGAAGGTCCACTCACTGCCTCGAAGTCGTGTGTGGCAGTGGTGACGGTGAGGGTGCGGGGTGGGGGAAGCAGCAGCACTTTGGAGGCAGAGGGAGGCCGCACCTCTCAGGCCACATGAGCACGTGTGTCCGAGGTGGTTCAGCCTGCCTGTGCTCACGCAGCCTCTCCTTCCCCCTAGACACGTCCCGGCGGCCCAAGGACTCTGAACGGGAAGGCCAGGGCTACAGCTTTGTGTCCCGTGGGGAGATGGAGGCTGACATCCGTGCCGGGCGCTACCTGGAACACGGGGAGTATGAGGGCAACCTGTATGGGACGCGCATTGACTCCATCCGGGGTGTGATCGCCTCTGGCAAAGTGTGCGTGCTGGACGTCAACCCCCAGGTACCGCTCCAGCCTGCCCGGTATTCCCCACCACACCCCCCCCATTCTGCTGCACCCCCCCCAGCACTCCCCATATACTTCCAGGCACTGGTCTCCCAAGCACCCCCAACTCCAGCTAGGGACCACCTAGGGACCACCTAGGGACCACCTAGGGACCCATCTAGAATCTCTTTCTCACTCTCCCAGCCCCCCCCCCGCCCCAGCCTCTTCCAGTTTCCCCGTCCCCAGCCACCTGCCAGTTTTTCCTCTCCCATCCATCCCCAGGTGCCATGTCCCCACCCTCCCAGTCACCTGTCCCCCCAGCTACCCTCCTCCACCTTCCAGGATGCCCGTGGGATATATTCTCCCACCCCCTTCTTTTCCTGCAGGCAGTGAAAGTGCTGAGAACAGCTGAGTTTGTTCCTTACGTGGTGTTCATCGAAGCCCCGGACTATGAGACCCTCCGGGCCATGAACCGGGCTGCACTGGAGAGTGGGGTGTCCACCAAGCAGCTTACGGTGAGGACTCTGAGGTGCAGCGGGAGGGGTCTGGTGGCTGCCTCGGGGGAAGGCACGCTGGCGCTGATGAGAAGAAGGTGGTGCTGGGGAAGGAAAGAGAGCGCCACCCAAGATATCAGTGAGGTTGGACTCCTGACTCCCACTTTATAGGTATGAAAACAGAGATCCCAGCAAGGAAGTGAAGTGCCCCAGAGTCTCATAGAGTCAGGGATACAGCTAGCCTGGGGTGCAGGAGCTCTTGCCAGGCCTGCCGCTCCATCCACTGCCCCAGACAGAGTGCTTAAGGGAGCCCCGAGGGCCAGTGGGAGATCTATAGGCAGAAGTGGGCCAGACGTTATTTACAACTGGAGGGAAAAGCTGAAGGGAAGGAGGAGGCTGGAGGCTGGAAAGATGGCTGGAGGGATGAGTTAGCATCAGGGAGGAGGTTGGGAGGAGGGGCTTCAAGTCTGCGGTTACAGGACACCAGGGCACCTTCCTCTCCCCACCATCCCCTTGGAGCAGCCTTCTCCCGATTTAGGGTTTGTGGAACTCTGAGCTCAGGGGTCCCTCTGCTGGCCATATCTGGTACTGCAGTCCTCAGCCCCCTGGTCAGAGCCCCACACAGGCCCAGGAGAGGCTGTTTGGGCTGGGCTCCCCTCTGAAGTCCCCTAGCCAGCTGGGGCCACTGGGACAAAGCTGGGCCAACCCTAGAGCTTCTGCCTCTGATTATTTACGTCACTATTCAAAGTTTCCTTCCCACCCCTGCTCAGCCCCTGGCCAGCTGATTAGGTGTGGGGTAGCCGTGGCCCAAGGTAGTGGCATGCATGGGAGGTGCATCTCAGGCGCCCAATCACACTGGAGGGACCTCTGACTTTGGTGTCAGGAAGATCCTGTGCAGCCACTGGCTGACTGGGTGACCTCTTTGTACCCCCATTTTCTCTGTCGGAAATGAGAAATAACTAGTCCTGCTTAGCAGAGCTGTCACGAAGATTATGTGGGTTGCAAAGCAGTTAGTGCCATGCTAGGCACTTATTAAAGGTTATTTCCTTCCTACTTTCCTTCTTTTCACCCATTTGTCTGTCCATGGCTGCAGGAGAGCTGCCTTGAGACCAGCAGCGGCTCCTCCTCCCTGGCCAGGGAGCCTGTACCTGAAACAGCAGGGCTCTGGGCAGGTGGATGGATAGGGGAGAGGTGTAGATTCCCTGTGATGATGGGGGGTGGTGGACTGGGGGACACTGATGACTGGGATGTCCCCTTGTGCCAGCAGGAAGCAGACCTGAGGAGGACAGTGGAAGAGAGCAGCCGCATCCAGAGGGGCTACGGGCACTACTTCGACCTCAGCCTGGTCAACACCAACCTGGAGAGGACCTTTCGTGAGCTCCAGGCGGCCATGGAGAAGCTGCGGACAGAGCCTCAGTGGGTGCCTGTCAGCTGGGTGTACTGAGCCTGTTCATGTGTACCTCACCCCTCTGGGTTGTGACCCAGAACCCCGAACCCATCCCCCTCCCCAGCCATGATCCTTAGCTCGCATCCCTGGCGGTCTGGCTCTCTCTGGGTGATGACTCCTAGTGGGGCCCTAATCTGGCTTTGGCACAGAGGCACATACTGCCAAGGACATGGGTGTTCATGGGGTACCTCTGTGCCCAGGTGCTGCCTGCTCCCCACACCCACTGGCCACCAGATGTCCCTCTCTGAGGGCCAGGCTGTGCCCAGGAGTGTGTCAGAGTCACCTCCCTAGTGTTCAGTCCAGAGAAGAGAAAAGCTGCTTTGGGACCACCAAACCTCCGCCCTCGCCCTCGGGGCACCTCTCTCCAGGTCTCCTAGGACTGGCCACGCCCACTCCATTCCTGGGCTCCTCCCACCTCTCACCCCTGTGGCCTGAGGAGCGGGCTTTGGGCTGTTTCCAGACTGGGGAGTGCAGGTCCCGGCAGCCAGGCAGGCCTGGGCAGTGGTGCCGGCCTGAAGGCTGGGGGAGCCCGAGCTTGAACCAGCAGGGCCGTCCCAGCTCCCGTGGAATCGGGCGGAGTCCCACAAGCGGACCCTGCCCTGTCCTTCCCTCATCCACAGCTTTTCACTGCCGAAGTCTCTCCACAGACTTCTCCAATGTGTCCCCCACAGATCAGCTCTGCTCCCCTGCACTGGGCAAGGCCAGCAGGGGTGGATGGGCTTAGCAGCAGGGGTAGGGGTGGACGGTCGCAGGGAGCCTGCTACTACTGACCATGGCCCCTGGTGGGGCACATCTGGGCTCCCTGTTCGTGACCATCATCCATTTTGGCCGCTCTACTGAGGTCCTGGGGCTGCTGAGCATGGGTGCAGAGGGGACCTTGTGAGGAGGCCGGGGTGCGGGGGGCACGGGCTCCGAGGAGGACATTTGTGCTCTACCAGCTTCTTGTTGAACAACTCCAGGGGGCGCTATTCACAGTGTCTCAGCGCAGCTTCTGTTCCTCATGCTATGGCACCCGGTCTGTGTTTGTGTCATTGGTGTGTGTATCAGTGTTGGTTTTTGGAGCAGAGAAGCAAAGGGTTGTTTTTGCTTTGGTGGTCACTTTTGGGGGCCCTTTTGAGGGGGTTCCCCATCAGCCCCCATTTCTTATGAGACTCTTATCCCCGATTCCAGAGCCTTGGCCCCTCCCCAGATGTCTGCCTCCACCCCTCCCATTGTCCCCCTATCTTAAAAGCCACCCTCCAGTCCTTGGGGAAGGCAAATTGTGTAAAATAGGAAAATCCCTTTTAAGAAAAGCAAGAATGCCGTCCTAGACTTCCCCAGGCATTTGTCCCTCATTCTTCTCTGTGATCCTGCCTGGGGTCAGCCTGTCCTTGCCCGGGACCACCCCATCGCCCCCACCGCCGCCCCTGCCACCTGCCCTCGGACTTTCCAGTTCTCCTGAGTGTCTAATCGGTCTTCGCTGCAGGTTCAGCCCAAGCTGGCCCCTGAACCACTGTGTGCCCATTTCCTAGGGAAGGGGAGGGAGAAGAGACAGAATATTTATTACAAAGTTAGAAATATATTTATTATATTAGGGATCTCATTTGCATTTGCGTAGGATATGCAAGTGAGATGCAAAGGTCAAGCCTGCTCCCATCTCATTTGCATAGCTCTGCATTCACTATGCAGTCACCTTTATACTCCTCTTTTCCCCTTTAGCCAGTGTTCTTTTTATCCTCGCTTCCACTCCCCCTTGCATCACCCTTACCCACAGCCCATGGGGACCAGGAGTGGAAAGTAGAAGGGCCGCTGCTCTCCTGCTGGCTGGCCCGAGGCAACCAATGGTATCCTTTGCCAATTGCCACCTCCCGTGGAGGATTTGGGAATAGGAGCAGCTGAGAATCTGCTGGTGCAAACCCCCCACCCTTGGTTAGCCTCCAAAGTACCCTGATGGAGAGACCGTATTCCACGGGGGTGGAGGGAAGCTGGCATAGGGGGCTGGGCACCTTGCTGGAGGATTGGCACCTGGCCCTTTAGGGCAGCTCTCCTGTGTTGATGCCATTCTGCTACCTTCACCTCTAGTGATGCCTGGGCAGCTGGGCCCGGTCCCTCCCTGAACTGTGTCCTCCCTCTCCTGCCCCGCCCCCGGCCCAGGGCTGGGTTGGAACAGGTGTGCGCCCACCACGTTACCTCTCTCCCTCCCTGGACACTTGTATTTGAGGCACCTTGGGATAATGAGGAATCTGCCCCCCACTGTCCCCGCTCGGTGCCAGCCCGGTTGCCCTTTCCCCTCTCCTCTCCCTCAGTCGATTCTTGAGCTTTTGCCCTGACTCGTTTTCTTTCTTTTCCTTTGATTAAATGTGAAAACAAAGGCTTCTGGGCTCTGTCTGTCTTTGGTTGGGGCCCAGTGGATGGATGGCTTCCAGACAGGGTGAGAGTGGGGAGCCCCAGCACAGATGATTCTGGAATGGAAGTCAGAGTGAATTGTCCCGTGTCCTGTGACGTCTTCTAAAATTTCACATTCCACCTGGCCCATCCCCAGAAAATGCTTGTTCTAAATGGCCATAGGCAGGAGCCTGTGAACATTCATGGGGGCCAGGGGATCCCGGGACTCCATGGCTAATCCATTTCACTTCACCTAGAACTTGCTGTGTGGGGCAGGCCCCTGTACCTCTTAGGTTCATTCTCTGTAACAGTGGCACGGACTCTCTCAGCGCTAATGCTAAGATTGGTTCTAGGTGCTTGGCCGTACATGCCGTAGAGAGCTGGTTGAAATGTCACCCAGATGTCACCATGGGTGTGTGTGTGTGTGTGTGTGTGTGTGTGTGTGTGTGTGTGTGAAATCCTTCAGGGTTAAGGCATCAGCCTTCCTTCCCAGCTTGATTTCTTCAGGGGAGCCCAGAATGTTCACTGAGGATTCTCAGTAGGGGGCTCTAGCTGTTTGCTTCTCCCTGTAACAACCAAATGTAGAACTGGCTTTCTTCCTTTGATTTCCCCAAAGCATCCACTCACACAAGGGCAAACATGGGGCCGACTTCACTGGTGATTTGGAGACAAACATAGGGGCTTATGTCTTCCACCTAACAGCTCTGATGAGAATTTAGAATTGAATATTAAATACCTCAACTCTGAATGCTCCCTGATCGTTCCCAGCACATAGAATATTTTTCTGGTCAACCTTTGTCTTTGGGTTCCCCTGCCTCCTTCCGTGTTGCTGGACCCCCTTCCTCTCATTTTTGAACAACCTTTTTCCCATCTCCGGGGAGTCCTTGGAAAATGAATATTTCCTTACCATACCTAGCAACCCCACACTTGTATTTTTGTTCTAATCCAGTGGTTTTCAGTCCTGGCTGCGCATTAGAAATGCCCGAAGGGTTCAAAACAAAACAACAATTGCCTGGACCATACTGCAGTTCATTTAAATCAGAAGTTCTGCAAAGTTGACTGCTGTAACTAATTTAGCTTTATTATTAATTTCTCGCTCACATCACATCACATGGGAATTGGGTGGCACTTCTAGCAGTGACTCAGAGATCCAGCCTCTTTCCATTTTTGACACCATCATCTTTACAAAACAGGCTCCACAGATGTCTCGGAAGAGGAATAAAGGGTAGCATATGACTCAGGGATTTTATTGGCTAGGCCAGCCTGCCCACATCCATTGGCCAGAATCTCATCATGGGTCCCTGGATTACTGCAAAGGGGCCTGGGAAATGTAGTTTTCCTTGGTACTCAGGAAGAGGAAATGGGAACTAGCCAGTCTGCCAGGCTGGGCGTGGAATCTGGGAAGCCCTATGTTTTAAAAGCTTCCCAAGTGATTCTAATGTGTAGCCAAGTTTGCCAACAACCACTCACCTATTTTTGCCAGAACCTTGGGAGTGGAGGAAATCTCCTTTTAGCCCTGAATTGACATCAAGGTATTTTCCTAATAAAGACACTTGAATTTCTTTTTTAAATTTTTTTTTGAGAGACAGACAGACAGACATAGCATGAGCAGGGGAAGGACAGAGAGAGAGGGAGACACAGAATCCAAAGCAGGCTCCAGGCTCTGAGCTGTCAGCACAGAGCCCGGCGTGGGGCTCAAACTCTTGAACTATGAGATTATGACCCGAGGCTGAAGTCGGATGCTCAACCAACTGAGCCACTTAGGCACTCCAAGATAGTTGAATTTCTAAAAGGAATTCTGGTACCATTTTAAAAATTCTTTTTCCCTCCTGGCACAGTAACCTATGGTTAGTAGAGCAGAATGGATTCTTACCATATTATAGTTGGGAAACTGACCTAGAGAGGTGATGGGCTTTGTCCACACTGAAAGTCATTGGCGGAGCTGGAACAGGCTCCAGGCTCTGAGCTAGCTGTCAGCACAGAGCCCGAAGTGGGGCTCGAACCCACGAACCGTGAGATCATGACCTGAGCTGAAGTTGGCTGCTCAAACTTCCAAACCGTGAGATCATGACCTGGGCCGAAAACACTAGTCAGATGCTTAACCTTAAAGGATTGAGCCACCCAGGTGCCCCACCAGTGTGCTTTTAAACAATGAGGTTGTATGTAAAACAATTTTTGTTGTGTTGCTGAGTTTGTAGGAAAGGAACTATCCAAGGAGCAAAGAGGAAAGGTGGCATTACCCTAAAGGCAAATGACAATATTAGCATCACATTTGGAAAATTAAGTCTAAAGCCAGGGGCAAAGAAAGGCCACCTGAAGTTCTGGTAAACTAGGGACCTGGGAAGGGGCAAATCTAGTACCACGTTGGTATTGCGTCCTGGACCCTGACAGAAGCAAATGCAAATCCTCTCTGGAGGAAAGTATCCTCAATTTTATCCCTCAGGACTGAAATCCATAGATTGAAATAATCCAAACGTGAGCTCACATGGTGAGATGCACAGGAACAAACCACCATGAATGGTAGTCAGCATAAACAAGGGCATATTTCTATCTCCAAGGACCTTTGATATTAGGTACCAAATGTAAATTAAGTATGTGCAACTATTTACTGGAATAAAAGGTGGCATTACAAAAATTAACAAGCAACAAGGCTCTAGAATGACCAGTCAGAGTTGAAAGAGAACGATCCAGGACTTTTAGAAATAAAAAGCACAATGATGAAAATAAAAACTAATTGGGAGGGGGTTAGCAGCCAATTAAACACAACTGAGTAGAGATTAGTGAACCAGAAAGTCGCTCCCCTATGTATGGTGCTCGGACCCACAGCTCATCCATCATCAGCCCTGAGAGCTTGTTGGAGAGACAGACTCTCGGGTGCCACCTACTGGTGACCTGCTGAATCAGAAGCTGCCATTCAACACGATTCCCTGTGATTTGTAGGCATATTCAAGTTTGAGAAGTACTAAACTGGGGGAAATTACATAGATTCAAAACAAAGAGATAAAGAGAAGGGAGATATGAACGAGAGGTAAAGAGATATGGGAGCGATAAAGAAAAGGTGTAGAAAAAGGTAACTCTGGCTTGTGGAGAGATATTTGAGGAGAATTTCCTAGAACTGATGAAAGGCATGAACTCGCATATACAAGAGTTTACACCCAACAAGAAAAACAAATAGCTCGTGGCCAGGAGTGAACCTGCAGGACATCAAGACAACTGGAAAAGCAGGCTGTGAAAAAAGCTAGGTCACAGCAATCAGTCTGACAGCAGATTTCTCAAAAGCAACACTGAAAGCTAGAAGAGAAAACCGTAGTATTTCCAGAACGCTGACCGAAAACAGCGGTCAACCTCAAACTGTACACCCAGCAAAACTCTTTCAAGAATTAGATGGAGTAAATCAGTTTTCAGATAAAAGTAGAGTTTGCCATGGAACTTTTTAGGGAATTTGAAACTCAGGAATGTAAGCCAGTGGCATCCATGTAAAATAGCAATTAACAACGTCTGGGTGGCTTGGTTAGTTAAGTGTCTGACTTCAGCTTAGGTCACACTCTTGCAGTTTGTGGGTTTAAACCCCAAATTGGGCTCTGGGCTGACAGCAGAGAGCTGCCTCATCCCTGCTGTCTCTCAGAAATAAACAAACATTTAAAACAATAACAACAACGTCTAGTTTGTACTCATTCCACAAAGAAAACTCATGCTCCTGCTGAATTCTACCAAATGTATAAAGAACTATTGGTAATTTACACAAATTCAGCCAGAAACTTGAAGAGGAGGTAATATTTCCCAGCTTACCTTGACACCAAACCCAGACAGAGTCCTTAATAACAAAATAAAACTACTGGCTAATATTCTTCGTGATTAAAGTAACACCAAGGACACAATGCTGGGTTAAAAAAATTTTTTTTAAATCTTTATTTATTTTTGAGAGAGAGAGCATGAGCAGGGGAGGAACACAGACAGAGGGAGACACAGAATCTGAAGCAGGCTCCAGGCTCTGAGCTGTCAGCACAGAGCCTGATGCGGGGTTCGAACTCATGAGCCATGAGATCACGACCTGAGCTGAAGTCAGACACTTAACTGGCTGAGCCACCCAGGTGCCCCATTGCTGGTTTAACTTTAACATTAGAAAGTCAAAGAACAGAGTCTTTCTGTCTTTTGACTAAAAAAAAATATATATATGATCATCTCAATAGCTGCAGAAAAATCATTGAGAAAATGAGTATCTATTCTTCATTAAAAAAAAAAAAACACAAAACTCTCAGAAAACTAGAAACAGAAGAGAACCTTCCCAACCTGATAAAAGATGAACCCCCTACAGACAATATCATACTTTTGGTGAGAGACTGAGCGCCTTCCCCCTAAGACTGGGGACAAGGCAAGAATTTTTGCTTTCAACATCTCTTTTTATTTTTATTTAAAACATTTGTTTTCATGTTTATTTATTTATTTTGAGAGAGAGACAGAGCGTGGGCAGGGGAGGGGCAGACAGAGAGGGAGAGAGAGAGAATCCCAAGCAGGCTCTGCACTTTCAGCACAGAAGCCGATGTGGGGCTCAAACCCATGAACCGTGAGATCATAACCTGAGCCGAAATCAAGAGCCGGATGCTTGACTGATGGAGCCACCCAGACACCACTCAACATCTCTTTTTAACATTTACTAGAGGTTTTAACTGATTCAAAAAGGCAAAAACAAAAACAAACAAGAAAACAGAGAGAGAGAGAGAAAGAATAAGGAAAGGAAGAAAGAATAAGAAAAAGAAAGAACAAAAGAGAGAGAGAGGGAGGAAGGAAGGAAGGTGATCCAGATTAAATGGAAGCATAATCCTATCTATATTCATAGATGACATGATTGTATGCACAGAAAATTCTACGGAATCTACCAAAAAAGCTATTAGAACTAGTGAGTTTGGCAAGATTGCATGATATAAGATCTATACACAGAGATCAATTGTATTTCTATATACTAGTAACAATCAGAAATTAAAATTTAAAAGGCAACACAGTTTACAATAGCTTCAAAAAACATGAAAAACTTAGTGATAAATCTGGTAAAAGATGTGCTGGCCTACAGGCTGAAAACTATATTATAAAGTATTGCCAAGAGGACTAAATAAAGTTATCCTTCCCTCATGGAATGGAAGAAATCACTTTTGTTAGCCTGTCAATTCTCCCCAAATGAATCTATGTATTCGATGCAATCCCAATCAAAAATTCCAGCAAGCTTATTTGGGAGTTACAAAGGGATAAACCCCAGGGTGCCTGGGTGGCTCAGTCGGTTAAGTGTCCAGCTCTTGATTTCAGCTTAGGTCATGATCTCACGGTTCTGTGAGTTCGAGCCCTGCATCAAGCTCTGCACTAACAGTGCTTAGGGCTCTCTCTCTCTCTCCAAATAAGTAAGTAAACTTAATAAAAAAGGGATAAATCCATGTGATCCACTCAGGGTGAGCAGACTTGCTGCTCTTGCACTAGGCTTGGGGGTGGGGGCGCTCACACTCAGATCCAGCCCCATGATGCCTCTGCCCGCTGTAGCCCTGGGTGCCTGTCACTTCTGCAAAGTGCTACAGGTGGAGAGCACATCTCAACTGCTCCAGAGGTGCCTGAAAGCTCATCATGTCCCTTCTACCTTCTCTGCTTCTGTTTTCTCTTTGCCTATGAGCCACCACCTCCTGGATGAGCTTAGAAAAATCTCTCCTGGGGCGCCTGGCTCAGTCCATGAAGCGTGCGACTCCATCTCGAGGTTGTGAGTTCAAGCTCTGTGTTGGGCGTTGAGATTACGTAAAAATAAAAACCTCTTTAAAAAAAGAATTAAGTAGGAAATGAAAGTTGTATATACAAAATAATTGTAAGAGAACAATAGCAAATGACGTTGAGAAAAAAAATGGAAGGAAATACAACAAAACGCAGCAATGATGGTCTCCGGCAGTGGGGAGTCTAAGCGACTTGTTTATTTTTCTCCTCCTCTCCCATTTTTCTAACTTTCCTATACTGAGCAGCCCCTTGTTTCATTTTTTAAAGAAAATGGACAAAGAAAATATAGCAGTTCTGTTATTCTACCCCCGCCCCTCTCCCCTCCCCAGGGACCTGGACTCAAGGTCACCTTCAGGCTCCTCTAAGGTTCCCGTCAGGGTCCCCTCCTTCCTGCTTTCAGAATCCCACCTGCACCCTGTGCTTTCTGACCCTTCCCTCAACCCCCAGCCCTAGGCAATTAACCCTTTCTCAACTAGGAAGGAGCCAAGCTTTTCTCCATCCTCCTTCCAAAGCCTGGGATGCATGTCTGGGTGGGGAGCTGGGAAAGGCAACCGACACTGTCGGTTCCAATGCGCACTTGACCTGGGCCTGGACTTGGACAGGCCCAGGAAAGCCCTCATGGGTGATGGTGTTGTGGGCAGAGCAGCCCTGGTGTGTGTGGGGAGGGGGACGGTGTGGGGGGCAGGTGGGAGACCCTACACACCACGTGGAGACTCTAAGCTGGATGAACCTAAAAATTTAACAAGCCCCCTGGTTCTCACACTCAAGTGTTAGAGTCACCGGACACTTGTTAGAAATGCAGAGTTTTGGGCCCAGCCCCGGAGATGGTTTTGGTAGGTCTTAGTAGATCCCAGGAATCACATGTTTAAATTAAGTTAAATTAAAATTTTTATGGGGGGGGCCAGAGGGAGAGAGAAAAAGAAAGAGAGAGAGCACGAATCCACCTGAGCTGACATCAAGAGTGAGATGCTCAACGGCCCAAGCTACCCAGGTGCCCCCAGGAATCCCATTTTTTAAAAATGTTTTATTTATTTCTAGGAGAGAGAGAGAGAGACAGCGTGAGCAGGGGAGGGTCAGAGAGAGAGGGAGTCACAGACTGAAACAGGCTCCAGGCTCTGAGCTGGCAGCCAGCACGGAGCCCAACGCGGGGCTCGAACCCACGAACCGCGAGATCATGACCTAAGCGAAAGTCGGACACTTAACCGACTAAGCCACCCAGGCGCCCCAAGAATCCCATTTTTAACCAGCCTCCTGAAGGCCTGGGATGCAGGTGATTGACAGCCACGTTTTGAGAAATCAGAACACAGTTGATGCCCAGCATCCTCCTCTTCCTCACTTATGCAGGAGAAAGTGGTGCGGAGTCAGGATGGAAGGAAGAGAGAAGAAGAAGGTGAGGTCTGGAGGGGGTGCTGTTGCTGGGCACCCAGGCCCAGGGAGGTTCTTGCAGCAGATACAAAGTCAGACCAGACTTCCCGAGCCGAGCCGGGCTCCGGCCAGCGCTGCAGGCCCAGGGTGTGGACAGACTGGGAAGGTCCCAGGCTCCCGGGGGACTGTGAGGTCCCCACTGCGGGGGCTCTGGGGCTGACAAAAGCTTCCAGTTGGGCTGGGGTACGCAGGAGGAGAGCCTGGAAAGGGCGAGGGTGGGGGAGAGCCCCAGGGTCTGGCAGGTGAACTCTGAAAGCTGTAGCAGAAAACTGATTGGAGTCAGTGCAAAGCCAGCCCTTCGGATTCCCCGCGGGCTGGCCTGGAGGGGGTGTTTGCCACTAGACGGAGATGAACTTGGAGAAGCCGAGCTCCTCCCCAGATATGTGGAGGGGAGGCCCTGGCATCATGTCGCCCTCCTGGTCCTGGGAAGAGGCTTCTTCTTCCTCTGAAGTCTGTAAAGACAGCAGTCAGGTGTTGAAAAGCAGAGCCCAGCTTGGGGTGGGGGGTGTGTCCCCAAGGGGCTGTTGGATAGACCTCAGCCTGTTTCGAGGTCCTGGGCCTCTAAGAGGCAGCGATGACTAGTTCTCCCCAGACCTCTCAGGCTCTGATTCCTGCCCCTCACCTCCTCCCAAACATCCGCCCCCTGGAGAGCATCCTCATGGCCTTCACAGCCCAGCACTCTTTCAACTGTGACCACAAACAAGCTATGCAAGAACTTTCTGGAAAGGGGAAAAAAGAGGATGTAAAGTCAAGAGTCCTGACCTGTGAATGAAGTGGCCCCGGGCCTACAGTTATGATGGGGTGGGTGGCTGGACGTGGGGGGCCAGTGTTCAGGGAGTGGATGCCGAGGAGAGTCCCCCCCGCTCCACCCACCGACTTCCCCACATTGTCAGGAGCCTGGCTGGGTGGCTCCAGGCCCCCCAGTGCCCTCTGTTCACACCTGGCTGAGGCCCCGGATTTCTGTGCAGGGCTTGGCGGAGAGCTCTGGGCTGGCTGGAGGCCCAGGGGGCCCTGCAAGGTTGATCATGGCGTACTCCAGCGACTGAAACAGAGACTCAATCGGAACAGCGCATTCTCGGCAGCGGGGATGGTCCTCCCTCCACAGCGAGAGGAGGGAGACAATGGGGGGGGGGCGGGGAGACAGGGCGAGAACACAGGCTGTGGAGTCAGAGTCATTCTGTCCTGTTTCCTACATCTCAGAGTGACCTTGGGCTCAGTGCCCTCAGCTGTAAAATGGGGATAAGAATTTGTCCCTCCAGGTTATAATGACTATTCATGGTAATGTTTCACAGCTCAACACCGGGGAACTCCTGATATGATTAATTTGCTTTTATTATTGATATTTCTGTCCTTGAAGCAGAAAGAACGCACAGGCTGAAGATTCTCCGCAGGCCCCGGGAAGGGGCGGGGAGTAGAGGAAATCTGAATACCTCAAAGGTTCACCGATTAACAAACCGCAAAGGAAAAATTCTTTACCAGTCAGAGCACCCCCTCCTTGATCAGATGATAAGGAAACCAAGGCTGAGGGAGTAGGAGCCACCCTGTGACCAGGGCTGGCTGTCCCCACGGGTCCCCAGGTCAGCAATGCCAGCCCTTCCCCCGTTTCCCCCAACCAAGTCTCTGCAGGACACAGCTGCTCTTAGGTCTCCCAGCCAGTAAATCCCATGGCCCAATGGGCACTGGAGACGAAGAAAGAGAAAGAAAGAATCTTCTGTTTTCTGAATGTCTCACTTCATGTTCCTCACCACAACCCCAGGAGATGGGAACACTTGAGGCTCAGAGAGGTGATGTAACTGGCCAGATGTCACACAGCTGGTGAGGAGCTGAGCTGGGAATTGTACTCACAACCATGTGACCTCAGACCCAAGTTCGTTTCTATACCACGCTGCCTGCTGACGTGGCAGGGCGTGACCCATACGTCTCTTTGTCTCTTGCCCCTTGTCTCCTAACTCCCCCTCTCCCTCTGATGCTATCACTGCCCTAGCAGCAGGGGATGGAGGCAGAGGTGGACATTTGAGCCATCTTTGGTGACACATCCAGTCTTACAGGACAAGATGAAAATCTGAGCACAGTTCCTCAGGCAGGCTAGGACTGGGGGAACGAGGGGACAAGGGAATGGGGGGTGGGGGAGGAGATTTCACAAATCCTGTCACTCACGGCTCTGCTCTCTCCGGGTCCTGCCTCTGGTCAGGACACGGCACAGCTGGGGCTCAACCAGAGGATCGCTGACATCATGTCCACCCCTCACTCATCCCATATTTACAGCTTTGTGATTTGGCCCAAGCCCAGCCACTGCTGACCGCTGACCACCAGCAGCCACACAAATGTCACCTACTCAAGGGTGACTGAGTTTGAGGAAGGAGGCTCATGGGGCCAGAGACCAAATGTGTGGGCAGTGGCCGGGACCGCCACCCTACATCCAGGACTCTCGTTGGTCCTTCTGCCCACGCCATGGGCCACTGGCCCGTCCCAGCAAGTACGGAGGCATTTTCTGTGTGGTTGAACATACAAGCTACATGTGAGAGCCTCTTGGTCCAGGCACTAGACAAATGGGCAGGGAATCATGGAAGCCTTGGGAAGTGGGAGCCCAGTCATCATCTGAGCCCAGCACTGCCCTCTCGGGCTCTGCCGGGAGCCAGGGGCTATGCCTTCCCAAGTTCTCGGACTGAGGATGGTTCTTTCTTCTGACTCCAGGGGGAAGAGTCTTGGGCCCAGCAGTTGGCTCCATTGTTCAAATCCTCTACACTCCCTCTGGGAGGCATGGAAGTGGCCCGGGCATCGCCGCCAGCCACACGGGCTGCGTCAGTTTCCCCAGTTCTGCCTCTTTCAGGCTGGGTCTCTGGGGGCAAGTTCCTTCTGCTCTCTGAGCCTCTGTTTCTTATTCCATAAGAAGGGGGTAATAATAGTACCCACCTGGTGCAGGAGTAATGAAGATTCAGTGACATAGGTAAAGCCCCTGGCACATAGTAGTGTTCAGTTAAAGAATAAAATGTGAACTTCTTGCAATAGCCCTCTGGGCAGAGGAAATGCTGGTCTGACCCCTTCATACTTACCCCTGAGTTTTACATGCCCCTGGGGCTCTCTGGCAGAGCCCACAGAGTGTGCCCTTCCCTCTTTGACTTGAACTTGGGTGAAGAAAACCCCAAACCCTTTAAATTCCACCTGCAGATTCTGCTAAAAACTACAAAGAAGGCAAAAGGGAAATAAACCAAAGAAAACCCAAAGCTCTCAGTTGGTCATGTTCACAGGGTCCTGTCCGTGACCCTCTCGGGAGACCCTGTTTCATCCTTCCCTCGACAAGGGTCCCCCACCCACCCACCAGTCCCTCGGCCCACAGTCCCCTCCCACTTGAGCAGGGAGAGTCCCAGGCAGCCCTTCCCCAGTGTGGGCACAGGGGGCTGGTGCAGGCACTCTCAGCTTCCCAGCAGTTCTCCCTCCTGCCCCGCCCCCTCTTCTGGAAGGCAGGGTGCGCCCCAGGACGCTTGGCCAGGAGGCGGGGCTCTGGCAGACCCACTCCCCATCCTTGTCCGTGACCTTTTTCTCACTTCTATCCACCATCTCTGGCCTTGTGAGCTTCCTGAGACAACAGCAGCTGCTTCCTAAACCACAGGCCAGTACCCCATTCCTGTCCCAGCCCCTCCCCTGGGGGTGGATCGCCTGAGTCTTTTGTCCTCACTGGCGCCAGGAAAGAAGGCAATGGCAGCCCCCTTTTCCTTGCCCCATGTTTAAGAGAATAGAGTGGAGGCATCTCAGTAAACAGCCCAGGGAGGGGCGGTGGGGTGGGGATGGGGGTGGGGGCTGAGTGAGGCAGGTGGGGCTTCTGTGTCCTGAACCCGTCATTCTGCAGCCCTCCCGAAGACCCCTCTGGATCTGGCTCTGCCAGTGTCTGATTCTAAAAGGGGAGGGGAAGAGGGCGCTGGGGCTGGGGAAGACCCCCGCCTGGTATCTGCACGGTCAGAGTGAGGAGAGGTGCTCTCTTGGCTTGCACCCCGGAGGGCTGGTTTCGGGGCTCACACAGATTCCCCAGAGATGGGATGCAAGCCCTCACCTGGAGGACGGTCATGGGCAAGCAGGGAGGGAGGTGCGGAGACAGGGCCCAGGAACCCCGAAGTCCAGCCGCACAGGGATCTGAGCTTGGGTGCGGCCAGCTGCCTTCCTTACCAAGTGTGAGAGGTGGACTTTCTCGTTCCTCTGTGTCTCTGAGGCCCGTTGAGCTGAAAGAGACAAGCGGGAGTACCCTGAAGCCTACAACAGCTCCCGCAGAGACGCACCGATGCCCTTGCACTTTGGAGGAGGGGCTTCCCCACTTCGAGCAGGTGGACAGGCTGCGCAGAGAAGTCCCTTTGAGCTCAGTGCCTTAGCCATGATCCAGCCTTTCGGGATCGGTCTGTGGAAAGCCCCTTGTGTGGGTCAGAAACTGGCTTGGGAAGTAATTCTATGGGCTAAGGTCATTGCTTTTAAACCGCAGGGTGCATACATTTTATGAAAAGGCCCATTCCAATGCAGCAGGTTGAGGTCAGGGTCTGAGAGTCTTTTAACAGGCTACCAGGGGAGGCCACTGCTGCTGGCTGGGGAGCACAGTTTGAGAGGCAAGGGGCTAAGAAGCTTTGAGGACTTGATCAGGAGTGCTCCCACTCGGCGTGCTCTTCCTGGCTCCTCTGCGGTGACCTGGGGACATGGGCAAAGCTGACATTTCTTCCTGGGGGCCACACAGGAAGAAGTCGGAGGAAAGCCCAGGACCCCCCCGCCCCAGGGCCACCTGCACAGGACACCATGGCTAAGTTGCAAAGTGCTTTGGCACACATCTTCCTGGCTCCATCGCTTCCTGGCTGTGCAAACCCAAGGCAGGCCGCTTAACCACCCTGCCTCAGTTTCCTCTCCTGTAAAATGGGGGCACTTGTCATAAGTCTCTAACGCCACGGTATTGAGGGCATTCAAGGGGATAAAAGCAACATACGCCACACAAAAACACCTGGCACGTGGCAGCTCCTGGACTGTTCTTTCAGCCAGCCCTCTTAAACTGTGCTGTTCACCAGAGGAGCCACGAGCCACGAAGGCCACGGCCACTGGAAGCATGACCACTATGAATTATTCCAGCTTTTGAAGGTTCCATATGAAAAAATGGAGAATGTGGAATATGGATCATTAGAATGTGTATATCAATTCCACATGGAAATGGTAACGTTTGAGAAATATCATGTTAATAAAGTATATTATCAAAATTAGCATCTCTAGTTTCTTTTTACTTTTTTTCATGTGATTATTAGAGAGGTTTAGATTTCATATGAGGCTTGTATTCTACTTCTACTGGGCCTGTATTCTATTTCTGTTGTATTCTATGTCTGTGCTCTGAAAAAACTGTGTGGCTCAGGGAAGTTAGGTGACTTGTCCAAGGTCACACAGCTAAAAAGTAGCAGAGCTGGGATTTGAAGCTGAGCCCTGAGAGGAGCTGGGCACCTCTGGAGACCCCGCGGCCGGGGTAAGGCCACCGTGTGCATCCTGGTCGAGTGCTTAGTCTCCCATCCCTCCTTCACCCCGCCCCGCCCCCCTAGCAGTCCCACGGGGAACTGGATCTGCAGAGGCGGGACATGGTTCTGCTAGGACAGTAGGGACAGAAGTGACGGATGGGTTTGGACAGATGGGGGCAAGCCAAGCGCCCCCTTTCTCCCATTCCCACATTCAAATTGCTTTTTTCCTCATGCTGACCGACCTGGGGCTCCCTCGAAGGGAAGGGCGGGGCTCCTGATGCCCATATCTCGGATGGATACGCTGACCTAGAAGGTCTCCCTGCAATGGTGGGGGGACTGCGGGTCTCAGTGGGGTCCCTGGCTCCCCCATCCCCCCTTCCCTACCTTTGCTCACCTTTCTTCCTCCAGCGGAGCAGACAGCTGCCGACGGCAGCCAGGCCGGCGGCCAGCAGAAGAGACAACAGCACGAGGACTGGGGCCAGGATGCGGGCCATTGGGATGGAGACCCTGTGGGTGAGACGCAAGGAGCCCAGCAGCTGTCACCAGGTGTCAGTGGCCTGCTCTACACCATGACGTTTTTAGTCTGCGACCCAGCCATGTCCCTTGTCTTTCCCGAGGAGATCGGAGGGCACCGGGGACCATAGAGTCTGGTCCCAGTAAAAGGGACCCCGCCCCCACTACCAATCCCACTTTCAGCTGGGTCCGGCCTTGGCAGTAGTCAGGCAGGAAGCCTCGGTCAGTAACTGGATGCAATCATATATGACCCCCAAGACCCAGTCCTTCAGCCTGGGACTCCAGTCGGGTGAGAAAAAAAATGGGGGGGTTCCATAGTTTCATGCTTGGCCCAGTGCAAAGTACACAAGCAAAACTGGGGCGCTGCCCTTTACACTGGGGCAGGGAGAGAGGAGGGGACTGCGGCCACGGTGGACCCTTCACCTGGGGCGGGGGAGCTGTGTGTCCACAGAATCAGGGCTGCTGGGTCAGCTGTGTAGGTTATTCACTGCTCAAGGGCCCTGCTGAGGGGCATGGGGGTGGCGTCTGCCGTGACAGGAGGCTGTGTTCGCCTGGAGGAGGGAGTGCTAGGTCCTCACTTGCTCAAAAGCACCTTATGCTTTGGGGATGGCCTGAAAGGTGACCTTGGTCACTGGGGCTCACCTAGACACGGAGCTGCCGCCGCTGTTGCTGGGGGCCAGACGGGTGTCCTCCACCGCGGTGGGGTTGGGCTGTGTGGACGGGCGGGAGGTCCCTGCATGAGGAGAGGTTGCTTCGTGAGGAGAGGTGCCCGCATGTGGAGAGGTTCCTGTGTCTGGGGCGGTTCCTGCGCGCCCGGACTGGGAGGCTTCTGTGGACGGAGGGGCCCCTGTGGACGGGGAGGCTCCTGTGGACGGAGGGGCCCCTGTGGACGGAGCGGCCTCAGCCCCTGTCTTCCCCTTCTTGGCTGTGGTGACTGTTTGGTGGAGACGAGGAGAAGCTACAAGTCCAAAAGCAGCGCCTCAGCACCTTCTTTGAGCCTGGAATCCCAGCCGTTCCCAGACCTCTGACCCTTGACCCCAGGACCCGGGACCAACTTCTCAGAACACCCCCAGCGACAGGAAACCCGGAAGCAAGCAAACCGCCCCTGCGCATGGGTTTCAGCCCCTTTTGGTGCCTGTGTGATCACAGCCCGCGCCCCCGCCCCATGACCTATGCGATAACCACTCAGTACACAGGCGACCTCCCGCCGCCCCCCTACAGTCCTGGCCAGTTATCACCTCTGCCCTCACCTCATGTCACCATCACACCTCACCACCTATGCCTCAGTAGGCCTTGACCTTCAACAGCCACAGGGTCAACAGGGCAGGAGGGCGGGGACAGGTGCAGAGGCCAGGGCCCAAGGCCCTTCCTTTCCTGCTCACTCCTCCAACCCCGGGGGGAGCAGACAGAACACAAAGCTGGTGGTTGGGGTCAGGCTGCTTCTGGGTGAACTAACCCCACTGAGTCCCTGATTCCTCCCATGATGGGTACCGGCTCCCAGGCTCTGGGGCCACGAAGGGCGGGGTCTGGCACCAGATCAGGCACTCACGGGGTGTTTCTTTATAGAGGAATGGAGGAGAGACAGAAAACCCATTCACTCACTCAATTCTGGGGGCTGAGTTTGCCAAGCTTTTGCCTGGGGCTGGAGGCTCCTTGTAGCAAGAGGCTGGAAGGAGGGAGTGGGGGAGGGAGGGCAGCAGGGACCTAGGGAGAGGGAGAGGGAGGCTGGTCTCAGCAGAGGCAAGGATCACTGCTCCCAGTGTGGCTGCAGCCAGCGGCTTTCCCACCCCCACCTCTGTGTGGAGCACTGCCCATCTCCCCTCTGCCGCTCGGGAGCACGGATGATAGATTTGAGTTGACTGCAGCCCTCCCACTTAGCTCAGACCCTCGGCTTCCCTTGTCCCCAGCTGCCCACCAGCGTGCCCTTTCCACGCCACTCTTTATGCCAATACTGGTTTTGCCTCTAAAATATATACTGGACCTCATCCCTTCTTGCTTCAGAGCAGGTAATGGCCCCTCGTTGCCTAGAAGCTGGAGCTCAAGCTTTGTAACATGCCTTTAGGAGCCTTTAAACCCCAGACCTTGGCGCGCGCCTGGGTGGCTCCGTCGGTTGATCGGTTGACCAGGTGACTGGCTGATTGGCTGACTTCGGCTCAGGTCATGATCTCATGGTTCAAGAGTTCTAGCCCCACATTGGGCTCTCTGCGGTCAGCACAGAGCCTGCTTCAGATCCTCTGTCCCCTTCTCGCTCTGCCTCTCCCCTGCTTGTGCTCGTTCTCAAAAAAATAAACAAACAGGGGCGCCTGGATGGCTCAGTCGGTTGAGCATCCGGTTCAGCTCAGGTCATGATCTCAGGGTTTGTGGGTTTGAGCCCCATGTCAGGCTCTGTCCTGGCAGCTCAGAGCCTGGAGCCTGCTTCAGGTTCTGTGTCTCCCTTTCTCTCTGCCCCTCCCCTGCTCATGCTCTGTCTTTCTCTCTCTCAAAAAAAAAAATTTAAAAATTAAAAAAAAATTATAAAATAAATAAGTAATAAACATTAAAACTCAGACTGCCGCTCACTATGTTGGCTTTACTTCTTCACCATCTGGTGCACCAGCCACACCGCTATTTGCCCTCCATTCCCAATTAAGTGAGCGTCCTGCCCGCCTCTGTGTGACATGATGTTCCCGTGTATCCCCTGCCTCTCCTCTCCACCTCGGCTTAAACCACTCTCTTCCTGTCCTCAACTCCTCCACCACGCCTTCCCCAGAAGGGGCAAGTCCCTTCTCCTGTGTAGCCACAGTGTCCTGTGCCCGCCGCCGGCCGGGCTCGCGCTCAGTTATGTTGCAACATGTTTACTGGGACTCCCTGCGAGGCTGGGGCCCCTCAAGAACAAACTGCCTTAGGGGCGCCCGGGTGGCTTAGTCGGTTGAGCGTCCGACTTTCGCTCAGGTCATGATCTCGCGGTTCGTGGGTTCGGGCCCCGCGTCGGGCTCTGTGCTGGCTGCCAGCTCAGAGCCTGGAGCCTGTTTCTGAGTCTGTTTCTCCCTCTCTCTCTGACCCTCCCCTGCTCATGCTGTCTCTCTCTCTCTATCCTAGAAATAAATAAAAAAAAAAAAAAAAAAAAAGAACAAACTGCCTTAGCCTCTGCCAGCATAGCGGGCAGAAATGCGGTGTGGCCGATCCCCCAGGAGCTGCCCAGCTCCCTGACTCCCCAGTGCCCTTTGTGCTGGAATGCCATTCTGGTCTCGCTCCCTTTCCCCGCCATTCTCTATTCTAACATAAGGTCAAGCTTTCTCCGATCTTCCACAAATAGAGACTATTTATCTTTTCCTTTCCAGTATTTATACTTCTTTATCTTGTCATATTTCATTGCCTAGAGCCTCCAGGCAATAGTGAAAAAAAGAAATGAGCGGGAGGGTTACCTGGGTGGCTCAGTCAGATAAGCGTCCGAGTTCAGCTCAGGTTATGATCTCGCAGTTCATGGGTTCGAGCCCCACATAGGGCTCTGTGCTGACAGCTCAGAGCCTGGAGCCTGCTTCGGATTCTGTGTCTCCCTCTCTCTCTGCCCCTCCCCCACACATGCTGTTCCTCTCTCTCTCTCAAAAACAAATAAACATAAAAAATTAAAAAAAAAATAGAAATGATTGGGGGGTTCTTGTCTTGTTCTGACCTTTCTAGAAATTCTAATCTTTTAGCATACTCAGTGGTGTGCTGGAGACGGCTTGGCGCCCCAACTCGGGAGAGCAGATTGTCCACTCTTCAGAAATTTTGTGAGCTGGTTGCTAAACTATTGGTAGGTGGAAACTGGCAAGGTCAGGGGCTTTTAAACAACAGAAACTGGCAAACATTGCAAATCAGAGCTTCTCCGCCCAGCTGTCAAACATTCACCAGCATGCCACTGCCATTAAACGTTATTTTCTGTAACCCAAATGTTATCAGAGAAAGGTCAACAACGTCTGACCCCAGCTAACATAATAATGCATACATCACACACAAATGAATATTTACAAATGAGGTAAAAACTGAAACTAGAGAGCCCAAGTACAGAGGAAATTGACCCCCACCAGGGAAGAATGCGGTTTGAACACTGAGGAAAATCAGAAGAAATCAGAGAATCTTTTCAGTCATGGAGAACAGGTGTCTCCTCTTTCCACCACTTCCTGCCATGAGACCTCCCGCAAATCATCCTGTCTTTGGAGCCTCACCCCCTATCCCCGATCTGTCCAACAGGATGCAAAGACCTGCCTCAGCCTCACTAGCCAGCAGATGGTGGGCTGCCCACCTGGGCCCTCTCTGGCTTCTTTCTTCTCAGCTCGGCAGGCTCAGGTAGGATTCTGGGCATCCAGACAGATGCCCCATCCCCAGCCAGAGCCCCACGACTCCAGCTTCAGTCCCCTAGCATCCCTGAGCTCAACAAGCCCCTCCAACGCCAGTTCCTAGGCCCTTCTCACACTTGACTTTGGGACTTCAAGATCTGGGGAAGTGAAGGAAAAAGGGAAGCCACGGGGCGCCTGGGTGGCTCAGTCGGTTAAGCGTTCGACTTCAGCTCAGGTCATGATCTCACGATTCGTGGGTTCAAGCCCCGTGTCAGGCTCTGCTGACAGCCAGCTCAGAGCAGGGAGCCTGTTTCAGATTCTGTGTCTCCCTCTCTCTCTGACCCTCCCCTGCTCACACTGTCTCTCTCCCTCTCAGAAATAAATAAAACATTAAAAAAAAAAAAAAAAAAAGAAGGGAAAGCCACAAGCAGGGCGAGGCCAACGTGGCCATGGCTTCCACAGTGCCGTGGAGTGAGTCTGGGGCGCGCGATGGCAGGCCCCATCTGCAGAATCTGCAGGAATATCTCAGACTCTGAGAAAGAAGGCTTTTTTATTCCATGGGATGTCCACCTTGTCCCCAGCCCATGGCAGCCTCTCTGCTACCTCCAGGCAAAGAGGAAAGGCACTGAGCATGGAGTTTGGCGGATCTGCGTGGTGTGACCTTGTGAAAGAGTGGCTGAGGCTCATGCCGAACCCCCCTGTGCTCTGCTGGGCACTGAGCTCTTGACCTGTGTCACCTCACTGAGTCCTTGAGAACTGCCCCCTCCCCCGCCCTGATGAGGTTAGTGCGAGCACTACCCCCTTGGGTGGCGGGGAACCGTGTCCAGGTCCAGCACCGAATCAGCTCCCCTCCCCCATCCCTCTTCCCCTCCACGTCACCTGTGCCCCATCCGGGGAAGGAGAGACATTTGTTACCTGGAAAGACAAGCAGAGAGACCAGGAAAGACTCATCTCGGCCCAGTTTTGAGACCCCACAGAAGTACTTCCCGGTGTCCTTCAGGGTGAGATTCCTTAGGGTCACTTTGAGTGTGAGCTCCTGGGGGTTGTCTTCGAGGGACACCCTGCCCTCTGTCGTCTCCCGGCTGTCTTCCCCCACGTAGACGGTGCTGGAGCAGCGTGAGATGAGGAATCCAGTCTTTCTGCACCAGTATTTCTTGTGGGTCGTCAGCTCCTCCCCGTAGGTGCACTGCACGGACACGGTGTCACCTTCAAACCCGCTGACCTCCTTGGGGCCCACCAGTGCTCCACATCCTGTAACCAGAGCAGGGATGGAGGTCGAATTCCTTGGATTCAAGTACCAGGGTCAAGAGCAAAAGACACCTCCTCTCTCACTCCCTTCTGCGGCTGCCCTCTAAAAGCTAGTAGTCCCTTCCCCGCCAAGGGATATTAGGACAGGGCTCTTGCTGGGCCCCTAAACTGGGGATATTGAAGGGTGGTGAGGGGAAAATTCTAGATTCGCACGGCCCAGAGTTTGACTCCCCGCACTGGCACTTAGTAGCTGTGTGACCTTGGAAAAGTTGCTTGACCTCCCTGGCCATCTGGGTTTTCTCATTTATAGTTGCTGATGATGATACTGTCCTATTTCATTGACATAAAGATGCTATCGTATGGAAGACACAACTTTATTTTATTTTATTATTATTATTGTTAATGTTTGTTTATTTTTGAGAGAGAGAGAGAGACAGAGCATGAATGAGGGAGGGGCACAGAGAGCGGGAGACACAGAATCTGAAGCAGGCTCGAGGCACCGAGCTGCCAGCACAGAGCCTGACGCGGGGATTGAACTCACAAACCGTGAGATCATGACCTGAACCGGTTGGACGCCTAACTAACTGAGCCACCCAGGCGCCCGTAATTTTACACACCCTAAGAAAAAGCATTGTCACTCGAATAATTGTCATCAGGGGCAAGATGCATCTTGAGATTTGATGTTAAAAAGTTAAAAAAAGGGGGGGGGGCTGTGAACTGATGAAACAGGATACTTGTTTCTCGCTCAGGGTTGGGCCCAGTGGTACAGTAGAGGCTCTAGACATATTCTCAGAGTTTTCCATGGCAACCTCATAGGGGGCACCTCGTCTGCCTCCGGGCTGAGCGAAGTAAAGCCTGCCTTACGGCCACCTGACCATGAAGGGTTTGGAATGGTAGGTTTGGGAGAAAACCTGGCTCTAAGAACCAGCAAGCGCCCCCACCCCTCCTTTTGGGGAGCTGAGGGCCAGTGGGGTGGAGTAAAGCCCTTAAGGACCAGGCGGCTTGGCTGGGTCACAAAAAGGGAAGGTTGGAGCGGGAGGTCCTCTTTCTGGCAGCTTGGGCACCAGCCCCATGTCCCTCCACCATACTCCCCTCCCCGGCCCTCTGCTCACCTGGGAACAAGAGGCAGCCCCATAGCAGCACGAGGGGCCACATGGTGGGCGCTGGACGTGCACGACCACACTCGGGAACTGGGAGCACCTCTCCGGGCCACGCAGGCCTTTAACTTCCTCCAGAGGCATGAGATCAGGACACGGAAGGAGGGGGGAGGAGCCGTGCGGGTCGCCCCTCCGCGCACAGAAGGAGGCACCTCTGCCATTCCCTTTACTGATCCTCCATGCGCGTTCCTCCCACTCCTGAGCCCACCGAGCGCTTCTCCCAAACCCTCTTCCAGGGAGTCTTCATCAAGCCCACCGCCGTGCACCCCAGAAGGTCTGAGTGTAGAGTTCAGGGAGTCCAAGAATTTGGATGGGAAAAAACTGCATATTGACTTTTACGAACCTTTAAGGCATTTATCTTTTCCTTCCATTGTGAGTGTTATCAGTGCCTGTGACTTTGTCACCAAAAATAAACAAAAAAATAAAAAAGCAGACAATAGAGCAACATCAAGTTGTCGCCGATAGCTCGAAATATCGTATGTGCCCCTCAGTACTTGGAAAATAATTAGTTACCAGGCCTGCCACTAGAGCTGCTTTTTGAAAGCGCTAATAAAACACATTTATTTCTGTATTACAAAATTATAAATATTTTGATAATCATTTTAATATTATTGGCTTTCTTTTAGGCCTATGTATATAATCTTATATGTTTAAAGGACGATTATTCCGAGAGGAGGTCCATAGGCTTTACTAGACTAAGTGGTCAAGAGTACTGAGGTTAGGGGCCCTGGCGTGCCGTGCCCACCGCCCCTCCCTCTGCATCGCCTCCCGAGGACGCAGTACCGCCTTTGGCCACCGGACGGCGCTGAAAAAGGGACTGAGAGAAGCAGAAGGACAAGGGAGCCGCACGATGCCTGGAGCCACCCGCAGACAGCTCTGTGAGGCGGGTCTCCCCGTCCGCGTTAAGTTGTCTAGGCATTGAAAAAAGTGAATTAGCAATGTCTCATCACAGAACTGAATCTGCCTTTAAAGGTGCAAGAACAAACACGCCCACTAGAGGGAGCCCTGACACATCGTTTTCCAAGATCGCTTTGTCGGAGGTTTCTAGATGGCTGAGTTCCTACTGGTTGCAAGCAAAATTTTACGCAACTCAGAAAGGTTAAGTACAATAGAAAACAATGGGAATGTTTCCTGTAATTCCTCTTTCCTCTGGAAAACGATGGTGATGTTAACATTTGCCACATGTACAGTTGGAATTTTTCTCACTTGGTGGGTTAATATTTGAAGCATTAAGTCAGTGGGTCAAGGAACGGTGTGTGTGCGTGTGTGTGTGTGTGTGTGTGTGTGAGGTTCTGGCAATGTGGGGAGACGTGTCTTAATTTCACAGTGACTAGGAGGCACTGCTGGCATTGAATGGGCAGGGACCTACAGACCTGACTCCTATCACATGTACACATTACAAAAGGTAATCAATTTTTGCAGTTTTAAAAACACAGACTGGGGCGTGTGGGTGGCTCAGTCCATTAAGTGTTGGACTCTTGATTTCGACTCAGGTCATGATCTCAGGGTTCTTGGGTTAAAGCCCCACCTCAGAGCCTATCTGGGATTCTCTCTCTCTCTCTCCCTCTCTCTCTGTTCCTCCCCTGCTCTCTCTCAAAATAAATAAATAAAATAAAAACACAGGTTAAAATAACATTTATTTTAGCCTTTGATCATTGTCTCTTTCTTGTTTTTGTCCTTATATAGAATACATTCTGATCTTACTTTTCTTAAATCCTAACTTATTTATTATAAGCAGGGGCAAGCATCTGACACTTTATTATGTTTTCTAGTGTCATGGGGCCTGAGCACTGACATTTCAAAATATGTGTTATGTGGTTACAAATTATTTTCCTTTTCTTCCCCCCCCCACATTCCAGTACAGATACGGTATTATGATTTTTAAAAATTAAGTATATGAGGAGGCGTACTATTTATGGTTGTCGTTTATGGAGAAGAAACGAAGTACTAACAAAAATTTTATTGTTATAAAGATGGTGTTCCAACTGTACATGAGGCGCCTGGGTGGCTTAGTCGGTTAAGTGTCCGACTTTCGCTTAGGTCATGATCTCGCGGTTCGTGGGTTCGAGCCCCGCTTCGGGCTCTGTGCTGACAGCCAGCTCAGAGGCTGGAGCCTGTTTCAGTCTGTGACTCCCTCTCTCTCTGACCCTCCCCTGCTCACGCTGTCTCTCTCTCTCTCTCTCTCTCCTAGAAATAAAAAAAGAAAAGAAAAGAAATAGATCCTCAGGCCCAAAAGTAGTGCTTGGGGTGGGAGAAGGGACTAGAGGGAAGCATCGTGTGGGCCCTGAAGCTGGGCCTGTCCCAATGGGGTATGTGAGGAGCAACGGATAGAAGTCCCCGGTGGGTCTGGAGATCTGAGAGGCAAGCACACCTGTGTCCTGCTTCCTACCTACAGTCCTGGGAGGTGCCCACCATCATAGGATGGGAGAGCAGTGGGCAAGAGGGGCCCCGGATCTGCAACCCTGCGGCAGCCTTATCACATCCTCATGACATCCATGAGCCTGGAGGTTCCCGTGACTGGGATGATGGGGTGGGTGGCAGACCCAGGGAGGAAGGAACAGCCACACCAGAGACCCCGGGGAGTGGAGAGCCCAGCGGATGCTGGCACAGGCAGATAATGGCCAAGGCTGCCCCCTACTTTGCTGGGTCCTGATAGTAATTAACGACCTCCAGGACTTAGAACCACCTTAGGGAGAAAGGAGAATGAGGGACATACTCTCAAGTTCACTCTGAACCATCTGAGAAAACCTGCATTGAAATAGGAGTCCCAGCTGTGGGACAGAGCTTAGGGTGGCTTGTGAGCAGCGCAGACAACCTCTGGCCAGAAAAGAGCCCGCTTGACAGTCATCCGGATCTGGTGCCCATCTGGACTGGATGTAACTGGCCTAAGCCACTTCCGCTGATCTAAGACGGTGATTTGTTCTTCTTAGATCAGGGCTTCTCAACATCAGTACTATTGACATTTTGGACTAGATAATTCTATGTCATGAGGGGCTGTCCTATGCATTAGAGGATGTTTAGCATCATATCTGGCATCTACCTACTAGCTGCCGGTAGTGTCTTCCCTGCCCCAGAAGCCCTGACAATCAAAAATGTCTCTAGACATTGTCAAAATGCCCCCCGGGAGGCAAAACTACTCTAGGTGGAGAGCCACTGCCTTGGAGGATGACTGATTCTATGAAAAAAAAAAAAAAAAAAGTGAGGGGCGCCTGGGCGGCTCAGGTGGTTAAGCGTCCTACTTCGGCTCGGGTCATGATCTCACAGGTCATGAATTTGAACCCCTTGTCGGGCTCTAGGCTGACAGCTCAGAGCCTGGAGCCTGCTTCGGATTCTGTCTCCCTCTCTCTCTGCCCTTCACCCATTCATTCTCTCTCTCTCTCTCTCTCTCAAAAATAATAAATAAAACTGTTAAAAATTTAAAAAAAGAACATAAGAAGAAAATTCTTTTTTAAAATGTTTATTTTTGAGAGAGAGACAGAGACAGACAGAATGTGAGTAAGGGAGGGGCAGATTGAGAGGAGGAGACACAGAATCCAAAGCAGGTACCAGGCTCGAGTTGTCAGCACAGAACCCGACACGGGGCTCGAACTCACGGACCATGAGATCATGAGCTGAGTCAAAGTCAGTCACTTAACTAACTGAGCCCAGGTGCCCCCGAGAGGAAATTCTTAAAAAAAAAAAAAATGTGTAAGTTGTGTTCATACAGGTGCACACACAAGGCTTTGGATAGAGCAGCATGGGCTTCCTCATCTGAACCCCAGAATTAGGCAGGCTCTCTGCAGTCACAGGCAGTGCTAGAAAACTGCAGACCTCCTCCCACAGCGGGGCTGCGGCCATCCCTGTTGCACCCTAGCTGTGGAGTGGCTGCGCCTAATGCACCCTCGGCAGGCGAGCCAGCTCCCAGGAGAAAGAGAAGGAAAGCAGGCTGGCTGAAATACGCCTTGTTTCTCTTTCCAAACTCATCCATCAAATAAATAAAGGCCTGGAGAGGGACTGAGGGTGTTATACCCGTGGGGCTCTCTCCTCTCAGAAGGATGGACACATCGGGAAGAAGCATCCCCAACAAAGAGAGATGAGCCACAGGCTGGAAAAAACCTGCATCCCTGAATCACCGCTTGGAAGAAAGCTGCCCCGAGTTTCCAAGCCTGCAGCAGACTCAGGGTGAGCAGGAGACAGGCTTTGATGCATTTGGCCAGGGAGCTCTTACAGTTAGTTAGTTTGTTGCTATGTCCTAGCCTAAACCATCACAAAGTTTGCTTCCTCACACACAGCCCCCTACCTGCGGCTCCCCTATCCCCAGCCAGTTGCAAATTGAAGTTTTCAATCTCCTCCCCTGAAACAAGTCTGAAAACTTCCTTCATGATTTTTATGTTGACTGTGTTAAGGGCTTTCGACTTCCAGGGGGTGATCTCGAAATGATGGGGGAGGGCAGCAAAGCACCCGAGGTGATTAGGGCCACCCTCCCCCAGAAGCTGGATGAAACAGACATAGGTTTTAAAGTCTCAAAACCCTTGGAAAGTTAAGCGCAGTAGTGTGGTAACTTGGATTGGATCCCAGAATAGAGAAAGGATATTAGTGGAAAAAGGTAGTGAAATGGTAATAGAATCTAGTGTGTCCTTAATAGTAATGTGCTGTGTTAATTGCTTCGTTGTGACAAATGTAGCAGGTTACGTAAGATGTAACCATTAGGGGAGACAAATGAGGGATATCCAGGCAGTTTCCGGACTATCTTTGCAAGTTTTCTGTAGTCTAAAATTATTTCACTATATAAGCGTTTGTTTGTTTGTTTATTTGTTTTTAAAAGCAAGCAGTGACGGGCTAATAAGAGTGTGAGGGGTTACTATGCCAAGGCCTAGGCACCCAGAAATAAGGGCTCAGTGTGCAAGGTGCTTTTGTCCTTAAGAGTATGTACTGATTCAGAAGAAGCAGCTAAGGGGATGAGCTAGGAGACTGTGGCCCTCTCTCTCAATATATACACACCAGATTCCACCCCCCTTAGGTAACATACATAGGTATTATAGGTATTATAGGTAGTATCACATTAGGCTAGAACTCCAAAGGGCTGCACTTTGGGAGAAGGGTGAACTGCAAATAAATGAGGCCACCATAGACTTACACACAGCTTCCTCTGTCATTTAGGTGTCTCAGGAAACTTTAAGCTTTGGGGCACCTGGGTGGCTCAGTTGGTTGGGCATCCGACTTTGGCTCAGGTCAAGATCTCTCAAGAGGTGGGTTTGAGTCCTGCGCAGAGCTCTGTGCTGACAGCTCAGAGCCTGGAACCTGCTTTGTGTTCTGTGTCTCCCCTCTCTGTCTCTGCCCCTCTCTTGCTCATGCTCTCTCTCTCAAAAATAAATACATTTTTTAATGTTTTGTTTATTTCTGAGAGAGAGAGAGCCAGCGTGAGCAGGGGAGGGTCAGAGAGAGAGGGAGATACAGAATCTGAAATAGTCTCCAGGCTCTGAGCTGGCAGTCAGCACAGAGCCCGACATGGGGTTTGAACCCATGAACCATGAGATCATGACCTGAGCCGAAGTCGGACGCTTAACCGACTGAGCGACCCAGGAGCCTCTCTCAAAAATAAATATTAAAAAATTTAAAAGAAAGTCAGGGTAGTGGTTGAATTTGTAATCTGCAGTGGTTGGGGGGGTGCCCGGGGACTTCTGGGGCACACAGTTTATCCCCCCCAGCCCAGGCGGTGGGTCCGCAGGTGTTGACCTTTCGTTGGTTTGTAAAGTTCTCCTGTCTGTGACTTTCCTGTGTGCACATTCTGTTTCACGAATCTAAACTGTTTTTTTTTTTTTTTTGCAATGGAGTAACAATAGCAACAAATAGGAAAAGTTATCAGAAAAAAAAAGATAGTTACAAGTACTTTCCCTTGTTCTTTCTCCTTGAGATGTAAATGGGCTGAACCTGCCCTTTCTTCAGACCCTTCTGACTCACTCTCTGCATGTATGTCTGGGAGGGAGCCCATTTCTCTTCTTGGAATTATTCCCTGTTCCCTTCCGTGTCTGGGCCGAGCGCCAAACCAAACGAGGCCGACCTGTAGCCTCAAGGATTCTTTGCGTCACCTCTCTGAGGATCGCGGACATTCTGTCTTTTTCAGAACTGCTTCCTTTACCCTCTTCTCCCCGTAAGGACGGACCCCAAACAAATCATTTCTCCGGCATCAAGCTCTTCTTCCTGTCCTATGTGCAGCGGCCAGAGCGGCCAGAGCGCCCTTGGACCAAACCCTGGCTCTTGAGGCCACCCCTGCCTGGGCCCCCAGCCACCCCGGCCAGCTCTGCCCTGAGTCGTCTTCTCTGTCCTGGGGCGCAGGCCTCTCCCTAGCTCCCCCATCCAGACTCTCAACCACCCAAACATCCCTCTCTTTCTCTGCCTGCGAATTTTTCCTTCCAACTTGCTTGTGCAGAGAGCCCCTGGGCTAAAGGACAGGAACATATAAACATTTCTGTAAATAATATGCTGAGTCATCTTCCAGAAGGCTTGCAACAATTATTGCTCCTTCCAGTGTAAACCTGTTTACCTCCCCCCATCTTTGACCCCACTGGTTGTCAACCAACGTAAGCATTTTTGCCTTAGTATGTGAAAGGGGACATAGCTTTTTATTGTGGTTTAGAATTCTTTGATTATGAGTTGTGCATCTTTTTTGTACGTGTATTGACCATATCTATTTCTTTTGTAGCAAATTAATTTTTTTAGCCTGTCTTCCTTTTCCCATCTTATTCTTAAAAAATTTTTAATGTTTATTTTTTAAAAATTTTTACCATTTATTTATTTTTGAGAGACAGAGGCAGACAGACTATGAGCAGGGAAGGGTCAGAGAGAGAGGGAGACACAGAATCCAAAGCAGGCTCCAGGCTCTGAGCTGTCAGCATAGAGCCCAATGTGGGGCTTGAACCCACAAACTGTGAGATCATGACCTGAGCCGAAGTCAGATGCTTAACCGACTGAAGTCATCCAGGTGGCCCTAATGTTTATTTTTGAGACGGGGAGAGGGGCAGAGAGAGGGAGACAGAATCCGAAGCAGGCTCTGGGCTCTGAGCTGTCAGCACAGAGCCTGATGCAGGGCTTGAACCCATGAACTATGGGATCATGACCTGAGCCCAAGTTGGCTGCTTAACTGACTGAGCCACCCAGGAGCCCCTTTTTCTGTCTTACTTTTGATTTGTGTCAATGCTTATTCACTATGGGTTCTGTTGTGTACCATATCCTATCATGTTGTAAATAATATTTTGTCCGTCAAAGTGTTTACGTTTCACTTAGTCACGCATGTCTATCTTTTTCTTTATAGATTTGGGTTTGGATTTTGGCTTAGAATGGCCTTCCCTCACTCCAAGATTATAAAAATAAATCCACTGGAGAAGTATTTTGGTGTGAGGAGTGAGGTGGGATCCAGCTTTCTTTCTTTCTGCATAAAAACTAGCTAGTTGTCCCCACACTCTTTTTTTTTAGTAATTCCTCCCCTCCACACTTATTTATAATGTCATCTTTCTAAAAAGTTAAATTACCATATACATGAAGATTATTTCTGCACTTTCTAGTCTGTTCTATTTATCTAGCTGTTGATGATTTCTTCAGCACTAAACTTTAAATTTTTTTTTATTTCAAAAAACTTTTTTTTAACATTTATTTATTTTTGAGAGACAGAGAGACAGAACGCGAGCAGAGGAGGGGCAGAGAGAGAGGGAAACAGACTCCAGGCTCTGAGCTAGCTGTCAGCACAGAGCATGACTCAGGGCTCGAACTCACGAACCGCAAGATCATGACCTGAGCGGAAGTTGGATGCTTAACCAATGAGCCCCCCAGGTGCCTCTCTTCAGTACTAAACTTTAAAAAGTTGTTTTCATGTCAGAAATGTTTCATATCTGATGACCCTAGCGCCACCTTGCACCCCACCCTACCTGGTCCCTCAATTCTTTTTTTTTTTTCCCCCACAATTTCCCTGCTGTTCACCAACGCTTTTTTTTTTCCCCCTGATGAATTATGGGAGTGATTTAAAAGTTTCCTCTGAAATTCCTTTTTATATTTTCATTGGGTTGTATTGGGTTTGGAGATGATTTTAGAGTAAAATGACATATATGATAGTAAACTATCCTTTTCTATATCTATTTGAGTTCGTTTCCTGTATACGTGCTTTACTAATGTTTTAAATTCCTTCCCCCTCCCCATATAACAACAGGGTATTTCATCTTTCTGTTACTCTCTTAGTTTGGAATTTTTTTCTTTCATTATATTTTATTTTTTAAAAAATTTTAATGTTTTATTTATTTCTGAGAGAGAGACAGCATGAGAGAGAGAGGGAGACAAAGAATCCGAAGCAGGCTCCAGGCTCTGAGCTAGCTGTCAGCACAGAGCCCGACCTGAGGCTTGTACCCACGAACCGTGAGATCATGACCTGAGCTGAAGTCGGACACTTAACTGACTGAGCCACCCAGGCGCCCCATCTTTCATTTTATTTTATGATTATGTATTTTTGTTTGTAGGAATGTCACTGAATTGTAATATCAATTGCATATTCTTCCATCTGATTTAATCTCAGCCTTTCTATTTTTAGTCAATTATTTTGAGTTTGGGGATGTACCACCCAAGCCGCCTCCTTCATTCTAGTATCTATGCCTACTATGTCTTCTTCTCATCTAATTATATTGGCCAACACATCCAGAGTGCTGTTAAATAACTCCAGAGGTGATGGTAGGCACCTGAGGTCTGATTATTGCATTCTTGTTCATGCATATTTAGGGTTCACACAGCTTCTTGGTCAACTGATTCCTTACCACTATAAAATATCCCCCCTTATCTCTGGCAATATTCCTTGTTTTTTGAGGTCTACTTTGCCTGACATTAACGTAGTTACTTCAGCTTTCTTAATTAGTGTTTCCAAGGTAAATCTTTTCCCATTCATTTTCTTTTATCATATCTGTATTTTATATTTATTTTTGTTTTTTAATTTTATTTAAGGAGACTCCTTGTCCAGCATGGAGCCCAGCACAGGGCTTGAACTCAAAACCCTGAGATCAAGACCTGAGCCAAGACCAAGAGTCTGATGCTCAACTGGCTGAGCCACCCAGGTGCGCCTGTATTTTGTGTATGAAGTGAGTTTCTTCTAGCTAGCATACAGTTAAGCCTTGCTTTTTTTTTTTTTTTTTTAAGGTTATTTATTTATTTTGAGACAGAGACAAAGCACGAGCATGGGAAAGGCAGAGAGAGAGGGAGAGAGAGAGCTGCACTGCCAACTCAGAGCCCAACGGGGGGGGCTCTATCTTTAACCGCGAGACCATGAGTAAGAGCCAGACGCTCAACTGGCTGAGCCACCCAGGTGCTCCAAGTCTTGGCTTTTAAAAATCTGACAATTCCTTATAATTGGAGGATTTAGCCATTTACTTTTTATAAAAACAACTTTGTTGAGATATAATTTACATACCACAAAACCTATTCATGTCAATTGTACAATTCAATAGTTTTTAGTATATGGAGAGATTGAATAGTAGCATTTTTAGTAGATTCACAGAGATTAGTATTTTCAACAGACGGTCATAAAACCATTACCATAATCTAATTTTAGATCATTTTCATCATCTTAAAAAAAAAGCTGGTACCCATTAGTTTTCATTCCTCACTTCCATTCCCCCAACCTAAGCAAACACACCTTTTTCTGTCTCTGTAAATTTGCTTAGTCTGGATTTTTCCTATTGATGGAATCATATAATATGTGGCCTTTTATGACTGACTTGTTCCACTTAGCATCATGTTTTCAGGTTCGTCCATGCTGTGGCACCTATCAGCACTTCATTTCTTTTATTTACTAGATAATATTCCACGGGGCACCTGGGTGGCTCAGTCGGTTAAGTGTCTGGCTTTGATTCAGATCATGATCTCGAGGTTCATGAGATCGAGCCTTGCTTTGGACTCCATGCTGACAGCTGAGAGCCGGGAGCCTGCTTCAGATTCTGTGTCGTTCTCTCTCTCTGCCCCTCCCCACCTCTCAAAAATAAACAAATATTGAAAAAAGCTTAAAAAAAATTCCATTGCATGGTGATGCCCCTTTTTATTTATCCATTTATTAATTGATAGACACTGGGTTTTTTCCACTTTGGGGCTGTTACGAATAATGCATTTTGAACATTCTTGTATAAATTTTGTGTTTTCATTTGCATCTCTCTTGGGTACATATCTAGGAGTGGAGTTGCTGGCTCAGATGCTAACTCTAGGTTTAACCCCTTGTTCACCTTCATTTTTGAAAGATATTTAAAAAATCATGGGGCGCCTGGGTGGCTTAGTCGGTTAAGCGTCCGACTTTCGCTTAGGTCATGATCTCGCGGTTCGTGGGTTCCGGCCTCGCGTCGGGCTCTGTGCTGACTGCCAGCTCAGAGCCTGGAGCCTGTTTCAGTCTGTGACTCCCTCTCTCTCTGACCCTCCCCTGCTCACGCTGTCTCTCTCTCTCTCTCCTAGAAATAAATAAAAACATTTAAAAAAATCATGTACGGATGCATCTCTGGAGTTAATATTAATTTTCACTTTTTATTCTATTAATATATTACTTTATATGGAGTTATAGTAATATATTTACAAACAGTGAGCCATTTCATTTCCAAATATTAAGCCACTTTTAGAGTATACTGTACTTGATAATGATGTATTATTCTTCTGGCATTCTGGTGAAATTGTCAGCTCATGCAGTTTTTGGGAATAAGTAAGATAAGTTTCTGGGATTGGGTTTCTTTGTTTTTCGCTTTCTTCATCAGGTTTTCATCTTACTGCTATGCTTGCTTCATGAAAAGAATTTTGAAGATTTCCTTCTGTTTCTGTGTTTTAGAAGAGGAATAGGGTTATCTGTTTAGGTGTTTGGTTAAATTCTGCAGCACTATCTGGAGCTTTTTGAAGGAGCAATTTTTTGACAGCTCTACTCTATTTTTTAAAATTTTAACTAGGCTCCATGCCCATATGTGGGGTTTGGACTCATGACCCTGAGATTGAGAGCAAGAGCGAGAGGTGCAAGCTCTACTGACGAGTCAGTCAGGGGCCCCAACAACTTCACTCTATTGAGATGGGTCTGTTAATCGTTCTCTCTCTTCTGGGATAATTTAGGTAATTTGCATCATGATAATAATAAATGGGTTTCTGGATTAGTCAAGTCCTGTGTATTGACAGCAATAAGATCCTAATACCCCATGGGGCACCTGGGTGGCTCAGTTGGTTGAGCGTCCAATTCTTGGTTTCAGCTCAGGTCATGGTCTCATTGTTCATGGGAACATGAACTTGGGCTCCGTGCTGCTTGAGATTCTCCCTCTCTCTCTCTCTCTCTCACTATTGAGATTTTAAAAAGGTCACAACACTCCAGGAATCATGTAGTACGTATTTTTGTGTCTGCCTTCCTTCATTCAACATCATATATTTTGACATTCAACTCCCGTTGTTGCATGGTGGGAATAATCTTCGAATAGTAGTTTCTTTTTAATGATGATACTACCACGTGCTTATACCACAATGTACCCGTTCAATTGTTGCAGGACATCTGGATTGTTCTCCGTTTTTGATTATTATGAATAAAGATGCACTGGATTCTTGTACAGCTCTTGTAGCCAGATGGTTTTATCTCTCTCGGATGAACACCTAGCGATGGAATTGCTGGATCACATGGTAGATGCAAGTTTCAAGTTTTCAACGAAGCTGCCGAATAGATTTCCTAAGTGGCTGCACCATGTTATACTCACATGGCAGTTGGAGAGTTCCAGTTGCTCCCCATCCTCACCACCTTACATGTACTTTTCACTTCCACCCTCTAGTGCACGGGTAGTGTTACCTGCTGGTGGCTGGTGCGTTTCCCTCTGACAAATGATAGAGGATAAGCACTTTCTTTTGTGCTCGTTGGCTATTTACATATTTGCTTTTGTGAAGTGTGTGTTCACATCTTTTGCCTATTTTTTATTTATTTTTTCTTTTTTTGGCTGTATGGTTTGTCTTTTTACTCCTGAGTGGCAGGGTTTCTTTATTCCAGATACATGTCTTCTGTCAGATATATCTGCTATGAATATTCCCTCTCAGTCTGTGGCTTGATAGTGTTTTTTGATAAACAGACGTTTTAAGTTTACATGAGGTCCATTTATCAATTGTTTTTAGGGTCTCTCCTTTTTTTAAAAAAAATTTTAATGTGTTTTGTTTATTTCTGAGAGAGAGAGAGAGAGAGAGACAGCGTGAGCAGGGGAGGGTCAGAGAGAGAGGAAGATACAGAATCCGAAGCAGGCTCCAGGCTCTGAGCTAGCTGTCAGCACAGAGCCCGACACGGGGCTCAAACCCATGAACCGTGAGATCATGACCTGAGCCAAAGTTGGACACTCAACCGACTGAGCCACCCAGGTGCCCCTAGGGTCTCTCCTTTTTATGTCCTTTCTAAGAAATCTATCTACCAAAAGATTGAAAAGATAGTCTCCGATGTTTTCTTCCAGAAGACTTATCAATTAAGTTTATACTTAGGACTATGGTCTGTCTTAAATTCAACTTTGTGAAGTAGGGATTGGAGTACCCCTCCCCCACCCACGAATATCCAGTTGTAACAGCCTCATTTGTTGGTGGGCTCAACAAAAATCATTTGACTCTATATCAGATGGCTCTTGATATTCTCTCCAACACTAAGCTCTCCGGTAAAAAGGTGTCTGGGCAGTCTTTCTGTACTCAAAGTGAATACCCAGGACAAGGAGCATCACATCACCTAGGAGCTTGTTAGAAATGCAGAAGCCAGCCTCATTCCAGTCCCATACAGCCTCCAGATAATTCACAGGCACATTACATTTTGAGAAAGAAGCACTGATGTAGATAATTTTTGATGAAGATGGGGAAATGTCATCATGACACACTCCGCGGCTGACAGCCTCCCCATGCACTCCAGCAGGCTGCCGGGTCCTGGGAACTCATTTCCTCCTCTTAGATGCTAGGCTTACTCTCAGAAGCAATCTCAGGGTCCACCACTCCTGACAAGTGCTGCGGCGCGTTCTCTGCTGCTGGGAGACAGGGGAGGGAACTCCCTCTAATACCCACAGCCACCTGCTCACTCAGCCAGCAGCTTCTGCCCTCTCCTCCATACACCCCCTGTCACCCTTGAACCTCGGTTTCTTCAATTACAGAGCCCAGATAATAATGGTGTCTATCTCAGGGGCTAATGTGATGCAAAGTGATCTAAGGAGTACCTGGGCACAGAGACAGCACAATAAAAGTCAGTGATCTTCACGGCCATCACAGGGTCTGTCGCCCAGGGGAAGTCCCAGCATACAAGCTGCCTCCGCGCCCCCCGCCCCGCAGCCCCACCCCCTACACCGGGGCTGAATTGAGCCTTGCAGTCTTCCCAGCTCGACTTCTCCTCCCTCTCTCTTCTCCGCGCCCCCAGGGCACGGTGCACCGATAAATCTTTCCCAGCACGCTGCATTGTTTCAGCCACTTGCCCTCGCGTCTGACTGGTCCCCGGTCCGGCCTGGGAGTTCCTTAAATACAGGTTGTCTGTCTCGGGCGTCTTTGAACCCCCAACCCCCGCCTCCCGCCCCAGCACAGTGCCTGGTACTTGGAGAGCACTCCATTAATGTTTGCGATATTGAATAATATGTGAAGCCAGCGTCCAGCCCTCAACTCGCGGGGGTGGGGGATGTGCAGGCGGCGGGGGCAGAAGGGAAAGCTGGCCGCGTGCCGGGTGGAAGGACACAGGCGCGGGCCCTTTGGGGGTCGGTGGGTGGACACCAGAGAGGGGGTACACGAGGCCCGAGAGCGGAGCCTGGGTCCACAGAGGACTGGCGAGGCCGGTCGCCCCGGCTCCCCGCGCTCCTCCCCCCGCCTCCTCCCGCGCCCCGCCCGCTCCGGCTCCGCCACCCCCGCCCCGCGCGGCCGCGGCAGGGAGGGGCCGGGGAGGCGGAGCCAGCGGCTGCCGAGGCTCCGGGCACCCGCGCGGCTCCCGGTGGCGGAGCGGAGATCCCGGCGCGCCCAGGTAGGAACCCCCGCGGGGAACGGACCCGGGAGCGGCGCTGCGGAAGGAGGGGCGCGGCGGGGGCGGGGAGGCTGGGCCGAGCCCCGCCCCTCGTGCGCGCGGCTACCTCGCGGTCCCCCCCCCCCGCCTGGGGGAGGGGGCGCCGCGTCCCCGCCCCACGGCTCCCGGTCCCCTCCCCGCGCTCAACACTTCCCCCCCACCTCCGGGCCGTGCGCCGCGCTCCTTTCCCGCCGCTCCGCATTCTCCAGACCGCCTCCGGGCGGCCCTTGGGATCGCCTCCCCTTCAGCCAGCCGCGCTCCTTGTTCGTCCCACAGGTTCCTTTCGGAAGCGAGCCGGAGTCTGTGGCTGGCCGCCTCGGGGAGTGGGGGGCGCAGCTAGAAGGACCCAGAGGGTGAGTCCGGAGGTGGGGGGCGCGGTGGCTGGAGAGCCCCGTACCATTCTTTTGCATCTTGGTGTCACCGGGTGCTCCGCGCACTGGGGCTGGCTCCATGTTGGCGGAATGAATGAATCATTACTCTCCTTGTCCCCTTCCGAAGGAGGACTTTTTGAGGTCCACGTGCTGCAGAGCACGGTGTGTGTGTTTGGGGGGGTGCTCCTGAGCTAGGGCTCCCTAGTCCTGCGTAGTAGAAACCCGACTCCCGTTTCTCCAGCTCCTCTCTAACACTCCATTCCAGGGGAGGCTCCCTTCCTTTTGGGACTTGGGGGTGGTGGGGAAGGAGGGAGCTTGTAGGCCCAGCCAGGTACTTGTTGAAGGTGTGACAAGGGACTTGGAGGTGAATGAGGGACTTGTGAAGGCCAAGGGACCTGAACAGGACCTCTTAGAAGGTGACGGGGCACAGAAGATGCCGCAGAGGAGAGCACCCGCAGACAGAGGCCACTTGGTACCTTAGACCAGTCTGGAAGGGTCACCGGAGCATGGATCCTGACCCGCAAGCTACTGAACTCCTCCGCGCCTGTTCCTTTATCCCGCTTTATCAGACTACAATGGGGATATTCGTATCCATTCCTCAGAGCTGTGCAGATTAAGAAAAATGTCGTAGGAAGCCACCCAGCATACTGCTTGGCACATTGGGGGTACTAGCAATCTCAAGTCTTCTTCCTTTGCTCTCTGAAAAAGTGAGCAGAGAAGTTATTTGTCCCATTCCCTCTGTCCCTGAATGGAGCGACACAGCAGATGTGTACTCACTGTTTGTTGAGGGAATATGCCCAGTGGAGCTACAGCACTCACCCTCCCTCTCCCAGAAGCCACAGGCCGCGCTCGGGAGCTGACCAGCACAGACATGCCAGTGCTGTCTGAGGACTCTGGTGAGTGGCACCCCTGGCTGGACAGCCATCGCGCTGAGGACAAGAGCCTGCCCAGCAGCCCCAGGCTGGACAGAAAGCATGTTGACCCAACGCTGGGTCACGGGAGCTGCCTTACCTGCGAACCTTGGGAACGAGAGCCTGGGGAGGGAATGTCCATGTGCCAGGGTCCACGTGGGGCCCCCTGGGGCCAGGCGGTACCCATTGCATTGGCCCCACTTTGTGTTTCTTACACTGTCCCCAGGTTTGCATGAAACCCTGGCGCTGTTGACGTCTCAGCTCAGACCTGACTCCAACCACAAGGAAGAGATGGGCTTCTTGAGGGACGTTTTCAGTGAAAAAAGCCTCAGTTACTTAATGAAGGTAAAGCCTCATTTCATCCCATCTGGTAAGGGGTTCTAGAGGGTTTTTCTAGTGAGGGGTCATGAACTTCATCTTAACCTTTCCCCTCCCCCAGAAAGGTCTTCATCAGCCCACTGTGAATGGCTTTTTCTTATGCTGCCCCACTGGCGAGCCCCTCTGCAGCCCCGTGCATCCCCACAGTCATGGGCAGGCTGTGTGGTATCCGGGGCACCCCTGGGCAGCTGACTTGGGAGGCCCCCGCCTGAAATCGGCTGTCTTTGCAGATTCACGAGAAGCTTCGCTATTACGAGAGGCAGAGTCCCACCCCAGTTCTGCACAGCGCCGTGGCCCTTGCTGAGGATGTAAGCCCCGGGTTTTTCGTTACAGTGTTTGCCCTGCTCCCTACCCCATAGGGCTCCTTCGTGGTGCCTGTCACCATTGCTTAGCCTAGGGGACAGAGGGGCTCAGAGCCCAGAGGTAAAGAGGCATCGTCGTCTCTTTTCCTCTTGCTCCTCCTTGGGCCTCCCAACAGGCAGGAAAGAACCTGTGAGCCTTGCACGAGGCCAAGGGACACGGGGACGCGATGACGCCCACTTACTGTGTGTTCCGGGGAAGTATGTTCCCCCCAGCCGTGAAATGAGAGCATTTGGATCAGATCAGCAGTTCCTACACAGTTGAGGACTGGCGATGTGAAGGTCAAGCAATCGCCTTGTCTGTGCTTTGGGGAGGCGTGAAGCCCTAGGGTCAAAAGACTTGCTGTGCGTCCCTGCTTACTGGTTCGAGGTTCTTGTTTTTTACTTACTTATTTCTTTTTTAAGTTTATTTATTTATTTTGAGAGAGAGAGAAAGAGAGAAAGCAGGCAGGGGAGGGACAGAGAGAGGGAGAGAGAGGATCCCAAGCAGGCTCTGTGCTACCAGTGGGGCTCAAACCCACGAACTGAGATATCATGACCTAAGCAGAAACCAAGAGTCAGACAGTAAACTGACTGAGCCACCCAGGCACCCCAGGGGTCTTTTTTCTTGCATGAATGCGGCTAGGGGCGCCTAGGTGGCTTAGTCGGTTAAGCGGCTGACTTCGGATCAGGTTATGATCTTGCAGTTTGGGAGTTCGAGCCCTGCATTGGGCTCTGTGCTGACAGCTCGGAGCCTGGAGCCTGCTCCAGATTCTGTGTCTCCTTCTCTCTCTACCCCTCCCCTAAAAAAGGAATGCTTCCTCATTTCTTTTAGACCTGTCTTCTGTGTTGCATGGCTTGGCAAAAGCTGTCCCAGTTGATTGCCAAGGCCAGCTCCTGAATAAACTCCCCTGACCCCAGGAGACGGCCTGGCGAGGCCCTGGGTGCGGCCAGTGGGTGCCGACCTCCCCCTCCCTCCTCTACTGTGACTCGAAGCGTGTTAGGTTGTCGGCACTGCCTCTCCTACTAGCTCTGTGACCCTAAACAAGTCAGTCAACCCCTCTGAGCCTCAGTGTCTTCATCTATAAAGTAGCATAGTGGTGAGGACACCGATAACGGAGCCAGCTAAGCCCAGGTTCAAACCCTGGCTTTTTGACCTTGTGCAAGATATTTAATCTCTCTTGTTTAATTCTTGTCTGTCCAGTGGCCAAACAGTAGCACCTGTTATGTTTAGTTCACTGTGCAGGTTAGATGGGAAGGTATACATGAAGCAAAAGAGCTCATAGGAAGGGCTTGATAGTGAGCTCCTGTTAGGAGTACCTTGGAGAGCTCCTGAAGTAGTCAGGATTCTGATCCCTGCTGTGATTTCCCTGCGAGCTACGGGGGTGGCCAAGGGGTCAATGAACCCCTGGGTGATGTTGCAGTTCCTACAAGGCCCCTTGGGTCTGCAGCTCAGGGAGCAGGGTTTTCCCGGGGCGACTTCCGGCAGGTGAGTTCTGTCTGGTTCCTTTACAGGTGATGGAGGAGCTGCAGGCCACCTCCGTGCACAGCGACGAGAGGGAGCTGCTGCAGCTGCTGTCCAGCCCCCACCTCAGGGTAGTCACACCACAGTCCCTGCCCAGCCACACAGCTTGTATCTCCCCGGATGGGGGGCAAGAGGGAACACCTGGCCAGGAAGCTGAGGAAGGAGAATTCTGAGCAAAGGGTCCTCAGTGCTGATGTCTGGGGTGGGGGGTGGTTTCTCGGGCCTGAGACCAGAGGCCTGCAAATCACTGCCCAGTCAGGGGCCCCCCTGAACCCCTGGAGCTTCTGGGTCTAGCCCCTCATTTCTCCTGCTTTCCTTACAGGCTATGCTCATGGTTCACGATACAGTTGCCCAAAAGAATTTCGACCCCGTTCTTCCCCCTCTGCCCGAAAATATTGATGAGGATTTTGATGAAGAATCCGTGAAGATTGTCCGCCTGGTGAAGAACAAGGAGCCCCTGGTATGTGACACCCTCCTCTCCTCCCTCTGCCTCCCCCTGTACCCGTCCCTCACCCACCCAGAAAACCAGGAAGAGACACCCCCCCACCCCAAAGTCTTTGGAGTGAGTGATGGTAGCTTCATCAGGGTTGCCACGCGGCACCAGTGTGTACAGGGTGCCTCTTTCTGTGGGTGTATTCAGCCCCATTCAGCTGTGGCCAAGCTCCTTTGTGTAGTCAATAACCTTTGCAGCTGTACAGGGCCACCCTGATCATCCTGCTCTGATCCAGAGGTTGGCAAACTATGGTCCGAGGGCCAAACCCAGCTCACTGCCAGTTTTTGTAAATAAAGTTTCACTGGCACCTGGCCATGCCCTTTCACTTACGTATTGTCTGTGGCCGCTTCTACCTTGCGACAGCAGTGGTGAGTAGTTACCAAGGAGACGGCGTGGCCTGCAAAGCCTGAGATATTTACATTTGGCCCCTTTACAGAAAAAGTTTGCCAAACCCTGCTCTGAATACTGAGGAAGTTCGGGGCAGCGGCCATTCTTCTCCCCAGCTGACACATTGTTATTCTGGCCCTAGTGCAGCGCCCATTTACCGAGCAAAGGGACAGGGTTGTTTATTAGATGGAGGGAAGTGGAGGAAGGCCAGAGAATTGAGTGCATGCCCCGGAGAATACCGCAGCTGGCATTCCTTATTTGCAACTCTCACCGAGGGCCCCCAGCTAAACCGCTTCTGCAAGCAGAAGAGGAGCTCTCTTCTCCCTCTGTTCCCCGCCTGCCAAATGGAGCAGGCATCCACTGAGGCACCAACACATCGTGTGCCGGGCACCATGTTGGGCACCAGCAGTTCAGCTGTGATTAAGGCTTAGTCCCTGCCCTCTAGGAGGCCACGGGAGAGTGAGGGGGGGGGTTCCCATTGTGGAGGTGATACCCCGGTTGGGTTCCAAGAAAAGGAACAAGTTTCCCAGAAGGAAAGGGGAGAGGAAGGGCACTCCACACATTAGAACTACCTGAGCAAAATCATGGTAAGGGGATGGGGGAGGGGGGAGAATGTTCAGGAAAGGGGCAGACATACACACACACACACACACACACACACACACACACACACACACGCACACACACAGAATCTGAAGCAGGCTCCAAGCGCTGAGCTGCCAGCACAGAGCCTGATGCGGGGCTCGAACCCATGAACCGTGAGATCACAACCTGAGCTGAAGTTGGACGCTTAACTGACTGAGCCTGAACCACTGGAGAGCCGGCAGGCCCAGAGATGACAGCTGCACTGTGGGTCAGGGGTGTCTTTCTTTTTCTGTTTGGATAGGTTATGGGTCAGAGTTAGGGTGCTTCCTGACTCAGGCTGCAGCCAGTCATCCTTGTAAGGAGATGGGGGAGGGGGGAGAGCGAGCAGTGGGCAGGGGGAGTTTTTAGCCCCATATGGTCCTTGTCTGACCTGTCAGGGCAGCAATGAGGGAGAGCAGGGGCAAGGGGTTAAAACGACAATGTGAATGTATTATAATGAAGCTATAGGTTACTGCAGGGCAGTGATCAGAGGGAGGAACTCGTCGTTTCCCCTGGGGTCTGTCCTGGCTGTTAGGAACTTGGCCTCCGCCATCTTATCAGCCAGAAAGCACTTGCTCCCTGCTTATATCTAGCTAATTGCCTGCTCTGTCATATTCGGGGAGCTCTGGACTGCCCAGTGTGGATGTAGAATCGCTAAGTCGTGGGTAGGAGAGACAGAGGTGGGGCCGGATCAGAGGGAGATGCTGATTGTCCGCGCAGAGTGTCCTAGCTTGACCCTGAGGGCAGCGGGGAGCTATTGTAAGGTTTTAGGTTAAGACGTAACATGGTCAGATGTGCAGTTTAGAGAGATCACCCAGCTTCCAAATAGAAAGTGGCCTGGAAGCTGAGGCCAGAAGCAGAGGACCGATTTGAAGGTGGGGACCAGATAGGTGGAAGTTCAGAAAGAGGGCTTGACTTTGGCCTGTGGGAATAGGGAAGGGAAATCCAAGATATATTTCAGAACAAAATTAATGTCACTTTGTGACTGCCCTGGTTTGAGCAGGAGTCTCGGTGGAGGGGGGGATCCCTGGGATAGTGCCCAGGTGTCCCGCTGGGACGGCTGGGTGGGCACTGGGGCCGTCATTTAAGGGAGGGAGTAGGGAAGAGCTTAGGTCCCATTGAATTCAAAAGTGGAGGCATCCAGGAAGCGGAAGGATTATTTGTTCAGAGATAACAGACTGGGCAGCCGCCAGCATCCGGGACCAACTCTTGGTTTTGGCTTAGGTCACGATCTCACTGTTCGTGAGTTCAAGCCCTGTGTTGGGCTCTGCTCTTACAGCACACAGCCTGCTTGGGATTCTTTCTCCCTCTCTCCCTCTCTCCCTCTCTCTCTCAAAATAAATAAATAAACATTTAAAAATTAAAATAAAAGAACTTTGCTCCAAAGGAACAGAAACCGGTAGCTGCCGGATGGGAGGTGGGGGGCAGGCTTTTTATTGATGAGGGGAATGTGATATTTTTGGAGCCAGGAGAAGGAGCCAGCAGAGATGGGGCATTGAGACTATGGCAGAGGAAGGGAGGGGACAGAAGGACCAGCCCAGAAGGGAGGTTTCCCTCCTCTGAGAGGGGAAAAGGAGGAAAGGATGGACAGAGATGCTGGAAAGTTTGAAGGTCTAGGAAGCAAGAAGCCACGGGGTTCTTGGCTGATTGTTTCCAGCAATATTTGTCCTATGGACTTCAAATAGGTGGCGTGAATGAAGTTAATGATAAGTGCACCACCTGTTTGCCCGAACAGCCAATAATAAAAGGTTAACATTTATTGAGTGTTTAGTGTATGCTAAGTGGCTTGCCTGCATTAGCTGATACCACCCCTTGTCCTAACGCCCGGAGTTAAATGCCATCCCACACCCTAGAGGAAACAGACTCAGAGAAGATAATGGGCTTCCTTGCCAGGCTGCATGCTTTCAGTGAGTGGCAGAGGAGTCACACCCTGGGGCATCTAACTCCAGGACCTCACCTGACACTGCCCTGCCCGCTAGTCCTGTCTGCCGGTGCATGGAACTGAGGGCTTGTGAGTACCTCTCACCCTACATGTCATCCCCGCTGTGCTCCACGGGCCAACTCTTGGTCCCCAGGCTCTGGCTGGTGCATAATTGGTTCCCCTCGGCAGCCGTAGAAGGCTCAGTACCCTGTGATTGGTCAGAGGTTGAGAATTTGCAGGCACGAACTCTCACGATTAAATGCCTTTGCGAAGAGGCACAGGCTGTGATAGGAGACAGATGCATGGGATTCGGCATCACTGAATCCTTTACTCCTTCCCAGCCGGGTGACCTCGGGGATGCTGACCTTCTCTGAGCCCCAGTCCCTCGTCGCGGAGATGAGATTGTCACAGTGTTCTTGTGCTTCCCATAAGGCGTAAATCACTGTGCTGTATTAATGTGAGATGCCTGTTTTATGGCGTCCTCAGCACTGCAAAGAGCCCCATTGATCTACCCTCTGGTCTGACAGAGGGAGAGACGGGGAGGCTCTGTTGAGTCCAGGGAACTGGGGCCCGAGGCTTGGGGCTGCCTCTTAGGATCTTGCCCGCTCTGTCTCGTGCAGGGCGCCACCATCCGGCGGGATGAGCACTCAGGGGCCGTTGTGGTGGCCCGGATCATGCGAGGGGGCGCAGCGGACCGGAGCGGTGAGTGGCATCAGTGCTGGCCTGGCCGAGGTGACGGCCGGTGTGCCCAGCCTTCTCCCTTTGGCTCACAATCTCCTTTCCTCCTCTCTGGCCCCTGTTTGGGATGCTTTGCTTTCTGGGAGTGTGGCTGGATTTCTCTCCTTCCCAAACCTGGTAGAAATTTTAATGGTTTGAAAATACCTCGGGCATGGAGAACGTCAGGGCCGGTCAGGGGAGGGCTCTTGTGCCGTGGCCTAGCCGAGGGCTATGGTAGTTCAGCCCACAGCACGGGCTTGACAGGTGACTTCTAACTGAGGAGCAGGGACGCCTTTCCCCACCACCCCGGTTGTCACTATCACGGAGGGAAGGTTGTTCACGCCCCAGATTTGTTTGGGTGGAAAACAGGTTGAGAATCGCTGTTGTGTGAAAGAACTACTCAACGGGAGGCAAACCTTCTGGTGTAGAGAGGTGTTACCCCAGAAGTCTGGGGACCACTGTGGTGAAGGCCAGCGATTCTCAAACATTAACAAGCACAGAAGGCCCCCAAGCGTCTTGTTAAAATGCAATTCTGATTCAGCAGGTCTAGGGTGGGCCCAAGATCCCGCACTCCTAACTGCCTTCCGGCTGCTGCCACCGCTTGCGGAGCATCACTTTGATTAGCAAATAGAGCCCAATGTGTGGAGACTCTTGTCATTAAAGCAGAGGCCAGTGGACAGGTGTATTTAACATTCTTTTTTTTTTTTTTAATTTATTTTTGAGAGAGAGAGGCAGACTGCAAGCAGGGGGAGGGGCACAGAGAAAGGAAGACACAGACTCCGAAGCAGGCTCCAGGTTCTGAGCTGTGAGCACAGAGCCCAACGCGGGGCTTGAACCCACGAACTGAGATCATGACCTGAGCTGGTCAGTTGCTTCACCAACGGAGCCACCCAGGTGCCCCCAACACTCTTGACAACATCTTTCCTGGTGCCCTTCAGTGTTCTTGTTAAGATTCAAGAAGAACAGAGGCACCTGGGTGGCTCAGTCAGTTAAGCATCCAACTTCGGCTGAGGGCATGATCTCTCGGTTTGTGAGTTCAAGCCCTGTGTCAGGCTCTGTGCTCACAGCTCAGAGCCTCGAGCCTCTTTTGGATTCTGTGTCTCCCCCTCTCTCTGCCCCTCCCATGCTCATGTTCTGTCTCTCTCTGTCTCTCAATAATAAGTAAAAATGTTAAAAAAAAAAAAAAGATCGGAGAAGGACATTCTTAGAGTATGTCTGTTAACCCAGGAAGGTGAAGAGTTAACGATGTGTTTTTTTTTTTTAAATTTTTTTTTTTTAACGTTTTATTTATTTCTAGGAGAGAGAGAGAGAGAGACAGCGTGAGCAGGGGAGGGTCAGAGAGAGAGGGAGGCACAGACTGAAACAGGCTCCAGGCTCTGAGCTGGCAGTCAGCACAGAGCCCGACGCGGGGCTCGAACCCACGATCCGCGAGATCATGACCTAAGCGAAAGTTGGACGCTTAACCGACTAAGCCACCCAGGCGCCCCAAGAGTTAACGATGTTTTTAAAGAAGCAAAGGTCATAAGTAAAAGAACACAGGCCTTCTATGTCAAAATAAATGCATTTGAACACGGGCTTTATTCCTTTATTTCTTGGCAGAGTGGCCTTGGGCAAGCTGTGTACTTTTTCTGGGTCTCAGCTGCCTCCTTGAAGGGATTTCCCTGCGGGTTGTTGAGGCTGCGGTGCCGAGCGAGGCACTCCGCGCGCAGTAGGGCTCGGCCAGTCCCGCAGCCTTTACACCTCGTGTCTGCCATGCGTGCGGCGGGTTCCTCAGGCAGGTGCCAGTGGTGCCCCTTCCCGTGCTGATGGGCAGCCCTTGTGTCTCTTAGGTCTGGTCCACGTTGGAGATGAGCTCCGAGAAGTGAATGGGATCACAGTCCTACATAAGCGCCCGGACGAGATCAGCCAGATTCTGGTCCGTGCTGCATGCATGCTGGGGGAGGTGGGGGGGGGGGAGTAGGTAGGGGTGGTGGCAGGTGATGGGGTGGGGGGTGGGGAGATCTTCGGAGACCAAAGCAAGTCACTTTCGGGAGCCAGGCCAGATTCCGGTGCAGTCTTTCTGTTTCCATGTGGAGGCTGCGGGGACAGTGGCCTTGCGGCGTGCCCGAGGTCGGGGGTGAGGGGGCCAGGGAGAATGACACTTTCAGGCCTCCTGCCTCCCAGACCTTCTCTTCAGCACAGCCCTCCCCCGGCCCCAGTCCCTTTCCCGAGACCCTCCTGGGAGGTCCCCTCCCAAGGGCCCCCTCTTCTGAAGGGCTGAGGAATTTGGAATAAGAAGCAGCCTGGGGAGGACCAAGAGCAAGGGCTTTGGGGTCTGCTGGGCCTGGGTTGGAATCCTGCCCGCACGACTTTCTAGCTGTGCAGCCTCGGGCAAATCATTCATTCACTCTGCGCTTCACTTTCCTGTAACGTCAGAACAGGGATTGTTTCTTAATCCAGTGTGTGCTTATGATTAGGGTGTAAACATCTAGGAGAGGATACAGTGCTTTACGTCTGTAAGGGGCGTCTAGGGTGGTCAGTGCCGGGACGCGAGCCACCTCCAGACCCATTCTGGAAATTCAAGTCAAGCTGCGGTTGTAAAAAACCCCAATCTCAGTTTTTGTCTTCTTTATCTTAAGGCATTCTCCCCAGACGTGACACTCTTTGCTAACTTCTGAGGGTTCAGGAAGGGGCAGATATGGGAAGATCTGAAGAGGGGAGGCCCCACTGTAAGGAGCGGGCAGGCTTCTTTGGTGTTCCTGCTGCCACTGCCCTTTGCCCGGTTCTGGGCACTGGCCTCCCTGTGTTCTAGGGCAGTGCTGGGCCCAGGAGACTGTGGGTGAGACGTGCTCTCATGGGGTGCCAGCATTTTGCCTCGTGGGCCCCAACGTGGGGGTGCAGGGTCCGTGTTGGGTAGAGGAAAGGGGAACCCCTGGAAAGGCAGGAGGAGCAGCCTGAGGTTGGAGAACTCTCTGGGGAAGATGTAAACAAAGGGAGGGAAAGGAAACTGCACTTGGTTATTAAAATAACCTGAGAGAAGAAAAGAAGGATGGTGGCCCTTTGGGGCACGAGAGGTCAGGAGCGATGGGAAAGTGGAATGCATTGCCTGCGCTGTCCTTGGTGCTCATCTGTCCCTTTGTGCCCTGAAAATGCAGATGGTAATTGGTTTTGAGTTTTGTTTTAGTTAATTCAGCTGGGTGCCACCATGGGAGGGTGGGCCACAGGGGTGATGGCGAGTCTGACGTCCGTCTGAATGTGAGTTTCCAGATCCGGACAGTTAAGACCGGAACTCATGAAGGTTTGGACATGGGAGGTGATAAGCTTTGCGCTTACCCCTTTCAGGCACAGTCCCAGGGATCCATCACCCTGAAAATCATCCCAGCCACCCAGGAGGAGGGCCGGTTGAAGGACAGCAAGGTATGGCGGGGTTGGAAGTGGGCTCTGAAGCAGTCATTCGGGAAGAGATCACGCGTCTGGTCCTTGGACTGCGCGCTCCGTGGAGAACTTAATTCAGTCCTAGTGTGATTCATGTATTTGTACCTGTCTCTTTCTAAACAGGATTTGACGTAGCTTACTAATAAAAGACAAGGTTATTTTAATTGAAATAGAAAATCAGGGCCACGGAGAGGAGAAGGCACCAAATGTACTGGGTTCGGGACCAATTAAGTAACTGCCATTTGTTTCATTCTTTAGTGAGCCACCCTTTTTTGGGCACCTCCTCTGTGCTGGGCGCTCTGCCAGATGCTGGGACAGGGACAGTCAGGAGCTCTGAGGATTCCTAGTCCAGAAGCAGGGTGGGGGTGGGGAGCAAACCTTTCACTGCTAGGTGATGAGTGAAGGATCCGAGCAGAGGTGTGGGTGCCCTGGAAGGTGTTGTGTAGTAGGGGTGTTGGAAGTGAGGCCGGAGGAAGAAGACGGGGAGAACTTCCCCGGTGAAGACGAGATGGGAAACTCGGGGGTCCCCTGTAGGCACGTGCCCTCTGTCTTCCCACCCAAGAGCCAGGGGAGCTGAGAGATCTATACACCAGCTCCCGCCAGGCTGCCCGCCCCCCTCCCCCCCTCCAAATTAGTTCCCAGCAATCCTCGCTGGCTGCAGTAGACAGTGGCCAGAGAAAGCCCTTGGGCAATGAGACGCCAGCACCGGCTGCTGGGAGTCTGTCTGGAGCGCCCTGGGATGGTGAGGTCCCCGGGTGAGGCGGGAGCTCCTGGACAGCCCCGTAGGGGGAGGCCGCAGTGGGTCGAGACCAGAGGCCGGGAGACCTGGTGGGAGGCTGTTGTAAAAGCCGAGGTGAGAGATCGTTACGACCTGAGCTGAGGTGGTGGCAGAGAGCGAAAGGGCATTCCTCGGATTTCAGATAGACTTGGATCTGGTCTTCCTGGCAGCCAAGGCAGAAAGGAGATGAAATGCCCGACATGCTTTTCATCAGTAGATGGAAGGAAGGATGCCAAGTTTTCAGGAAAGGTGATTCCCAGCTCCTGCTTCCCAGCACTAAATGTGTGAAAGAAGAGACGTTACAGCACTTGGCTTCGAGTAGATGTCAGTAAATATTTTGGTGAATGTGGATCAGTAATGGACAGCGTCTTTGATATCAGTGTTTTGAAGACAAAATTTTTATGCGCCTGTTTCTTACTTGCGCACTTGGATTAAGTCCCAGGGCTGACCTAATGTAGGCTCTTATCTGATGGAAGGTGGTTCTTTCTTGGATATGCAGATGTGATCTCCATAAGTAGCTTTTGCAGGTTCTCACTTGATACGGGGAGAAAACTTGCTTTTCCTGGAGGATGAAATGAATAGCGTGTCCCTTAGCCCGTCCTTCCTAAATATTTCTTCTTGATCCGGAAGCTTGGTCTGGGCTGGCCACTTAAGAATATACTCTCTTCTGAGTACCTGGGACCCTGGTAACATCTGTGGCTGGTTGGGGGTGTCTGTCCTTGCAATACCTGCCCAGAAAGTTCTTACTGTTGTCTAACTGAATCTTTTCTGATTGGCACATACATAAAGGACTATGACTTGGATCTGTTTGAGGAAGCCCCCTGGCATTTTGTTTGTTTGTTTGTTCCTGTTTGCTTTTAATGTAATTGAACCTTAATGGTCTGGAAATAGAACAAATAAAGTAAATCTACCCACTAAGTTATAGAACAAGGAAATGTGACAAGATGCTGTATTTTCCCATCATCTTCTCTAGGGGGTGACTTTAGGGTAAAGGGGAGAGTTGGGGGTTGGCCAGACATGTGACAGAGGAGGCAGGGCTGAGCTGTAAAAAGTGTGGATGTCAATTACCCACTGGAAGGGGATGGTGAGGAGTCAGTATTCGGGCTCTAACCAAAACATCTAGATTACGTATTTAATGGATGGCTGCTAACTTCATTAGGGGCAGTTAGCATATCAAAACTAACATTTTAGTTATAATTGTGTCTGCCTTTAGTTTTTGTTCCTGGGACAGAATCGTTGCTATGTGTATGCTAAGAGGCTGCTACTAAGGACAGCAGATCAGGTAAATAAGGAAATATTTAGTTTGGAAAGACAAATTCAGACCTTGATGGATTTCCTGATTCAAATATTCAAAATGGCTGAAAAGCGATAGGACAATATCTGCAGTTTCTGAGTAGCTTTCTGCTCTCGACGCTACTTGTTTGTCCTGACTGTGTATGACAGTTGTCCTTCGGCTTCCCATGTGGCATAGAGCTGTCTGTGCTCACGCCCTCTTCAGGTGTTCATGCGGGCTCTCTTCCACTATAACCCCCGGGAAGACCGGGCCATCCCCTGCCAGGAGGCGGGCCTGCCTTTCCAGCGCAGGCAGGTCCTGGAGGTGGTGAGCCAGGACGATCCGACGTGGTGGCAGGCCAAGCGAGTAGGGGACACCAACCTCCGGGCTGGCCTCATCCCCTCCAAGCAGTTCCAGGAAAGGTGGGTCTGCGGCGTGTTGTACGGGGGCGGCTCTGGAGTGGCAGGGGGCACAGGCACCCAAACCTCTGCCAGCGCAGCTAGAGGGACGCACTGTGTCGCTCCCGACGTCAGGACCAGTTGCCCTTGTGATCGGTCTTCTGGGCTGTAACCAGCGGTGATGGCTGTTGGAGATTTAAATAAACGTATGGAAGTCTATGTTCTTCAGTCAGTGTATATTTGATAACACATACCTAAAGAAAGTTGAAAAGTAAAACATATAAATACAGAAGATGGGGACCAGGGAAAGAAAATTGCCCAGAGTCTCGCCCATATGGAGACAATATATCATATATTTCTTTCCTGTGCTTTTTATGCAAGCAATGGATGTAGAGTTGGAAGTGTTACTTTTCTTTTAATGTTCATTCTGAGAGTGAAAGAGAGAGAGAGTGCATGGGAGAGGGGCAGAGAGAGAGGGGGGGAGAGAGAGAGAGGGAGAAAGAGAGAGAGAAAGAGAATCCTAAGCAGGTTTCACGGAGCCAGTGCAGAGCCCGACATGGGGCTCGAGCTCACGAACCTTGAGATCATGACTTGAGCTGAAATCAAGAGTTGGACGCTTAACCGACGGATCCACCCAGGTGCCCCGGAAGTCATGCTCTTTTGTGTGTGTGTCTATAACTTACTATTTTAACGTCCACATTTCCCACATTATTGCCTGTTCTTTACTGTGTGATTTTAATGGCTTCCTAATACTGCATCAGAAAATAGACCGTTCACTCACCGGCAGCAAGTGTCGGTTCTGCCCCGAGGAGCTGACAGTGTAGCAGGCAAGTCACACAGCATTCAGACGAACACTTTATATAATGTGACGGGTGCCGGGGAGGAGGACACGTGCTCTTCAGGTATATCATAGGAGGGTTGCCCCTCATCCAAGTGTGCGGGGAGGCATCTCTGGGGCAGGATCGTACCCAGTTGACTCCACTGCTTCCCCGCGGCTGTACTTTTAAGGTGTCTGCACTGTTCAGTGCTACGAGACTGCAGTAATCTCCGTGCACGTTAGACTCTCCCTCATACTTCAGATTGTTTCCTTAGGTACATTTCCCAAAATGCAAGTCCTGCCTGAGAGGGTGTGGCGGTTACTACCGCATCCCCTCTCCTGAGGTCTGTCGCCCTCTTCCATCTTTTGGGGTGTGGAGTACTCTAGTGACAGACTTTAGGATTCAGCCGTTTCAGAGCCCCTCCACGTGGTCCCCGGCTGGGTGCGTCAGCACCCCCTGGGAACATGTTAGACATGCAGACCCCCGGGCCCTGCCCCAGACCTGCTGCGTCAGTAACTCGAGGGGCAGCCTCTGAGCTCTGTGTCCCAGCAGACATTCCAAGTGATCCTGAGACGCTAAAGTCAGAGAGCCATCACCCTGTTTCCCCAGGGGGACCTCAGACCCGTATGCGTTTTTGGTTTCGCGGGTCTTGGGGGAGAGGTCTTTAGCTGCATTTGATGGGCTCTAGACACCTCGAAGAGCCCTGAGTGTTTTCTCAGGGCAGAGATGAGGTCTTGGTGACTGCCTCTCCACTGTTGGCCACACTGGGTAACGTGCCAGGTTGAGCTCTCTGATTTGGGAGGAGAAGGCTGTTAAATTAGAGTCACTTTTGCCCTTGACCTCTCCTGGGAGTCGTTCTGCTACTTCCCAGCTTCCCCAGAGACGGGGAGGCCAGGGGAGAGTGAAGAAGAGGCCTTCCTTCCTTGGGAATCAGTCATAGGAAAGGAACAACTGATCACTGACCATCTTGGGCTGGATGAACTTCTCCCAGAACAAAAGACTTGGTTTCTTTCTCCTCGTGAACCAGTCAGTGAGCTCCTGTGAAAGTGTCTCTCTTTTTTTTTTTTATTTAAAAAAATTTTAAATGTTTATTTATTTTTGAGAGAGAGAGAAACAGACTGTGAGCAGGGGAGGGGCAGAGAGAGGGGGAGACACAGAACCCGAAGCAGGCTCCAGGCTCTGAGCTGTCAGCACAGAGCCTGACACAGGGCTCGAATCCACAAGCAGTGAGATCATGACCTGAGCTGAAGTCGTACGCTTAACTGACTGACCCACCCAGGCGCCCCAAAAGTGTCTCTCTTTATGGAAACTGACTGTGAAGCAGGGAGGCCCTCGGAGTGCCAGGCTGTACCTACCTGTGCAAGCCAAGCCTTGGTTTCCCTGAGTTTTCTAGAAGGTTCTCTCTGACTGGTTTTGTGGCCCAGCTCATGGGCCTGCCCATCTCCTTGTGTCCCCACAGGCGACTAAGCTACCGGAGAGCCACGGGCACCCTGCCGAGCCCCCAGAGCCTCAGGAAGCCCCCCTGTGAGTAGATGGGCAGGGAAGCACCTCGGGGAGGGGCTGGGGTTGGGGCTCAGGGGCTCGGTGTCCGGAAGAAGCAGCAAGCACTGGACTGGAGGGGGCACGATGGGTTCTGTCTGAGCTCGAGGGCCTCCAGAGGAAGGAGGGGTTGGGGAGAGGGATGAGGAGGGGAAATGGGGTAGGTCAGGGACGAGCTATTCCCTGGAAAGGAGCTACTATATTTGGGGCCCATAGATGATATGGGGGACATGTTAAACACCTCTCTCAAAAATTGTGTGCAAACGCGTTTATGTGAGTTTGTGTGTGACTGTGTGTACTTGTGTGTGTCTGGGAGAGCGTCCACAGCCTTCATTAGATTCCCAAGGGGCTCTCTTACCCTGACAAACTGATGGTGGAGGAGTGGAGAAGGCTGCGAGTGACCCAAATTTGGCAAATAAAGGAAGGCCAGTTAAATTTGAATTTCAGATTAAACACCTCTGAGCTGTCAGCACAGAGCCTGACACGGGGCTCGAACTCACAAACTACGAGATCATGACCTGAGCCAAAGTCAGACGCTCAACTGACTGAGCCACCCAGGGCCCCACAATGAATGAGTTTTTAATATAAGTATAACCCATGCAATATTTGGGATATACTTATACTAAGAAATTATATGTTGTTTATCTGAAGTTCAGGTTTAACTGAGTCCCCTGTATTTTATCTGGCAGGCTTATTCTGTATAGCACCTCCCTTCTGGAAAACACACTCACCTTGCCTTTTAATCATCACAGTGTGGAGTAGTGGAGTCAGTACATCCTCTTTTCCAACGTGAGAGAATGGAGTGGGGCTGGGGTCAGGTTTTCAGAGGGCCCCTGGCCAGAGGGTCCAGGTTAAAGCAGTGTATAGAAAGGAAGCTTCTCCATGGTCTGGCCTTTTGGACTCGGGGGGGGTGCTCTGATCCAAGTGAAGGGCCCAAACGGGTGAACTGCGGGGTGCAGCTGGCCCGCAGCCCTGCTCGGTGCCACCCCGTCCTCTGGTACCTTGCACTGGCCCAGGCAAGTCTCAAACCCCCAGAAGAGAGGGAGCAGGTCCGGGCCCACTGCTGCTCCGCTGGCTCTGGGCCACCGCCCACGGCCACTCGTCCAGACTTGCTCTCAAGTCAGAAGGACCGCTGAGTAAATTGGCCTTGCGGCTGCTTGCGCCGGTGATGAGCTGGCTTGCTGGGGGCCACTAATGAGACACACACAGGAAGACTAATTAGAGCTAGTCTCGGTTTAATAACGCACCACAGCTCGGATCACAGGTTTGTCGGAGGCAAGAAAGAGGGGACAGATGGAGGCTCCTTACGCACACAAGGCCACAGTTGCCTCTCAGCCGCGGGGCCTCCCGGTTCCCCTCCACTAACGCTCTTCCATCTGTCTTTTGTGCAAACCGCAGATGATCAGCCTTGTGACAAAGGTAGGCTGGTATCTATCCCTGGTGCGCCCGGATGAGACCCCTTTTTTTGTAGAATGTCTGGAAGGGCTTGTTGTCGCCTCCCTGTGCCCTGAGGTGTGAAGAGCCGCAGGGAACAGAGCTCCTCCCCACCGCCCGCCTAGCACACAGGCCCCCCCCCCCCCCCCCGCCTTCTCTGGACTCCGGCCAGGCTGACAGGCCGGTGGGAGGCAGGAGACAGGAAGGGGTGGACGGGGCCAGTGAATCCCCCCTCCTCGTGCATACTGATCCTAACCCAGAGGGGCTTGCTGACCCCAGGGCCTGGAAAGGCTGTGGGGGACTGAAGCATGGAGAATTGAGTGAAACGAAGAACTTGTTTTCCTGGGGGGCCAGGACATGGCATCACTTCCTGCCCTCGCTCCAGACACCATCCCAGTGGGTTCTGCCTGGCCACCCAGGGGCCAGGAGCCTTCGGGTCAGAGTCTGTGTCCGGTGTAGCTCACTGGCTGCCCTCTCTCTGTTTGGTTCCCAGAGACGTGTGACTGCGAAGGGTACCTCAAAGGGCACTATGTGGGTAAGTGGTAGGGGCGCTGCCCCCTCCCGCACAGCCGGCCGTGGGCTCCCGAACGAGGCAGGGTGATCTAAGCACCAGGAACCTTTGGGGAACAGCTGAGCCTGGGGAACCCACATTCCCCTTCAGTCTCTCGTCAGCCAGAAGACGGCTGGTCTGCCCAGGCTTTCGGGTCCTCCCAGCTTTCACCCAGTGCTGGGAGCAGAGCCCCGGCAGGGAAGGGATTCAGGCCGCCACATTAATAGTGATGTTACCATCACGGTCTCAGCCAAGGTCTAGTCAGCGTGTGTGTGTGCTGCCACCACACGGCAACGGAGCCTTCTTACTAGTGTCTCCAAAGGTCCTTGGCTGCTTTTATTGTCCTTAGTCTTTTCAAAGGCCTTAGAGACCGGCAGAGTTTTTTTCACCTTTCATTTTGAAGTAATTTCAAACTTCCCGAAAAGATGCGAGAATTGTACAGAAAACTCAGATTCACCAGACACCCCTTTGCCTTCTTTGCTTTGTCCTCCCCTTTCTTACATATACACGGGCTTTTCCTGAGTCATGTGACTCCGTTGTAGCCATCCTGTCCCTTCACCCCTAAATGTCTCAGCATGGGTCCCCAAGGACAGGGACATTCTCTATATAATCAGGGTAGTTTATTAAAGTTCTGGGAATTTAGCATATATACAATTCTAGTACCTAATATACTGGTCCTGTTAAAATTTTGCCAGTTGCCCCAGTGATGTCTTTTAGAGCATTTTCCCCAGTCCAGGATCCACCCCAGGACCACACATTGCCTTTGTAGATTTGTATTCCCATTTCACGGGTAAGGAAGTCAAGGCTCAGAGGGGTGACGATTCACCCAAAGTCAGCCACATGCTAAATAGAACAGTGACCTTGAACCCTCAGTTTTGGAGGCCAGGTGGTCACTCTTTCATCACATTACTATGCATTGTGATCAGCCCCTTGCTGGAACAGCAGGTGGTCGGGAGAGGCCGGTGGGACCCAGCCCCCCTTCCAGGTCTGGCCAGGGGGAGACAGTCTTCACGGGGAGATGCTGGGACCAGTGCCATGGTCCCCCCTGCCCTTCCCCCAAAGCCGGTCTTCGGAGAAGCTTCCGCCTGGGCCGAAGGGAGAGACTGGGGAGTCCCCAGGAAGGAAAGGTGCCCGCAGTAGCCGAGTCTCCGGAGCTGCTGACCTATGAGGAGGTAACCAGGTACCAGCACCAGCCTGGTGAGCGGCCGCGCCTGGTGGTCCTGATTGGTAGGTGATGTCCTGCATTTCTGGGGACAAATGCAAGGCTCCCTCTTGGAAGGGTGGGGAGGGAGCTCAGTAGGGACCCTGGTCAGCCTTCCCGTTGTTTCCCAGGGTCTCTGGGAGCCGGACTGCACGAGCTGAAGCAGAAGGTGGTGGCAGAGAACCCACAGCACTTTGGTGTTGCTGTTCCACGTAAGAGGGCCCACGTGGTGGGGGGGAAGGGGAGGGGCGCACATGTGCATGAATATTTCATGGGGGCTTGACTCCCCATGTCTGTCCTAAGCCTTACTTTGGGTCTGAGCGGCTGATGGACATTGCCTGCTATATGCAGATCATGGGACCTAAGCATGATAAGAAACGCACTCTCAGTGGTCCACTAGGACCCTTTGAGTCAGAAGTCGGACGACCACTTGCCCAGTTCCTTCCCATGGTGGGAGTGGAGTCTAGAGCCCATTGCAGGCAAAGTGGCAACCTCAGCACGACAGACACCAAGGGGGCATTCCAGCTTCCTCTTCACAATGACTCTGACCCCGAAGGCCCCTGCCCTCTCCGCTTGGGTAGGAGAGCAGGTCAGAGAAGCCAGAGAGCCCGGTCAGCGATATTGCCCAGTCGCTCCCTTGTAGCTGGGCTCCGGCCCATCAGAGAGGCTGGGCATCTTCTAGGTGCTGACACCCCTGCCAGTTCCTGAGTTTAGAAGCAGCTGTGGATGCCGAGAGCCGGTAAGGAGTAGGTCCCGGCTCTGAATGTGATGACGAAGAGGAGGAGTCTAGGACCTATAGCAAGAGCGTTCATGGGTGGTAGCTTGGGCAGCGCTCCCAGTGCCCTCGAGGAGAAGGATTATCACCACCCTGCGCTGCAGAGGAAGATACTGGGGCTCGGCAAGGTTAGGTAACGTGGCCAGTGTCACACAGTTGGTAAGCAGTGGAGCCAAGATTCAAACCAGGCAACCTGCCCAGTCATAGCCCCAATGGGGCCACACAAAGGGCCTCAGGCTACAGCCTACCGCTTCTGGGCCCTTCAGAAACCCCCAGAGCCATCCCCTGGGGCAGGGGTACATGGGCGGGCAGGCCCCCCTGCTTCCAGGCACACCACAGAAAGGTGACTTTCCCCCTTGCTTCTAGAGACTAGGAGGTCAAGGAAAGCTTCCCGATTCTCCCCACTTTACAGAGGTAGTGGCTTTTATCCTGGGTTTTGAAGCATAAATAGGAGTTTTCCAGGCAGAGAAGAAAGGAATAGTTCCCTTTGTGCATCCAGAGGGATGGAGGTGTGACCCAGTAGCAGCGTTAAGGACTGGGGAAGTTAGTGTGGGTGATCGGGGAGGAGAGACTCTTGTCAGGTCTTCAGAATGTAATCGGCCGTGAATAGAAAGTTTTTAACTAAGTCAACAACATGGTCAGAAAAGCGACCCCGCAGCTCTGCCAGAGGTCGGACAAAGATGCCACGCTTAGAGACAGAGCATCCCCGGGTGGTTCTCAAGGGCATGAACACGTCCCTCAGGATCCCGTCTTTTGTTTTGGAATGCTCTGGAAAAACGCGGTGTGTTATTTCACGTGCACTCTTGTTCTGTGAAGGACTGGTTTTCCCTCCAGAAGCGTGCATCTCAGTTCTGCTACAGAAATCGGTGGTGAAACGCTGTGCGTTTTTAAATTATTAGCGTGAGAGCCAGCTTGGCTGAGACACAGTTAGTCCATAGCAGGACCGCCTTCATGTCTTTTCTTGCAAAATGAGAAGTAGCTGAATAAGGAATTAAAAGCATATAGCTGTGTCATCTCTGTCTGGGACCCCATTGCTTTCAAAAAGAAAAACAATTTGGAAATCAAAGGTTAGGGTTAGGGATCCCTTCTGCAATTCTTTAAAAGCCACAGCCTTGGGGCACCTGAGTGTCTGACTTCTGCTCAGGTCATGATCTCGAGGTCCGTGGGTTTGAGCCCAGTGTCGGGCTCTGTGCTGACAGCTCGGAGCCTGGAGCCTGCTTCGGATTCTGTGTCTCCCTCTCTCTCTGTCCCTTCCCTGCTTATGCTCTGTCTCTTTGTCTCTCTCTCTTGAAAATAAATCAACATAAATAAAAGCCACAGCCTCCCTGAGGCAGTCTGGTGGGGCAGTTAAGGGCAAACACTTGGCATATGAGACAGAGCTCACACTCTGGCTCCGAGACCTGCCGCCTGCTAACTGCGCCGCAGTTTCCTCTTTTCCTACATCACGGAAGTGCCTGCGCCACAGGGACATGGACGAACGGGTTATCCACAAAGCAGTGATGGGTTCCGGAGAGGAAAGCCGCATTGCGGGCCTGCTGCTGTTCTCGCTTACTGTGAGGTGACAATTCTTTGCCCGGTTTCCCTTTTCCTTTCTTTAAAAGATACCACCAGGCCCCGAAAGAGCCACGAGAAGGAAGGGGTGGAGTATCACTTCGTTTCTAAGCAAGCATTCGAGGCCGACTTACATCACAACAAGTACGTGGATGTGATGGCCCGGCTGGCCTCGGCGCGCTGGGGCTCTGTGCGTGTGTCCACTGGTCCACTTGACCTCATGGGAGGGCTCTCGGGAGAGATGGGGGAAGTGGGAGAGAATTTGCGGTGGAAAGTCCCCCCATCTTTCCGCGCTTGCTTAGACAAGCTCAGAAACTAACGGCCTGCTCACCGTTGGTGGTGTTTTAGGTTCCTGGAACACGGTGAATATAAGGAAAATCTCTATGGGACCAGCCTGGATGCCATTCAGGCCGTGATGGCCAGAAACAAAGTGTGTTTGGTGGACGTGGAGCCGGACGTGAGTTTCTGGGCCAGTTGGGCATTTTCTGTGACAGAATATGTAAACGAGGGAACTGTGTCTTTTACAGAACATTTGACCTCAGTTTTAGGATTTTTTAAGTCCATAGTACTGGCTGTTAAAGTTTCCTTAAGTCTCCCTTTGAGAATCTAATGAAACCTTTGTTGTACCCCTAAACATGCACATCAGTACCCAAGACAACATTAATCGTGGGGCGCTCGCGGTCCCTCTGCGGGGCCTGCAGACCTCGGACAGTAGCCTCTGCGTAAATCATGGAGTCAGTGGTGACACCCAGTGATCACCGGTGATGTGACAGGGAATTAGATGTCAATGCACAGGTGGATGGTAGGGCTCAGCCCTCGGTATCAGGACACCCCCCCCCCCCACCTCACCCCCTTCTCAGACAAGTAAAATGGTGGCTTAGGGAATCACCGAAGGAGGCGGCGCGGCCAGGAGAGCAATCTGAAGGGAAAAGGAAAGGAGGCCTGACCCTGTAAAGTGCTTCAAAACCATTTCCAGTTCTGCACATGGTGCGTGCTGTGTATTTGACCGGGACTTAACCGTCTTTTTAATCTTGTCTTCGGGAAACACTTCTAAGCTCTGAACCCAACCTGGGGATTTTTATTCCTCTATGGAAACAGCCCACGCTATAAGCGGCAGGGCTTGATTTCACAGAAGTTGGCTTGAAACAGAGTTCCAGAAAGCACGTTATGTCTGTGGAGGAAAATCCTCTCTCATTTGGACTTACTGGGGGCTGGTAATTGAAATTAAAAGTCTAGATTTCAATATTTTACCTGAAAAGTGATTTTATTGATTTTTTTTTTTGCTGGGCGGGGGAGTGGGGCAGTATGGGTTCTAGAGACCAGTGTTTCCAAGCGGAGGCATAACGTTACAGACCATATGCACTAACGAACAGGGTGATTTGCATATTGAAAACCTTCTAAAGTCTTTACAGTGTGTCTCAAACGGTTTCTATGCCTCTTCATTTGCTTAGCAAACCTTTTCTTCTTTGAATATAAGGAGGCCTGTTTGATAACACATATTTTGGATTAGTCCAAATTGGTGACATTTGACTCCATAGAAGCACGTTGAATCTTGCTGCTTCTTCCGTCAAGACTGGACAGGTGGACAAGGGCGTAAGAAGGTTAATTAGAGCTCGTGGGGTCAGGGCTTAAAGAAATGGCAGCTCTTGGGGCCAGGGCTCTGGAACGTTTGTTCTCAGCACGTGGGTCTTTGGGGGCCCAGCCAAGTCCAGTGTCAAAGTGGAGGATGGGAAAATGAGCAGCTGGTCTGCCCAGCTGAAGTCCATTGTCATAGGACCATGTGATCAGGACCTTTGCCACCAAAGTTATGTGATGAAGTACACCGTCACCCAGCGTACAAAAAGTGTTTTCACAGTCACGTGTTTCCCAAATGTATATTATTCTTGAACTTCCTTTCGCAGGCACTGCAACAGCTGAGGACCTCAGAGTTCAAGCCCTATGTTATATTTGTAAAGCCTGCAATACAGGAAAAAAGGAAGACACCACCTATGTCCCCGGCTTGTGAGGACACAGCAGCCCCACTTGTAAGTTCAAAGTTGATGTTTCCGAAGGCCCAAGAAGGCCTGTTACAGCTGCACAAGGGTGCTTGTACCTTCTGGACAGGACCGTCATTCCATTTGCCTGTTGGCCAGACTTAAGATGGTCATGTCGCCAGAAGGCACGAGGTAGGGCCGCCGAAAGTTCCTCCCAGTTCAGACAGGGATGAATTTGCCTGGGCTCCCCACACTTCACTCCTTCACAGAAGCACCCTCCCAGAAGATCAGGGACATCTGTCAAGAATTTGATCACACTAATCTGTTAAATTCCCAAGCCAAACCCAAGTAGTTTTTAATTAAAATACCAACTCCGGATCCAGCAAGTGAATCCAACATGGGGCAGGGGACAGCACGGCAGGAATTCTTCCTGTCTGCTGTTCAGGAGGGTGACTGTCTTTAAAAATTTTTTCTTAATGTTTATTCATTTTTGAGAGACAGAGAGACAGAGTGCGGGCAGGGGAAGGGCAGAGGGAGAGGGAGACGCAGAATCCGAAGCAGCTCCCGGCTCTGAGCTGTCAGCACAGAGCCCACCGTGGGACTCAAACCCACGAACTGTGAGATCATGACCTGATGATCATGACCAGACGTTTAACCGACTGAGCCACCCAGGCGCCCCTGTGACTTTCTTGTTGAAGCCACAGGTGGTTGAGTTCCACCTTTCCAGGCCAAGAAAAGGGTTCAGGGGATTTATGGCTGGAAAACAAATGTCATCCATTTTACTCCATGAGAGATTTACTTGAGTTCTTTCAAGATGCAAATGTTAGGAGGACTGAGGTACTTAGTGGCAAAACTGTTCCGTCTAATATTTCTTTTTTAGTGTTTATTTTTTGAGAGACAGAGCACGAGTGGGTAAGGGGCATAGAGAGAGAGGGAGTCACAGAATCCGAAGCAGGCTCCAGGCTCTGAGCTGTCAGCACGAACTGTGAGATCATGACCTGAGCCAAAGTTGGAAGCGTAACCAACTGAGCCACCCAGGCACCCTCCTTCTATAATTTCTTAAAGAGCTGAATGTTTCCAAGATGAACAATGAGGGTACCTGGAGGTGGGGAAACTCCAGAAGTGGGGGACAGGTGCACCGGAGGTATATGGGGTTGGATGGGGACATGGGATTGAAGTTCCAGGGGCAGCACTGGCACTCTGAAGAATGCTTTTGAGTAGGGGCACCTGGGTGGCTTAGTCAGTTAAGCGTCCGACTTTCGCTTAGGTCATGATCTCACGGTTCGTGGGTTCGAGCCCCGCGTCGGGCTCTGTGCTGCCAGCTCAGAGCCTGGAGCCTGTTTCGGAGTCTGTGTCTACCTTTCTCTCTGACCCTCCCCTGCTCACGCTCTCTCTCTCTCTCTCTCTCTCTCCTAGAAATTTAAAAAAAAAAAAAATTATAAAAAAAAAAACAAAAAGAATGCTTTTGAGTAGGGGAGGAGCCCTGTGAGAGAGAGTATTTATTTAGAAAGTTTTTCCCGGGGGCACCTGGGTGGCTCAGTTGGTTAAGCGTCTGACTCCTGATTTAGCCTCAGGGTATGCTCTCAATGGTTTGTAAGTTCAAGCCCTTCTTGGGATTCTCTCCGCCCCTCCCTTGCTCACCCTGTCTCTTAAAAATACTTTAATTTTTTTTTTTAAGAAAAGGGGGCGCCTGGGTGGCTCAGTCAGTTAAGCATCCGACTTCGGCTCAGGTCATGATCTCACAGTTCATGAGTTCAGGCCCCGCATCAGGCTCTGTGCTGCTGACAGCTCAGAGCCTGGAGCCTGCTTCAGATTCTGTGTCTCCCCCCTCTTCGCCCTTCCCCCACCTCAAAAATAAATCAACATTAAAAAAATTTAAAAAGAAAAAGGAAAGCTTCTCCCAATGTGATCTACTTTTTCCCCTCCTGGGAGAAAGAAGTGAGGAGGAGAAGGAACCTCAGCCTTCTCTTCTGCCTCTACCGTTTTTGAGGCCAACCTGTTTCCTAGGCCTTTAGAACACATCTTCTAAAGGAAAGTAGGAGTGGGGGTTGATTGGCAACAGAGAGAAGAGGAGGAGGGAGTATTCTGGAATGTGGGTCTCTTTGGGGGAGGACAACTCGCCCTGTTCTGTAAAAGCGCTGAGTCTCTGTAAGCATAAGACTGGAGAGAGGTGGGGGCGTCTGGGGGGCTCAGTCAGGTTTAGGTGTCCAACTTCCTGATTTAAGCTCAGGTCATGATCTCATAGTTTGTGAGTTTGAGCCCTATGTCAGGCTTAGGATTCTCTCTCCCTCTCTCTGCTCCTCCCTTGCTCATGCTCGCTCTCTCTCCTTCTCTCTCTCTCCAAATAAATAAATAAAACTTAAAAAAAAAAAAAAAAAGACTGGAAAGAGAAAAGGAGGTGGGTAAATGCCAGAGGCCCATTTTCATTTTGCTGGTTACTTAATGTAGATCTGCCACCTGCCTTTTCCCCCCAAATCAAGCTAATTGTCAGTCAGCTACCCACTTGAGCTTCTGGTTATTCGAAGCGTTCTTGAAAGAAGAAGCAAACCCTGAGCAGGCTGGGCAAAGGAGGGGTCACTGGCTACCTGTCCCTTACTGGTAGGTGTCAGGAAAGCAGTCTGATGAAAGGAAATGGGGCATCTGGTCAGGATTATCCCAGCACTTGGGTAAAAAACCCTAGCTTCTGTGCTGGTGTCTGGCTCTGGTTATGATGAAATGACAAGGAGAATTAAGTTCTATGGGTTTAGGAGTTTTCAGAGGGCGCCAGAGTTATTTTCTTTCTTTTTCTTCTTCGTTGATTCCAGCAATGCCTGCTTTGCTTCTGGTTGAGAGTCTGTATAGTTCTTTGCCGGAATTATTTAACCAAGTTGACATGCAACACAATAGTACCACTTCTTTGGAAATCTCTTCCAACAGGAAGTGTGATATTGACGTGTACACACGGGTATAGACTCGACATTCTCCCGAAGCACCTACCATGGCTGGAGGTTAACCAATGCATAGCAGATATTTTAAGGGAACGTAGTAGGTATCTTAAGAGAACGAACGATGATGAGGTCTACTGCCTGGTGACATTTTGGGAGGCTGTGATGGGCCATTGTCACTACACTCTGTTCTTGGGTGCACCGTTGGGTATTCGTGGGCCGTAGTCACCCACTCATCACTTGAAAATTAGAGGCAGGCCCATTGCCCAAGAAGAAGACTGGAGGCTTCTTATTTTGAGGGAGAACCACCCAGCTACTGCCTCAGCGCCCCTTTCCTTGCAGGATGAGCAGCAACAGGAGATGGCCGCCTCCGCCGCCTTCATAGACCAGCACTACGGGCACCTGGTGGACTCCGTGGTGGTGAAGGAGGACCTCCAGAGCGCACATGGCCAGCTCAGGGTGCTTCTAGAGAAGCTGAGCAAGGACACTCACTGGGTACCTATTAGTTGGGTCAGGTAACTGTATCCTAGGACGTCCGGGTTGGAAGGGACCTGGAAGACCACCTAGCCCGGCCTCCCCCGTGCCACCATCGAGCAGTCTCCAGTGTGGAGAGGAGCAGAAGTTTTCATAAACTCCATTGTCGAGAAGAGCATGTGCGTGGAGTCTGGTTTGTTACTGGCTTTTGTCTGTTGTTTTTCCTCACTGCACCCCTTTGGAGCAGAAAACAGGAATTGAAAGGGAGGCATATCACAAAATAACACATTTCATTCATTAAAGTGTCACAGGCAAGCTGACCCTGATTCTTTGGACCAAAGTGAAGTGGCCACCGTCTTTTGGGGGCAGGAGGGTGGTGGTGGTGGTGGTGGATTTATGCAGTACCGGTTTGCAGAGATGTTTAAGCTTAAAAAATTTATTTTTAACATTTACTTATTTTTGAGAGCCAGAGACAGAGCATGAATGGGGGAGGGGCAGAGAGAGAGGGAGACACAGAATCCAAAGCAGGCTCCAGGCTCTGTCTGCACAGAGCCCGATGTGGGGCTCGAACCCACAAACCGTGAGATCATGACCTGAGCCGACATCAGCCGCTTAACCAACTGAGCCACCCAGGTGCCCCAGAGATGTTTAAGCTTTCTAAACAGAGTGACGTTTCATTATTCAGCTTTGTTGGAAATTGAGTTGTTTTGCCCCCTGACATGTTCATGCAGCTGGGGCTCCCCGGTCGTCAAGCACTAACGTGTTGACTTTGACCTCTTGGAGAGTGTTTGCTTGGCAGTGGAAAAACTTGGTTCTCTGCCTGCTTAAACAGCGAGCATGCACAAGCTTTATCTGAAACGTAAGGCACGCTTCGCCGTCACCGCGAGTCACTGGGCTATTGGACGACGCAGTGGTGTTTGCAGGGACTCTGGAGGAATACAAGGCTGTTTGTCCCTTTTCTCAATACCCTCAGGTTCCTAGAAGTGAGCCCTGGCTTTGCTTTGTCCTGTTCTATCACCTGTCCTTCTTGTCCCTGCCAATTGTCCTGCTTCTCCCCTGGCCCAACCTTCACATTAGAGAGGCTTCTGTCATGCTAGGTCATGGGAAACCAAATGATACCTCCCGTCAAAGACACTTCGGTCCTGACTCTCAAAATCAAAGTATAAAGATGCAGTGTGGGCCTAATGGCTGGTCCTTGGGCAAACGTGTTTAATGTCACACGACTTGTGATGTATCTTAGCTGCGCAGAGAATTTTATTAATTAGTAGCCTGTGTATGGAAGTCTTGGCTCTGCGCCAGGAGCTATGCTAAGGCTGCTGTATATGTGACTGACAGATATACCAAGCCTATGACACGGGCCTATCACTCCGTTATCCAAATGAGAAAAAACAGGCCTAGGAAGATTCAGCAACCTGTCTGAGCTCACACAGCTCTAAAGAAATGGCAGAGCCGTAGGACTGGAACCCAAGCCTCCCTACCAGAGATGGTCATTGCTGTCTGTATCCTGCGCTGCTCTATCCTTCTGTGGTCTCATAATTGGGGCTACCCGTTAAAGAACGGACTTGCGCGTGAGGACTGCGTTCCTAGCTAGAATTTACAACAACATGCCGTGGTGGGGGTGGGATGTATCTTTTAAGATGGCAAGGAGGCCACTTACCCATTGCAAGCTCTTCCTCTCAGGAGATTTGCTGCCTGTGTCGAAATTTCCACTTTGCATTCTCCTACAGAGACACTTTTGCACCTTTCTAGCTCCCAGACCTGGCAGATCCACCTGCGAGATTCACATCCTAAAAAAGCAAAAGGGCGAGGACTTCTTTGCCCTGACTACGTGAGCACCCGCTTCTTAGCAAGTGAGATGAGTCTTGAGTTCTTCCATGTGGCAGCTGGCCCTGGACGTGGGAGTGACATATGCAGAGGTGTGTGTGTTACACAGGAGAGCCAGGAGCTAAGGTCAGCTCTGAGGCAGGAAACACAGAGGTCAAAAGGGCCCTTGAGAGGCACCAACCAACTCTTGGCCAAGCCCCATCTGGGTGGTTTCTCCTCCAGTATCTGAACAATGGTTGAGCACCCAATGCCGCCCTTTTATTTATTTATTTATTTATTTAGTATTTCATTCTACTCAACAGGCATTTTTGGCTTCTTACTATTTTTACACAACTGTCAGATAAAGTGGTACTAATTCTCTTCCTGTATATGATAAAGCAAGGCGTGGAAATGAGATGCCTGCTTTATTTCCTGTCCAAGTCACTTCCCTGCCCCTGAGATGAGCTGTGTCGACAGCCATTTGTGTGCTACTAAGTCAGTGAGAGTAGAACAGGTAGGTCCCCAGAGACGGAGGTCATTTGTAAAGCGTTAATACTGTTTGTAAAAAGCAGAGAAGCCTTGCTAGAAAAATAAAACAGAATACGCAATTGTTTACAAATAGATTTGGTAGGACGTAGGTAAATATCATGCCAAGTCTCCTTCTGGCTAGAACTAAATATGTGCTGAGCCGCTGGGCCAATCTGCAAAAGCCCATCACTCTGGGTGGGTCCCCAGCCCAAGAAATCTCTCTCTCTCTCTCTCTTTTTTTTTTTTAATATTTTTTTATTTATTTCTAGGAGAGAGAGAGAGAGAGACAGTGTGAGCAGGGGAGTGTCAGAGAGAGAGGGAGATACAGACTCTGAAATAGGCTCCAGGCTCTGAGCTGGCAGTCAGCACAGAGCCCGACGCGGGGCTCGAACCCACGAACCGCGAGATCATGACCTAAGCGAAAGTCGGACACTTAACCGACTAAGCCACCCAGGCGCCCCCCAAGAAATCTCTTTATTACATACTCCTCAAGATAGAGCCCCCCCCCCCCCCCCGCCCTTGGGTCTTCAAATTTAGGTAAGCTCTGCCCATGTCTACTGAAAGAATGTGAGCTCCGGAGGACTTTTCTAGATCGAGGATGTTAAATGGGTGAGGCATATGTATGTGTTGCCACCACCCATTCTTTTATCCACGGCACACAGAACTCCTTGGACGTGACACTCCTGCCTCTAAGCACTGCCTTCGGATCTTTCAGGTCAAAGTATCCAGCATCAGTTCAGCAGAATTAGCAAGTGAGTTAATCCTGTTTGCCATCCTTGATCCAGTGCTGTGTAACCATGTGTGCCGCCCACTCCCCCCTCTGCGGGAGAGTGGTTTAAGAAAGATACAACCATACATCCTCCAGGCTGTGCTCAGCTATGATAAACTTTAGCCAATTGTGCTTTTAAAGCCATCGCGTGTTTGAATACATACACAAAGACATGTAGCCCATGACAATTTTACATACATTTATCCAGCGTCACGTTTGTGCCACCAGTCCCCGAAATCATGCACACCAGAATGACAGCACTTGGTGATTTATTTAACGACAACAGACCATACCAAGCACAAGGCCCCATTTTGAGTCATACAGAACCAATGAAAAAACTGGGAGAGCTGATGTAGGTCAATTTCTTTATTTTTTTCCCCCTGCCCTTTGAATATAGTCTCAAACTACCGCTTCCTTTAAAAGGCAGGCTTATGGTTTTAGGGGCGCCTGGGTGGCTTAGTCGGTTAAGCGTCCGACTTTCGCTTAGGTATGATCTCGCGGTTCGTGGGTTCGAGCCCCGCGTCGGGCTCTGTGCTGACTGCCAGCTCAGAGCCTGGAGCCTGTTTCAGTCTGTGACTCCCTCTCTCTCTGACCTTCCCCTGTTCACGCTGTCTCTCTCTCTCTCCTAGAAATAAATAAAATATTTAAAAAAAAAAAAAAAAGGCAGGCTTATGGTTTTAGAACAAGATGGTGTAGAATCAGCTTTTCCTTCTTTTCTCCTCTAAGTACAACGAAAAGCCTTGAAAACTTTTAAAAAATGATAAAAGGACTCTGAAAGCTAGAAAGAAGATGGGGGGCTTGCTGGGGACCCCGGGACTTGAGGAACAGCAAAGCCGTGAATCTCCTGGGTTTTCTTTTCCTCTCCATATACCCTGGACTAAGATCTGAAGGGGCCTGCAACCCAGAACCACCAGCAGAAAGAAGAGGAAGAAAAAAAAGGAAAGCTTGCTTTCTCAGCCAAAGGACAAAAAAAAGGGAGCCCAGTAGAGACTTACGGGAACCCCAGCCCTAGTTTCACACCAGCGTGCCGGCAGGTGGCTCAAATCGTTCCCAGCAGCAGCAAAGCCCTGTGTCTCCCTGCTTGCCCCACTACAGAAGACCCAGCACCACCATGCGATCCAGGGAACACCACAGAAGACACCAGCCCGGATTGAGTAGGAACCCTAGCCGCACCAAAAGAACAGCGCAGACCAGAATAGTATCTCAAGGGCTCAGGAAACAAACTGAACTGCTGTCTCTTCCTCGGCACTGCCTGTGGAGGTGGCAGTCATCTTCCTCGGCATCCTGGCCGCCCTCAGCCCTCTGGTGAAGCCCAAGATCGTGAAAAAGAGGACCCAGAAGTTCATCTGGCACCAGTCAGACTGATGTGTCAAAGTTAAGTGCAAATGGCAGAAACCCAGAGGAGTTGGCAATAGGGTTGCATGGAAGATTCGAGGGCCAGATCTTGATGCCCAACATTGGTTACGGGAGTGACAAGAAAAAGCACATGCTGCCCAGTGGCTTCCGGAAGTTCCTATTCTACAACGTCAAGGAGCTGGAAGTATTGCTGAAGAACGACAAATCTGACGGTGCAGAGATCGCTCACAGCATCTCCTCCAAGTGCCACAAAGTCCTTGTGGAAAGAGCAGCCCAGCTGGCCATCGGAGTCACCGACCCCAATGTGAGGCTGCTCAGAGAAGAAAATGAATAGACAGCTTATGTACATGTCATATTTGTGTTAATAAAACCATAAAACTGAAAAGAAAAGACAGAAAGAAAGGCGGGAAGGAAGGAAGAGAAAGGAAGGAAGGAAGGAAGGATGGAAGGAAGGAAGGAAGGAAAGAAGGAAAGAAGGAAGGAAAGAAAAGAAAGAAAGAAAGGAATGAAGGAAGGGAGGAAGGAAGGAAAGAAGGGAGGGAGGGAGGGAGGAAGGGAGGAAGAAAGGAAGGAGAGAGAGAGAGAGAAAGGAAGGGAAAGGAAACTGAACTGTCTTTGGAACTAACACCCATAAAAGAACCAATACGCTATACTTAAACAGGACTCCCACCTGCTAAAATAGATGTAAATAGAATTAAAAGATCCCTAACATAATGACCTAAATGTCCAGGATACAATAGAAGATCACTCATCATACCCCAAACCAGGAAAACAACAATGTAAATAAAAGGCAATCAACTGCTACCAATACTGATATGATTCAGATGTTAGAATTTATCTGACAAGGATTTTGAGGCAGTTATAATAAAAATGCCACAATAGTCAACTGCAAATTCTCTTGAATTGGAAAATCTTAGCAAAGAAATAGAAATTATGAGAAAGAACCACATGGAAATGATAGAAACGAAGAATTACTGTCAAAGTTAAAACTTGGATGAACTCAGGAGTAGCATGGAAATGACAGATCAGATCAGGGTACTTCAGGACAGATCGATGAAACAATCCGAACAACAAAGAAAAAGATAAGGGACCCATATGGGACAATAATGAAAGAGCTAACATGTGTATCATCAGAATCCTAGGAGAGGAGAAATGTGAGGCTGAAAAATATTCAAAGAAATAATGGCTGAAAACTCCCCAAAGTTGGTGAAAGATAGAAACCTATGGATTCGAGAAGTTGATACACTTCAAGTAGGTGGAGACCAAAGAAATCCACTGGACATATCATAATTAATCTTCTGAAAACTGAACACTTAGATAACATCTGAAAAAAAGGGAGAAACAACCAGGAAGCAGTACCAATTCAAGTTCTATTTTAGTATGGCCTATAAAGGAAACTACGGAGGCAGAAAGAAGTCACGCAACATTTATAAAGTGCTGAAAGCAGAGAACTGTCAATCTTGAATTCTATATGTGATGAAATTATCCTTAAGGAGTGAAAGGGAAATGAAGACATTCTCAGATGAAGGGAAACTAACAGCACATGCAGAGACTGAGCAATAGGAATGCTGGATTTAAAATATGTAGTCAGGGGGTGCTTGGGTGGCTCAGTCGATTGAGCATCTGACTTTGGCTCAGGTCATGATCTCGCAGTTTGTGGGTTGGAGCCCCACATCAGGCTCCGCGCTGACAGCTCAGAGCCTGGAGCCTGCTTCAGATTCTGTGTCTCCCCCTCTGTCTGCCCCTCTGCCCTCATGCTCTGTCTCCCTCCCTCTCTCTGTCTCTCTCTCAAAAATAAATAATAAGCAGTACAAAAATTCTTAAAAAATACTTTGCTCTATGAAAGATCCCGTGAAGAGGACAAAAAGACAAATGACAGACTGGGAGAAAATATTTTGCAGCTCACAGATCCAACAAAGGATTTGGTCTACACTATATAAAGAACTCTCAAGATTCAAGATTAAAAAAAAGGAACAGCCCAGTTAGAAAATAGACAAAAGATATTCACAGGCATTTTATGCAAGAGGATATACAGATGACAAATAAACATGCAAGATGTTCAGCTTCCTTAATCATGACAAAATGCAGAATGAAAACCACAGGAGATGTCACTGCACAAATATCGGAACGGCTAAAATGAAGAATAAGACCGAATGCTGATGAGGATGTGGAGAAACTGCACCACTCATCCGTTGCTCGTGGAAATGTAAATGGTACAGCCACTTGGGAAATAGCTTTGTAGTTCCTTTCAAACTAAGCTTACCATACAACCCAGCTATTGTATTCTTGTGTCTTTATCCTGGGGAAATTAAACTTATTTTTATGCAGAAACTTGGAACAAATATTCATAGCTGCTTTATTCATGATAGTCAAAAAAACCTAGAAACTACCCAAACGTCCTTCAACAGGTAAACGGTTAAACACACTGGGACATTTATATCACAGAATACAGCTCAGCAGTAAAAAGGAATGCACTTTTGATGTACACGACTTGCATGAACTTCAAGGAAATTATATGGAATAAAAAAAGCCAGTCTCGAAAGAATGGATAAGTACTGTGTGATACTATTTATGTAACACTTATGAAATAGCATAATTACTATTGTAATTATGGAAAAACAAATTAGTGATTGCCAGGGGTTAGGAATGGAAGAGGGTGGCTGTGACTAAAAGGAGTGGTACAGTAGAGTGTTTTGATGACGATACCATTTAACCATATATCTTGAATGTGGTTGTAGTTTTCCAAAGTTACACATGTGATAACACTACTTTATTATTTTTTTATTTTTTATGTTTATTTAGTATTGAGACAGAGAGAAACAGAGCATGAGTTGGGGGGGGGGCGTCAGAGAGAGAGGGAGACACAGAATCTGAAGCAGGCTCCAGGCTCTGAGCTGTCAGCACAGAGCCCGATGCAGGGCTTGAACCCACAAACTGAGAGATCATGACCTGAGCCAAAGTCAGATGCTTAACCGAGTGAGCCACCCAGGTGCCCCAACATTACTTTAGAGCTATCTACACACCAAACTAATGAGTGCATGTATAACTGGTGAAATTTGTATACACTCTATGGACTGGACCAATGTCAGCTCCCGGGTTTGATGGAGTAGGACAGTTACCCAAGAGGCCAACTTCCGAGGGGAAGTTGGGTGAAGGGTGGGGGAGCGCCCCGCCCCCACCCCGTACTTTATGTGCCACTTCCTGTGAATCTAATTATTTTAAAATAAAGAGTGTATTTATTGGTGATGAGAACATTTAAGGTCTACTCTCTTTCAAAATAAAAAGTTTAAAAAGTCAGGCTCAACCCCAGCATGACCAGTCATAGCAGTCAGGTAGCGCCGTCTTGGCATATGTTTTGAGATATGTTTGACATTTTCACTGTCGCTGCTCCCTTGTAAATGGACAGAGTACATGGAAACTTCAATGAAGCGGTTTCCAATTCTGTGTATGCACAGAGAAACGAATGGTATTTGTTCTCTGTGTTGTCAGAGCCTTAATCTTATTTCACCTGCTTTTGTTTTCCATTTTGACAGAGCTGTGCTTGTGGCTGGGTCATCTTACCCCACCCTCCTACCCTCCACGATGGTGTTGATGGTGTATGCTTTAAAAAGTTGTTTCTCTCACTTTCTCTCTCATAGACACTTGTGTTCATAGCCCCAAATAAAAATGCTTGTATCCTTCCTTCTGCCTGCCCCACTCTGTCTCCATTTTGGGGATGGGACTTAAAGCCTTCGGGCATCTTCAGTGTAACTTATTTAACTTACTCATTTTATGTTCCAAGCTTTATTGTAGCATCCTAAGATTGAGCATTTAGCCACTTAGGAAGGAGTGTCTTGAGATTCTAAGCAGCTAAGAAATCCTAGGGCTTTCTCTTGTATCTTTCCCATGGTGAGTGACCTTGTGTATTCAGGGGAAAAGAGAGGGAGAGAAATAGAGAAACATTAATTGCACAGACCTATTCCTTAGAAAGCCTGAGTGGCCATTTAGCCTCCTCCCCAGGGATTAAAAACAAAAAAACAAAAACAAAAACAAAAAACCAACCCAAACTTGGCCATTACTAATAAAGTTAAATAATACAAAACGCCAACACAACAGTACTTTTAAATAGTGACAGAGACGTGTCATTCAACTTTTGGCATGACATTGAAGCCGTGAGACCTCCTGTTTACGTTTTATTGGAACAAATCGCTTCCCCTTAGACTCCCATAAAGACTCAAAGCTGATGACAAAAGCCAGTCATTTCCGACTCAGGGAGAGGGGACACAGAGACTTCTAAGTTCCCTTATATTCGCAGAAGGGCAAAATCCATCCCTTTAACTGGGCCCCTTGTTCTCCATCTACACAATTCTTAGGGCTTTGGCTTCAACTGTGATCACTCTATTTCACAGTAAGAAGCAGCCATGGGGAGACATACCTATTCATCTCGGGAGAGAAGATATTTTGTTGTATTTCTGATATAGCGCCTTGAATTCTTGAAGGAAAAAAAAAATCAGAGAGAATGACGTCAGTGCCAGGAGGCTGATGCTAAAGTTGAAGGTCTAGCTCCTAAGGCTGGCTTGGAAAAGGCTTACAGATCCCTTCTCAGCCTTCTGGCTAAGATCAAGTGGAAAGGCTTACAGACCCAAGCCGCAGAGTGGGGGTGGGGTGGGGTGGGGGGGTATCTTAAAAACACTGCAGATGGCTTTTCTCTTTTCCCTTCTTGAAGGGTCATTCCTAAATGAAGGAAATCAGCCACACCCTGAATCATACACCGTTCCTCCTCTCGGCTTGTACGTTCAGCCTTTTTCAATGAGTTAAAGCTTGAGGGGAGATGCTACTAGGTATTTTCTGAAACTGATGCCTCCTGGCTTTGCTACCAAGGATGGCTTGCTCCTGCCCTTGGCTTTGTTTGCTCTGGGTAGCTTCTCTTTTACAGATTGTTGCCTTTCTCATGATCCCTCCCCCCACCACCCAGAGGTCTCTTCCGAGGCTGACTCCACTCTGAACAGATGAACTCAGTGTGTGCTGGGGAGTAGGGCCGGGTATCCACGTGCCTGCCAGTCTATCTCCGATGACCTGTGGTCGTAATGTGGTTTTCGATCACCAAGCCTCTTCAGAATGCCCTGGTTTTCCATGGTGATTCTCACTAGCTCCCGGTTTCTTGTTTCTCTGTTTAAGCTGAAGCACACAAAATCCTGAGACAGTTGAAGAATAAACTTCCCCTCTTGGAGGAAGTCGTGATGTCATAAACCCAGGCCAGCTAAGCTCAGGGAACAGACTGTCCTGTTGAACTCTGAGGTCCCCATACACCTGTTGAAATAGACTACACTCTGGGGCATGTACACAGCTTGTACCAGCAGTTTTTCAACCCTGACGTCTACTAGAAGATTCTACTTTACTGGTCTGGGGCGCAGCTTGGACCCTGCCATTTGGGAAAAGCACCCCAGGAACTGTTAGGTGAAACCAGGACTGAGAATGTCTGGTTTATATCATGTGGGAAGGTCTTGCTTATGGATACATCACAAAAGGACAGTGACAAGTTTGCTTCACTTCTTCTCAGATTTCAACAATTTCGGATATACAAGGATACATACACACACCCCAAATTCTTTCCATTGCATACACTTCTTTTGTTGCCCTGGCTACACTGATTATTTACATAAATGTCTCCCCTAACAGGTCTTGAGTTCTTTGAGGTCAGGAAATATACATATATGTATCTCATTTCATCCCCCTTCATAGCACTTAGCACACAGTAGTTGCTCAGGAAATATTTGAGGAACCGATCCTTAAGAACGCTATGTCAGAGTCCCAGCAATGGTCACCATTTGACAAACGTATGCAGTATTTTCTTGTGACAAACTCTGAATAGGACTCTAAAAAGTCTCTTAGGTGCAATCAAAGTTAGGAGTCTTTAATGCCAGAAGAAGTTCCCCATTTTGAGTAGTTTTTATTCTCCTTAGTCTGATCTCTCTGGCTTACCCATCAAGATACCTTCCTTCGAGTACTACTCCTGCTCAGGAGAACCCCGCACTAAAATTCAACGAGGGGCGAGTCAATTCCGAAAAAGGGGGAAAGAACACTACCTCTTGGAAAAATATTCGTTCCAGCAATCCACCTTGGCAGGGCCACGATGGGCGTTTGCGATTTTCTGACACAGTTGCTTGTTTTCGTATTCGATTTTGTCGATTCGGTTTTGTTCGCCCTGGGAAGAAGCCACACCCCGCCATGGTGACCTCATCCATCACCCTGGCATCCCCCTCCTCTGGGATGGTGGGGAAGGGCAAGTCCAAGGCCACAGTGGAGACTGGGATCTGAGCGTAGGAAACCGGTGGTGTGCAAGGGAAGGGGAGTAGTACCAAATCTCTGGGTTAGGTGGGTACTTAGAAGGCTCTGGGAAACTGAACCTCTTCAGGACATAGATAAAAATCAGGGGCGCCTGGGTGGCTTAGTCGGTTAAGCGTCCGACTTTCGCTTAGGTCATGATCTCGTGGTTTGTGGGTTCGAGCCCCGCGTCGGGCTCTGTGCTGACTGCCAGCTCAGAGCCTGGAGCCTGTTTCAGAGTCTGTGTCTCCCTCTCTCTCTGACCCTCCCCTGCTCACGCTGTGTCTCTCTCTCTCCCCTAGAAATAAATGAAAAATATTAAAAAAAAAAAATCAGTAAAGCACACCGGCAAATGGCGAGAACAAATACCTGGAGTTTGCTCAGTTTTAAAATGTGATGTGTGTGCGCCACGGGGGGTTTGGTATCAACAGCAGGCTTCACTAGAGGATAAAAGAGAGCCGCGTTACGACACAGGAGTCCCCTTAGCCACCTCGGAAAACCTGCTCACGTTCTAAACAACTGTCCGACTAATAAACATCACGATTTTGAATTCCGATGTTACTCAGGTTCAGGAATTTTAGGTTAGTTTGATGTCCCAAGTGGACATCTTTGACGAGTTTTTAGCAGACGTGAAAGAATGTGAGGACTCGAACAAGTAAAACAGAAGAGATAATGTTCTTTGCACCCAATGAAAGAGCCTCTCCCATCCCCTCCTGATACAACTAGCCTGTTGGGAGCCAGAGTCCCACCCTCTCTCTACCTTTCTTTGGCTTTAAAGAGTTTAAATGAACATTTCCGTCCACTGGGCTCCTGGGGGAAGAGAAATTTTGTCACTGACTCTAATGTCTTCTTGACCCAACCCAGCAGAGAAGGTCACATCATTGTGAAGCCCTGTACTGGTCTGGTTTACTGTCCATATCTCTAATCTTTCAAAACCCCTAATGCCAGTGTCCTGCCCCAAGGGCCCACATACCTATTTGTATTCTATTCTTGTGACATATGTAGTGGCCAAAGTCCAGTTTCTTCCTGAAGGTTGTGCTCTGCCTGTGATTAGAGACGATTACGGGGTAGGCTAGATAATCCAGGGAATTGTTCATCTTCTCTTCCTAGTCTCACTTCAGAAATGAGGCACTCAGGCTCCTCTGTGAGGTCCTCAGCTGTCCCCATGACACGTTGTCATAGTTACCAGTTATGACATCAGGGGAAGGTCTTGGGAAGGAAGAGGAGGAGGAGCCGAGCATTCCTGGCCATCCCTGGGCTTCTGCTTGAAGGCTCATCTAGGTCCAAGTCAAGATGAGGGGGCAGACTCAGAAGCCCTCCCACCTGCCTGGCACGCAGATGCCGCCAGCAACACAGGAAAAGGTGTGCTGTGCTGGGAGGGGTGGGAAGGCGCGGGGTGTGCGTGTGTGTGTTGGGGGGGGGGGATGGAGGGATCTAGCCTTCCTTACATATGTAGTATCTTGGGGTCTAAGCTAATTTACCTCCACTGTGATGGATCCCCTGGAGGCGTGAGACCATAAGCTTCTGGGGGAAGGTGAAAGATGACCTTAATGATAATCTCATCCCATTTCTTTCGCAGAAGAGGAAACTGAAGTCCAGAGTCACACCCTGCTCTGCTGGTCACGAACCAAGTTAGTGGCAGGGCTGGGCTCCAGATGAGGTTTCCTGAATTCCCAGGATGTTTGTTTTTTGGAGGGGCAGGGGTGGGTATGGGGTATCTGCCATCGCAGTGGGGGAGGACAGAGACTGTCTTCTGCTCTTAGTGGGATCTCAGTAAGTGAGGAGCAGTCAACATTGGGCCGGGCAGCTGCTCTTGGACCGGCTGCAAAGGAGCCCGGTGCATCTCCATGCTAGCACAGGTGTAGTAGCACCTAGTAGGTGCTCATCACATTGGCTGAAATAGAGGGAGAACACCTACTGAGTGCTCACTGTACAGTGCTGAGTGCTTTCCTTGAACGTCATATTTAATCTTTCAAACAACCCTAGGAATGAGGTTCAAATGGTGTGGAAATGTTGGGGTTCCGAGCAAACAATCAAGAAAGAATTCTTGAGATGTCTTTGTGGCAAAAAGGTGGTTTTCTTAAAATACGAGGACAGGACCGGTGGTGAGAAAGAAGGGCGCTGGGGTTGTGAGCAGTGGCTGAATATATGCTTTCAAGTCTGGAGGGGCTCAGGGATAGAGCAAGTTGTAAGGAATTTTGGAAACAAGATTTCCAGGACCCCGAGGGGATTAGCTATTGGTAGGAAAAAGTCATTTATTACTGTTCAGTAAAAACTCAGTCAGGAGCCCTTTCAGATGTATATCTGGGGGGCCATATGCCTGGAGGATGATTGCTAACATATATCTTAGGAGGTAGAGATAAAGGAAGTTTCCAAAGGAATTTCTATTTGTTTAAAGTAGACTCACAGGATTCTGGGGCGGGGGTGGGGGCGCAGCTAATGTTAAGCCAAAATTCCCTTTTGCCCTTAGCAAAGTATCAACACTGAGACAGCTGAGCTCAGGACTCATCAATGGGCTGTGAGTAGCAAGGAAATTTAATTGTTTCTTTTGCCTTTGTTTCCCCCATCAGCAGTATCCCTTTTTTATCTTTTTTTTTTTTTTTTTTTTTTTTTTAAGCAAACAGTTTTTTTGAGACCAGGGTCCCAATGCCAGGTCTGGCTGCGCAGAACCCGAGCTTTTAGGCATGGTGCTGGCTCTCATCAACTGTTGGGAGAAATGTGCCTCAGACCTGTGCTTCTCAAACTTTAACCTTCGTAGGGATCGCGGAGAGGGGGCTGTGAAAGGCACATTCTTATTCAGCAGGTGTGGGCGGGGGCGGAGACTTGGCCTTTCTGACACGCTTCCTGGGCGATGTCACTGCTGCTGGTCCCGCAGCGCAGCGGGCAGCCAGAGGTCACAAGCCGAACCCGGGTGTCCCGGTAATCCTGGAAAAACTAAGCGACGCCGGTGGTGTCACTAGGACCCTGGTCAGTAGGGCCATTTATTGCGCCCTGAGTTTAATTCAATGAAGTTACTGCACTTCTCAGTTTATAATGGTACAGAAAGGGCCGCGGGTGGGCCGAAGACTCCTCCCTGCCCACACGGGGCGCGCCATTTCCGGGGGGCCCATGCCTGGGGGCCCCCGAGCGTCCGCGCGACCCCAGCGGCGCGCCTTCTCGCGGGGAGCGCGGCGCGTGGGCCGCCCGCGCTCCGCCTTTTCCCGCGCCCCCGGCGGGCCCGCCTCCGGGGCGGGACGGGGCGGGTCCCGGCTGGCGAGCCCCCGCCCAGCTGACCCGGCGGCTCTCCCCTCGCAGGCTGCTGCCCCGGCGTGCTGGGCCCGGCCTGCGCCATGTCGGGCCCGTTCGAGCTTTCGGTGCAAGATCTCAACGACCTGCTCTCGGACGGCAGCGGCTGCTACAGCCTGCCGAGCCAGCCGTGCAACGAGGTCACCCCCAGGATCTACGTGGGCAACGCGTGAGTCGCCACTGGGGCGCCCCGCCCACCCGAAAGCCGGGGTGGGGGCGTCGCGGGCGCGGGGAGAGGGGGGTGCGGGGCGTGGTCGCCGTCCTGGAGTCCAGAGGGGGCCGGGCAGGGGCTGGAGTCGCCTCCCGCCCCCGCGCGTGGGGGCGGAGGGGCTAGACCCCGCCCCGGCCCCGCGCGGTCCTCCCCCTCGCGGGGGCCACGGAGCCCGGGGCGCTCGGCCCGCCCGGCGTCCGGCCCGGCCCGCAGCCGCTACCCACTAGGGGCTCGGCTTTGGGCGGGGTCGGGCTACCAGGATCACTAAACAGGTGGCCCTGTGTCACCCGGCCGGTGTCCGTCCCGCGCGTCATGTGACAGCTGCCTGGTTCTGCAGTGAGGTCACCGCGGAATGTCTGCCTTCGCTGCCATGGCAACGGGCTGACGTCACAAACCGGGCGTGGATCTTTCCCGGCTGGGCAGGCCCGATCAAGGAATCGGAATACTCCAAATGTGGGAGCCAGAGAGCTGGGCTGGGGTTTCCTCGCTCCTTTTCCTGCCTTGCAGATAGGGTTGGATTAACCAACGCCCTGAGCTCTGTGGGCCGGGGTCTGCGTGTTGGAAACCCAGAACTAACTCTCTTCTCTCCTTTAACCGGGATGGGGGGCGGAGGGGGGGGGGGAATGGTGGCCGGGAGTGGTTGAGGGATTGTGAGGACAGGGTCAACGCCTTGTTCATGTCTGTATCAGGACCTGCTGTTTACCCTAAGGAGTGCCACAAAAATGGGGGTCATCGTGGGGCTAAAAGGGGTCCATAAGGCAGGTCCCACCTTCACGGGGGACAGTCTCCATCATTCCATCCATTCATTCACCACCTTGAGCACCTCCTGTGTGTCAGGCACTGTACAGTGCACATTCCTAGCGATAGTAATGATAATGGTAAATTTGTTGAGTGTCAAGGAATAGAGAAGGGAGGTGAGTGGGAGTTCACCTTCAGAGTTGTTTATTTTAATCAACTGCTGCCTTACAGTACAACCGTGTGTAGCCTTGTGAGCAGAGACAAACAGTCCCAGAGCCTCCGCGAGAGGGCTCAGTAATTGCAGAGTTCTGAAGATAGCCCCCTGTCCAGCCACGCAAGCAGCAAGTGGCTTTGGCACCCTTGGGACCTGCTGGCCTTGGGCAGTTTGGCACATTCGGCCGCCAACACTTCGCAAGTGAAAACTGAGGTTGTGAATGTCTGGTGCTGACGGCCACTGCAGAAAACATACCCCCTGCTCAGTGAATGAACCTGGCTTTGACTTGGCTGCAGGTGTGAGGGGTGCTGCCCGCACATTGGGATCCCCATTACCCAGATCAGGGTTCACAGGGCAGAAAGGATCCTGGAGAAGCCTTGTTTTCTAGAACTCGGGATTTGCAGTTGGTGTGGACGTGACAGGCAGAGTGAGGGAGGACAGAACAGGGCTGGCGTCAGGTCTCCTCCCAGCTCCGGCGCCAGGCAGCCCATGTGAGCACAAGCGCATCCTTCTACTGTTCTGTTGGGCCCGAGTTTAAGCCGAGTCCTTGCTTCCTCATAGGCCGCTATGACTGGCAAACGGGATCCTGTAGGAGATGGCATTTTGTAAAGTGTCAACTGCTGTCTGAATTGGGATGTTGTTGTGAGATGAAATAAAGGAGCCCTTTGACTATTCAGATCAAATGTTTTATAACCCCCAGAGTTCTGTTGGTGCCACTTGGTCCCCAAGTGCTTACTCACCCAAGAGAGCTTCAGAAACGCCGTTCGTTAGTGGGATGTGGCGGAAAGGGTCCCCCTGGGGGATGGGAGGGGCTGCTGCGCTTTATAATCCAAGGAAGGGGGCCACCTAGGTTGTGCCGATTTCCTTTCTTTTCACTGATTCACTGCAGACTCATTCAGCACCTACTATGTGCCAGGTGCCACAGCAGGTGCTAGGCAGGCAGACCTGCAGCAGACATGGTTTTTCCCTCCAGGAGCTCACAGCCTGCCCATCAAGACAAATAAACACAGTCAGGCATTAGAAGAGCACTGTCCACAGCGTCAGGCTCTGTCTACACAACAGCGCATTGAACACTCACGACAACACCCCAGAGGTAGTAGCTACTGTTATCATCCCCATTATACAGGCAGGGAAACTGGAGTTGCCAGAACCTTAAGTGGCTTGCTCAAGGTTACCTGGCTGGTAAGTCTCAGGGTTGGACTCAGACCCAAGCAGCCTGGCTTCTAGAGCCCGTTTTTAAGCCACTAGGCACTACCACTAGCACAGTGCAGAAAGCACGATGACAGATGGAATGGAGGGGTTACCAGGACATACTGCAGAGGGTGGTGAAAAACAAGAGGGTGTGTGTCCATGGAGAAGCCGGAGCACGGCATTCCAGAGGGCGGACACCATGGGTATGGAACCACCCAGTCTATTTGGGGAAGCCGCTGGTAATTAGATATGGCTGGCGTGAGGGGGGTGGGTCATGAGACAGGAGAGGCTGGCAGGGGCCGAGCACAGAGGGTTCCTGGCGTTGCCAAGACCCTTAGAATCTTCTCTGTCTTCCTCCCCCTGGGGCTGCCCCTTGGTCACTTCATCATTCCCTGCTGCCCTCTTCTGTCCAGGTCTGTGGCTCAGGACATCCCCAAGCTGCAGAAGCTAGGCATCACCCACGTTCTGAATGCTGCCGAGGGCAGGTCCTTCATGCACGTCAACACCAATGCCAACTTCTACAAGGACTCCGGCATCACCTATCTGGGCATCAAGGCCAATGACACGCAGGAGTTCAACCTCAGCGCCTACTTTGAAAGGGCTGCAGACTTCATTGACCAGGCCTTGGCTCACAAGAACGGTAAGGCACCTGCCGCCCAGGGAACAGGGCAAGGCAGCTTTGACTGGATTTTTGTTCTGGAAAAGAGGCTTCCTCTTGGAACCTATCAAGTGGCCCTGCATGACACAAGATGTAAAATTCTTTCCCCCAGTGGCAGCCCCGGAGTCCTCGTGTTTGAGTTGACTTGGGCCGAGAGCTCATTTCCAGCCACTTCCCACCGTGCCCCCCAGTTCTTCAAATAGCTTCAGTAATAACACTTTCTCTTCCACGGGAAGAAGTCCTAAGGTGAGGGAGTTCTGGGGGTGGTTGGTTCAGCAGCTCAGTGGTGGCATCAGGATGCGGTATTTCCCCTGTCTTTCTCCTGCCGCCAATGCTGGGCACTCCCCTAAGCGGTCCCAAGATGGCGGCGGCAGACCCAGTCACGACATCCCAGCAGGACAAAGTGCAGCAAAAGATGAGGCCGCCAGCTCTTTCTCGTGTGTTTTCTTTCTTTCTTTCTTCTTTTTTTTTTAATGTAATTAAATTTTTATTATTTTTTTTTACAAAGTTTATTGTCAAATTAGTTTCCACATAACACCCAGTGCTCATCCCCACAAGTGTCCTCCTCCATGCCCCTCCCCCCTCCCCCCCACATCCATCAGTCCTCAGTTTTTGTCAGCATTGGTTTGCCTCTCTCCCTTTCCCCCACCATTTCCCCCCTTCCTCTCCCCCTTGTTCCTCAGTTAAGTTCCTCCTAATCCTCCTATACATGCAAACATATGATATTTGTCCTTCTCTGCCTGACTTATTTCGCTCAGCATAACACCCTCAAGGTCCATCCATGTTGCTACACATGGCCAGATTTCATTGTTTCTCATTGCCATGTAGTACTCCATTGTATAGATAAACCACATCTTCTTGATCATTCATCCGTTGATGGACACTTAGGCTCTTTCCATGTTTTAGCTATTGTGGAGAGTGCTGCTATGAACATTGGGGTACACGTGCTCCTATGCATCAGCATTTCTGTATCCCTTGGGTAAATTCCTAGCAGTGCTATTGCTGGGTCATAGGGGAGTTCTATTGTTAGTTTCCTGAGGAACCTCCACACTGTTTTCCAGAGGGGCTGTATCTTTCTTCTTCTTTTTTTTAAAGAGTAAGTCGAACAGTCCTCAGAAACCCCTTGGTAGGGTTCCCCTCGCATCTCACTGGCTGGACTTGGCTCACAAGAATGCCGGGCCAGAGGAATGGGGGCAGCCATGACTGGCTTAGCCTGGCACTCAGGAGGCTATGGCCCACAGGCCACATCTTCCAGCCACTTTCCAAATGCTCCCAAACTGTAGGCTGGAGCAGAATGGGTGAGGAATTGACAGTCAGGCTGAGTGTCCCCGGGGTACTCCTGGAAGGCAGAAGGCAGACATCCGCTGAGCAGGCTGGGCCACTTGCCCTTCCTGTGTTTAGCTCAACTCGCTTCTCTCAGCATCTGCCTTTTACCTTCCAGCTGCTTCCCCCAGCCCCCTCCTCCCCCTCCCCACAACCCTCTCAGGGGAAGCCCCCCTGCCATTAAGGCATGGTCAGCCTTGTCCCCCCGCTTCTAGGCATCTCTGCTACACGGTGCCTCTCGCACCCTGCAGCCTCCTACTAGAATGATTCTCAGTGGACAGTTTGTACCAGATGCTGATTATCGCATGTCTGGGGCTCAGGAGGGAGATTTTCTCCCCCAGGACACCTGCAGACTTCACTGTCAGGCCCTTCGTGCCACGTCATGGTCTGTGTGTCCACCGCAACCCCACTACATGAGTTCTGGTGGGGTGGTGACGAGGGGCACAGTTAAGGGCCTGCGTCTTGCTCTTCTATATCTGGATTGGTCATCCGCACAGGGAACTTAGAGCTTTCCGACTGTGTTTCCTCTTTCCATACAACTAGGAACATGTCTTGCCTTTTTTGTGACCTCCTGCCTTAGCAGGAGCCCACGTGAGCCAAGTCTGGAAAGTTCTCTCCGCCTCTCCTGTCCTATCCGCTGGCAAACCCCACTTTGTGTCTCAGCACTGGGCACAGTGTTCTCTCTTCCATGAAGCCTGCCCTTGGGCTGTGTCGGCTGGGTCCCCCTGTCTGTCTCTCCAGCACCTGATGAAGCATTGGGCACGTAGCAGACACGCTGCACATAATTGCCGAGTGAGTGACCAAAACGAATTCCAAGGATTCTGATGATTCTGGGGTTGACTGGCCAAGTGAGTCAACAGGAGCGCCCTGGCCTCCAGCAGTGTGCAGGGCTCGAGGGAGCCAGATGCCTGGTACTTTGGAGACGTGGGAACAGCCAGGAGTGCTCAGAGGAGGAAGCAGTCGTTTCCAGCCAGGAAGATCAAGGGGGCTTTATGGAGGGGGGTGGGGCCTGGAAGGATTGGAGTCGAACCTTCCCCTTCCCTATCAGTTCTGTGCACCTTGGGCTTCTGAGTCTGTTCTAGATGGTGAGGGAGCCACTCTGCAGCTGGTGCCGTTGCCAGGGCCAGTGCATAGGGGGACCCACTCTGTGGACTTGGAGCATACCGGCCGGACGTGAATGGGCAGGAAAGTGGAGGGCTCCCCCTTCCTGCTTGGGAGGCACTGGGAAGATAGAGTCATGTTTTACGGGTAGGGTGATGGGAACAGAAGAGACTCTGTTCGACTCTGGGCCAGCCGGTTTCCTTCAAAGTAATGGCAATCTGGATGTTTTGGTGGATAATCATTTACTTGGCTAGTCAGCAAACATTTATTGACCACCAAGTGTATACTAGAGATGGTAGGGCCTCCCAAAATCAATACCCCACAGTCCTTGCCCTCAAGGAATTCACAGCCTGGCAGAGGAGGGGAGATCTGTGCATGGCCAACAGTGGCATAGCCGGGTTGCTGTAGCAAAAGATACTCCTGGTGCCTGCCTGTAGTTATTTATTGGGTGTTTACATGTGCCAGGCTCTAGCCTAAGGGCTTATAATTTTTTTTTTTTTTTTTTACAAATAGTTTATTGTCAAATTAGTTTCTACATAACACTCAGTGCTCATCCCCAAAGTGCCCTCCTCCATGCCCATCCCCCCCTCCCCCCCACATCCATCAGTCCTCAGTTTTTGTCAGCATTCAAGAGTCTCTCATGGTTTGCCTCTCTCCCTTTCCCCCACCATTTCCGCCCTTCTTCTCCCGCTTGTTCCTCCATCAAGTTCCTCCTAATCCTCCTATACGTACAAACATATGATATTTGTCCTTCTCTGCCTGACTTATTTCGCTCAGCATAACACCCTCAAGGTCCATCCATGTTGGTACACATGGCCAGATTTCATTCTTTCTCATTGCCATGTAGTATTCCATGGTATAGATAAACCACATCTTCTTGATCCATTCATTTGTTGATGGACACTTAGGCTCTTTCCATGTTTTAGCTATTGTGGAGAGTGCTGCTATGAACATTGGGGTACATGTGCTCCCATGCCTCAGCATTTCTGTATCCCTTGGGTAAATTCCTAGCAGTGCTATTGCTGGGTCATAAGGGAGTTCTATTGTTAGTTTCCTGAGGAACCTCCACACTGTTTTCCAGAGGGGCTGCACCAGTTTACATTCCCACCAACAGTGTAGGAGGGTGCCCGTTTCTCCACATCCTCACCAGCATCTAGAGTTCTCTGATTTGCTCATTCTAGCCACTCTGACTGGCGTGAGGTGGTATCTCAGTGTGGTTTTGATTTGTATTTCCCTGATGAGGAGGGATGCTGAGCATCGTTTCATGTGTCTGTTGGCCATCTGGATGTCCTCTTTGGAGAAGTGTCTGTTCATATCTTCTGCCCATTTCTTCACTGGGTTGTTTGTTTTTCGGGCGTGTAGTTTGGTGAGTTCCTTATAGATTCTGGATATTAACCCTTTATCTGATATGTCATTTGCAACTATCTTTTCCCATTCCGTTGGTTGCCTATTAATTTTCTGGGTTGTTTCCTTGGCTGTGCAGAAGCTTTTAATCTTGATGAGGTCCCAACAGTTTATTTTTGCTCTTGATTCCCTTGCTTTTGGGGATGTGTCAAGTAAGAAGTTGCTGCGGTGGAGGTCAAGTAGGTTGTTTCCTGCTTTCTCCTCTAGGGTGTTGATAGTTTCCTGTCTCACGTTCAGGTCCTTTATCCATTTTGAGTTGATTTTTGTGCATGGTGTGAGAAAATGATCTAGTTTCATTCTTCTGCATGTTGCTGTCCAGTTCTCCCAACACCATCTGTTATCTGTTTTTTTAAATGTTTATTCGTTTTTGAGAAACAGAGTATGAGCAGGGGAGGGGCAGAGAGAGAGGGAGAGACAGGATCTGAAGCAGGTCCAGGCTCTGAGCTGTCAGCACAGAGCCCGACACGGGGCCCAAAGTCACAAACCGCGAGATCATGACTTTAGCTGAAGTCGGACACTTAACCGACTGAGCCACCGAGGCGCCCCTGTAGCCTAAGGGCTTTATACGTCGTTTCCTTCAGTCCCCTAACAACGTCGTGCAATGGGTGCCACCAACACAGATGAGGAAATTGAGGCATTGTGGAGTTACGTGTGTCCTAGCGTTAATAACGAGTGTACTGGCCAGAAAAACAGAACCAATAGAATAAATTGGTATTATTTATTTCAAGGGATTGGATCCCAAATCTTAAGCTTACTGTAGGGTGGCTGCCAGGCTGGAAACTTGGGCAGGCCCTCTTTGTTACAGTCTTTATTTTATTATTATTTTTTTTGTAAATGTTTTATTTATTTTTAGGAGAGAGAGAGAGAGACAGCGTGAGCAGGGGAGGGTCAGAGAGAGAGGGAGTCACAGACTGAAACAGGCTCCAGGCTCTGAGCTGGCAGTCAGCACAGAGCCCGACACGGGGCCCGAACCCACGAACCGCGAGATCATGACCTAAGCGAAAGTCGGACACTTAACTGACTAAGCCACCCAGGCACCCCTCTTTGTTAGTCTTGGGGCAGAACTTCTTCTCGGGGAAGCCTCACGTTTGCCTCTTAAGATCTTTAACTGATTAGATGAGGCCCATCCTCATTACCAAGGGTAATCTCCCTTACTGAAAGTCAACTGATAGTAGGTGTTAATTACATCCACCACATACCTTCTAGACCAGTGTTTGACCAAGCAATTGGGCATCATAGACAAGCCAAGATGACACATGTAACCATCCCAACCAGCAAGTTAAAATTGAAACCCAGATTCACATGACTTCAAAGGTTGGGGCTCTAAATTTCTATGCTGACAAAGGAAATACTTAAACTGGGGTTTTAAGGGATGAGTGGGGAGTTTGCCAGGTAGCCAAGAGGGAGAACATGTTCCAGGCAGAAGGAGTGATGTGCAGAGGCCCAGAGGTGGGGAAGGGCAGGGAAAGGTAGCAAGGCTGTATGCACTTGGCCTTATAAGGTGAACCGTAGAGACTAGAAGCCCCCCAAATGGGGACAGGTCCTGGTGGTATTTTAGAAAGCCCTTCCAGCTGCTGGGTGGAGTGTGGGTTAGTGGTCGTGAGGGTACAGTGAGAGTTTGGTTTGGAGGTGCGGAGGTGAAGGCGACGAGGACCTGAACTAATGCTCTGTGTGTGTGGGGGGGGGTTGGGGGGGTGGCAGAGAAAGGCCAAGGCTTGTGGCTCCTGGGGACCCCCCCCCCGTGGAAATGTGCTGCAGTTTGGCAATGATGCTTTCTTTCACCAAATGCTGGGGGTGCCACTGGGAGCAAGCAGATGGACTACCCTGGCCTCGTGAACCTTCCCCACTTCAGGGGAAGCTGAAAGCAAACAAGTAGAAAAGATTTCTGGCCTGTTTTCCAGAGTGGGGGGACCTAGAGTGGGGAGGCAGAGATTAGGGAGGAGGGCTGGGAGGGGGTTTGTGACTTTACAGAGGGCGGGTGGGAGAGTGAACACGGTGGGTGGGGGGAGGTGTTGTAGGCTGAGAAGGCGGCTGGAGTGGAGGGACAGAGGGAGAGCAAGAGATGACATCAGATGTGGGGGGCCAGCTTGAGTAGGGCCTCGTAGGCCTCTTGAGGGGCTGTGAGAGGGTGTCTTTGTTGGTGTGGTTCTTTATTATTTTTAAGTTTATTTATGTTGAGAGAGAGAGCTCATGCACATGTGTGCACAAGCTGGGGAGGGGCAGACAGCGGGGCGGGGGAGGAGAGAATCCCAAGCAGGCTCTGTACTGTCAGTGCAGAGCTGGACTCACGTGGGGCTTGAACCCACAAGCCAAACCGTGAAATCATGACCAGAGCCAGAATGAAGAGTTAGATGCTCAACCGACTGAGCCACTCAAGTGCCCTGGGTGTGTTTTGAGTTTCTGTCTTTGTGTTTATATTTGACATGCATGTTCCTTTTATTTTTGAAACCACTCGGTTGAGGTATAATTGACATTCAATAAATCACACGTATTTAAAGCCTGTAATTTGAAGTTTTGGCATAATGTATATACTTGTGAAGCCATCCCCGCAAACAAGGTAGTGAGCACATCCATCACTCTCCCTCCCCTTCCCCCCCCCCCCCCCCCCCCCCCCCCCCCCCCCCCCCCCCCCCCCCCCCGCCCCGGAGTTTCCTCACCTGCCTTTGTGACCTCTCCGCTCAGCCCCTCTCCACCTTCCAACCACTGGTCTGCTTTCTGTCACCAGACGTGAGTATACATTTTGTAGGCTCCTGTATAAATGGAATTCTATGTACGCTTTTTTGGCCTGGCCTCTTTCAACTCCTCATAATTGTTGGGAATCCCATCCATGTTGCTGCAAGTATCATAATTCATTTCTTGTTAATGCTGAGTAGTCTTCCCACCTGTGGGTGCATTGGTTTGTCCCTTCACCTGTTGATGGGCATTGGGGTTGTCTCCGTGTTCTGCTGTTGATTGAAATATAAATTCCATGTGGAGAAGTACCCGTATCCCAGGTGTGTGGATCAGTGCGCTACACACACCCCCATACCAGCCCCCAGATCAAAAACCAGAACACCACCTGCACCCTAGAAAGTCCACCTCATGTTGCCCCCCAGTCTCCCCGTCACCACCATCCAGACCTCTAACGGCATAGAGCAGCTTTGCCTCCTCTCCTGTTCCATGGCATCCTAGATACCCTCTGTGTGTTTCATCTGCATCGTTTGGGGTGATTTGTGTACACTGTTCGTTCTTACTGCTTCTCTCTTCTGCCGTTGGTGGGCTTCTGGGAGTTGCCTGCTGGGGTTATGATGCAGAGCGGCGCCCTGTGCATATGCGGGTGCGTGTCACATGTGCATGTTCTTGCCGGGCCGCAGGGGCTGCGTGTGTCCAGCCTGAGTGAATGTGCCCCGCAGCGTGCCGTGCTCCTGTGCGGCCCCCTCCCAGCCACAGGTCGAGGCCTGGCTGCTACACAGCCTCACCGACACTTGGTGTTGTCCGTCTTTTGCACTGAGTCATTCTGGTGCGTACACAATGGCTTCTTACTGTACTTTCCATTTGCATTTCCCTGGAAGAGTCCTTTTGGTTTTGGTGTTTCATTTTTTTAAATACTTGTTTATTTATCTTGAGACAGAGCACAAGCAAGGGAGGGGCAGAGAGAGGGAGAGAGAGAATCCCAAGCAGGCTCTGTGCTGTCAGCGCAGGGCCCGACAGGGGGCTCCATCTTAAGAATCGTGAGATCAGGGGCGCCTGGGTGGCTCAATCGGTTAAGCGTCTGACCTTGGCTCCGGTTACGATCTCATGGTTCATGGGTGCGGGCCCCATGTCCTGATTCAGAGCCTGATTTGGATTCTGTCTCCCTCTTGCTCTGCCCCGACCCCACTCACACTCTGTCTCTCTCTCTCTCTCAAAATTAAATAAACATTAAAAAAAAAAAGAATCTTAAGGTCTCGAGATCATAACTTGAGCTTCCGAAATCCAGAGTCAGACGCTGTAACCGACTGAGCCACCTAGGCGCCCCCACAAGATTTTGGCGACAGTCTGCTGTGATTGGCCGGCCCCAGCTGCCCCTCCCCTGCTCACGTGTCCCTGTTTCTTACAGGTCGCGTACTTGTCCACTGCCGGGAAGGCTACAGCCGCTCCCCGACCCTAGTTATCGCGTACCTCATGATGCGCCAGAAGATGGATGTCAAGTCTGCCCTGAGCATCGTGAGGCAGAACCGTGAGATCGGCCCCAACGACGGTTTCCTGGCCCAGCTGTGCCAGCTCAATGACAGACTAGTCAAGGAGGGGAAGTTGAAACTCTAGGGCCCTCCCGCTGCCCCTTCTCTAGAGGCAGACAGGGGAGCCCCTGGGTGAGGCGTCCCAAGCCACCATGTTTAGGAAACACAGTGTACCCTGCTCCCAGCATCACCAGGCACTTGCCCACCAGTCTCCCAACACAGCCCTGGGCCACTTTCCCCCTGGGGAGCGTATAAAGAAGCTTACGAAGGAGGGCATCCTTGTTCCCTGGTGTGTTCTGTGCCTGCAGTTTATAATGTCCCCTCCCCGAGGCGGGGGCGCAGAGGGAGGAAGGCCTGTGGCATGTGTACTTCTCCTGGATGACCGAAGGCAGGAGGTCCGCGCAAAGTATAAGGCTTGAGACGCCCACCGGGGTCCCTCCTACCCTCCGTTGCCCCCCTCCCCTGCTCCCTGCCTCCCACCCCTGGGTCCTCTCCTGAGTGAGGGACCTTAGCACCTCGAGCCCTATAAGGGAACTATGCAAACGCAGGCCCCTTCTCCACCCTCCCCCGTGCCCGTCTCTCCCTGCCCCCCCCCAGCCGACCATCCACACCTTGCTCATGGGCAGAGGCGCATCGTGAGGTCTGAAGCCGGCCTGGAGACACCATCGGTTGTCAGCGGGCGGACATTCCCACGAAGAGACTGCATTTTAATTATTTCCTTAGGATTAAAGATGCCTGAACAAAGAGGCCCCTCAGATGGGCAGACAGCCTCCCCTAAAGTCAGTAGTTTTTAAGATGCGAGGCTTTGGAAAGGCTTGCATTCAGGACCCACTGCTTTGGAATAGTCCCCCGCCCTGGACTGCTCTCGGTCGGTCGCTGGGTCTATTAGAAGAGCGATGCCTTGGGCATGGTTTTTATCTTATTTTATTTTATTATTTTTATTTTATTATTTTTAGAAAACAGAGTGTTGATGTTCCAGCCTATTTCAAAACCCCACCGTGGGAAGAATAGCAAAGGGTTTGCCCTGAATGGCAGCGTTGGCGGCTCCAGCCACTCGTGCTAACTGCCTTTTTGTCTGTGTGGCTGTTCCAAGGACAGAAGGAGGAAGTGGTGGGCCGATTACCCTGTGCGTGTGTGGGCATGTGTGTGGGGGTGTCTCAGAGCACAGGCGGAGGCCGGCCCAGCCGCTTCTCATCCTTCCCCACTTCTAGAGGGTCCTTAATGGTCCTGAGGTGCCAGGAACAGCCCCCGGGACCCCCAGGAGCAAAAATGACTCAGCCCAGCAGAAATGAAACACCGTGGCACGTTCAAATGGAGCTTTGGCTGCGAGAGAACAAACAACAAACAGGAACGGCCTCTTTGTAGGACTTTGTAGGGATGATGGCGGAACGTTCTGGCTCTTCCACGCGTGCGCACACCTGTCAGATTATAGTTTTGTTTTGGACGCCGTCTTGTTAGGACTTTCAGTGACTGTCACCAAGGAAAGTGAGGCATTCCTGTCTCTTCTGGTTCCCTACCAGCTGAGAGGTGGCCCCCATCTCCACCCCCAGCCCCTAGCACGCAGAGGTCTATACAAGTTCGTGGAATTAAACTTTTTTTTTTTTTGAGCACCAGATGTATGCAGGGTGTTCTGGTGGGCGTAGCAAGCTCCCAGAAGCCCGAAGGGAAAAATCCAGGGCTTTTGTTGAGTAGTTAAAATTCAGTTTTACAGTTGAATTCCGGCAGCGTTAAGCTGTCGACATAGGGAATGTGCCTTTTTCAGAGACAGACAAAGAGAGACGAGGTCAGACCAGGAGAAGCAGGGCCTCATGGGTGTCATGACCTCTAGTGCTGCATGGTCCCTTTTCTCTGTGACCACAGTCACCCTGGACAAACTAGGGTCTGTCGTCTTTTCCAGATACCGGACTGTTCACACAGACCCACCCAAGTGAACGGCCGTCCTCTCTAACCTGTGTACCTCACTTCACAGTTTCCTGAGAACTGTCCATGTAATCTAACTTGATCCTCTCGATAACCCCATCAAGTTGGTAGAGCTTCTTCATGGATGGTTACCTTTTAAGAAAAAGGAGCTGGGTTCAGACTGATGGAGGGCATGGCCCCTAGGCCGTCCCAGGCTCTAAGGCAGAGCCAAGGTGAGACTGCAGGTTTGCTGCTCCCTGAAGCTGAATTCTTTGCCTCATGCTACACTCCCCCTCCAGACAAGAGCCCCCTGGGAATGTCCAGGTGCCCTGAACCTGCCCTTGACCCAGGCTGTGTGCACAAGAGTCAGTTAGTGCTCCGGTCGGAGTACACTGATTCAAGCTGTCTGAGTGCGGGTGGGAGGGGTTGGGGTACAAATCCATCCCTGCTCCAGGAAAAGGAAGTAAAAAAGTGTGGGACCCCGATCTGGTTAGAACGTGTGGCTCTTTTTCTGGGAAACGTGAAGCATCCCTAAGTTGGAGCTTCCTGCTCTGCTTCTGGAAGAGGCTCTGGGGCTGGGGGGCCAGGGCTCCCCCTCCCCCTCTTAGACAAGGGTCACCCCGCACCTGCAGGGCAGCCACAGCTCCTTGGACTGGTTAACCAGACCTCTTGAAGGCCTTTCGGTTGGGGCACAAGGGAGAAAAGGCCATCGAGAGAATTACTGCCTTTACTCTGGGGCTACTTCTATCCTGAGAACTTGGGATTTCTCGGTGGTCTTTAGTCCCAGAAACTCTGCATTTGCTTCATGAGATTTAGCTCCTAATTTTTGAGTAAACTAAAATTCTATTGTGTAAGAGCCAGCATATGCCCAGCTGTGAGTGGAAGCTGCTTCTGGACAGCTTTCTACCCCTGGGAAATGATGGAATAGGAACTCAGGGTGCCCTTACCCTCTCCCCTGACCTGATCCCTTTCTCCGACTAGCAGACCCTCACTTAGGTCAAATTAGAGCACCAAATGGTTTTCTCAAATCTAAAGCAGTACACGTTCCACAGGCTGGTCTGTATCCCTGCCACTCCGAGTTATCTGGAGAGCAGAAATCACCCACCTGTCAAACAAGGGGCCTCATCTGGAAGACCTCTGAAGTCCCTTTGGCTCTGACATTGTCGGGTTCTCGGAGAATTCCCACCTGGAAGTTATCACCACCTGGAAATGAGAGGCTATGTAATAATCTGACGACCAGCAGGTGGCACTGTGTTCCGCCCATGGTGATGGTTGGTTTGAAAAGGAAAGTTGGTGCCTTTCGTGTCACAAGTTAATGTTAAGATGCTAATGTTTTAATTAAAATAAGCACTGATCTTATAATATGAAGATACGAGCTTTCCTCACAGGAAATTTTCTGTCATAAAACCGGCGTCAAGAATCACTGAGGAGCCAATAGTGTTGGTCTTTCCAAGTCAAGATTTTATCCTGATTGGAAAAGAAACCCTCTCCGGTTGAGAGAGCAGATCCGTCGGAAGCTTAACTTACTTCCTGTCAGCTTTTAGGGCAATTCGATTGTGACAGCATGAATTTTCTGGGGAGAAAAGGGGAAGGTATTAAATTGGTTTTAAAGGAAAATAAGCTTAACGTCTGTTGTATCACAAATCAGTGTTAAAACACTAACTGTAACCAAAATAAACATCTTACATTACATAGAAATGGTCTGTTTGTCCTTCTTACCACAGCTGATTTTCTTCCCTGCTCTTCTGCTTGCTTTTTCTCTTTTCAAAAGAAGCATCATCTAAAAATCAGCCCTCCTGAACTAGTTCTTTTTTTTAATGTTTATTTATTTTTGAGAGAGAGCGAGACAGAGTGTGAGATGAGAAGGGACAGAGAGAGAGAGGAAGACACAGATCTGAAGCAGGTGCTAGCAGTTCAGAGCCAGACATGGGGCTTGAACCCACGAACTGCAAGATCATGACCTGAGCTGAAGTCCGGTGCTTAACCGACTGAGCCACCCAGGTGCCCCTGAACTAGTTCTAATTTCCATAATGATTATATTTAGCAGTAGATATTTATTTATTTATAAGTGTTTATTTATTTTTAAATACTTATTTATTTTGAGAGAGAGAGAGAGAATGAGCAGGGTGGAGGGGCAGAGAGAGAGGGAAAGAAAGAATCCCAAGCAGGTTCGGCATTGTCTGCAAAGAGCCCAAACCGTTGCGAGATCGTGACCTGAGATGAAATCAAGAGTTGGATGCTCCAGGGTGCCTGGGTGGCTCAGTCAGTTAAGCATTTGACTTCGGCTCAGGTCATGAGCTCCCGGTTCGTGGGTTCGAGCCCTGCATCGGGCTCCTGTGCTGAGAGCTCAGAGCCTGGAGCCTGCTTTAGATTATGTGTCTCCCTCTCTCTCTGCTCCTCCCCTGCTTGTGCTCTTACTGTTTCTCTTTCTCAAAAATAAATAAACATTAAAAAAAAAAAGTTGGACACTCAACTGACTGAGCCGCCCAGGCGCCCTCTGCAGTAGATATTTATTAAGCATCTTCCCTATACCAGAAATTTCCTGTGATAGGAATAATCTTTTTTATTTAATTTCTAAGAATCGCAGCTGTTGCGAGGGATAATTGACTGGAACATTCTTGAATAGAGTGGCCCAACCTAAATGAGGGAGGTAGATCTGTTTCCAAGAAAGTAGGAGATGGGGGCTGGAGGTGGGGGGAGGGGACAGTCATAAGGTGGCCTGCTGTGAAGATGATTAGGTGGCATTTTAGGGTTTGGGTGGTCCTGCAAAGGGGCAGTCCCCAAACATGGCCTTGTCCCCAGATGCCTTGTACTTCACCATTAGCATTTATCTCCCTTATGATAAGCACTGGCTTTTTCTTTTCTCTGAATGAAAAACTCGAAAAAATAAAAACACCGAAAGAGTTTGGTACCTTTTCTCCATGACAGAAAAAAACCTCTTCCATCCCTAGTTCCCCATAGCAGAGGCACCCAGACTAACTCATTATTTGCCCAATCTCTTTGGCAATATAATCTTGATATTTTAACATAAAATTTTAAGGCACAATACGAATCTACGAAACTGGTCAAAGTGTTTTTTTTTAAATGTCAGTTTAAAAACCTCATGGAAAAAGTAGTACTATATATGCATCGTATAAATTCAAACAATACAGAAGGCTTCTCACAAAAAGCAAGTCTTCTACCCCCAACCTTTTAATCCCTGCTCTCCGAGGAGGCTGCTATTAAGAAGTTATATCCTGTGAGAAAAATCCCATGCATGTGCCTATGTGCGTGTGTATAGAGATATCTGTAGTGAATGTTCTGCACTTTGCTTTTTTTGCTTAACAGGCAATGGTTTCTTATAAGACCATTCGTTTTACTGCTACATAGCATTCCACTGTGTATGGTGTACTGTGATTTCCGTATACCCTTATTTTAAAGGTCCAGGCTGCTTTAAGGAACACAGAATGTCGAGATGAATGACAGTTGCAACTTCTCTGCTTTATATCCTGTTCATTTCTGTCATCTGTTGCAGTGGTACAGCGTCCAGCACATCCCCGTACTCAGAGCTAAGGAGGATTGTTCTGTACTTGCCCGTACAATTTTATGGGGGTTTCAGTGGGTGGGGGGGATGCCCGGCTGGTTCAGTCGGTGGAACATGTGACTCTTGATCTCAGTGTCACGAGTTCAACCCCACATTGAATGCAGAGATTACTTTAAAAAAAAAAAAGATTATTTTGAGGGGGGAGGGTAGCATCCCAAGCCTAATTTTTAGAAAGACAGCCTCTGAGCCATGGCCTTCCGAATTGATGACCCATTTTATAAGAAGTCCAAATGCAAAGATTCGGTTTCAGAAGTCTACAATAAAATGAGTTAACCTAGAGCCAACACAAAGAATGGGTGGTCTCCAACTCGTTGAAAGCAGATACACACCATGTGTGGTCAATGTGTGTGTGTTTATTTATATTTTTAAACAGTTGAAATGTACATACTTTTTAAAATCTTAAGTACTTGCTTCGGCAGCACATATACTAAAACCTTAGGACATCCCTGTGGAAGTGTGGGGTTCTGAAAGATCTGGTCTGCAAGCCCATGAGCTCGATGGCCTTCCAGTGGAACATTCTTCATGCACTGGAGGCCTGGGGCAGCCGCCCTGAGAGGCCGGAGGGCCGAAAGAAGAGGAAGAGAGGAGTTGAAAAGGAGAATGGAGAGCAGACGGCAGGTGCAGCGGGGCTTGGAAGAGGGACATCAGTCTCCAAACACATGGGATGACAGAGCCTCTCTTTGGCCAGACTTTACCCATTCTCTCCTGACCTCTTCTTTTATTTAATGTTTATTTATTTTGAGAGAGAGAGAGAGAGAGAGACCACGAGCGGGGTGGGGGAGGGCAGAGAGAGAGGGAGAGAGAGAATCCCAAGCAGATTCTGCACTGTCAGCACAGAGCCTGATGCGGGGCTTGAGCTTCCAAACCGTGAGATCATGACCTGAGCCAATATCAAGAGTACAACACTTAACTGACTGAGCCATCCCGGCGCCCTTGACTTGGCCATTTTTAACAAGTGTCATGAAGACTTGTTTCTTTAGGGTTTTCAGACGAGGGCCCTGCAGGCAGAGGGTGGTAGTTTGGATGGCTGTTGGGGAGGTTCTGGAATGAATTGGGCCCCATCTCGAAGGGCCTGGTTGCCAGAAAGAAGGACACGGAAGGTCCATCCTGTTAGGATTGGGGGAACCATTGGCCCATTCTAAGCACAGGGTGTGGGGGGGGTGAGTGACAATGATCTTTGGATTCCTCTCTGCCCCTTAGAAGCTGCTGACCCAACAAGGGGGAAGAGTTCCACTTTCCTCCTGTGTCAGGACCCTGCACTCTCCAGGGAATCAACTCTCAACTGTGAATAAAGACAGACTGGTGTGGGCGCCCCTCACCTCAGGCAGCTGCCTATGAACAGATTGCCCTCCGAAACCAGATACCCCGTGTTAACCCCAACCTGTGGGAGTAAAGTCTGTGTAAAAATGGCAGCCAGCAAGGAGAAACTTCAGGTCCCGTGAATTACAGATAGGTGGCTTGAGTACCAAGTAGAGAGTTCGATGCCTTTGGAGGGTTCTTTTGGATCAAAGATCCTATAATCCCGAGGACTCAAAGGAGCATAGCTTACTTTCCAAACTGTCCTTCACAGTGCGTTCTAAATGCCTCGTCTTCCTGTGACAGATCCCGCGGTTGGAAGAGACTCTTCTCCCCTCTGAAGGCTCCTAAACCTTTGTCCTTTTAAAAAAAAAATAACTGAAGGACCAGAACCTTTCCTCAGCAGCACTAACCGCTTTCTTTGCTGAAGAGCTGTTTTCTTGCCTGGTAGAGGAGCTATTGGAGGGGGGCATGAATCAGTCCACAGCTCCTGGCAGGAGGCCTGGCTTCATTAAATGTTTGGCAAGTGGACATGTGATCAGGCAGCTTGGTGGAAATGAAAACCAGCAAATCATCACAGAGAAAAACAGCCTTGCTAGAAATTTAGGCACAACGATTCAATTACTAGATGCAATTAAAAATTGTTTAGCCCAAACCCAGTGTGGGCAAACTTGCGGACACCCAGGCCATTAGGCGCTGAGTTGTGCCCCCTCCAAACTTCATATCGTGAGTCCCAGCCCCTGGTGCATCAGAACATGACCTTATTTGGAAGCAGGTTTGTTGCAGATGTAATTAGAGAAGATGAGGTCATTAGGGTGGGCCCTAATTTAATATGATTGATGCCCTTATAAGAAAGAGGAAATTAGGACACAGACAAGCACACAGGGGGAACACATGTGAAGATGACAGCAGAGATCAGGGTGCAGCTTCTAGAAGTCAAGGAACACCGAAGATTGCCAGTAAAGGCACTGGAGGCGAGGGCAAAGGCATGGAACAGACGCTCTCATGTAGCCATCACGAGAAACCAACCCATCTAACACTGGTCTCACAGAACTGTGAGACAATGCATTTCTTTCTTTTTCTTTTTCTTTTTTTATAATTTTGAGAAAGAAAGACTGTGCACATGCACATGCATGAGCAGGGGAAGAGCAGAGAGTGGGGGGGGGGGGGAGACTCCCAAGGAGGCTCTGCAGTGTCATTTCAGAGCCTGACGTGGGGCTCAATTTTGCAAACCGTGAGATCATGACCTGAGCCTAACTCAAGAGCTTAACCAACTGAGCCACCCAGGCGCCCCGAGACAATGTGTTTCTGTTGTCTGAGCCACCCAGTTCCAGGTACTTTGTTCCAGCAGCCTTAGCTGACTTACACATATGCCTGCTGGTATGCCACTCGTGGGACCGGGGACCTGGCTGAGTTTTCTGGAGAACAATCCTGCAATACCCAGCCAGTCATTCACCCTCTCAGACCCAGCATTCGCTTCTGGAAATAACCCTAAAGTTTTTTTTTAATTACTTTGTGGAATATTATCCAGCAATAATAAGGAACAAATCACTGATACATGCATCCAACAACCAGGGTGAATCTCCAGGGAATTAGGTGGAGCGAAAAAAGCCAATCCTAAATGGCTATGTACTGTTTGATTCCATGTATATAACACTTCCGAAATGACAATGTTATGGAAATGGAGAACAGATTAGTGGTTCCATGGGTTAGGGCTGAAAAGGGAGGGCATGAGGAAGAAGGTAGGTGTGGTTATATCAAAGCAGTGACAGGGGTCTTTGTGATCAAAGTTATTCTCTCTCTTGGCTGTGGTGGATACTCGAACTTATGCATGTGATAAATTTACAGAGACCGAAGTGCACACATGTGTGCGTGCACACATGAAGACAAGTAAAACGGGAAATCTGAATTCGATTGGCGGAGAGTATCAGTGTCGGTATCCTGGTTATGATATCGTACTATAGTTTTGTGGGATGTTGCCATAGAGAGAAACTGGGTGAAGGGTGCATGGAATTTTCTCTGTATTATCCTTACAAGTACATGTAAACTCACAATGGTCTCAAAAAGTTTAACTCAAAAAATTACTTTGCACGAGGAAATTCCTAGCATCCCTACTGAGGACAGGGGAGCCTTGGGGATAGCCTAAAGTACCCACAACAGAAGTGAGCTAAAACCCTAGGGGTTTAACTCTGAACAAGGACAGGCTCTTGAACGGAGTACCTATAAAGCTGTATGAGTATGAAGTGAAAAAGCAGGTGGCATCGTAGCATGGATGACCTCTGTGAGACGTTCCGTGAAGGTCACGGCTACACCTTGGCAGAGAAGAATTTGAAAGGATGGACACACTTCATCAGTTCAAATCCACTGGATTCTTCTCCTTTTTCTTTTAACATCACTTCAGTTTCAAATAAAACCATGAAACGAAATCCAGTCCTTCGCCATCCTCTGGCTGCTGGCTCCCCCTTCTGTCTCCAGCAGGTGGCAGGAGTGTTCCAAGGATGGGCCCCCACAGGTTCTGGTTCAGGCGGATGGGTCTGTAGCTCCCGACAGCAGGTGGGGCTCTGGCGCTGATTGCGCCAAGTTTAAGGAATCCGGGCATCATCGGAACTGCCCTCTCCCAAATCCAGGGCAAGAAGGCAGCTGTCCGGCCACAACAGGGTTAATGGTCTACATTCCAGAGCAAGGAAAAAGGAGGCTGGAGGGTCACAGACAGGGGGAGGGGGCGCAGAGGGCCAGCTTCTCACAACACCCACGGGCTCTGTTGGGAGAGATAGATCACCTCCAACAATGGCCACAGCTGTTTTCGTCTGCCCCGAAGGAAACTGACTTAGGAAGCAGGTATCAGAGAGGGCCCTTCCTGCAGGGGCTTCTGTCTGGCTTGTAAAACTGTCAGAGCAGCTGCATTCATGTGTCGAGTGATGGATGGTGGAACGGAGGGACAGACGGCTGCAGATGGACACAGAGGCTTACAAGTCAAGGCAGGTGGCAAAGGCTCTGCAGGTGGGGCGTACTGATTCATTGCCCAGTGAAAATACCAAGGGGACCCGGGCCACAGCCCTCTGCCCAGCCTCCTTCAGGGCCAGGAGCGAGCCGCCTCCTCAAATGATCCATCTGCAGTGAAAACTTCCACTGGCTCTCCTTTCTTTTCCTGCACCTCAGGTGTGAACCTTCCTCCCCATGCCTCTACGCCCCCCCCCAAGCCTCTCCCCCCCCCCATGCCTCTGCTTCTGCTCCAGGGCTTAAGGTAGCCGTTCCTTTTGATTTCTTTGTGGCTAGCTGGACCTGGGATGGCTTCATGGAATGCACCCCATTGCACCAATAAGGTTTTCCATATAGGACTCAAAGCTGTTTTTGAAAAATATAATCGTCTGGGAGACCAAAAAAAAAAAAAAAAAAAAAGATGATGAAGAAGGAAAAAGGATGTCAGCACGAAAAATGCTGGCCTTGGCTTTTTAAGAAAAGGGATTTTGCACTCTCCAAGCCTACCCACAGCCTGGCCAGGGAAATGACTGCGTTTGGCACTTTGGTCTGTAAGCAACAGTGAGTGTCTCTGCCAAGAGGTAACTGTCACCATGCGCAGAGTCCCCATGGTTTCCTCCTTGCACTCCATCACTGGTGCCTGGTGACCTGCTCATCGTGGCCTTGTAACCAGAATCCCCGCCCCCTCGCCCAAGCAGAGGCTTTCCCTGCGGCCCTCCAGTTTTCTCGTGCCTTCCAGAGGGTGCTAACAGGGGTTTTCTTGATCAGTGTAATCGATGCTCAGCTGCATGCAATCGGGACCAAGTGGGGTTTCTTAAAAAGTGCCCTTCTGCCTCTGCCTGGCTCTGTGAGGGCCATTTGTTGGTGGGGTCACAAATGAACTTGGCCTGAGAAAGGCACTTGGCTGAGCTTAGCCCTGTGGAGGGCTCCGAGCTGTAGTTTTCTTTGTGAAGCTGGCCCAAAGTTCGTTTTGAGAAAGTCCAAGGGGCCCAAGGAGGTAGAGATTACGAGCTGGCGCTCATTTTGATATCTGAAAACCACAGCCGCCTGCACGTGGGAGGTGCCGAAGGGCAGGCTCGCCTCACATGTCTCCCCCCGCCCCCCCCCCCAGGAGCACCAGCTCCCAGGGACTTTGCCGTGCCTGAGAAGTCTTCGGGGAGGGCTTGCTCTGAGCACACCCCGTTCCCTCCCCCTGGGCTGCGAGAAACCTGGGACCAGCCCTGCCCCAGCCTGTCCTCATTGGTTGGCACAAGGCAGAGGGGGCTTTAAAAAGGCAAACGTGTCCCAGGCTGGGGACCGGAGCCTGTGCTGCTGGAAGGCTGGGTGCCCTCCTCTGGCTGGCACCATGCAGCTCTCTCTCGCCCTGTGTCTCGTCTGCCTGCTGGTGCACGCGGCCTTCCGTGCGGTGGAGGGCCAGGGCTGGCAGGCCTTCAAGAACGATGCCACAGAGATCATCCCTGAGCTGGGAGAGTACCCCGAGCCTCCGCCAGAGCTGGAGAACAACAAGACCATGAACCGGGCGGAGAACGGAGGGAGGCCCCCTCACCATCCCTTTGAGACCAAAGGTATGGGGTAGAGGAGGGCGTTTTTAGCGTAAGGGGCCCGGGAGGGTTCTCTCTGGGGGGTTTTGAAGACGGAGGTAGACTGTCAGCCGCTCAGTGCTAAAGGAGGGACAGTCTTGTCCGGAGGCAGGGGAGGATGGTACGCCTCGCATAGCCTTGGCTTTGCGGTACAGGGGCCTGAGGCTGGCGGGGAGGGTGGGGGGCGCTGGCCGCAGGAGCCCGGGGGCAGGAACGAGGCTGAGGTGGTGAGAGCCCAACTCTGGGACAGGCTCGGACAGTTTCCAAGAATCCCCTCCTGAGATCACGGGAGACACGTCCCACAGCTGGCACCTCTGGAGAGGAGACAAGGCAAGGGAGCCTCACATCTGTGAGCACCTGCCAGATGCAGACCCTCTGCACAGGCTGTACTTGAACCCTACCCCGGGGATCCACCTGCGTGGGAGCCCCATGAGGTCCCCTCTCAGCTGGAAAGTGAAGAAACGAAATCTCCAGACACTAAGCAACCTGGTAGTGACAAGGGCTGACATTTGACCCCAGTTTGATCCCATTCGAGATAGCCCCGGCAGGGAGATGGTGTGGGGGGTGTTAGGGACTGAGAGCCAGAGCACACCCCACAGAGTGGTGGGAAAGGGACACTCCCCCTGCCCTCAGCCTGTCCAGCGAGCTGGCACTTGAAGGAATGCAAGTGGTAGGCACAGCCTTAGCCTCTGACCTGGGTGGCAGCTGGGTCCGGGCCCTGGAGGGGAGGTGGCATCCTCTGTGCCAGGGAACGGACCCAGGTGCCACCATCTTCTGCCCCCAGACCAGGCCTTGTCTCATTCCTAGGGAGGCATCCTGACCCCAGTGACAAGGCAATGGCCGCATTGGAGGGCACATCTGGGTTCCCGGTCAGGTCTGCGAAGAGATGCCCCGAGGTGGGGGAGGGGGGTGACAGCTGGCAGGAATGGCTGGGGGCAGGGGCCAAAATGACACTTCAGAGGGAGGGTCTCACTACCCTGCGGTCACCATGCATGCGGGTGGGCGAGGAGTCTACTGCCCAGGGCCCCGCATCACATTCCCCCCACAATCGTGAAGGCAGGGGAGCCCCACAAGAGGAGGGTGGGAGCTCCCCCCAGGCAAGGTCGATTAAGCTCAAGTGACTGCTCTGAGAGCACGCTGTGTGGGTCCCAAGTATAAAAGACCCACTTCCCTGGGCTCCCATGAGAGGCCCCAGCCCCCGAGGAAGCCGTGAGCTCCAAACAAAGTCACCCTCTGCAGAGGAAGTGCCTGACCTAGGGGCACTATTCTTGGAAAGTCCAAAACACCTCCTTCCCTGGGCAAACAGGCCACCCCCACACGCTACCCCTGCAGCCCAGGAGCAGTGGTGAGGACGCCAAAGCAGCCCAGAAACCAGAAGGTCAGCCACAGCAGGAAGGCAAGCCCCCCTCTCCCCTGCTATGCTTGCTCGCCAGGGCCCAGGGAGTGGAGGCCTTCTCTGCTTCTCTCTGGTGTGGGTCCCTGGACTATTTTTCATCTCTTGTGTCACATGGGAACTGTCCCCACTAGCTCCTCGGGTGGTGGCCAGGTGCTCACGTGAGGACCAGCTGTTTAAAAAGCTGCCCCCTGTCTAAGCCCACAGTAGGAGAGTTAGTCAAGATGGCTTCAGGGCACCAAGGCAGGCCACAGAGCCCAATGCCCCTCCCCCAACCCCAGGAACAAGCCTGTGTCGCCATTGGGGATCCATCCAAATGGCCCCAAAACAAGAGATGTCTCCAGCAGGGTGCTTGGTACACAGCAGGTGCTTAATAAATGCTTGTTGCAGCCGAACCTGCAGGTTTTCAGTCAGAGCTCTGTCCACTCCAGCTCGGGCAGGAAGTCACTTTGGTAAAAGTCAGCCCTTTGCCCCCACCCCCAGCCCAGCCTCCCACCTGGGCGCTCAGGCACACAGCTTCTGCCCTTGTGGGAACCCAGAGGTGCTGGGGCCCCAGGGAAATGGAGTGAGAGACCCAGCTCTGCCTTTTGGGTGAGTGTTTTTCCTTCTCTGAGGCCTCCATGTCCTCAGTGATGATGAGAGGGTTGGACCAGCTGCCTTTGGCTCTTTTCAAAGACTTCTCCCCACCTCCCCTTCTATCCCTCTCCTTGGCAGGAGCTGGCTGGATTTATTACCTCCAATTAACCCCTACTCCTTTCCCTATCCCCTCACTATCCCTCCCAAGTGGCTGGAAAAAGAATTTAGGAGAAGCCAAGATCATGTAATGCGGGTGGCTAGTACCTCCTCTGCCTAGACCAGGCGCCCTGTGGCCCAGATGTGACTTACATCGGAGAAAAGGGCCCCCTTGGAGAAGAAGAAGAATAACACCTAGCAACAGCCAACACTTCCAGCTCTTTCTATGTGCTCGTAGTGTCCCCTGCATTATATATGCAACGAACTCCTTAGGACAGCCCGTTTTTCAGATAAGAAGCACAGAGGTTAAGTGACTTGCCCGAGATCACACAGTGATGGATCAGGTATTTGAACTGCAACAGACACTCGGCTCCAAAGTTTTAGGGAGAAAGGTTGGGCCAGGGTTCTTTCCACCAGTTGCCATCCCCTCCCCCAGGGGCAAAAGCACCTGGAGAGCGGCAGGTTTGGAAAAGGCTTGGGTCGGGAAGGCCTGGGGTCGGGGGTTGGTGGCGCCCAGGGAGCTGGGCTGGCCTCACAAGCCGTCTCTCCGCAGACGTGTCCGAGTACAGCTGCCGCGAGCTGCACTTCACCCGCTACGTGACGGACGGGCCATGCCGCAGCGCCAAGCCGGTCACCGAGCTGGTGTGCTCCGGCCAGTGCGGCCCGGCTCGCCTGCTGCCCAACGCCATCGGCCGCGGCAAGTGGTGGCGCCCGAGCGGACCCGACTTCCGCTGCATCCCCGACCGCTACCGCGCGCAGCGGGTGCAGCTGCTGTGCCCCGGGGGTGCGGCGCCGCGCGCGCGCAAAGTGCGCCTGGTGGTCTCGTGCAAGTGCAAGCGCCTCACCCGCTTCCACAATCAGTCCGAGCTCAAGGACTTCGGGCCCGAGGCCGCGCGGCCGCAGAAGGGCCGAAAGCCGCGCCCCCGCGCCCGGGGCGCCAAAGCCAACCAGGCCGAGCTGGAGAACGCCTATTAGAGGCCGCCCGCCGCGCCACGCCTCCCCACCCCGCGCCCCGGCCCAGGCGCCCGGGTTTCTGCCCTCCGCGCGCGGTGCGATTGTTTGTATCTCATTGTAAATGCCTGCAACCCAGGGCAGGGGGCTGAGACCTTCTGGGCTTCCGCAGGAGGTAGCCAGGCCCCGCGGATCCCGGGTGCCGGCAGAGCCCCCACTCCCCCCTCTCCGAGGGCGGTCCCGCAGGGCAGGGGAGGGCGCTGAGAGTTACCGACACTGAGCCACGCAGCCCCGCCTGCAGGGGCCGCTCACCTTTGCTGGTCCCACTTCCGAGGAGGCGGAAAAGCAAGCATTTCACCGCCCAGGGGTTCTAAGGGAGCCGTGGGGAGTGAGAAAAGTCTGGGGAACTGGTTAAGAAAGTGCGTTAAGATTCCTCCTCCACCTCTCTGCCCTGCAAAAAGCCTTTCGTGCCTTGTTGTGCTAAGAACATAGGACTGGGGTCCGTGGATACGGTTTCTAGTCCGGACTCTGCGGCTAATGTGCTGGATGACCTTGGACCACACTCTTCTCTTTCTGTCCTCAATTTCCTATTGGGAAAAATGGAGGTGGGGCTGGGGTTTGTATCTCGAGGAATCTACTGTCACATGATTCCAAGGCCTTGGGTGTCTTTTGAATGGGCAAAAGAGAGAGGTTGGATTGAGTCACCACTGCCATGGTCACGTCCAGAACGTCCAGAATTCAGAGTTGTAATGCTCTGAACTGACAGCCAAATATGAAAAACAAGTGTGGCGGTGGAGGTGGGGTGGGGGAGGGGAGTCTTTTTTAGGGCTGACAAACTTCTGGAAGAAGTTGTGTTCTTTCCCAGCCTGGCCTCCCCAGATGTCTGCCTATCGTCACCCCTCCATCCCAAAGGATGCAGAAGCCATATCATTGATTGGGGTAGAGAAGGAGAAGGTCCCAAGGCAGGGAGGGGACCGGGACACAAATCACCCTCCTATTGGGAAAGAACAGCCGCCCCTCCCCCAAGGCCATGTTTTAGAGTCACCTTCTGCAGAGAAGCTTAAGGTCCCAGGACACTGGGCTTGCAGGCCCGAGGGAAGAGCCACCACCCGTTCAAAGACCAGCAGATCCTTCTGGAAGCACCTCCTCCTGCCTACCACTCACAGACACAATCCTGTCTAGAACCTAGCTTCTTAGTGCTGTTACCTGTGATGGCGTATCTTACACTGAAATAACATTACTTGGGGGAAAAAAATTACAAGCGCTGTACATATGCTGAGAAACCGCAAAGCCTAATAGCTGTCATCCAAAAATCTTTTTGAAAGTCATTGCCAGACACCTCTGACTTTGTGTCGTTTCTAATTGTGTAAAAAGAAAAAAAACCCCACAAAAAACGCAGAAACCAAAAACCAGAAGCACATGTCATGTGAAATCCTGCCGGGCTGGTCCTTTTCACAATCCTTCCATGTGGGATTTGTCCACAAGAAGGAACGTCGCGGTTTTTAAAAAGAGTTAAGTTACATATTTATTTTCTCACTTAAGTTATTTATGCAGAAGTTTTTCTTGTAGAGAAATGACAACGTTAATATTGCTTTATGAAATTCCAGTCTGTTCTTTCCAGAGGCACTGTTAATAAAGACAATGAATCATTTCCGAGAGGATGTGGTCTTGTGTTGTCAACCCCACACAACCATTCCTGTCAAGGTTGACAGCCTTCTCTTGGGCACTAGGACGTCAGCCTTGGAGGCATCTTTAACTGTGGCAGGGTGGCCCTTGCGGCAATTGTGTTCTCCCTTTGAAAAGTCACGTTTGTCCCTTCCTTTCCGAACCTAAACCTCATTCCTTCCCCGCGGCTGGCCATTGTCATAACTTCAGCCTGGTCTCCCTTAAGCAGCCTGCCCTCCACACTGTTATCCGGAAACAATGTTCTCATCGTGCCTCACCCCTGCTCAAAATCCTTCTGTAGCTCCTTCTTGCCCAGGATCAAGGGCTTCTCAGCCTGACATGTGAAGCCTTTCCCTGCTGGATTCCCATTCCCCGCTCTACCAAACTTCCTTCCTCCCCCAAGTGGCCCGGCTCTACAGGCCCCTGCCTCTTTAGTTGATCCCCACCCCTGTGGACCACCCCCAACGACTCTTGCTCTTACTTCCGTATCGTGTTCCTTGCCACCTCCGAGCCTCACCTTCCAGAGATGTTGCAGTCCCTGCTGATCTCTCCTCGGGTGCCCCAGGCCTTTTGTCCATGCCGCTACTTTGCTTCCTGATTCTGTCTTCCGATTGATATTTATTTGTGGATCGTGCGTCTCACCTGGTCAAGCCCTGCTGAGTCCTGGGACAGACGCAAAGCCAAGTACAACTCAGTTCCAGCTGACAGGGGGCTCATTCACGCGTTTTCCCAAACGTGAGCATCATGCCTCCGTGGAAGAAATGAACCATCTTCACAAGCAGGGCCGATGTCTTGCCCGTCTCTCAGTGCGGCCTCCCCGAGGCGCCTCACAGTGCCGGACGCTGGCTGACACTCAAGAAATACCCCTCAGTTGCCACAAGGAGGGAGGACGCCAAGCTTTGAATCTAGTCCAGCCCCTCTCGGGGTGACCCCACCCCAAAGCCCTCCTCAGCCCTAATGATTTTTCACGTTAACTCCCAATGAACCCTCCTAAATGCCTTGTCATCGGCAGCAAGTTTTTGATAGTTGTCAGCGGGTCTCTGTCTCCAGGCCCCCAGGAGGCCCCAGCGAGAGCCTGTAGGAAATCCATGCCCCGTGAAGAAGGCCTCAGAGCTGCAGAATGAGAACAGGTAGGAAACGGATACGGGGTCCAGCCCAGAGGGTCGTGGGCCTCAGTGGATGGGGGACACAGGCTCTGGAAGCTGGCTCGTGTTTGAATCGAAGGAAAGTGGGGCACTGAGGGGTTAAATGTTTGCCCACAGTCACATGTGGGCTCGGTTTCTGCCCTGACACTCACTCAAGCCGCTGGGAGCCTGGCAGGCACGTGGGCAAGTAATCAGGTCACAGTGTCTGTACAAAGCATTATGGGACCAAGCTCAGGCGTACTTGCTTTGTGGTAGGCATGCAGAGAAAAGCTCGGGGAAGCTTTCGCGGAGGTGGGTGCTGCTTAGAAGTCTGCCCGGTGGAGAAGGCAGCACAGGCTTTCTAAGCAGAGGCCATCGGCCCAAACAAAGGCACTGCCACCGAAGGTGCGTGGCTGTTGGTTGGGGCATGAGACTCGATCCACCACATTCCTCAACAAGCCCTGAGTTCTCAGCATGTGCCATGCAGCATGAGGGAGATGGGAATTCCAAGCCATGCCCAACCCCAGATACACCTAGGGTCCATTTTCTGGGACCCCAGGACCAGAAGGGATCAGCCCAGGCTATAATCTCATTACCACGAGGGGAAAAAAAAAAAACCCAAAGCCTAAATTGTAGGTCGGGCAAGGGGTTATTTATGGAAAGTTATATTCTACCTACATGGGGTCTATGAGCCTGGCGCCGATCAGAAACGGAACAGACAACCAGCTCAGCTGGGGGGGGGGGGGCTTCTGCCATGGGGAGCACGTGTTCTGGCCATACAGCCAGACGTGGGGTTTGTATTAATAGTCTTGAGAGTCAGACAGAGGGGCAGAGGGAAACAGCTCTCTCTCTCTCTCTCTCTCTCTCTCACACATACACACACACACACACACACACACACACACACACACACACAATGCATCAGGCTCGACCTGCACTCCAAGTACAAATCAGGCCACCTTTGCACAAGCACGTAAAACAAAAGAAACTCAAAGAAGCCACAGGAACCCAAACTTGCCCATTTTCCTTGAAGCAGGCAGCCCCTGGGCAGCTGGAGGGGGCGGAGAGCTCACCCACCAAGCTCCAAGTCCTTGCAGTTGGGAACAGTGCCACCCGCCCACCTCCCACCTGTTCCCTGACGCGGCTCTGGCCTAGTTTCCGATCATTGGTTCTAGCTCTGGGGCCTGTGTAGACTTCCTGCCCCCTGCCTCCCAGCCCCCACCATGTTCCTAGAGTGTATCCTCTGTCTTCTCCCTTGCCCACCAGGCGACAAAGGCTCAGGCTTCTAGCAGCTTCGAGTGATAGTCGGAAGTTCCTTTCATCGCCAGAGGGGCAGGAGGTGGTGGGCTTGTCCCTCTTAATTAATGGAACCATGTGCCCGATGTGTCCAGGCATGGACACCTATTGGCCCAGCGAAATTATTAACAGCTCCCACATTTAACCTCGAAAATATCCTGTTTGAGCCATAAATTACGTGGTGATTACAGATGTAAGTATGAGAGATACAGCTTTCTGTGGAGTGGCTGGGGCTCGCATGCCTTTTTTCAAATGCTGGCCCCTCTGGAAAGTCCCCTGCATACCTCCTCAAGGCCTGTCCGTCCCACTGGCCTCAGACAAGTGTTCCTTCCCCTGACCAACCAAACCATCCCTCATCTTTCATGAGCAGTGCTGCCTTCCTTCAAAGGACTCACCTTCGTAGTTACACAATGATAGACTTAATCACTCAAGTGTTTGATTCATTTCTCCCCTCGCCCCGACTGGAAGACTCAGGAAAGCAGGGCCTCTTGGTCTGTCGCTGCTCACCAGGGCACCACCAGGACCCAGCATACAGGCGCCTAATGTGCATCGTGGTTACACAGTTGTCTGGTTTATTCAGGATCTCGTCTCCTGGGAGATTAGGTTGAATAGAACGGACCGGGATGTATGGATGATACTGGGGAGAGGGAGGGGAATACCTGACTTCTGGGAAAAGAAGCTGTTTGACTCCATCCTTGCAGATTCCGTCTCTGAGGTTAAGACACAGCCCTTACTCTCTAGTAATCTCACTGGGGAGCCGAGTGGAAAATACCACGGTGGAGTATGTGATCATTTGCCACGAGTGGTAGAGACCCGAGGGGGTGTGGCGCTTCCAGGGAGCAAGGTAGTGGTGGCGTCTAGACGCGCTGAGCTTTGCAGGCTGCCAGGATGAGGGGGGCAGAGAGGAGAGGCAGTGGAAGGAGAGGGCCGGGGGGTGGGGGGATACCGGGTGTGGAGGGTGAAGCCCGCATGGGACCAGGCACGTAGCTGGATCTCTCTATCCAAGTTTATTACACAGAGAGGCAGAAACCAGGAGGGACAGCGGTGTGGGGGTGGGGCAGAGGCAGCCGCTGCCTATCAGGGCAGGAGAGAGGAGGCCTCCAGGGAGAGGAAGGGGCTGAGTCCCAGACAATGGCAGTGCTGACTCCTTTGCGAAAGACAAGAAGCTGGGTCCTGGGTGCTAACAGGTGCGGGCCCGAGCTTGGGTCCTGTTCACTGAAGGCCAGAGCTGGCGGTGAGCGGCCGCAGGTGGGAGACGGGTCCTCACGAGGGAGGCTGGGCAAGAGACAGGAGGAGAGAAGCCATGACCCTCACCTGCCTGATCGCTTCCCAAGGGCTGATCTTGCCAGCAGGTTTAGGATAGAGGCAGGAGAGAACGTCAGGGAAAGGAGGGGAGAGGCAAGGAGAGAAAAAGAGGGGTGATCATTCATTCGTCCCGCTCATATGAGCAGAATGCCAGCTGTGTACCAGGCACCGCCCTGGGCTCTGGGAGTGTGGTTGTCATGATGGAGCCTCATGAAACTCATGGTCTAGGACAGGCAGGGAGGTACATGCTGGAAAACAAAGAAACACACAGCATAATGCCCAGCGATGAAACGTTCTGTAAAACAAAACAAAACAAAACAAAACAAAACACAATAGAGCTTGATGAGCAGATAGAGAGCCAGGTGGCCAGGTCAGGCCTCTCTGAGGAGGTGGCATTTGGGCTGAGACCTAAGTGCAGTTTGAGGGGGTGAGCCACACAGGGACCTGGGAGATGCACGTGCCAGGAGGGGGTACAGCAAGTGCAAAGGCTCTGACAGACTGTGGGGGGTGGTGAAGGGACACCACTAATTGCCTTGGGTGACATTCAGGCATCTCCTTGCCAAGGCTATTAACCCCTGATCTGGAAACCAGCACAGTAATTATAATTATAGTGGGGAGGTGTGTGTGTGTGTGTGTGTGTGTGTGTGTGTGTGTAAAAGAGAGTGAGTCTCTCTTTGTATGTTCTCCTGGCTCTGTGTATTAAAGACCAAGTGGTGCCCTCCCTCCCCTGCCAAGAAGGATAGTTTGCATATTATTAATTATGTAGCTGTGGACACCTTTGTTCTTAAAAAGCATGATAGCGGCGCCTGGGTGGCTCAGTCAGTTAAGCATCTGGCTCTCGATCTTGGCTCAGGTCATGATCTCACGGTTTGTGAGATTGAGCCCTGTGTTGGCCACCACGCTGAAGGTACAAATGTGGCTTGGGATTCTCTCTCCCCTTCTCTCTCTGTCCCTCCCCAGCTGGTGCTGTCTCTCTTTCTTTCTCTCAAAAAATAAATAAATAAACAAGAAAAAAAGCATGATAGGTTTGTTTAAGGAAGGCTGTGGGTGTTGGGCAGATGTATTCCTTCTAGGATATGCCTAAGGTAGGAAATTTATATGTCATTGCAGAAAAGTCGGTTTTCCTTAACTGGATGCCCACAAAATCCAGGCTCGGATGGAAGTAAGGATTAGCTTGGCCCAGGAAGGCACAAACAGAAATGCATTAATTGCTCTTTTCTGCCACGGCTCTGGTCCAGACACATAAATATATGTAGACATATACATGCTTATCCTACTCCCACTAGGTCCAAAGATGGAGATCTGAATGGTAAGTACTTCTCTAAAAATGAATTCCTTCTGGAAAGAGTCACTCTTACTTTTTCGAACTGTTTAAGAACATTCCTGTCTGTGGGCCCACGCAAGTCACAGCACCCACTGCAACGCCCTTGCTGGAAGACTTGCTTTCACCCTGCTCTTCAGTTTTGCACATGTGGTCACACGTGTATGTGTTTGTGCACAGGTGCGCGCGTGCGCGCGCACACACACACACACACACCCCATCTCTGCTCTGAGCGTACAATGTCAAATGTTTCTATATACTCTAAGAGCCTCCTGTTTCTACTCCTTGGTTAGCAGGTGTCCTAAGAACAGGACTGCCATCCGGGGACTGTGAACCATGCTTCGCATCAATTCTAGAACAGTGGCCGGGTCTGGATGAGCAGAGCCTTCCCCCCCCACCACCCCGCCCCCGCCATGACTTCCAGGGCCACCAGCCGAGAGGCCAGAACTGCACATCAGCTCTGTCCAGAGGCTAAAAGCAGCCCAAGAAGTGAGGTGTTGCCTTGTGCAATACCCTCCGGGGATCCTCAGATCTGCCCCCAGCTCTCCGTCAACCAGGAGGAGCTGCATGGAGGCGGTGAGGACGGCCAGGGCTCCCTTCTCTCAGCCTCTCCTGTTTCATCCTCTACAGGACCACCAGATGGCTCTTTGGTTTTTTAAAAAAACAAAGTTCAAATTTTTTTAAATGCAGGAAATTTACTGTTTTAGCATTTCTGTGCCATTATTTCTTCTTTTACATAAAAACAAATAGAACGTTCTAGATAAATGCCTCTTGGTATTTCTCCCCTTCCTCATGCCTTACCCTCACTCTCCAGAGGCAACAATCCATGTATCTATGCTTTTCCACATATATATTATTCATAATGGTGTACAAACATGTGTGGCTTTAAATTTTACACACATTTTACCATACCACACATATTCTGAAGCTCACTTTATTTTTTACTCAAAATTATGCTTTGAAGATCTAGCCATGCTGGGTCACTTTAGCTCTATGACATTTTCTTTTTTAAAATTTTTTTTAATGTTTTTTTAATTTATTTCTAGGAGAGAGAGAGAGAGAGAGACAGCGTGATCAGGGGAGGGTCAGAGAGAGAGGGAGTCACAGATTGAAACAGGCTCCAGGCTCTGAGCTGGCAGTCAGCACAGAGCCCGACGTGGGGCTCGAACCCACGAACCGCGAGATCATGACCTAAGCGAAAGTCGGACGCTTAACCGACTAAGCCACCCAGGTGCCCCACTTTTTAAAAAATTTTTAAATGTTTTTTATTTATTTCTGAGAGAGAGAGAGAGAGAGAGAGGCAGCGTGAGCAGGGGAGGGTCAGAGAGAGAGGGAGATACAGAATCTGAAACAGGCTCCAGGCTCTGAGCTAGCTGTCAGCACAGAGCCCGGCCCTATGACATTTTCTAATCATACTACTATTTGTTTATCCATTTTTCTACTCCTGGACATCTATTTTGTTTCTGGTGTTTTCACGCTCACAAGCAATGCTGTAAAGAAGTTGCCTGCATTAGTTTCCTAACGTGATGGATGGTAGAATTTCTTCAAGACAGAAAGGAGTGAGAGTTCTAATACAAAAATCTAATCATATCACTTCCCTGCTGAAGATTCCTCCTCGGCTCCCTATTCCCTAAAGGATAAACTCTAAACTCATTAGCTCACAAAGATAGGATCCGGTTCCTGCCTACCTGTCCAGTCACACAGCCAACCACCAGCCTCTTTAGCATTTTGTTCCCTGTGATATTGTATTTCTTTTAATTTCCAAAGAGTCCAGGTAGTTTCAAAGCCTCTGTGCTTTCCCACATGCTGTTCATTCCATCTAGGACACTCTCTTTCCACTTCGCTGGTCTGGAAAGACCTCTTCATCTTCCAGTCAACTCAAATGCTGCCTCCTCCGGGGGGTGGGGGGCAGACCACTGTGCCGGGCACATACAGCATCCCAGGGACTGCCACACGGGCTGAATTTGGCTGCCTCCCCTCTGGAGTGGGTCTTTTGAGGGCAGGGCCTCGGCTTTTGCCCATTTGTGGCCCCAGTGCCTTTGCACAGGCTGGACCCGTCAGTGCTCAGTAAATATTTGTTAACTGGATGGCTGTTGGGTCAGCAGAGCATGGTTTGAGGAGCAGGGATGAGAAGTCCAGCTTCCTTCCAGCTCAGCAGCAAGCAAGAGTTCTGGGGCTTTTGCAAAAGCCTTTCCTTCATTCCTGTCCCTCTGAGTTTGCAGCATTGTTGCGGGGAGCGGGGCCCCTCCCAAGAAACCAAGTCCATGGCCGTTTACCTAGGATGTTACCGAGCTCCCAAATTACAGATACCTCTAGCACTTGGCCAACAATTTGGTGTTGCGGTGTTGAGTTATTTCTATGTCTGAAGAAAACAGCTCAGCTCTGACTAAAAGAAATAAATGATATCATTTTTCATTCAGGCAACCAGATTCCTCGGTACAAAAGGCTCCCTGGGGAGGGACGCCGGGACAGTGTGGCTCCTCTGAGGCTATTTACATCTGTCAGCTTCTCTAATCTCTGGCCTTCCTTCCTCTGCCTGTTTCCTTCCCTTTACACAGAGGCCCGTGTCGAGCCCCGTCCTTGCAAGGACCGTGACAGAGCCACCATCCTCACGTATGTGCTGGGGGCGGGTGGGGGTGAGGTTTTGGCCAGTGGCATTTGGTTTTTTTCTTTTTTTCTTAGAAGCCAGCCTCAATTTAAGATAATGACTCTCCTTATTCACTGGCGATTGCTATTTGTAGGGACTTATCTTTCCCCGGTCAATTTAGCTAAGAGAAGTTGAATTTAAAAGGGAACTTTTCTAAAAATGTGTCCAGGCAGTTTGCAGGGCACCAAGGGGCATCTTCTGGGTCCCCTGTGTCGAGGCCTCAGTGCCCCCTCTTCGCAGAGGAGAGCCGGAGATGGAAGCAGACTCCAGAGCCTGTTACGACAGAGGGAATCAGGATAGCTCTGAAAATGTCCTCGAAGCTTGGGGTCGCGAGGGCGCTGAGGAATCATTTGGCCCAGACTTTGCTAAAATCTTCCAAACAGTGCACAGTCAGCGCCCCCCTCCTCTCCCGCCGATCTCCCATCGGTGTCCCCAGCCCCCCCGCCACCGGCCCTGGCCCCTCTCCACCCACACTGCCTCTATTTTCCTTCCTCGAAAGCACTGGTACGGAGATGCTATTCCCACCGCCTGGAATGCCCTTCCTGAATTCTCTGTCCTCCAATCTCAGCTCAAATGTCGCCCCCTTGGAGGGAGGCCTGTCCCCATCTGAAACGGGACTCCACTATTCCCTTTACCAACCGTTCTCACGATTTGTCATTTTGTATCAGTGTCACGTCATGTCTGCTTCTGGTGCCCAGTCAAAACCTCTGTTAGGCAAGGACTGAGGGTGCCCACCCCCCGCCGTGTGCCCTGCGCTGAGACCACAGGGTTTGGCACGTAGCAGGTGCTTAGTCAGTGTTTGCCGAGTTAGTGAACCAGCAAGGGGAAGTGGCCGCCGGCCCTGCTACTGCTGCTAACACACCACTGCAGCAGTCACTTAAATACCACCTCCAAGGGGCGCCTGGGTGGCTTAGTCGGTTAAGCTTCCGACTTGCACTTAGGTCATGATCTCGCGGTTCGTGGGTTCGAGCCCCGTGTCGGGCTCTGTGCTGACTGCCAGCTCAGAGCCTGGAGCCTATTTCAGAGTCTGTATCTCCCTCTCTCTCTCTGACCCTCCCCTGCTCACGCTGTCTCTCTCTCTCTCCTAGAAATAAATATATATATATATATATATGTATATGTATATAAAAATACCACCTCCCAACGCTTTCCAGCCTCTGTCGGCCGACGTGGCCCTCTCCCTGGCGCAGGAGTGAGACCCCAGACCCAGAGACACGTTTTGAGCTTTTCTATTTCCCATTCTTAGTCTCCTCGTGCACTAAATGCTTCCCTTCCCTCAATCATCTTAATTTTCTTTTTTTCCTGATAGTCATGCCTTCATGAGAGACTTCGCTTTACCAACAATACTGTTCACACTGTAGCTTCTGCTCGGCCGACCAACTGGGCGCCCCCAGCCCTCCAAGGGGCTCCAGCCATGGGATTCCCCAAGACTCCTCCTGCCCCCCTCATCCCCTATATCCACCCCACTGGCCACCCTGTGCGTGGTTTTTCCCTTCTTCCAGCTACTGTATGACCCTCAAATCCATTCTTTTCTCTCCAGTGCTGCCCCCTGGTTCGGCCACCTTTCCCTTGTCCTGGCTTCTGAGGCTTTCTGGGCTCTGGACACTCCCCCTCCAAGCTGGTCTTCCCAAAGGAGCAGAATCTGACCCTAACCCTCTTCTGCTGAGCACTGTGGCCCCAGAATAAAGAGCCCTCATCTCAACCGGCCCATGGGGCCAGACCTGATCAGATCTCCCAGCTTTCTAGCTCCTTCTTTTCCCACTGCCTCTCAGGTGCCTCACCGGGGACCATTCAGTTCCCTCACAGCCCCAGCTCCCCCATACCTCCTGCCTTCATGCAGCTCACCCCCCCCCCACATGAAAAGTTTTCCTGCCTCACCTGCCACTCCCGCCTAGGCTTACATCACTTTCTCCTGGAAGCCCCCCACCGTCTCAGCCTCCCTGCCTAGGTTAGGACCCCCCTACCCCATATTCTCAGAGCACGTTGTAGTTCCCCCCATATTGCTCTGGGTACAGTGCTCTTTAATTACCAGTTTGCGAGAGAAGGGGCTGGCTGTCATGTTCAGGACTGCAGAGAAGCCCCTGATTTGAAAATCCTGTGACTAAGGGGCGCCTGGGGGGCTCAGTTGATTGAGTGCTGGCTTCAGCTCAGGTCATGATCTCTCGGTTCCTGAGTTCAAGCCCCATATCGGGCTCTGTGCTGACAGCTCAGAGCCTGGAGCCTGCTTTGGATTCTGTGTCTCCTTCTCTCTCTGCCCTTCCTCTGATTGCACTCTGTCTCTCTCTCTCTCTCTCTCAAAAATAAAATAAACATAAAAAATAATTTAAAAATAAAAGGCTATACTAAGAAAGAAAGAAAGAAAGAAAGAAAGAAGGAAGGAAGGAAGGAAAGAAAGAAACAAAGAAAGAAAGAAAGAAAGAAAGAGAAAGAAAGAAAGAAAGAAAGAAAGAAAGAAAGAAAGAGAGAGAGAAAGAAAATCCTGTGATTTGGACTTATAGGAGCAGCCAGCCTTGAAGGGTAGAAATGGAACCATCTTTACCTCGGAATCCTGGTGAGGAAGAGTCTGATCTCCTGGGAGGGAAACTGATTTGAGTCTAGAGGCTTCTGGGGAAAGAGGGGCCCTAAGTAACTTGTCTTCCGATCTTGTCTTCAAGATCGTTTCAGAAGTACACACCACAGGACAGCCCTCCAAGACTTCTGGAGAGGATCTGAAGCTGAGGAAGGCCCTCCACTGAAGGACTGCACCACCCAGGCCTCCCCCCTCTCCACCCCTGCCTCCGGCAGGTGCCCAAAAAGAGGGTTCAGCTCTCCTACCATGTGAGGGTGAGAGGGACCTCTCCTTCAGCCCTGGATAGTAAGAGATCTCCTCCAGGTGAGCTGTGTGTATCTGTGGGGGTGTGGGGGGGAGATGCTTACGCAGAAGGGTTTTCCTGCTCCTAAAAAGAGATTCATGACAAAAGCTGTTTGGAAAGGGTCTACCCAGGGAAGCAGCATGTATGGGAATAAGGGAATTATTAGAGGCATTAGACCTTATCCACATGTGGGACGAGCTGAATAACATTCAGCAAGGAGAGTCGGACAGTCAGAGAAAGTCCTGCCTTGGGTGACAAGCCTGAGCTTGCAGAGAAAAGTGAGAAGCCGAGCGCAGGTCCGGTGGCCCAAAGGGGAGGCGTCCGGGGGCTGCTGCCCAGCAAGGTCCACGGGCGGGACAGGGGCAGACAAGCGCAAGGACAAGCTGGTTCAGCTGGCTGGCTGGCGGACACCCCTGCCTCTGTCTCTCACAGTGGAGACAGCGGTGGAGACAACCCTCTGAGAGCCACCATGCTGCTTGTCTTCTTTTCCAAATCTCCCGGAAATTCCTCTTCTGAGCAACTCTGCCCCATTCCCAGATGGGGAAGGGGATTCTGGGAAGCCATCTTTTCAGCTTAACCAAACCAGCGTGTGGGAACTGTGTCCCCTCCCCCCAAACTCCAGCCCCCACCCCCACCCCCACCCTTTCCCATACTTCCTCAGCTGCCTCTGCTTTGCCCTGCTTCCACCCCTCTTCCCCCTCCCTGGGCCTTGGCCCTGAACTGTTCACGCTGTGTCCTTGACCTGGAACACCCTTGCTCCTGGGTCCACTCTACCTCCACTTCAGGATGTGGCCCCTGAGACCTTCGCTCCTAGACATCTTTCTTCTCTCGGAGTCCCGCTCTCTCCTGTACAAACCCGGAATGTAGTTCCCATCGTCTGTTGTATCCCCCACATCCTTAGGTCTCAGGGTCTCCTGGGACCCTGAGGTGCATGTGTGCTGGCCAGTGCCCACCTCAGGGTGTGGGGTTTCAGGGAGGGAGCCAGACTCCCTTAGCAGGGAAGCCACTCAGTTATCCGTTTGCTGTCCTCCAGAATGTCCACGGAGCTTGTTAAAGATTCAGGATCCCTGAAGCGTCTGACTTCAGCTGGGGTCATAATCTCAGGGTTCATGGGTTCAAGTCCTGTGTACGTCTCTGTGCTGACAGCTAGGAGCCTGGAGCCTGCTTCGGATTCTGTGTCTCCCTCTCTGCCCTTCCCTGGCTCGCGCTCTGTCTCTCTCTCTTAAAATAAATAAGCATTTAAAAAAATTCAGGTTCCCAGTCCTCACCTCCCTAAGATTCTCATTCTGGAGCTCTGGAGCTGAGCCCAGGAATCTGCAATTTTTACCAAATGAGGTTAGGTGCGGAGCCCTGCCAAGTGCCTGGCCTGGGCATGGAGGCCCGGCAACGCCTTGGCTGCAAGAAAGTCTCCTCGCCTTCCCGGGAATGCTGAGAAGCTCTAAGAAGGAACCAGCTGGGAAGAGCCGAGTGGTTGGTGGGTGGGCTCAGGGCCCCCCATGGGCGGGGTGTCACAGCAGCCTGTGCCCTGAGGACCCCCCAAGAGGCTCTCCCTAGGAGCTGGCACAGAAGCAAATTCTTTTCTCCAGCACATCAGTGAGGAGGAGGCTGTCCTCGAGGCACGTTGGGCCTGATTGGCGGGGGAGGTGGGCATGTGTGGGGCGGGGGCGACCCAGGCTCGGGGCTGCTTTAGATGGACCCGGAGGGATCTGGAACCAGGACAGGGGCCACAGTATGCTGGCTTCCACACAGCCGGGCCTTGCTAGCCTCAGCATCTGCCCCCAGTCCCTGCCTGGTTCCCCGCAAGGAATGTGGCTCGGGGCCTCGGGAGAGGGAGAGAGACTCTCCGCCTTCCCAGATCTTCTCTCCCCAGTGTGGGAATTCGGCATGCCCTGGGCTTCTCCCAAGGGGTCTGAGGGCTGCTGGATGAGATAGTGACTCAGTTATCTCCTGATCAGGGCCATTATTTTATTTTAAAATACAGAACAAATAAACCCACCCACTGTCCCACCCGTCCCGGGCTGCACAAGTCCTAGTCTTTCTTCCTTTCCATGTGTGTGATATAGGTCCACAAAGTTATGTATTCTCCATAAAAATATAAGCATTTTTCACGTTGCTGCAGGGTTTTCATAACCATTATTCCTAATGGCTGCCAGGGCCATTGAGATGATAGGCTGACTGTTGTCTTCTGACCCCTCCCCCCCACTGCCCACTGTTAGCACACTGTGTCCTATCCTGGGGCCAGGCCCCCCACTTAGTGTGCCCAGTCTTATTCAAGCCCCAAGCCCGGTTCCCCTCAATCCAGTCCCTTCCTCCCAACCCCCTCCCGAATCCTCACTGCTGCAGACTTTGTGCTTCATCTCCCAGTTCGTGCACCACACTCACTCCTCAGATCTGACAACATCCGTAATGCCCTCTCAAAGACCGGAAAAACCTGAATTACCTAGCAGTTTCAAGACTCCTAGTATATTACAAAGTGAAGATATGCCAAAAGAGAACCAGTTATGAAGCTTGCCAGCAATTTTAATATTTACATCGAACAGCTGAATACTCTTATTAGGCAATAAGGTGGTAAAACAATATTATGAGACTCACAAGAAAAGTACAAATTCATAAGGCAGCACGGGTGGTACTGACTGTCTAGGGGTAGATCAAGGCCAAGTGACAAATGTCCCTTTTGGTCTTGTCAGACTTGCTGTCTAGGACTAAGCATGCGACTGCATTTGGAAATAAGAGCAGAGGGGCGCCTGGGTGGCTCAGTCGGTTAAGTGTCTGACTTCGGCTCAAGTCATGATCTCATGGTTTGAGTTCAAGCCCCACATCAGGCTCTATGCTGACAGCCAGCTCAGAGCCTAGAGCCTGTTTCAGATTCTGGGTCTCCCTCTCTCTCTGTCCCTCCTCTGCTTATGCTCTGTCTCTCTCTCTCTCTCTCTCAAAATTAAGTAAACATTTTAAAAATTTTTTAAAAAATAGCAGAAGGCTAAATGTGAGACCCATTGAGACTATTAGACCTGGAACAATGGCTCTGCAGACACCCCCACACCCATACCCAACTGAAAAAAACAGGCAATCCAGAATGCTTCTCTAGGACTCGACCTTGGCCTAGGCCTGCCCTCCTTAGATCTGATGCCTTGTTGCTTACAGTAACTCCCCCACCCAGCCCCGGTCCCTGGGACCCTACTCTGGCTGTGCAAGAGGGCATTTGAAACATCTGAGGGTTTATAATATTTTCATTATTGTCAACATGGTGGATGGGGTTCTCTGGCCCCATTAGCTTCCTTCCCCTCTCCATCCTCATCCCTACTGGAGAGGGAGTCTGTTAACATCATAAATCATTAGAACGACACACTGAGGACCCACCCTAAGCAGAAAGAGGCTGATTATGTCACAAATCCCCCCACTCAGAAGTTATGCCACTGTGGACATTGAACATCCTGCCCAAATCAATTGTTCTGTATTTAGGATTATCTATTTCCCCAGAAGGGGGATATTTCTGTGTCTCCTGACATATATTGTCTGACCGCTTTCCAGAAGATAAGTATCCCTTTGCAATCCCGTGACCCAAACAGGCTGAAAGAGGGTGTCTTTTCTGACATATATTAATATGCAATAACTAAATATTTAATAGCAAGCAGAATGGAAAACCTCTCAGGCTGTGGGGCAGCCGTGCTGTTGCTGGAGAGAGAACGGTCAGGTTTTTAACCCCTGGGGCCACTTCAAGTACATTTGCACAGGATTTAAGGGTCATTAGTAGATGTTGCCAAACTGAATCCATAAGCAGGTATCACAAAGGCTGTCTGCAGGTCTTAGGGCAAGGGCAGATGGGGTGTGGTTCTCGGAAATCCCACAAAGCCTTGACATTGCAGCCCGGTTCTCATGGCAGGAATCCCTGCTCATTCTCGTTGATGACTCCCTCTGGACCCAAATGGCTGGGGGACAAGCCAGATTGCTGTAGCTGGGGCAGGGGTAAGGGGTGCTGGTGCCCCACAACTGACAGTGGTATCTGGACTTCGTGGAATGGGAGAGAGCTAATTGCTCAGAGAAAAACTAGAAGGGAGCAGAAGCTACAGCTTGCTGCTAGCAAGACAGAGGATCAGAAGCAGGCTCCACACTGACAGCAGAGAACCCAATGTGGGGGCTCAAACTCACAAACCTCGAGATCATGACCTGAGCCAAAGTCAGACGCTTAACCAACTAAGCTACCCAGGAGCCCCCTATCTTAACCATTTTTAAATGTACGGTTCAAAGGTATCAAGTACACTCACATTGTTGTATGGCCATACTTCCTGTTCATCTCCAGAATTCTTTTCTACCTCATACCATATACAAAAATTAGCTAAAAAGTGGATCCAAAAGAGGGGGTGGAGTGCCTAGGTGGCTCGGTCAGTTGAGCATACAACTCTTAATTTCAGCTCAGATCATGATCTCATGGTTGTGAGATTGAGCCCCGCCCAGTGTGGAGCCTACTTAAGACTCTCTTTCTGCCCCTCCCTTGATCAGGCATGTTCTCACTCTCTCTCAGGAAAAAAAAAAAAAGAAGGAGGGGGCGTCTGGGTGGCTCAGTCGGTTGGGCATCCAACTTCAGCTCAGGTCATGATCTCATGGTTTATGAGTTCAAGCCCCACATCAGGCTATATGCTGACAGCTCAGAGCCTGGAGCCTGCTTCAGATTCTCTGTCTCCCCTCTCTCTCTGCCCCTCCCTTGCTGGTGCTCCGTCTGTCTGTCTCTCTCAAAGATAAATAAACATTAAAAAAGAAAGAAAAGAAAAAGGATCCAAAACCTATAGGTAGGAGTTAAGAGTATATGATTTTTAGAAGAACGCATAGTTATGTATCTCAGTGACCTTGGATTAGACAATAGTTTCTTAGATATGATACCTAAATACAAGCAACAAAAGAAAAAATAGGTAAATTGTACTTCATTTAAAACTTCTGTGCATCAAAGAATACTATCAAGAAAGTGAAGAGGCAAACCACAAGGAAAATATCTGCAAATCATATATTTTATAGGGTTAGCATCAAGAATATATAATAAACCTTGGAAATTCAACAATGGAAAGACAAATAACCTAGTTTTAAAATGAGCAAAGAATCTGAATGGATACTTTCCCAAAGAAGATAGACAAATGGCCAGTAGGCACAGGAAAAGAACTTCAAAATCATGAAACATTAGGGAAATACAAATCAAGACCACAGTGCGAGACCATTTCACACATACTAGGGATGGCTATAATCCAAACTTTAAAAGAAAATAGAAAATGATAAGTGCTGTCCAGGATGTGGGGAAATCAGAACACTTACGTGGCTGGTGGACATGTAAAATGGCGCAGTTACTGTGGAAAGCAGTTTGGCAGCTGGTCAAAATGTTAGACATGGAGTTCCCATAGGACTCAGCCATTCCACCCCTAGGTTTACACCCAAGAGAACAGGAAACATATGTTCATACTTGTACATAAGTGTTTATAGCAGCATTATTAACAGCCAAAAAGTAGAAACAACTCAGTGTCCATTTATCAGTAAATGGATATGGTATACCCATACAATGGAATGTTATTCCGTCATAAAATGAAATGAAGTGCTGATACGATCTTACAACATTGACAAACCTTGAAAACATGATGCTAAGAAGCCAGAATCAGAAGGCCACATATTGTCTGATTCCATTTATATGAAATATTCCCAATAGGCAAATCCATAGAGACAGAAAGTAGATCAGCTGTTGCCAGGGAATGTGAGTCAGGGAGAATACCCAAACCCACTGGGCTGTACAATTTAAAATGGTGAGTTTTGTGTATAAGATACGAATTATATCTTAATAAAATAAAAGTTAAAAATACAGAACCCACAACACCTGACATAATCTGAAACTAGGTCTCAGAAAATTATTTTGACTTGATGTAGAATCTGCATTATACATTGGATATGATAATGGAGTGTCCATTATCCAATATGAATATGATCATGGGTTCTCTCGTATAATATCATACTGGGTATGATAATGGTATAATCAGTGACGAGACAAGCACTAAGGTGGGTATTGTGTTTCTGTGGAAGTATGTATAAAGGTTCCTAAAGTGGTTTTTTAAGTTTATGTATTTTGAGAGACAGAGAGAGAGAGAGCACGAGCAGGTGAGGGGCAGAGAGAGAGGGAGAGAGAGAGAGTCCCAAGCAGACTCTGCACTGTCAGCGCAGAGCCAGATGCAGGGCTCGAGCCCATTAACTGTGAAATTGTGACCTGAGCCAAAATCAAGGGTCGGATGCTTACCTGAGCCACCCAGGCACCTCTGTTCCTAAGGTTCTATACTTTTTAGTTAAGTTTGGCCCTTTTATCAATGTTCTATTAAATTTCAATAAATAAAAGAAAAGAAAGAATGCCTTCAAAATTTACAGCCGCTAGAATCAAACGTCTTAAAAATGTTTGTGGGTCAGCCAGATTGTTCACCAGTGTAAGCAGATACAAAATTGATTAAGGATTTGAGGGAGCTGGCCGGCTCCCGCATCCCTAGAGGGCCAATGGGGGCACGTCTCCAGGAGAAAGCCCACTGCTGGCATCAGATCACACTGAGGGCTGGTCTCCCTTGCTCTGTACTGCTCTCCCCAGAGCAGACTCTGCCGGGGACGCTTCCCGCTCTCCTCAGAATCACTCTTGGTGCATCTCACCAGCAGAGCACAGATCGATCGCAGGCCTGACCCTTAGCTTCGAGGAACTCTAAGAAAGTGAGTTTGGGTTTCTTTTTATTTAAAAATTTTTAATGTTTATTTATTTTTGAGAGCGAGAGAGACAGAGCAGGGGAGGGGCAGAGAGAGGGAGACACAGAATCCCAAGCAGGCTCCAGGCTCTGAGCTGTCAGCACAGAACCTGATGTGGGACTTGAACTCATGAACTGTGAGATCATGACCTGAGCCGAAGTGAGACACGTAACTGACTGAGCCACCTAGGTGCCCTGCGTTTCTACCAGGATAAGATGGAGCTCACAAGGTGGAAAATTTATCAAATATAAGAAGTGTATTCAAAAGGTGCTGAGCAGCCCAAAAACGTAAAAAGCACTGTATAACACCATAGCCTTTGCCTCTGTAATTTCACTCCTAGGAATTGCTCCAGGGAAACCATCAGAGGTAGGGAGCAAAGTGAATTCAAGAGTGTTCCCTAGAGTGTTACCTATAATATGGAAGACGAGAGGAGAAGCAGTAAGCAAATTGTGGTTCACACGCATGATGGAATATTATGCAATTAGAAATCATATTACAGGAGAATGTTTGGATGGCATGTGGAAATGCTTGCAATATAACGCAGAGTGCAAAAAACACTTGTCAGCCTTTACAATGCAGAGAATTCCCTTGTTAAGATGCAGATTCTGATTCAGTAGGAGTGGAGTGAGGCCTGAGATTCTGCATTTCCAAGCTCCCAGGTGATTCCTCTGCTGGTTGCTGGCACCAAGGGCAAAATCATAGGTGGGTAATCCCACGTATGAGCAAGCACGTGCAAGTGCATAGAATAAAGACAAAGAAAACACACCAAAATGTTAACTTCAGTTATCTCTAGGCCATGAAGTTATGGGTGCTCGGTTTTCTTCTTTATACATCCATCTTTCTCGAGTTTTCTTGGATGGCCATGACTTAATACAAATATTAAATAAAAAATGGAAAAGTTTCCTGCTTCTGTAGGTGCAATTAAACTTCTTGACTAGCCTCTCTCTCAAAATTTTTTCTCATCAAAGTCGATGAGAAAATACAGTTTGTGAAAAGAAACAGCTGTAAGCAATTAAGGCCAAACACCGTCCATAAATCAAGGACACCACGATGGGACTCTTGGGATCAATGACAGACCTGGACTGGCAATTTGGACTGGCCAACTTATCGAGGAACGAACGATGCCAGAAACAATGAATCCTGCATGGAAATGAATTTATAGCACCTTTTGTGTTTGTGGTTGGAATGACCGCGGATGTGGCGAAGTCGGAATGTGTATCGGCAGCCACAAAATAGATTTAGGTTTTTGTCTTGCAAAATCCATCTGAACTTCGTGGCTCCACTCACTCTGCCCAGAGATTAAGTCATCTCCTTGGGTAGGGTTTCAGTGAAGGTTGAATCAGATCCAGGGATGGGGAGCCTGCAACACCATGCCTCGCTTGCAGGGAATATTCTAGAAATGTCAGAATACGATTTCCCAGCAGTTAGCAGGCTGGAGAGCACAGGAAGCTTAAGAAAAGGGGCTCCAGGTTTCCCAAATACCCCAGGGGACGCTGTACCCTGATTCTGCTGCTCTGGCCCTTATGTTTTAAAGAGAAGGCTTGGGCTGGGTCTGGATCCCGGACTCTTACATGAGCTTTGATGTCTGCAGAGTGCAAACCAGAAAGAACAAACTGTCCTTCTCCTCCCAGAAGTGAGTATTTTCATCAGCTTCTTAGCTGGTCTACCTTGAGTGGTTCCAACTTGCCTAATATACGTGGGCTGCTCTTTATTTTTTGAAAGAAAGCATCCTTGGTGATCAACATTGCATGTCAACATTGAGAATGCGTGACCAAGGACTCAGGGAGGGCTCTGGCCATCCTCAGTCTCTGCCAGATTATTCTTCCAGAATCTCAGTTACTAATTCCAACAATTATCTTCTCGTAAACCTGTGACTCCCAGCCACACAAGCAAATGAAGTCCAATTCTCGAATCGAGCATTCACACATCTAGCATTACAATACTACAGTGCAATTCAGCACCGCCAGGAATTAGTGGAAGACTCTGCAGGTTAAGGGCCCCAGTAAGACTGCCCTCACTTCAGACAGCAGCCACAAGTCTGGGAGTCCCTAGGCCGCCTGAACTTCAGACCCACCTTTGGAATTTCCCACGACCCCCTCACGGTTGATCATCTGCTAGTATGACTCACAGACCTCAGAAAAGTGCGATGCTTACAGTAACAGTTATATTTTACAAAGGATGCAAATTGGGGCACGACAAATGAAGAAATCCATAGGGTGAGTCTAGGAGGGTCCTTGCATGTGCCCTCCCCGCCGAATCAGGTGTGTCACTTTCATGTATGCGTCACACTCCCAGAGGTTTTCCTGGGGGCTCATTACACAGGCATCAGTGACTGGATCATTCACTGGCCACGTGATTGAACTCAGTCTCCAGCCCCTTTCCCCCACCAGAGGTCAGGCTGACATCACAGGGCTCGGACCCCAATGCTTTCAGATGACCAGCCCCTAACCTGAAACTACCTAGGGTCCAAACGAGTCTCCTTGTTGGCATAAACTCAGGGTGATCTCAGCGACTTACCATGAATAACAAACACTCCTGTCACGGTAGGGAAATTCCAAGGGTTTAGAAGCTCCTTCTCATAAACCCAGGACAAAGACCAGACAAGTTCTTTCTTATACAACAAGGGCCAAACTACCTTTACCAGAGAGAGAGGGAGACAGAGGATCTGAAGGGGGCTCTGCTGTCAGCACAGAGCCTGATGTGGGGCTCAAACTCACAAACAGTGAGATCACGACCTGACTCAAAGTCAGACGCTTAACTGACTGAGCCACCCAAATGCCTCTCTCCTTGCTGTTTTCTACATGTGCTTTTTCCAGCTCAATTTCTGCTGTGGACTGAGCTGTATCTCTCTGAAAAATTTTTTTTTAAGTTTAGTTATTTATTTCAAAGATGAGAAAGTGTGTGCATGAGTGGGGGAGGGGCAGAAAGCAAGAGAGAGAGAGAATCCCAAGCAGGGTCTGTGCTGTCAGCACAGAGCCCGACACGGGGCCTGAACCCACAAACTGTGAGATCATGGCCTGAGCTGAAATCAAGAGTCAGACGTTTAACCAGCTGCACCACCCAGGCGCCCCTCCCTCAGACTCTTATGTTGAAGCCTCAGGGTAGCTGTGGGCCCTTGTATACCCCACTCAACCTCTCCGTGCCTGTTTCCTTATCTGGAAAGTGAACATGTGCAAAGCGCCTCCTTCACGGGGCTGTGATTTGTAAGCAGTTAGAACAGTGCCCAGCACACAGTGGGGCCACCCCGGCCTCAGCCGCTGCTCCTGCTATTAATGTGCCAAGCGTCTGTTCTCCTTGGGAAAGGGTCTCCTACCTTATAGTCTGACTTCTTACAGGGTGCCTTCTTTTTCTTTTTGACTTGGAACAGTTCCGAGACACCCAGCAACCCGGAACAGCTTTCTAGCAACTTTATTAACTGGCATTTCTCCAAGTGACCACCTGCGTCATAATTCCTTGGGCTGCTTTTTAAAAATACACTGGATTCTTCTGCATGCTGAAGTACGAGAATCCTGGTGTGGAACTCCCGGACAGGAGTTTATTATTTGCAGCCAGCACAAGCAGGGAGAGTCCCATGGTACTGCCCCGTCCATCCCCCCGCTGCCAGGAATGAAGGTCTTTCTGGCAGAGTGTTCCCTGGGGTCCCACCATTGAGTGCCAGAGAAGGCCTTGTCCCAAGAATAGCGGTTGGGACACGAAGTGGGTGGGAGAGAGGTAGACACTGACCATACGGCTGAGGGTATTTACTGTTCTGGAGTTCTCCTGACCCCTCCGAGAACCTGACGAATGTCACAGGTCTTTTCTCACACATGGGGCACAGATACAGACACTGAAGCCTATGATCATCTCCAGAAAGATCATCCCAGCCAGGCCATGATCCAGCACGGCTCTCATTGGCCTCAGGATGAGCAGAGAGTGGAAAAGTCAGAAAGAAGCCATGAGAAATCCCACCTGGTGTGAGCTCAGCCCTATTACTGAGATCCCTCCGCTCGTGTCAGGGAAGCTTCTAGATCCTAGTACCAGCAAAGATCCCAGGTCCCTCTATTCAATGAACATGAAGATTCTCCTTCCCTCTCTTTGAGACGTTGTTCCAGGCCTTTCTAGAGCCCACCCAGAACTTAAATAAGCTACTCAGGGGGACGCTGAGACTCCAGAACTAAAATAAACTTAAATAATATCCCAGAAAATTGGAAATTGTGTATTTAGGAATTTGGAAGGCACAAGGCAAGATTTTCTCTTCCTCTATTATAGCTTTCGCGAAAGGGAAACAAATAACATAGCTCCCCCCAGGCTAAAGTTAGAGTTGACATATAGTTTACACCAAAAAATATACAGTTAGGTATCAATTTGGAATGCATGTACTTCCAGTGTGAAATACCCTCTCTGTGACCACAAGCTCCTTAAAGCCAAAGCCAAAAGCAGGGGAGGCCTCTGTGTGGTCCAAATGCTCAGGAAGGGGAGGAGATAGAATCTATTGAATGTTTACCATCTACCTGGCATGTAACTCACGCAGCCATACGATTTCCTTACAACAATGCTGTGAAATGGGTCTTATCGGCTTCATTTTACAGGTAGGGAAACTGACACTTGGAAGAGACAAGCGACCTGCTCAGCATCATGGGAACCGAAACTTCAGCCTGAAGCCAATTTAGCTAAGGCTGTATTTGCCTAATTGCCTATCTGTATCTTTTAGTGTTCTACCAATTGTTCTTCTTTCGGTTATTCATTTTTTTAAAAATTTTTAATGTTTTATTTATTTCTGAGAGAGAGAGAGACAGCATGAACACGGGAGGGTCAGAGAGAGAGGGAGAGACAGAATCTGAAACAGGCCCCAGGCTCTGAGCTAGCTGTCAGCACAGAGCCCGACACGGGGCTCGAACCCACGAACCATGAGATCATGACCTGAGCCGAAGTCGGACGTTTAAACAACTGAGCCACCCAGGCACCCCTCGGTTATTCTAAAGACTTAACAAAAATTATAAAATGTAAGAAATATACTTTATTTATTTATATTATGCTTATTTATTTTTGAGAGAGAGACAGAGTATGAGCAGGGGAAGGTCAGAGAGAGAGAGACAGAATCGGAAGCAGGCTCCAGGCTCTGAGCTGTCAGCACAGAGCCTGATGCAGGGCTCGAACTCATGAACCGTGAGATCATGACCTGAGCCCAGGTTGGATGCCCAACTGACTGAGTCACCCAGGTGCCCCGAAATATACTTTAAAAATTGCCTGCCGACTCTTTACCAAAGCTAGTGGCAGAGCTGGGTGTCACATCCAACCAATCTGATCTCCCTGTCCATGGCTTTGTGCCCCCTCCCCCTTCAGTGAGAAGAGGAAGAATTTCCCCTGGAATCCAAAAGAGCTGGAGGTGGGGGGTAGAGACCCCTCTGTCTTCTCAAGGGCCAAGGGCTGAGACTGCCGACAGAGGGAAGGGGCGCTGTTCAGTCTTGCTCTGACTTCAGTTTCCTCTTCTATCCGCTGAGGGCACCAGAGAGGATGCTCTAAGGCAGTGGTCCTGGGGTGTGAATGCTGGGGTGTGAATGTCATGTGTCAGAGCCCTGGGAGGAACTTAAAAATAGAGGGGTCTGGGCTTCACTCTAGACTGACCAAAACCAAATCCCTCTAGGTGGGAGCCAAGCACTTTGACCTGTTTTCCAGGTTTGGGCTTCCTCACAGCATGGCAGCCTCCGTCTAGTAAGAACTGACGCTTTAGGGATTAGTGTCCCAGGTAACAAGGCTGGAGCCGATGGCCTGGGACGGCCTAGACTTGGAAGTCACGTAGCATCACCTCACAGTTCTCTGATGATCGAGGCTGTCACAATATTCAAGTGAGTGACTTGGAGTGACTTACCAAGTCCAAGGCCCTTGGCCTCATGCTGCCATTCACTCATGCTCTGTGGCCTGCAGTGAGCCCGTTCTGCTTTCTGGACCTTCATTTCCCTGTTTCCCCGTGTGACATTCCGGGGATTCAGTGCTGCAAGTCCCCTATGTTCCCTCCCCGGCATGTCCTTGTTGCCAGGGAACCCCCCTTCATGGGCGTCCAGAGCTCACAAGGAAGACGATAGTCAAGTGGGGTGGAGCACCCACTGCTTCCTCCTCACCAGTTTGGGAAATACCAGAGCAGAGGGCACTGTGTGCCCGCCGTCCCCACAGAGCCCTAAGGGGGTAATAGCCCCGCTCTCTCACAACACCCGGGGCAATGAGGGCCTCCCTGCGCCCTCAGGGAATGAGGGGTCGGCTGGTTTCCCCACATTCTCAGGGAGGCCATAGAAGGGGCTGGGCCAGGAAGAGTGGCCGTGGGGGGGCCTCTTGCACAGGGTGAGGAGGATACAGAGTGTGTGGACTGACGGCCACAGAAGAAAGGACGTGGGTAGAGCAGACACTGGGGAGGTAGAGTGACCACACCTAAGAGACTGAGACAGATGCCAATGACTGTGGCTTAGCACTCTCCTCGATGCCACAGAAGCCCCTAGAACTAAGGAGCCAACCTGGGGCTCCTGGGACGTGAGAAAACCTTGAAGGGACTGAATTTAAATCCAAAATTACTGAGTTCAGCTGACATCGATTCAACCGTTCGCTGCTACAGGGCAGAAAGAGGGTCTCAAAGAGAGAGGAAAACGAAGTTGCATTTTTTAAGAGGCCCCTGAATTGAAGCCAGTTCGGTTCTTCTTGCCGTCCAGTCAGGGTCCGGCTGAGCTCTCAGGCCTTTCTAGCTGTGACACCTGCTGTGGGTCCGATGATTCCTGGGCTTTGTGACCTTGTCGCTGCCACCACAGCAGCCACTACTACTGCTGCTGCAGCTCAAGGGAAGTGTACTCGGGTCAGGTCCCACTGGGGCTCGGCCGGACCAGCCCTGGAGTGTGGTTTGCGCCTGTCAACAGACATTGTCAAGAAACCACCGCGTGTAGGCCCCGGGCTGGGCATTGTGCCTGGTTCTGGGGACGGTCAGTTGAATAAGACACTGACCTCATCCTTATCACGTGTACAATCTTGTGGGAGCAAACAATTAGAAGCCACTGGATCTCGGACCTTAAGTAGGAATCGCTCCTCATTGCTGCTTTTAAGAATCGGCATCAGCACATCTCCAGCTGGTCGGGCAACAGATATTTATTGAACACCTGCTATATGCCAGACTCTGTTTTAGGTGCTTGAGATATATCAGCAAGCAAACAATAAAAGAATATATAAATATATCATATATGTGTGTGTGTATGTATATAATATATATGTGTATGTATGTATATAATATATAAAAGCATTTGAATATTTATATATTTATTAAATATGCCAAATATATTTAATAAATATATATATAAAGATAAATAAATGGGCCTTGAACATCCGTTTTTACCCCTCTGCCCATCTCGGTCCTGGAGAAGCAGGTGTTGGTGCTTCAAGGCCCAACGACCAAATGACAAATCCCATTAGAAGGGACTTCCCACCCCCAATCTCACCCCCTAAGCTCCCATCCCCTTTTGATCCACAGTCAAGGCCAACTTCAAAAATCCCTTGGTAACCAGCTGGGAGCTTGTAGGGCCCAGACAGTCCTTCAGCGGCCTGTGGGAATGTCCCGAGAGGAACACTTTTGTCAAAAGAATGCTGGGAGTTTAATTACCATGTGGCCTATATTGGTGATTTCCATTTGACAGAACTGAGCCCAGACGGTTCCTAGGAAGGCCCTTTGTGCGAGGCCGTGGCCGTGGGGGCCTGCTCTAGCCAGAGCAGGAAGGAGCCTGGGGCCTATGTCCTTGCCGGGGGCAGCAGGAATGTTTTGAATGCCTCCTCTGCTTGTGGTCGTGGTTTTTACCACTGGCTAACTGGGGCAGTTTCATTAATAACGTCCACTGCTTGTCATTTATCATTAGTGAAACAGGAGGGGTTTGGGGAAGGGGCAGGCAAGAGAGCAGAGGAGGCTCTCTCGAAGCAAAGTGCCTAGATAAATTAAAGTTTTACCCATTAATCTCATGGGGCGACTGCTGCTGCTGGGCAGCCCCATATTGTTTCCTCCCGTCCGGCGGCCAATGTGGACTTTCTGTCGGGGCTTTGCAGAAGTTTCTAGGGCATTCACCAACAAATTGTTGGTGAATCCAAATCTCAACCAAGGATTGTGCTGTGTGGTGCAAGTGGGAAGGAGAGGGAAAGTGAAAGGTGTCCTGGGGATCGGTTTCCATTGGAGCTGCAAACTGGAACCTTGGGGTAGATCCTGTCTACAGTTAGGTTTTTGTTTGGCCTTGACAGTGTCGGACAGATTGGAAACATTTTACACGAAAGTGTGGGTTTCTGGCTTCTCTTGAAAAAGCAGGATGCAGCAAAACCAAGCTCTCTTCTTCAGCAGGGCAGTATGCAGCGGATGGCCAGCTTAGGCAGTCAAGGCAGCCACGTGCGGTTGTGTGGCTCGTGCACTGCAAACGGACGCTAATTCCAGACCAGGCTGTGTGCCCAGCAGAGGCCCTGCAGGCAGAATGTGGGCCTTCCAGTTCACCACTCCCAACAGTCCCTGCTGCCTTATTCCCACCTGCCCGTTGACGTATGTCACCTATCTGAGCTCGGTAAGCACTTGACATTTTGACTCTTAGTGTATTTGGGACACGGTTCCATCCTCTCTGTGTGAGAAATTCCTCTTCAACCTTCAAGGCTCAGCCTGACTCAAACTTTATCTGAGTACTTTCCTGGCCTCCCATAGAGGTGGTTCCCTGCTTAGCATTTTCTCAACCCACCATGCACATGGCCATTATGGCACGCGGCACACTGCCATGCTCTAATTTGTCTCCAGGTCCTTGCTTCCCATGGACTTTGAGCCCCTTGAAGATAGACCCTACTCATGTCTCCTTTCCCTCTGCTTGGCACGTAGGACTTAATCAATGAGGGCTGAACGGATGATTTTGAAGTTTACTTCAAAGAGAGCCCCCAAGATGCTACCGAGTTCTTAGGTCATGAAGGTTAGGAAGAGGTCAAAGATGTTTAGCTTTGGGGTGTTGAAATGAACTTAAACTTCTGGTTCCCTCTTGGATGTTCTGTGGGCACTTGAAATCTTTTTATTTATTTTTTAAGTAGGCTCTGCATCAGTGTGGGGCTTGAACTCACGACCCTGAGATCCAGAGTCACATGCTGTACTGACTGACCTAACTGGGCACCCCAAAATCTCTCTTTTTAAAAATATATATCCAGACAATAAACTATTTGTAAAAAAAAAAAAAAAAAAAGAAAAAAGAAGCAATGCAAAAAAATAAAATAAAATAAAATACACACACACACACACACACACAAAATATATATATATCCAGGGGCGCCTGGGTGGCTCAGTCGGTTGTCCAACTCTTGATTTTGGCTCAGGTCATGAGACTGAGCTTTGCATCAGGCTCTTTGCTGACAGTGCAGAGTCTGCTTGGGATTCTCTCTTTCCTTCTCAAAATAAATAAATAAACATTAAAAAATTGTTAAAACTCTTTAACATATATATATATATATACGCTTTGTATATTCATGTATACATATATGTGTATATATATGTGTGTGTATATGTATATATAGTGTGTATATATATCCAATCTCAGGGCACCTGGCTGGCTCAGTTGGGAGAGCATAAGACTCTTAATCTAGGGGTCATGAGCTTGAGCTCCACATTGGGTGCAGAGATTACTTAAATAAATAAAACTTTAAAAAATAAAAAAAATAGATATATCCAATCTTTTTTCCAGCTTTATTGACAAACTTATAATTGACAAATAACATTGTGGAAGCTTAAGGTGTCCAATGTGATGATGTGATATATGTATATACTGTGAAATGATACCACAATAAGGTTAGTTAACACCTCCATCACCTCACATAATTCCCTGTTTGTGTAACGTTAAGATCTACTCTCCGAGTCACTTTCAAGTATACAATACAGTACAGTTGCTATGATCATGCTGTGCATTAGATGCTCCCCAGAACGTACTCACCTTATCACTGGAGGTTTGTGCCCTCTGACCAGTATATCTCCCCATCTCCCCACCCTTGAGACCCACCATTCTACTCTCTGTTTCTATGAGTTCAGCTTTTTCAGATTCCACATATAAGTGCAATCATCCAGTATTTGTCTCTCTGTCTGACTTATCCTCACTTCGCCTAGTGCCCTCAGGGTCCATCTGTGTCATTCCAAATGACAGGGCTCCTTCCCTCTTGATATTGAAGAATATTTCCCATTTTCTTTCTCTGTGGACACGAGTGGTTTCCATGTCTTGGCTACTGCGAATGATTCTTCAGTGAACATGGGAGTGAAGAGATCTCTTCAAAGTAGTGAAGAGAATGCATTCCACTGGACACAGACCCAGAAGTGGGATTGCTGGGTCATAGGCTGGTTCTATTTTTAATTTTTTTGAGGAACCTCCATACTGTTTTCCACGGTGGCTGCACCCCTATACGTTCCCACCAGCAGCGCACAGGAGCCCCTCTTCTCCACATCCTGGCCGACACTCGCCATCTCCTGTCTTTTTGAGTCTTGAGCCACGGTGATTTCTCGCCATTGCTTTCGAATTCCACATGTCCTCCTCAGAAAATGCCTTTGGGAAGTGCTAGTGGAGTGGGAACACACACACACACACACACACACACACACACACACACTACTGAATGGCAGAAAGTCCGAGATCTCTGGCATCAGACAGATTCGGGCTCGAAACCCAGCTCCACCTCTCTAGACTTTAAGATCTCAGGCAAGCCCCTAACATTCTTCTGAACCCCTCTCTCCCTTTTTTTTTAAAGTAGGCTTCATGCCCAGCGTGGAGCCTGACGTGAAGCTTGAACTCGAGACCCTGAGATTAAGACCTGAGCTGAGATCAAGAGTAGGATGCTTGGCGGCACCTGAGTGTCTCAGTCGGTTGAGTGTCTGACTCTTGATTTTGGCTCAGGTCATGATCCCAGGGTCATCGTGGGATTGAGCCCTGAGTTGGGTTCCACACTGAGCATGGAGCTTTCTTAGGATTCTCTCTCTCTCTCTCTCTGTCTCTCTCTCTCTGTCTCTTCTCCCCCCCCACTTGCATTCTCTCTCTGTCTCTCTCTCTATATATAAATATATAAAAAGTAGGACGTTTTACCGATAAGCCACCCAGGTGCCCCCTTTTGCAAGTTGTAGATGGGAGTATCCTCCGCCCAGTGCTGTTGAAAGGGTGAGATGGCACTAACGCCTGGCCAGGGCCTAGCACACAGTCATCGATCAACAAATCTTAGCTCTTCATATTATCAGCCATTCCAAGAACCTGGGCTGAGAGCCCGCCCTGTAATAAGAGTCAGAGGAGAGTCTTGATTTTGTGACGGCAAAGGCTGGGAAGAGAGAGCGGAGGTTGTAAAAGTCAAGATCAGCTGGTTTATGTTGCAGTAACAGATGATTCCGGGGTCTCAGAGACCTCCAGCACCACCAAGTTCATTTGTCTCTCACACTTCCTGTGTGTCATGTGTCAGCTCCTGCTGCACTCCCCGCTGCCTTCACTCCGGTGCCCTGCAGGCAGCAAGATTTGGGGGGCGGTGGGGGGCACTGCCGTCCTCATAGCAGAGGGAAAAGAGAGCTTCGTGAACCATCCTTGGCTCAGAAGTTTCCACTCCCCACTGACTCACACGCACCACTTCACGGGCACATGGGCAAGCCTGAGTGTGGCCAGTGGGTCAGGGAAGTAGAATTCTTCTCCAGAGAGGAGGCGGGAATATTTGTGAACAGAGGGACAGCGTGTCACAGGCATACAAGCAAACCATTACGGGACGGGAGAAGTACCGTATACTTCCGCAGGGTGCTGGGAAGGCACGGGTCTGCTCGGCCTGAAGGGCAGGGAAAGCTCCGTGGTGGAGCAGATACGTGAGCTGGGTCTTGAGGAACGTCTAAGAGTTCGCTAGGAAGAGAGAACAGGAAACAGGCAAAGCAGAAAGGCAAACGCCAAGCCACGAAACTGGGGAAAGGTCTGGTGTGTTCTCAGTGTCTTGGGCACCGGGGGTGTGGGGGCTAACTCCGGCCAGTAAACAGGGCCAGGACACGGGTGCTCTGTCCGCCTAAGGATTCAGGACTTTTCTCTAGGGGTGTCGGAAAGGCACTGAGGTTTCTGAGCAAGGAGATACAATTTTGAACCCTACGGTAGCTGGATGGAGGGGTGGTTTTCATCCTCGGTGCCTTGAAGCAGCCCGGAGTTAAGGCAGAAACCCTGGGAAGGGCAAGGTTGTCTTGCACTACAGCCCAGATAGGAACGATCTCGGGGCGGGGGAAGGGTCCCCCTTCCTGCTGCTGGTGGGGGAGCGCGCAAAGGCCCGCAGGAGCCCGGGAAGAAGGGCGCTCCGGGCCGGACCCGCGTGACCCCGTGCGGCCCCCAGCGCCGGGTGAGAGGCCCCTCCCTGGACTCCGGAGGCCTGGCGTGGCGGATATTTGTGTGCGATACGATTGTAATTTGGGCGCCTCTCGGCCGCAGCAAATTGTCCTGTTTGCACAGCGCCAGGCTGAAATAGCCCGGCGCGCGCGCCCCAGGAAATGAGCTCAGGGCCTGGCCGCCGCGGGGAGCGCGCTGCAGCCGCCCCGGCGCTCGCCGCGCCCCCGCAGGCCCGCGTGCGGGCGGCGCTGCTATTTTTTCACCGATCAGCTTCAACACCTCATTTGAATCATGATTGTGAAAAAGCGCCCCAAGTCTCTGTCTGCCACCAAGAGCTCCAGGCAAAGCGGGAGACACTGCCTTCGGCGGGGGGGGGGGGGGGGGGGGGGGGGGGGGGGGGGGGGGGGGGGGGGGGGGGGGGAGACGTGGCGGGGAGGGGGCGGGGGGAGGTAGGGCGTGGCACCCTCCTTTGGGGACGCGGAACCGAGGGTGGGTGGGAGATGGGCTGTTTGGGCCCCCTCCGGCCCCGTGATGAAGAAAGTCAAAACCAAAGGCGACAGATTCTGATTTTACACAAATGATTTCCCAGTAGGACACTCCAGCCACGGGAGAGGCCGTGTGCAAAGCGGTTACAGCCACCTGCCCATCCCCAGCACGCGATACGACAGCTATTTTCCTTTCTCCAGCTTCTGGCCGCTCCTCACCCCTCCACAAGCACAGACCTGTCAGCGCTGTAATAATCATGGCAAATGTACAGTTCTGTGCGCTTTCATTTTTCTTCTTCCACATGCCTTTAACTTCTAAGTACTGTTTCTGGTTGTTCCAGAATTTTCCACTTTGCCGTTTGGACTTCAGGAGGCACTTACAGGACCATGCCCCTGTGTTGGCTGGAGAAGGGGTCTTCAGTTTCTCCCTATCATAAATAACACGGCAGTAAATGTCTTTGTAGATATAGAATTGTTCTCTCTTCCTGATGAATTATTTCCTTAGGATTAATTCCCGGGAGGAAGATTATTGGGCCAAAGGCTATGAGCGGTTTTATGTCACTTGGTATTATTGCTAAATTGCTTTCCAAAAGGGTTGTGTCTGATGATTTACAGTTTGGAAGGGGGAGCTCACCAAACGTGCACACTGCACGACCCAGCCCACTCACAAAGGGTATGATTTTGGGGATCAGGAGAGCAGGTGCCTGGGAGCAGCCCCAGGTGGGGGCAGGTGAAGGGGGACACAGAGAGGCGGTGCGGGGAGAGCCCATCCCTCCCCCAGTGTCGGTACTTTCTGGAAGGGCAGGCTTCCTAGATTTTGGACTCCCTCTTCTTCTGTCCCTGTTCCCCTGTCACTCCCCAGCCCCCATTTCGTGTGCCCCCCTCAGAGCCCCTGCAGCTGGATGTGCTGAGCCTGCTCATCATGAAATGGGAGAGACTCATGCCTGTGGCTTCATGTCATCTTTGTCTTCTGTGGCGCTGCTGACCCCTCGGTGACAGGCTAAGGAGGGGCAGCTGGAATTTGCTCTGGGAGAAACCATCTCCCTCAGTGCATCCAGGTCCTCGGCAGGTTGGGGGGTGGCAAAACCTTTTGTCTTGGCCAAGATCAGGACCGGGAGGTGAAACCGAGGACAGAATATCTGCTGTCCACACGCCAAGCATCTGGTGGGATGCCGCGTCTCCCACAGCAAGAGGGCACTTGGAGGGGACAGTTGGGCAAAAGGAAGACAGGCTTGGTTTGTCTTCTTCTGGAGGAATCCATGTGTTCTTAGGGGGTGTGGTCCCCACTTTGTGAACACAATGAAAGTCCCCAGGTCAGTGCTGTCCCTGGGGTCTGAAAGCCCTTGCAGAGTCTCACTGAAGGCCTGCAAGCCATCCTCCCATTGGCTACACCCCAGAGAAGAGGACAGAAGGTGGCTGTCAGGAGGGACTCCTTGGTGGGAGGACAGTGAGGTGGGGCCTTGGGAGTGACGAGTCTGAAGATATGACGGGGAAGGCGAGGGCAGGATGGGGATATCCTGGGATAAACTGGCCCCGGCCAAGGAGGGCCCAGAGCCGGTAACACGGTGCTTTCCTCTGACTCCTCAGGCCCACAGCTCCTGCCTCCAGAGCCTGCTTCCCATGGGACCGCCAGAAAGTCACTGCGCTGTCAGTGGAGGGCAGGACCCTCAGAATCCCCCCTCCACCCCAGCTGCCACAGCGCCCTGGGGTCCAGCTGTGCCTCTGACTGTCATGTTCATGACCCCTTGGCTACCCTGTGGGGAAGACAGAGGGAAGCCCACACCATAGGGGTTACCTAGACTGATAATGGCTACACCCTGACTCCCCATGGGGTGAAAACGGGTATAAACTGGGGGATGTGGCTGCTTTCTCTGAGGCTGGTCCTTCCCTGCTTTGGGCCATGTTTTCCCACAAGCACTGCCCACTAGCAGGCAATCCTCTCCCTCCACCCAGCTCAGCTATTTTGAACCACTTCCACCCGAGTCCCCAATCTGGAATATTGCCCCAGTGCCTCTGGTTCCCATAGCCTCGCCTATTTCCTTCTTTGTGATGGTCCCAGCGATGAGCGCTCCGTGTCTTCTCCAAGTGTCTGCGGGGCCCAGTTCCTTGTCTTGTTCAGGGGCTCACACGTGGTCTGTCTCCCTTGGCGGCGGAGAAGTGCCTGTCGATCGACTTCAACTATTCATCCAACTCTTTCTGCACCGACCAGGGTCTTGGTTGGGAGTGAGAGGAAGTGATGCTGGCTAGGAAATAGCAAAGGAACAGGGCGCCTGGGTGGCTCAGTCAGTTAAGCATCCGACTTTGGCTGAGGTCATGATCTCATGTTTCATGGGTTCAAACCTCACGTCGGGCTCTCTGCTGTTAGCACACAGTCTGCTTCGGGTCCTCTATCCCCCTCTCTTTCTGTCCCTCCCCTGCTCCATCTCTCTCTCTCTCTCAAAATAAATAAATAAACTTTAAAAAAAGAAAGCACCAAAGAGTTACCTGGAAGAATATTAGTGGGCATAGGGGGTCCACGGGAAGGCTGGGCACTGAAATGGAACAGGCTAGGGGACAGGAAACCAGCCAGCGTCACACCTCAGGAAGTTGGGTTAGGAGGCTGCCCAGGCACCACTCCTGCTGGCCACCCCAGCCTCTGCTGTGAGCTCACTGCCAAGTGTGAACTCTGGGCAAGATGGGGGAGTATCTGATTGGCCAAGCCTGGGTTACATGTCCAGCCCCAGATGGAGGTAGAGGATGTCGCCTCCCCGACGTCTGTGGTAGGATCCTTTCCCTGCAGGCCAACTGCAGGCCAACTCCACTCCCCAGGGTGGGATGCTGAGCAGCCCCCACCCCCCCAAGTGACAAATGTCCAACGGTTACTGAGAGTGTGCGACGTGTTACCCCTCCGCCCCACCTCCCCCCCACCCCCCGCTGCTGGAAGGCAGGCATAAGGAAACAGCCAGGCCCCAGGCAGGCAGGGAGGCAGATGGGAAAGCCACCTCTCAGCTCCATTTGTCATTTATGGGCACCCGCTCCATGCCAGGCCCTGTCCGCAGGCTTTCTCAGACACCATCCCGTTATCTGCACGGTGGCCAGGCCTGGACCACAGGGACTAAGGGTCAAGGAAGCAGCAGGCCTGCCAAGGAGGTAGGACAACATCACACAGAAGCTGCCATCTAGCTGGACTCAAGCAGGTAGGAGGGGAAAGGCGACCCAGGTGGGAGGCATGGCGAGTGTGCGTAAAGGCGCGCGGGGTGACAGGGTCACAGGGTGCCCAGGCCATCACGGCTGCTTGGTGTGGCTGGAACGTCGGGAGCAGAGGTGGGCTAGAGGCTCTTGCAATGGTCTGTGCCAGCCGTGAGGAGGCCTTGAATCCTACAACATGAAAAATAGCTAATATTTGTTGAACCCTTGACAATTGTCAAGTCTTTTTTGGGCCCTTTACATTCGTTATCTCCCTCAATCTGCACAATAGCCCTGTAAGGTGAGCACTGTTTTACTTTTGAGGCCGAGGAAACAGAGGATCAGAGAAGTCAAGTGACTTGTTCAAGGTCACACAGCTACTCAGTGGTGGCTCCAGGACTCAAACAAAAACCCACGTGTCAACCGCTGATGGTGCTGGAAGGAGCAATCTGTGCCCTGTGATCCTTTTTTTCCACAAAGACTGTACCTTTTGCAGGCTTCCCTAACTCCTCCTCCTTCCCTCCGTGGAGGGTGACCTCCACGGTTCATGCCTGCGGCTTGTCTTACCCTTGCTCTGTCAGGTCATGTCAAGGAGGCCACGGCTAAACTGGCTCCTTTGCACCATGAGATTAAAAAGCCAGCTTCCTATTACCATTGTTGGTTTGTATTCACAGGAAAGGAGCTGCCCATAGAATCTTCTGTGGGTTGGGGGAGTCATTGAAATACAAAATACAACCTCCTCCTTTGGCTGGTTCCTTTCAAGGCACTACCAGACTGAAGCACAGCGGCAGAGGGAACCTATCATGGCGACTTCACATTCGGGGCTCTGTTGCTAAACTTCCCCAGTTCAAATCCCAGCTGCCCTGCTTCATAAGCCGTATGACTGTGGACAGGTTAGCTAACCTCTCTGCGCCCCAGTTTTCTCATGTGTGAAACAGAGAATAACCCCTCCTAGGGATTGCGGGAATACAGAACATGGGTTTATAAAGTCTCCGGCATGTGGTAAATATTGAAAAAAAAGAAAAACGCTGTGCTGGGGGGAAACGCAGTTGTGTTCCATTTAACACACACCCTGTGATTGCTGCCGGGACCCAGCACCGGGCCACGGGCTGGGGTAGGTGGGACCTCTCAGGGTTGTGTCCAGGGCGGCTGGTGTGAAAACAAGCCCCGAGCCCCGCAGAGCATGGCCCCGACCCCCGAGGGGCAAACCGTGGAAGGGCGGGAGGAAGGAGAGCTCTGTCTTGGTAGAGAAATCGGGAGAACTTCTTCCATAACGTGGAATTTCCACCCGGCTTTCAAGGATGTGTAGGATTACCAAGCCTCGATGGGGAGACATCGTTCCGGGTAGAAGAAACAGCGGAAACCAAGGTGTGGAGGTCAGAGAGGGAGAAGGCAGCCCGCGAGCTTCTGAAGGGCCCCATAGAAAACTCTTCAGCGTCATGACAAACAGCCTTCTCTCCCAGTCAGTCCTGACACATCAGAGAGAGGTTCCCAGAGGTGTCTGTTTGCAGTGCCCTTGAGCCACACGCTGTCCCTCCTTGCCCCAGGGCTCCCGCTGTGCTGGCATCATGAAGCGTCGCCTATCCTCTGAAAGCATACAGACTTCCAGAATCTTACTGCAGCTCAGCAAAGCGGGGCAAGATCTAAGAACATTGCTTTGGCGGGGTGTAGTGGGGGGGGGGGCGTCCAAACCCTCCACGTGAGCATCCTGCAGCCCAAGGCTTGTCCCTGCTGTCTTAGGTGAAATTTTGGAAACCTCAACCCCTAATTACCGCCTGGCACAGGGCACCCAGTGGTTTCCGGGTGGCTTGTATTGACTTGCGCAGGGTTCATAGGACATGGGTCTGGGCTAAATTTAAGCACCGTCAGACAATTTAACAGTTTTCGGGGGGGGGGGGGTAATTTAATGGTAAACCATAATTACTGATACAACTGATACCTTAATTCCCAAAACAATCTGTGGAGGTGTGTGGAATTCAAATCAGTCCAATTAGAATTCCATCTTCTCATAATAAAATACAGCGTAATTGCTAATTGCCCCCCTGGCTCACAGTATTTTAAGGCAGAAAGTTGGGTTTGTTTTTTAATATGGCTTTTATTTTAAAGTGTTTGTTTTCAACTTTGGACCCTTGCCTACCAGAGAGAAAGAATCCAGGGCTCTGTGCTCAGGGCTCCTGTGGAGATCTCAGTGCTTTTCCCCCTTGGCAAGAGCGAGAGGCCAAGGAGAGGGCCAGATGTGCATGGGGCATCTCTGATGTCCAAGGTCTGGCTCTCAGCAAGGCCAGGAGAAGCTCCGTGGATGTAAATCCCTTGAGTTATAGGACACTCTTGAGCTGGACACTCGTGTAAGACACACAGAGGTTCAAGGCCAGACCAGAGGATGTGGGGCAGGTGATTCAACCTCCCTAGACCTATCTCGCTAGCTGTAAAATGGGTATGATAATTGATCTCCCTTGGGGCCATGCCTGGCACACAGTAAACACTCCAGAAATGGTAGTTGTGTCACTTCGTGAATCGTTGTGTTTGTTCATACAGGGTACAGAACAAATCCCTCTACACAGATATGTACGGAGCACTGTGCTTGCCACGCGTGGTTTTAGGGGCTGTGGATAAAATGGTAAAAGTACCAGATCAACCCCTACCTTTGTGGAGCCTCTATTCTACTGGGGAGATGGGTGATGATAAACAAATGAAGATGCAAAACAATCTGACTCCTAGGAGGGTGACAGGCTCTGGCTCACCAGGTGTGGTCTGGGAAGAGTTCTCTGAGGAAGTGGTATCTGAGCATCTTGACCTGAGGAAGCTGCATTTACAGATGAGGAAACTGAGGTTCCAAGGCCAAATTTTTATGCATACCATAAAAGTTCAGATACCTATGAATGGGAAAGAAAATATGTGCGAATCACATATCTGATAAGAGGTTACTATCCAAAATTTAGAGAGAACTCATATAACTCTATGGCAGAAAAAGAAAATGCCAAATAACCCAACTAAAAAATGGGCAGAGGAACTGAATAAAAATTTCTCCAAAGAAGATAGACAAAAGGCCAAAGACCCACGAAAAGACACTCAATATCATTAGTCATTAGGGAAATGCAAATTAAAACCACCATGGCCTGTCACCTCACACCTGTTAGAACGGCCACCATCAGAAAGACAAGAAATGACAAACGCTGGCAAGCATGTGGAGAGAAAGGAATCTCTGCGATCTGTAGGTGGGGATGTAAATTAGTGCAGCCACTATGGAAAACTGTATGGAGGTTCCTCAAAAAATTCAAAATAGAACTACCATACGATCCCGCAATCTGACTTCTGGGTCTGTATCCAAAGGTAATGAAAACACTAACTTGAAAAGATATCTGCACCCCGTGGTCAGAGCAGCATTATTTATAATAGCTGAGACATGGCAACAACCAAAGTGTCCATCGATGGGGGAATGGATAAAGAAGATGAACGAAATATCGTTCAGCCATAAAAACTGAGGAAATCCATCCATTGTGACAACTTGGACAGGCTTTGAAGGCACTCTACTGAGTGAAATAAGCCAGGGAGAGAAAGGCACATGCCATACATCTCGCTCATATGTGGAATCTGAAAAAAAAAGAAAACCTTCATAGAAAGAAAGCTCAGACTTGTGATTACCGGAGGTGGAGAGTTGTGGGAGGGGGAAATGGAGGAATGTGATCAAAATGTACAAAGTTCCAGTTATAAGATGAAGAAGGACCAAGGATGGATAATACAACGTGATGACTACAGCTAACACTGCTGCCGGACACCCTGGGAAGTTGTTAAGTGAGTGGATCCTAGGACTTCTCATCACAAGGAGAACATTCGTTTTTCCTTTTTTCTTTTCTTTTTATTGGGTCTCTAGGAGAAGATCTATGTTAGCTGGATCTATTGAGGTAATCATTTTACAATACATGCAAATCAAGTCATCACACCTTAACTTATATAGTGATGGACCTCAATTATTTTTCAGTGAAATTGGGAAAAAAGAAGTTGGGAAATGAGGAGACCGGAAGGATAATCTCGGTGGAAAGATGCTAAGTGGTCAGGAAGCCAAAGCCACGGGGAAGGGATAAGAGCCTGGGCGCTAAAATCTCAGCTCCCTACCTTGAGTCTGGAAGGCTCACCTGGAGGTCTCAGTGGAGAAATGGCTCAGGCAGTGGAGTAGGAGAGACCTGGCTTCGGATTCTGGCCTTGGACCAATTTGCTGTGAGGCCCGAGACAACCGATCCCCCTCTCCCAGATGGTGTCTTCTTCCTTGTAACCTGAGGGCAAGAAGACTTGTGTCACAGGGTCATCGGCAAGGGTTGTGGATCATGCGCATCAAGCATGTGGTACCCAGTCCCAAGTCTCCCCCTACTGAAACTGAGGACCAGGGAGGAGAAGTGACTTGCCCAAGGTCACACAGCAAGTTGTGGCAGAGAGTAGGCAGGTTTGGGCCCAGTGTTCTTCTCACCCTTCCTGACAGCCAGGAGGCAGCTTCTTCGGTGACCAAGTCGAGGGTCCTTACAGGGCAGTCACTGATAGGAACCAAGACAGTGAGGAAGTTTCAAAGGAGGAAGGATGAGGTCAAGCAAAGAGGCACCCCAATGTGATGCCCTTGAGTTAGTACAAAATAAGCCATCTTGATTTCGAATTCAGCCGTTCGTTTATTTTCAGCCTCAGAACCATCTTCTGGGGTTAGGGGCGGTTGGAGGGAGAAGATGGGGGGCTGGTCTGGAACGGAGATGTATTGCCCCAGGATGACCCCCTACTGCTGAGAGGCCCTCTGGCATTCCCAGACAGGCCCTCCCCTCCCCATTTGACAAATCCCACTTCCCAGCTGAGATCCAAGGGGCCTCTGAGATTAAAAACCTGGTCACCCACTGGTTATGGGGCAAATGGCTCCTATTATGAGAGGGCTCCAGGGGCCTGGGAACCCAGCAAGGGGTGGGCAGGCGCCTGCTGACACCATCTCTTCCAGGGCTATTCACTGCCTACATGGAGGTGGGGGTGTGTGTGGGGGCCCACCTGAGCTCCCTGCACCTCAAAGTAATTACCACTCCTTGGCTGGCCACTGCCCGGACCACCCCTTGGATGGGAATCTGGGTCCAGGTCCAACAGGGCTTAGCTTGCTGCTCAAGGGCTCCCCTTCCCACGACTGGAGCTGGAGGAGGGGGGTTGGGGGGGAAGCCTTCAGACTTTGAGAAGCCTATGGGGGAAGCAGCGAGAGTCAAGGACAGAATCCCTAGAAACGGGGGCTGACAGGCTGAGAAAGCTCTAGGGGTTTAATTCACACTTTTAACCAAGGGCACCCCCTGTTCCCATGCCCTCAGAGACCTTCAGGATGTAATCGTAGACCTCTGGGGTCTCTAGCTCATGACTTCTGTGATGGCAGGTGTAACAGGTCCACTGAACTAGCACAGCTCGTATCACCGAAATGCGACATGATTTTTGTCTCCTATCTGCCTTTAAATTTCCACCGGTAAGAGCGATCTGTTACTGAATGACTACTCCCACAGGCCCATGACTTTTCTGCCCTCTCTTAGGTAGGAGAGAGTCCCAAGTCGCTTTAAGTCCCTCACACCATCTCCGTTCAGAATTTCTGGATTCTGTGTGATGTTACTGCAGCAGAAATGGTCCCTTCGAGGAACAATAACTAACACAAGGCAATATCTACGTTTGTATTCTGGTGCAATTCTCATTTACGCACCCATTCTGCAAACTCTGATGACGGGTACCTATGCAGCTGATGCTGGCTGGGAGAGCCCCACGGATACAGAACCAGTCACATCTGGACGCTCAAAGACCCACTCTCAGTCCCCCACCTCACGGTGACCAGAAGCTCGATGAAGAGAAACTCACTTATGTCTCTGCTTAGATAATAGTCAAGAAGCATGGTGCTCTGCAGTCTAGAGAATGCTTCTAAAGACTACATCTCATTTAGCCTTCAGCAATACCCATTTTACTGATGGGGAAACTGAGCCTCAGAGAGATTGACTAACATGCCTGATGACGCTTGGTTAGTAAATGGCAAAGTTTAGATTCTCACCAAAGTCTTCTAGCCCCGACTCTGGAGCTCTCTCTCTGTTTCACCACCAGTCGTCTCTCTCGCATTTAGGGCCACGACCTGAGTCTCTCGTTTCCTGGGAGGGAGAAGAGCGAGGCAGGGAATCTGCACTCTGAGAACTAACCAGGAAGGAAGGGCAGGCAGGCTAAAGCCTTCCCCATGATCCGGAGAAAGCAGCCAGGACTCAGATCCTCACTGTGGCCAGGGAAGCCACAAGGCGAAAGGCAGCTTTTCACTTCAAAAATTTGAGAAACCGCATAAACCCTGGAGAGATGTGGTATTATTGTCAGGAGGAAGAATGTAGGGGGGAAAAGATTTGGAATTATTAGGAGTGATAACTTAGAAGTTAAAGGGAAACAGCTTGGCGGTTGCCAGCAGTCCCTGACTCACATTCACTCTCAGCCACCCCAACTTTAGGAGAGATCTTCTTTTCCCAGGAGTTCAGAGAGAAGACCCAGAATAGGTCCTCATTGGCTCTGATGAGTCACGTGTCTCTCCATAAGCCAAGCACTATGGGGCAGGGGATCAATGACCTGACTGGGCAGATCTGGGTCACATGTTCGGTCTGGAGCAGGACAAGGTGGAGTCAGGTCCCCCTGAACTAGATGTGTTGCAGGTAGGGAAAGGGCTATTCCCAGGACAAGGGGACCAGGACAAAGTTTCTTCTTCTTTTTTTTTAATGTTTTTTTTTAAATTAACTTTTGAGAGAGAGAGAGAGAGAGCATGAGCGGGGGAGGTTCAGAGAAAGAGGGAGACACAGGATCGGAAGACAGGCTCCAAGCTCTGAGCTGTCAGCACAGAGCCCAGTGTCGGGCTCGAACCCACGAACCGTGAGATCAGGACCTGAGCCGAAGTCAGACGCTCAACAGACTGAGCCACCCAGGTGCCCCAAGGGAAGCCAGGCCAGGCCAGGACAAAGGAAATTAGGTAGGAAAGAGGACTGTATACAGATTAAGGATTTGCACTTGAGAAATTGGCAGCAGGAGCTAATGGACACTCTTACACAGAGAAAAGAGATTATCCACACCGTGTGTAGGGAGGTGAATAAGGGAGCAGTGAAATTGCTGCTGGTGACTTTTAGTCCTTAGATGGCAGTTAAATGTACATAGTATCTAATAGTGTAAATTATGTAGTAATACGGCAAAATAATTGAGAGTAAAATCTGGTTCTGTTACTTACCAGTGACTTTGAGGAAGTTACTTCTCTATGCCTCAGTGTCCTCATCTGCAAAATGGATATAATAACAGTAGCTATTCCTAGGTCTGTTTTTTTTAATGTTCTTTTTTTTTTTTTTTTTTTTTGAGAGAGGGCAAGAGGCGGTGGAGAGGCACAGAGAGAGAGGGAGACAGAGAATCCCAAGCAGGCTCTGAGCTTTCACGCAGAGCCCAACGCAGGGCTTGATCTCACAAACGCTGGATCATGACCTGAGCCGAAATCGAGAGCTGGCCACTCAACCGACACCCAGGCACCCCTGTTTTGTTTTTTGTTTTTTTTAATGAATTGATATAGATAAGGTACTTAAAGCAGGGCTAGCCCGAATGTTTACTTCAGTTCCCAGGACTTGAGACACCTCAAGTCCTGGGGGAGCCTCCAGCTCTGGCTGCACAGGCTCTGACCAGGCTGGCCTGGAGGCAGTCGCCTGCCTGAGCAGTGACCCCCTTGCCCGCTGCCCTCCGCAGCCCAACTTGGCTGACAAACAGGAAGATGGTAGTGCTGCCTGGGTGCCCCTGCTGCCCCCGCAGCCCTGTGTCTGGCCCTAATCTTCGTCTCTACTCACGGCTGCGGTGAACTTGGATGGTGCTGCTCTCACCACAAGCCACAGTCCGTCACAAATTGGCCTGTGGTGAGTAGGGAGCACATTTATAATTGATGAAATCAGGCGGTGAGAGCTTAGTAAACAGAACCTGGACGCTTGAGTGGGGGCAGGGATGCTTGAGAGAAAACAAGGGGACAGAAAAAGGGGGGCCCAGCTCCCTTGGAAAGTGCTTAAAAGACTCTACCTGTCAGCTTTTGTTTTTAGTTTTAAACTTACCTGGAAAAATTTCAGTCCTGTGGAAATGTTGCAAGAATATTATAAACTCCCTATACCTACCTAGATACATACCTATCACCTAGATCCGCTCATTCTTAACATTTTGCCACATTTGCTTTAAGTTTGTTCCCTCTCTACATACATATATCTAATACTAGACAAAGTATTTTTCTTAGTGTTTTGTTTTGCTAAGCCGTTAGAGTAAGTTGCAGAGATCATGGCCTTCCTCCATAAATATTTCCAAAACATTATTTTATATACCTACAGGAGAATGATCATCAGGAAATGGAATGTCAACACAATACTATGAACTAATATACAGTCCATTTTAAAAAATATTTATTTTTGAGAGGCAGAGCACAGCAGAGGAGGGGCAGAGAGAGAGGGAGACACAGAATCCAAAGCAGGCTCCAGGCTCTGAGCTGTCAGCACAGAGCCCAACGTGGTGTTGAACTCATGAACTGTGAGATCATGATCTGAGCCGAAGTCGGATGCTTAACCGACTAAACCAACCAGGTGCCCCTATACAGTCCATTTTTGAATCCCAGTGATGGTCTAAGTAGCTTTTTTTTTTTTTTTTCAATCCCGCCTGACCCTTCAATAGTCAGGGCCCCCTTGCCTCCCCCCAAAACTGCTGGCCAGGACTCTGAAGTCAGATAGGAGGAATGAAGCTGTGTTTCAATCAGAAAACAAGTCCAAGCTTGGGATAACAAGAGGGGCTGGATATAAGAGCTGGCTGCGCTTGGGAAGACCTAAAAGCTTCTTCCAAAAGGTCTTGAGGGATGGAAGTCCAGGTGGGTAGGAAGTGGGGCTCAAAGGTTATCCAAGGCACTCAGAACTCAATGCAGACAGGAGGCTCCTATACCCCCCTACAGCAGTGACTCCCTTGGCTGGATAGGTAGGGGCAGGAGAGCTGGGTTAGGGAGATGGGGAAACAATCCACCTTTCATCCCAGAAGCTGTGAAGAGAAGGACAGCCCTGTCATCTGAATGCTAAGTGGTTGGTGTGTATATTAGCAAGTGCTTATTGCATCCTTGCTATGAAAGGAGAACTATTCTAGGTGCTGGGGTAGAGCCGGATACAGCCGCAGCCACAGTCCCGTGCAGTTTATGCTCCACTGGGCATGTGATAGTTTGGACTGTTGTTAGGAAAACAGTCACTCCCCTTCCCGCCCCACCTGCCCCCACCCACACCTGTTGTGGGGGGAGTATACTTCCCATTCCCCTGGTATTAGACTTGGCCATGATGCTTCATTGACCAGTAAAATGTTAGCAGCATGTCATGAGCACCCTGAAATGTGTTGTGGCTTTTAAGTCCCTGCTATTCTCCATGAGAAAGCTGTGCCCTGGTCCAAGGAGAATGAAGAGCAGACCTCTCTTGAGCCACAGCCTGGGGCTGTGCTACCCCAGCTTACTAATAGACTCATAAATAAGACAAATAAATGCTTATTGTTTTAAGCCCTCAACTATTGGGGTGGTTTGTTACACAGCATTATTTCAGCAACAGCTGACTAAGATGGGCAGGAAACAAAAAATAAACAAGCCAGCTAGTAAATGTATGATGTCAAGTAGTGACAGGGACAGGCATGCAAAGAAAGCTAGACAAGGGGAAGAGAATGGTAAGTGCTACAGGAAAGGCTGTTGGGTAAGGGAGCGGAGAGCTGGAGGAAGTTGGGGAATGAGACATGTGGTTACCTAGAGCAGAGAATTTCCGGCAGAGGTGACAGCAAGTGCAAAGGTCCTGAGGCAGAAATGAGCTTTGTATAGGAGCAAGCCTGTGTGGCCAGAGCAGAAGGAGCCAGCAGGGGCAGGGTGTGGGTGACGGGAGATGGCTCAGGGAAGGGGCCGGGGCCAGATCCTGTGGGAAGGACATGGAAGTTTATCAACCTCATCTAGCATAATTTGTTTCTAGCTGTCTGACGAAAGAGCATGAGAATGTGTGAAAAGGCAGAGTATGGGTGGGGTGGGGGGTTGTCATTGTTTAGCCCCCTTGGTTTGGGATCTCTAAGGACAGGAACTGTGTAAGCCACCTTCCAGCCAGTGTTCAGGGCCTTTCCCAGTCCTGGTTCTCCTGCTTTTCTTTGAGGTTCTCCCCGCCTTGTGTCAATGACCCTTCCTGACCCTTGTTCCCCTCTCGTCTACTCCAATAGTCCCTACTGCCTCCTCTGCACCCCCTACCCCTAACTGGACCTTCCCCAACACCCAGCCCTTAGCTTCCCACTCCTCCGAGCCAGCCCCAGCTGGGCTCTCAGGAGAGGTCAACTCCCAGCTCTCTAGCCCCGCCCTGTCTCTGGACCCCGGGCATTCTGTCACTAGCTCCCTGCTTAGGCATGTCCTTGGGGTGGCCTGTGGTCCTCTCACACTGGACTCGGTTTAAACTGAGCCCATCAGCAGGTGAGGGGCTCTCCAAGGACTGTCTGAAACCTAGCAGCTCTGTAGGCCCTTCCCAGAGTCCATTCAGTTCCCAGGTCAGCACTGGCTGGGCCACCAGCTCCATTTTCTTCAGCTCCTACCTTGGGCGGCTGCTTTTCTCCATGGGATGAAGGAGACCTCTTAGACCCTGGACTTAAGGGCTTCTCCAGTTGGGTTTCACGTCGCACTTGCTCCCTGGGTAAACCTTCCCCTCCAGCCTAGCTGGGTCCCCCACCACCCTGTCCTGGCAGCAAGGCTGTTTGCCTTGCCTTGAAATTAATAGACATTTACCAAAGGCCTACTGTGTGCAAGGCACTGTCCAGGGTGCTGAGGAGCAAAGGGGCACCCAGGAGCCCCCTGTCTTCATGGCATCTACAGGCTCTAGAGCCCCCTTGGGTGCCTCCAGCACCCTCCCTGCTCTTCCCCGTCCTGCCCCTCCCTCAAGGCTGGGCCACTCAGGGCCTTGGTGACCAATGCTTCTCCTGCCACTTGGCCATTTGGCACTTAAGCTTGCCTTGTGTCTGATTATTCTTTAAGATGATGGTTTTTTTTTTTTTTTTAATTGTAGAAGTAATGCATGCTTATTGTGTAAATATGGAAAATACAGTAAAGAAAGAGAAAAACCATGCATATGACTAAGAACATTTATGGCTTCTCTTTTAAAAAGGAGTTTTCAGCCGCTGGCCTTCCAAACCCCTTCCTAGCAAAGGAGGGCACTGCGGCCTTGATCTCTCCAGCAGGAGACGAGGCTGGCATTAGGGACCCCATAATAACATGGGTGTGAACTACGACTGAATCAAAGTTTTTTCTGGAGTGGGAAGAGCTTTCCAGGGATGGGGAGGAGAGAAGAACAAACAAGAGAATGGAGTTCTTAATGGAAAGTGGGCGGGGGGGGGGGTCCCACGGAGCGGAGACTCAGGCCCCAGGAAGTCCAAGAGAGCAAGCTAAAATGAAAAGCAGAGCCCTGAAGAGGCCCCTGGAGGCCCCAGCTCCTCCTTCATGTATGGACTGACTGTGCGACCCCGAGCAAGTCTCTCGGCCTCTCTGAGTTGCCATGTTTCCCCATGAAAATGACCATCACTGTACTTCATAGGGAACAGCAGGCACCACAAGAACTGTTTGTAAACTGTAAAGCCCAGCACAGATGGGAGAGTGTGCTGCTCTCCTGTACAAGGCCCTGCTCTGTGTCCCACATCTGGTCTGGGCACTGAGCCTCTCGAGGACAAGGACCACATTTATTCATATTTGTCCTCTGTGTACTCCAGTGCCCGGCCCTGGGCAGGGTGGCAACACAAACACATTTATTATGCACCTACTGTATGTTAGACACCCTGGGTTGGTGGGGGACGGGGGTGGGGGAAGTCTCACACTTATGTCTAGAAGGAAGCTTGGAGCTCAGACCCACCCTCTACAGGACAGGGAAAATCAAGGCTCCAGTGACTCAAGCCTCCCAGCTAGTGATGGGGCCAGCACTCGGACCCCAGGGAACGAGGGAATAATTGAGGTGAAATGGGCCAGCAGTCGGCATGATCAACAGCTAATCTCTGGTGAGTCTTCACCTCCATTCTGCTCAGTGGCCATAGAAGCACAGCTGTGTCTCCTGGGCTCTTGGGAAGCTCTGAGGAGCCCCCCGGGCAGACCCCAGGGCCCAGGTGTCGGGGTGTGCTGGCGGGCCGCACAGCTTCGCCACCCTGCTCCAGGGGCTCCAGCCTCTCCCCAGAGCAGAGGACGCCACTCCTGGCCACCCCGGGCCCGTTCCTTTCGGCCGCTCTGGGATGGCAGCGTCCCAGCGCCACTATAAATAGCGTCTCTCCTAGGCCCCAGACGGCCAGTTGGCAAACACTGTAATTTGCTGAAAAGTTTGGAATGTGTCTAAAAATGAAGAAGGCAAATGAGACCAGCCTTGAGGGGGTGTGACCGGTGTATCCATTTCAGAGGGGGGGCTGAGCTTCTCTCCTGCTCCACGCCAACGTCTTTACGACTGCAGTCAAGGCTTTGGGGAGAGGGAATGAAAGTAGTCGAGGAAGTAAATATTATCATTTCCACCGACAGCGGCCACGTCCCATATTGGCCTCACCCCTGACCTTCCTGTCTGAAGAAGGAGAGGGGCTGCCGCCTCTGGGAAGGGGCTGCCATTGCTTAACCCTTTCTGGGACCGTGCTAGCTAAATCAAAGGGGTTGTGGTGACCACAGAAGGATGGTGAGAGCCAGAAGGAAACTCCCAAATAATGTCATCCAGCTCTCCCCAAGTTCACAGATGAGAAAGTGATTTGACAAAAGTTCAAACAGCAAATTGCAGTAGAACTAGATTTAGGCCCAGGTCCCTGGGCTCTGAGTTTGGTGCCAAGTCCTGGGCCCACAGCCTCCTGCAAAGGGCCACCTTTCTTGGGGACTGGGGAAGGGTCCTGTGGCTTTCCAATCACACTGAGCGCGGACACCTGTCAAGTTGTCTGTTGGAGCCTCACTGCGCCCCCTAGAGGCTCAAGTTCTTATCATGGCCCCAGGGATACAGACTCCTCCTTACTCACACACCAGAGAAAGTGGAACTCACCACTCTGTCCCCAGGCCAGGACCAGAGCTTTTCCTGACTTCCAGCAGAACTCACTGCCTCAAAAGACATCTTTTATTGCTCTTCGCACTATCTTCTGAGGTTTTGATCAGAACATTGAAAATGGAGTGGGAATGAGGAATTCTGAGATCGATTCCCAGAACCAGCATGATCTCACTAGGTGACCTTGGGCAACTCACTTCCCTTCACAGAGCCTCAGTTTACCCATATGCGAAACTATAACAACAACAAAAGCTGCCATTTATGGAGGGAGGACATAACCTTGTGCTTTACATGCATTTGTTCTCTGCCCTTCTAACAACTGTCCACGCAAGATAAATTCTTATCTTGTCCCATTTTACAGATGAAGACCTTGAGGCAGAGAATAGATACCTTGTCCAAGACCACACTATGATTTGAAAAGTTTGCAGTTCGCTGCACCAGATGTTCTGAGGCCCTTTTCAGCTCTAATAATTCTGCCTTTAGTGGCTCCAAACACAAAAGGAAGGCCTATTAGCCCAGTTGGTAGCTGTCAGCTCGTGTCTGCAGAGAGATTTGGTTTGAAGCAGAAGCAGGCAAAGAGCAGGGACAGGGACCATGGAGAGGCCTTACATCTAGAAGGAGCCAGGATGCCACGGAGTTGACCCATCAGCCAAGGTCTATCAGCGAAGGCCAAGCACCTGTCTCCCTGCAGGTCCATAGGCCATCTGGCGGGAATTATGGCTGGAAAGCGACATCTCGTGGCCATTGGCATAACTGCACCTAGCAGGACTCCTGGTTTACTTTCTAGCCTGGCTCCGGACAATGAGAAATGGGGGCAAATATTCTATTATAAATACTATGGACTTGGAGGGTCATCTAAAGAATTTGTAGAGTTTCAAAAATACACAGGTTCCAGGTCCTCACCCCTGACCTAGAGAAACAGAACCTCAAGGACAAGAAGGGAGGAATCTGTTTTACAGGTACAGGTGGCCTAGTTGAGAATCCCAAATATAGATAGCTTTTAAGGGGGTGCCAGAGTGCGCATCAGAAATCAGCTGTGGTGCCGCTGACTGGTGTTTCACTTCTGTCTGAGCTACCAGAAATTTCTAGGCAGTCAACAAAATTAAATCCTTTAGGCATTATTTACAAAAGGAAATATAGCTACACCTTCAGTTTGATGGATGCTTTATTAGGAAATAACATGGCAACTTATAAAAAATGTCAATATGGAAATCGAATTGGTCATTTTAGATCAATGGCAGTGAAGTTTAGTCCATGAGTAGAGGATACAGAAGTCTCAACTGGGTGTGATTTTGTGATGCATTTATTCTCTGCCCTTCTACCAACTTTCCACACAAGACAAATTCTTATCCCATTTTATAGATGAAGACATTTTTTGGTTGTCAAATCATGGGGATGCTACTGACATCTAGTGAGCAGAGGGGAGGGTGCTCTTGAATATCTCACTATGCACAGGATAGGCCCCCACGACAAAGAATTATCAGGTCCAAAATGTCAGTATGGGGGCACCTGTGTGGCTCAGTCTGTTATGCATCTGACTCTTGATCTCAGCTCAGGTCTTGATCTCAGGGTTGTGAGTTCAAGCCCTACATTGGGTTCTGCACTGGGCATGAGACTTACTTAAAAAAAATTATGTCAGTATTACTAAGGCTCAGAGTTCTGCTTTAGTGAGCACAACGGGCTTCCCTGAGGGTCGGGACTCTGATTCCTTCATCCTCCCCACCAGGATCTGGCAAGGGGCAGGCTCTCAGGACACACTGGAGTGGAGAGACAGTTACTTTGAGGAAAAGTATTTGATGTGGACACACTTCAAAACCTCCTTCACACACAGACAATTGTGGGTGCATTTCTACATGACAGAGACTCCCTAAAGCTGAAAAACCTCATTCTCCAAGGGGGCAGTGCACAAATACTACCTGGGGAATGGGGTACAGTGGAGTGATAAGGAAAGTTCTGACCTGGGATAAAATGGATTTAATCTCAGGTTCTCTAAGCTGTGTGACCGTGAGCAAGTCACAACTTCTCTGGGCTTTACTCTTCTGTGAAATAAGGCTAAGATACTCCCTCGCAGGTTGTAGTGAGGGTTAAATGGCATCATTTCATAAAATTCTTAGCCTAGAGCCTGACCCTGTAAGCTCTCAATAAGGTTAGCTATTATGAGGGCTACTATTACTCATGTCTGGATTTTGGTGCAAGTGGCCGCTAGCAGAGACAAGCTCTCACCCACATGAGTAACAGCAAAGCATTGCTAACAAATGCAGCAGAGAGAAGCAGGCGTCTCCTAGACCCAGTGATTCAGAACCTCTGCAGGAGGGGCCCGGAAATACACATTTGTAATAAACTCCCAGAACATTCTTACAGTTGGGCAAATTTGGGCAATCTGGCTTTAAAATGACTTTGGAATGAGGCTACTTGGGTTCAAATCCAGGCTCTGCTACTTACTGGCTGGGTGATCTTGGGTTAAATGACTTAACCTCTCTGTGCCTCAATTTCCCCCCGTTAGAGCCCAGCACTACTTGTAGCAACCAGTAGGATCCAGTAGATGGCAGCTGCCCCCCTCCCCTTCTCTAGCTCTGACTGTTGCTGATTTCCACCTTGATCTTCTGTGCAAGGCCCGTCTCCTGGTCCCAGTGTTGCCTGAGATTCATCCTTTCTCTCAGCCCCCTCTGGTCCAAGGGGGGTGTATTTATCACACTCGGGCCTCCCCAACTCTCCTCCCCGTGCCTCAGCGAGTCCTTCCAACGGTAGCAACAACAGCACCTGCACTGTGGTTCGTAGCTTTCAAATCTCTTTTCATCTACTTTACCTATTGATTCTTCCCAATTGTCCTGAAGCTACAGCCTCATGGTCGCCCCTAAAGGAATAAGCCCATTCACAATTGGGGGCAATTGTGAATGTCCCGCTCCACAGATCAAGTTCACAGGAGCTCCTGTCGCAGATTTCCCATGTGACCCACAACCTCTAGGTTCCTCCTTCAACCCCTGGTTGGATCCTCATCCCATTCTTCCCTTGCTCAGGAAGCTTCCCCAGTGATCAAGTCCAAGTGCATAGGCTTGGAACCACCTTCCCCCTCCACCTGTATTTCCTGGCCTTGCCCCTCACCCCACAGGGCCCCTCTCCATCTGTCTCATCCTCCCTGCTTGTATTCCTCTGAAGAGTATCCCCTGGAGAGAACATATAGTGTGGGGAAGGAATGGGGGGGTGGTCCTCTGCAGGTGGGAAGGACTGGCTGTGGGTCCCCTTCGTAACATTCTCCAAACCTCCATGTTGAGCCTCACTCCTTCAGCCTCTACTAACCCCTCCTCCTCCTCCAGGAAGTCTCCCTGCCTTGGGTGAATGTCCACTCCTCAGCAGGGCAGTCACTGCCTCTCTGGGCCTCCTATCTACACCCCCCCACACACACACACCTCACACATACACCTGCCACTTGCCCTTTCTGCCCAGAACCTTAATTTTTTGAGTGATTTCCATTTTCCCATCTGTCAAACAAGGGAGTGGGTGGAGAGAGAGTGCCACGTCCCTTCCCTCCAGGTGAGACCATGAACAGAACGGGGGTGAGCGACAGAGTCCCACCCTCCGGCCACCCTTACCTGCCAGGGCATTGGCAGAAATCACTGCTGGCTATTGGGACCTCAGGGACCTCACTCTGTCAGCACTACAGAGTGACCCAAGAGTGCTGTCCGGCTCTTCCTTGTGGCCAGCGGCCTCCCTGCACAAACTGTAAATCCCCGAGCAGGTCCGTATCAGCCCCCCTTTGGACCCTCCCTCAGCCTCGACGGGCGCTCAGTGTCACACTCACAGGTAGATACTGGGGGTGGTGGCTGGCTCCACTGTGCTCCAATGTCAGGGTCACAGACGAGATGTGATTCAGGAGCTGGAGAGCTCTGTTTCTCCAGAGACAGCTGGCTCTGGTGGCATTGGAGGTCCCCAGCCCGCGTCCCCCTGCCCCGCGGGAGCTCTGTATCTCTGAGCAAGCGGCCTCAAAGCTGTGACACGGGAGTGGGATAATCAGAGCCACTCTGGGGTCCAGGGGGCCAGCTGGGAGCGAGGGGCGGGGTGAAGGGGCTGAGGAGCCTGGAGCGTCACTGCATGCCACTCTCATCACGGCACAGGGACAAAAGTTTTCACCCACACCGTACAGGTGAGAACACGGAGGCAGTGCTGGAGTTGGCAGGCAGCTCTCCCTGCCTTTAATGCCTGAGGTTGGCCCTGAGGCCGGGGGTGCTCAGCCCTGGCAACACAATAGAATTACGGTGGGGGGAGAGGGAGAGCTTTAAACACCCCAAGGTGGCATCTGGACCGTCTGTGGGGGGACAGGGACCCAGGCGACAGAATTGTTGAGATCCTGGGTTGCAGCACAGGAAAGGATGCACACTGAGAGCTGAGACAGCATTTTGCAAACCATCGCTTCCTGTCACGGGTCCTCATGTACCTTCCCATCTGCCCTGACCCTTTTTCCTCATCTGTGAAATGGGGAGGGTCGCATTACCTTGAGTTGCTGGGGTCAAGTGCCTCCTTAATTAACTTTGCAACCCAGCGCGCTTTGGCTCCCTTTACCTTGCCCTTTTTGCCAAAGCCCTTCTGACCCGTAAACATACTCTATTATTTTCCTTTTTTGTGATGTCCATGCTTTCCTCCTTGGCAGCCCCTTACCTTTGCTAGAACACCATCCACGTGAGGGCCAGGACCTTGGTCTTCACCGCGTTTGGGTTTTTTGCTATATCCCAATCACCAAGCAACACACACAACGATTGGCACATAGTAAGTATTCAATAAATATTTGTTGAACTAACAAATGAATGAATTGAATGAATGAATGAATGAATGAGTGAATGAATCACCACGCCTGGCACCGCAGCAGGCCTCTAAGAAATGTTGCTATCAGAGCTAATCTTTTAAAAAAAAGTATAGAGGGGTGCCTGACTAATTAAACGTTAAGTCGGTTAAGCATCTGACTTCGGCTCATGTCATGATCTCATGGCTCATGAGTTCAAGCCCCATGTCGGGCTCTGTGTTGACAGCTCAGAGCCTGGAGCCTTCTTCAGATTTATCTCAGTCTCTCTCTGCCCTCCCCTGCCCGCACTCTGTCTCTGTGTCTCTCTCTCCCAAATAAACATTTAAAAAAATAAGAAGAAATGTTACCAACAGGGGTGCCTGGGTGGCTCAGTGTTAAGTGTCTGACTTCAGCTTTAGTCGTGATCTCATGACTTGTGAGTTCGAGCCCTGCATCGGCCTTGCTGCTGTCAGCGTAGAGCCCACTTGGGATCCTCTCTCCCCGACTTGCACTCTCTCTCCATCTCTCTCAAAAATAAATAAACATTTTTAAAAAAGAAGAAAGAAAGAGAGAGAGAGAGAGAAAGAGAGAGAGAGAGAGAGAGAAAGAGAGAAAGAGAGAAAGAGAGAGAGAAAGAGAGAAAGAGAGAAAGAAAGAAAGAAAGAAAGAAAGAAAGAAAGAAAGAAAGAAAGAAAGAAAGAAAGAAAGAAAGAAAGAAGGAAGGAAAGAGAAAGACAGAAAGAAAGAAACAGAAAGTTCACTGATATCACTGCTACCATGATTGTGGTCCACAGCCTTCAGGCCTGAACTGCTCACTTCCCAAGCTGTTCAAAAACCCAAGGTCACCTAAAATCAAGCTCAATGTTCCTTTCCACTGGAGACACACCTCTGTGCCCAGCTCCTCAGGGCCCCTCCATCCTGCTGGTTGCCCCTTTGTCATACAGCGCCCGGGCACCAGCCGGGAGAGGCGGCAAAGTTTCAAGATACCATTTGCAATTCTTTGCAGATGAAATGTCAGAAATATTGGAAAGGCAGAGTCATAAATCTGATCCTAATATAGCATAGAGCTTATTAATGAAGAATAAATCACAGAAGGAAACCTCCCCGGAGTGCTTCGCCAGGGCCTGTGGGGAGGACGGCATATTTATGTGTGAGCGTATGGGGTCTTTTACTTTCTCAGATATATGGCCAAGGCAGATTTGTCAGGGCAGTGGCCTTAACATCAACCAATTATATTTTTTCTAGTAAAAATTAATCTATTCTAGAGAAATCTCCTAAGCATTTATTGGATTAGGACCACATCCAAATGTAGAGAATTAAACACACACACACACACACACACACACACACACACACACACGCCCCACAGCGCACACCAGGCCCTGCAATGGAATGACCATACACCCTCCCCCAGGCCTCCCCCATGAAAAAACACTGAAGGACCCAGAGGGGCCCACCGTCATTGCACAGGTGGGGAAACCAAGGCCCGGAAAGGGACGTCCTCACTCATGCTCACCCGGGTTGAGGCCAGTGTGAGACAAGAGCCCTTGGTTGCTTATTCCCAGCCCCCAAAGATGACCACCTCTGAATCCCCTAAATTCCCTAGTGCAAATATGTCCCCCTTGCGTGGCAAAAGAGACTTTTCCCGGCAGGATTAAATTAAGGGTCCAAGGGGGCGCCTGGGTGGCTTAGTCAGTTAAGCTCCGACTTTCGCTTAGGTCATGATCTCGCGGTTCGTGGGTTTGAGCCCCGCGTCGGGCTCTGTGCTGACTGCCAGCTCAGGGCCTGGAGCCTATTTCAGTCTGTGACTCCCTCTCTCTCTCTGACCCTCCCCTGCTCACGCTCTGTTTCTCTCTCTCTCTCCTAGAAATAAATGTAAAAAAAAAAATTTAAATTAAGGGTCCAAGATGCGAGATTATCCTGGGTGCATCCGATATAATCAAAGGCATCCTCGCAGAGGAAAGAGGGAGTCAATGGAGTCAGAACAGTGACAGCAAGACAGAGGCTAGAAGGATATGAGGCCATGAGCCCAGGACTTCGAGGGCCTCCAGCTGCTGGAAGAGGCACAGGAATAGATCCTCCCCTAGAGCCTCCGGAAAGGAACACAGCCCCGCTGACGCCTGGGTTTTAGGACTGCTTACCTCCAGAACCATAAGGTTTTAAATCCGTGTTTGTCACTGGAAATGGCACCTGGCCGTGTCTGCAGACAGTGCTAGAGGGGGGGGCTCCCTACCCTAAAGGTCACCCATGTCATCCCTGATGAGGGCGGCACCTCTCATGCGGGGGGCGGACGGGGACGACATTGGGACCATTGGCTGCCACCTGCTGCCCCCTGGTTTGCGACTCCCTCATTTCATGCTGGGCTGCGATGGTCACCTTTTAAAAGAACCCATTTCCTTGGTTCTTTGCAGCCTTTCTGCAGCCCCCACCGCAGTCTCGGGAGAGGAAGCCACCTCCCCAAGGGTCATCATGACACCGTCAGCCTTCCTCCCAAGGACTTCTCTTACCTCTGAGAAACTGCAGAAACGGTGACTGTGTCCCAGGGCACTTCCCCCTCATCCTTTTCTCATTCACCATCCCCACAGCCCCCCTTGATCTTGGGAGCCAGAGAGTGGGGCCACCCATGCTCAGTTGAGCTTTGGGGGTCTGGATTCCTCAGGGACAGACATGTGAGGGTCCAGGGGGAGTCCCCGGGAACGACCCCAGTGGAGGGGAGGAAGGAAGGTGGAAACTTGTGAAAAGGAGGCCGGCAGTGGCTGTGGCATAGTCGTTCTGGAAGCCTGACAGGTGGCCCGCCTAGCCTGGCTGGCACCTCATTAAAGTGCGTATTCCTGGACGCCCCTCTTACTCCATCAATGCCTTGCCAGAGTGGAGACCGAGGGTGGGTCCGGGAACATGCAGCTTAACACGCTCCCTGGGGGTGTCTTCCTCCCCAGAAATGGTGGAGCGGACAGTCCCGTGGAGTCAGCACCCTCCTGGCTGGGCGGGACCCTCCTTGGACCGGGAATTTATTTAACACCCCCGATCCCCAGGGTCTCTCCCATAAAGTGGGGGCTCTGAAGTGCATGTGATAGGAATTATGAGGCTTAACACAAATACGTTAAGCACAGAGGTGGAAGCTCTGAGGGCCTTGGCCATATGTGCCCGGGGTCCCATCATGTTGGAGCCCAGAAGACAGAATGTCTGAACCCCTGAGGGCCTGGGAGTGCCAGAGGATGAATCCCCCCCACAGCCTCACCCAGTGACAGAGTGGAGTTGGTGTATAAATACCCCAGCTCCCTCATCCTTCAGGCGGGATAGCTCTGAGGTGTGACTCCTTCACTGGCTTCCTGTGCCCCCTTGTGAGATGAAGCCCCAGTGAGGTACCCAATAGGGCAATAAGCCTCCTACCAAGTCTCCTTCATAAGATGTCTTCCCTGCCCTGCCTCACTTCCTCCCTCTCCCCCCACTGGAGTTTTCTGGGAGCACCTTTTGGATAAACAGCTCGCCCTTAAATCCTGGTCTCAGGTCGGCTTTGGGCTAAGATAAGCCTTCACACAGGGTCTGACAGCCAGGAAGGGAGTCCTCTTTGGTTCTCTGTGTGGAGACCAGGTTGGCCCAGACCAGGAAGTCACCACAGGGCCTTGAGTAGTGCTGCAGCCTGGAGGGGAGTATGTGCTCGCTGCTGTCGAGAGATCAGCAAGGCCAGGCACCCACCTGACTGGAAGATGGCCATCATGGGCCCGGAGAAGCCAACTGGCCCTTTCCTCTCCCACAGACCCCGTACCTGCCAGTAAAGTGGGCAGAGCTATATTCCAGCTCTAATTATCCCATCTGCCCTCACCCTGAATCCCTCCACCAGAAATCACCCCAACCACTACCATCTCTCACCCCATCTCCCCTTCCCAGTTCCTCCAACAAAGCAAACACTCCTTAGAGACGCCTTGCCTCTAAATCTTGAAAGTACCACGCCAAGCCCCAGCTGCCTGGGCCTTCACTCAGCCACATGGATTCAAACCCCCAGGGGCACTGAAGTCACCTCCCAGAGAAATCCCTATGATTTCATCTTCTATTTAATCTTTATTTCGCCTCATACTTTTTAGAACTTCAAATAATTTCTCATTTGTAGTAACTAGGAAGCCATAAATCGCCCCTTTATGTCTGAGGAAAATCAATTGTTATTTGACACTTTACCTTAATATTCCCGACTTCCTTCAACTGTAATAAAGCTTCCATCTGCCTTTTATTTTACAGGCAATTAGTAAGTCACCTTTTAAAAATTTCTCCACATTTTCTATCAAATGAATGCCAGGATCGAAAGGGGAGAGCTGTTTTATGGGATTGAACTCACTGAGTAGAAGGGGTTTATCTGTAGCCTTCGAGGTACCAACACTCATTAATGGGTTTTATTGATTCGGGGGCTTTTTAACCCTTAGCAATAACACAGGTGTCACCTGCCTCCGGCACTGAGGAGGGGGCGGGGATGTGGGAGGGGTGGGGAGAGGCCCGCTCGGTTCTGAGCTCTGGGCTCAAGCTGGAAAAGTAGAGAAATGAGTTCCAACCCTTTGAAATGTGATCAACCACGGTCTTGGAGCTAAATCACAGTGCAGATACCCTCTCTTTTCCTAGAGAGAAAGGCTTTTTTTTTTTTTTAATTGTTTTGGTTTGGTTTTTCTCAAATTACCCAAGGGAATGTGATACCGTTGCCCTCCCCCCATGAGATCAAAAGAAAGAGGCTTGTTTTGGGGGTCCAAGTACCTACACGTGGTTCCTTGGTCTGTCCCTTTGAGCCCTGCGACCTTGGAAAGGTCACCGAAGGGACCTCCGAGATCAATCTTCCCTCGCGGCAAAGTGGGGAGAAGAATGACTTCCCGGCCCCCTTCACAGGCTGCCTGGGTCTGCCCACCAGACCGTGTTGGTGAGAAAGGCTTGGAACACCATGTGAGGCAGAAGAAACTGTATAAGGAACTAAGAGGAACTACGGTCACAAGCAGGAACCCCAGCCCACAAACTCCGGAATGACACCTTCCTTGCTATTCTAGAAGTATCCTGATCTGTTCCACACCACAGGGTTGGTGGAACTTTGGCCCCAGCCTTTCCCCAGCAGGATCTTCCTTCCCTTCTCCTCCACAGCATCCCCTCCAGTCGGTCACTATCTGAGCCCGGAGCCCAAGAGATCTTTCTTGGGCCAGACAACAGGACCAGAAGCTTCACAGCTACCAGCAAGAGATGAGAGCCCAGTAGCTGAGAACAGTCCAGAGAGGGAGCACAGATAAGATAAGGTGGCAAGAGCCTTACCCGAGATACACAGTGAAACAAGTCCAGAAAATGTTCTTGGTGGGTTCACGGTAAGTGGCAGAGGTACACGGTGGTCAGTCTCAAATTCTTTCAACGTTGCAACATGTTTGGACTTTTGAATTAAAATACTGGCGTGGGGGGAAAGGCTGGGGCAACTCTCGCATGTGGGGCACCTGCCAGTAATGGCAGAAGGGGACCTGCACGAGCAGAGGAGGAGGAAGGCAGGGGCCTTCTGCATCTGGAGGAATCTGCTTGTAGCAACTCCTACATTATTTGTGGGCCCAAGTGCAAAACTTGGAAATGCAAGGTTCCTTCTTCATTGTTAAGAATATCGAGATGGTGGGGCACCTGGGGGGCTCAGTCGGTTAAGTGTCCAACTCCTGATTTCAGCTCAGGTCATGATCTCATGGTTTGTGAGTTCAAGCCCCGCATCTGGCTCTTCGATGACGTTGCAGAACCTGCTTGGGATTCTCTCTCTCTCTCCCTCTCTCCTGCCCCTCCCCTGCTCTGTCTCTTTCAAAAATAATAAATAAACTTAAAAAAATATCAAGATGGCAACAGCAGAGCATTACACTAAGTGTGAGGCCCTTCTAAGACGGGGCTCTCCATGCCTGCACTGGTCCCCACCAGGAAGCCGGCCCTGTTTGCTTGGATGAGAGGTCTATTTTCACTAGCTCCTTCCCACCCATCTCTTTATGTCTGATCTTAACAATATTCGAACCTAGCATCTGATGCAATTGAACAAGCGGGTAGGTTGGGGCCTTTTCTAGTAACAATAAGAGCTAATTAATGCTTCCAGAGCCCTGGAGCCCTCGCCACATGCCAGGCCCTGATTTGGCACTTGATGTTGTATTAAGTCATTTAATCCTCCCAAGGACCCTATGAAATAGGACTGTTACTACTCCCAGTGGGGGACCAGTGAAATACCGTCACAAGGGGTGGCAGGCAGCGCAGTAGAGACAAGAATTGCAGGTCTAACCTCATTAATATGGGATTGGATTGGCACTGATTTTTTTTTTTTTTTTTAAGCAATGATTTCTGTTTCCTGGGCTTGCTCTCTCAGGGCAGCTGCCTTGGGGACACCACTGACACCTAGTGGCCATCGGTGAAATTGCAGACCCAGTGTCTGGAAGGTCCCAGGTAGGAGCTTCCCCCATCTGGCCAGGACCAGGAAGAGGAGCTATATCCCCATCCTAATAATCCATTTTCCCTAATCCTAAATCTCTCAGTCTGAAATTGCCCCTAACCACCACCGTCTCTAACTCCATCTCCCTTTCTTAGCTCCTCAAACACAAAGCAAATCCCGTCATTTCCATTCTTCAGAGTCACCTTGCCTCTAAATCTTGAAGCCACCATATCAAAGGATCCTAAATGCCATCGTGGAAAGAAGCAGGAGATTATCTGTACTTGGGGTGAATTAGGAAGACCTCCCCCCTGCCCCTCCCCTTCCCCCCCCCCCCCCAGGGAAGAGGCCCTTGCGGATGGGTAAGGATTGGCCAGGGAGACAACAGGGGTAGGACTTCAGGAAGAGGGGACAGAATTTGAGCCAAGCTTTGTAAAAGACACAAGGCATGTTTTGTATCAAGATGCACCCCAGGATTATCATTTCATTTGATCCTCAGAAAGTACCTTGCCAGGGCACTATTGCTACTTATACTCCAAAACGAAGAAATTAGGATTCAGAAAGATAAGCTTACCTACCCAATGTGATCAGATATATTAAGTGGCTGATGCCAGTTGTGGAGGATTTGAGCTGGTACAGATGAGGAAGTCTTCTAGATCACCCAGGAAAAAAATAATCAATGTGCAGGATGGCTTGCAGGTGCCATTAAAAGCCTGCCGGGGTCTCAGAGGCCCTGCCAGGATGGATAAGGGTCCCCCTGAAAGAGCTGGCACCGGCTGGGCTGGGCTTCCACACGGGACAGAGAGGGCTGCAGAGACTGAGATTTACGATGGCCATGGCCTTCATGACTTAATGGCCAGGAGTTGAGCTATTTTATCTCATCATATAGTCCTGCCTAGAAATAGCTGCAAACCTTCATTTCAGGATGGCTTTCAGTCATGAGAGGGTGACCTGTGTATCTCCTAAATCATATTAATCATCAGGGCAGCAGGCTTGTGCTTCCTTCCCTCTGTAGTGTCTTTCCCCATGAGCCAGCCATTTTCTTCTCTGAAGGAAAGGCTCTCTGCGCCGGTTCTTGCAGGAACACAGAGGAGGGGCAGAAAGGCCACGCTGGTGCTGCCCAAATTGAGACCATCTGCCCGCCCCTCCCCGACAGAGCTAGGCAAGTGGTACAGGAGCAGCAAGTTGGCCTGGCCTCTCCCCACGCTCTCTGAGCATTAACATAAACACCCTCCCTCTCTCTCTCACCACCTCACTCCTCTCTTCTCCCCTCCCTTCCCTCGTCACTCTCTCAGCCTCACCCACCTGCGTCCACCCCCCCCACCCCCCCATCACCCTCTAGCCCTGCCCTGCGGTGGCACTGCTTTTGAAGCAGTTCAAATGAAAGTCATGACCCTTCCACCCAGGGGGCGCGGTACTTGAGTAAGACCCTGCAGAAGACCCAGGTATAAGAGGGTTGCCCATGTCCCCCAGACCCCTCGTCCCAAGTACAAGTGTGGGAACTCCTCTCCAGACCTGCAGCTTGCTTTAGGGCTCCAGGGGTCCGCGTAGTGGGTGGAGATAGACCAAACTTCCCATCCTGGGTGCAGATTGGACCATCCAACGGCAGGGTCCTGGGCACAGACCGTGGGACAGTCTCAGCCGTGGGCGTAGGCTGATGGTGACTCTGGCAAAAGTGTCCTCACCGGTGTTTCTCACCGTGGGCTCACCAGCCCTTCCTGACTCATGAAGGGGCCTCATGGCCCATCTCCCCACAACCGCACCTAAGTCCAGCATCTCACCAGCACTCCCTTGCTTACTCACCTCCCTTTATTCTTCCCCGGGGTCCCACCCCACACCCTCTTGACCCTCCACAGAAAATCTCCTTCGCTTTTCTTTCTCCGCATATCTTGATGGCCCTTCAAAAGCCAAATCCCTTCAAAAGCCAAATCCAAATCTTGAGCGAAAAGACAATTGCCCTTCCCTGAAAGCTGGGAAGGACTGGTCTTCACACCTTCCCTGGGAGGTGAGCTGCATTTTATCTTATCTTGTTGGAGTCATCCCCTCCCCACCGCCTCCACCCCCAGAATAAGCAGTAAATAAAAGGAAGAAAACCAAGAACAGGCCACTGTCCATCATAAAACAGAGAATGGTTCCCGACAGCCCCCAGAGGGACCACCGCCTCAGGAAGTATCGGTAACACACCAGCTGCCTTATATCAACATTTGCTTCTTTCACCTTTCTAAGGAAGCTTCTGGAACCTCATCTCTTTCACAGCCAACCTGTGAGATGGACATTATGAGTAATAGCTACCATTAAAAACCACCTGCTGTGCTTCCCATGTGTTCTATGTAATCCTCATGTCAACCTTGAAAGGTGAAACTATTATTCTCACTTCACAGGTAGGACTCTGAGAGGTCAATTCTCTTGCCCAAGGTCATGGAGCTAAAATGGAGCAAGGGTCCAGGTGGGTCCTCACTTCCGAGATTCAGGTGCTTCTGGTGTTTGCCCACAGACTGAGGCACTGCAGGGGTGTAGTTCTAGAATAGGCCGACAGAGGGCGATCGGGGGCTGTGGGCCGTAGGGCCGGCCAGTCAGCTCCCTTGCCTTGCCTTTCAGTGCCCAGGGCCCCATCGCTGGGGCCCGCGGCTCCTCTCTGAGGCACGCTGGAGCCAGTCTGCGGGCCCATGGGGGCCAAACACTGCCAGGGCGTTTCTCTGGCACCCCGAAACTGAGAGTGCCCTGGACAGCGCCGCCGGCACCCCCTGAGCATACGCGGGCCAGCTGCAGCAAACAGCAGGTGCCGCCCGGGTTCTGGACCCCATTGGCGATGGAAAGGCTGAGGGTTCCTCCGTGCCTCTGTTGAAATCGCAGGATTAGCGCGTCCCAGACCCCTGAGCCTCTGAAGGCAGTATATGTGGAGAAAAGGAGGGGTCATCCTTCGCCATTTCAGAAACCCAAGGGAGGGGGCACATCTACCCTCTAGAAATTGGCCTATGGTAACCGGTGCCAAAAATTGACCACCCTGCAGACCCCCTGGCGGTCTCTGATCCAATACTAGAAATGTCCCAGGTGACCAATATGGGAGGAATGTCCCAGGTGACCAATATGGGAGGAGAAATTAAATGCAAGTATATGCAGCTCCTTTGGTAAATAAGAATATCAAGTCATAGGGTCTGTGGGGGTTGAGGCTGGTGGTCAGTAGAGGTGAACTTCCCTTCCAGCTCCCCCAGCCCTGCCTCTCCGGTCCCTAAGGAGGAATTGTCTTGAGTCTCCCTGGCCAAGGCGTTCTGTGTCCTCCCACTGCTTAAGCCATCAAACCTAATTACTGGAAACAGGGCTTTTTTTCTAGGTAGAACAAAATGGGGCTGGAGGGTGAGGGCCCTCAGACCCGGCCTCTACTGGAGGAAAATCAGGACGCTTGGGACACGCCAGCGAGGGCCCCCAGCCACTGACTTCCACTCACCTCCCCTGGTAGCTGAGGGATTCCCAGCACAAACCCTTCTCCAGGGTGGGAACAGATGACCCATGCCTCTTGCAGCTGCGTGGACTTGATGTGGCCTGGGCCCCAGGAGCAATGCCCTCCTTTGACAGAAGAAAGAGGCAGATGCCCCCACCCCCACCCCCCCAGACCTTGGGGCAGCCTCTGCAGGGACTGCCCCGGGGCCTCAAGCTTCAGGGGAGCTGCTTGTGAACCTTGTGTGACTATTATGACCTTTCACCTTGACCCTCTCGGATTTGGATTTGTGCAGCCTGTTTGTTTGGCTTCATCTCCTCCAGCCCCGGTCAGCAAGGCTCACGGGAGACTCCAAGATGCAGGGATCTCCCAGTGCACTGGATCAAGCCCGAATGGGGTTCTCTCTCTCTCTCCCTCCCACGCTCATGTTTGCTCTCTCTCAAAATAAATAAGTAAACTTTAAGAAAGAAAGAAAGAGAGGAAGGAAGAAAGAAAGGTGGGAGGGAGACTGTGAAAAAGAAAGAACAAGACATGGCCAGAGGAGCACCAGCTGCTCCCTGAGTGTTCCCTTGCATGTGGGGAGTGAGGGGAGGTGACTCTGACCTCTGGCCTGGGATTTGATTGCTCTGCAAGTTCAGTGTCCTGCTCAGTGATTCTGTTCTGGGTAGGCTGGACGGCTCTGGTCCAAATACAGGTGCTTCCCCCACCCTTGAATGTATGAGACCCCCAGACCCAGAGAATCTGGCAGTAATTCAAGATTTCTGCCAACCCAGGAGCATTCCAGTGCCAAATCCTAGAGAACTGTTGAACCCCTACTTGCTTCCCGAGGGAGCAGGAAGAGATGGCGAGTGCTCCAAGCCCCCTTCAGGGTCCTCCATCTGAGCCCCTTGCGGTCCCACTGCCTTCCACCCTCCCCACACACCCCCCAACAGCTGACCTCAGGCCATGTCACTCCCTAACTCCCCACCGGGCCTCCTTCCCCACTTCCCTTGCCCCCTGCCCCTTCCCCTAGCCCACCCTGGGGCAGCCCAGCACCGTTGTGCAAACACTCCCCCCACCCCACCCCACCCCTACATCCTCAGCCCCTTCCCTTGCCCTCTGGACTCCTTATCCACATTTTCCATTTTGCACTCTGGCTCAGGGGACCCTGAACCTTCCCTTCCTGTTCTCTGGCCCCATGCACATTCTTGCTTTGTTCTTTCCTGACACACACGCCTACTGATGGGGCTTTGGGGTGATGGTGGGATTCGGAGCCAACCGCCAAGAAAGAATTCTTGAAGACATCTTTGGTGCAGAAAGGGTGATTTTATTAAAGCACGAAGAATGGAGCCGAGGGCAGAAAGAGCTGCACTGGGGTTGTGAGGAGTGGCTGGTTAGGCACAGTGGGTGAGGGTTAGGAACAGGTGGGTGAGGGTTAGGAACAGTGCAAGTCTCTAAGGAATTTTAGAAGCAAGGTTTCCAGAACTTTGTGGGGCTAGCTGTGTTAGGGAAATGCCATTTGTTGCCGTTTAGTAAAACCTCAGTCAAGGAGCCCTTCAGATGTATATCAGGGGCCATAACCTTGGAGTTGGATCGCCAGCACGTATCTTGGGGAAGTTGAGATAAAGGAAGTGTCCAAAGGATTTTTTTTTAATGTTTATTTATTTTTGAGAGAGAGAGACAGAGACAGAGCATGAGGGAGGGCGGGTCAGAGAGAGAGAGAGGGAAACACAGAATCCGAAGCAGGCTCCGAGGCTCAGAGCTGTCAGCACAGAGCCCAAGGCGGGCTCGAACTCAGGAACAGCGAGATCATGACCTGACCCGAAGTCAGACACCCAAGTGACTGAGCCACCCAGGCGCCCCTCTAAAGGAATTTTTATATGTTAAAGTAGACTCACAGGATGGGGGTTGGGGGGGTCAGGATAATGTTAAGCCAAGATTCCCTTTTGCCCGTAGCAAAGTGTCATCATGGAGGCAGCTGAGCTCCTCAAGGGAGATCACTCTGACTGTTTCAAGGACTTGCCAATGGGCTGTGAGCAATAAGAAAATTTAATTTTTCATTTGCCTTAGTTTCCCACATCACCACGGCAAGCACTTCGACCTCTTCCCTTTGTCCTCGGGCAGCCTGGAGTGTCTGAGGAATAGCACACACATATCCCACTGCAGGAGGGGGCTGTATGCTAGCTTGGACTTGGACTTGGACTCAGCTTGTGTTATGCGCCCTCATCACTCCCTCCTAGAGCTCACCTATTTTCCTCCCTTCTCTGGGCCTGCAGAGTCCTACCCCTCCTTCCCCTCCCTGCTCCGGCCCCACCCTCCCCGGACCTTCCAAGGCCAGCCCTGTCCAGGGAATCCAGCTGTTTGAGCCTTTCAGACTCTGAGTCCAGTTGGGCCCTGACACGCAAACACACAGAACTCAGCACACGCTGGCTCCTGGCAGCGTGATGGTTATTATCAACTTGCTGGCGTGGAAACCCTCTTGGCAATCCTATTAGATTTTTCCAACATGGAGATCGCGTCATGCCACTCCCATCCTGACAGCCCTCCAGGAGCCCCTCATGGCCCAGGCCTTGCCTGCTCCTTCCCCACCCCCACCTCCACACCCCACAAGGCCACACCATGCCTCCCTCATCCCATGCCTGCAGTGAGAAAGGCTCCCCGTCAGTGGCTGTGGAGTCAAGGGTTGAGGCATCAAACCATCCACGTTGACTGGGGGCTCCTTGGCCAAGCCAACCCTGTGCACAGTGAAGACCAGGACTTCTTCCAGTCCGAGAGGCTGCCCTTGCCGCTGTCACCACGAGATTTGGTGGGAAGGAAGATGTGGCCACCCTTGATGATCTACCTAAGAAAGCAGAGATTACCCCCAAGCTCCTTTGGTCACATTGCAGCATTTTAAAACAGAAAAATGCATCATCGTGTCTACTTCTCAGACCTGGCCCTTGAATGTGGTGGGACAGGAATGCCTTTTTCCATAAGAGAGATGCCCACTACGGTAGCTACTGTTGCAGGCGATCTCTTGGGCCTGTGTGGGCACGAACGAGGCAAATGCAGGCACTGATAACATCTGCCTTCCAGCTGTGCCACCGAGTCTCACTGGCAGGGGACAGCACAGGACTGTCGTGAGGACAGCCAGTCCAGTCCCCTGGCTTTCATGTGTCTTCCATTTAAAATTCAGAAAACAGAAGTGGGGGCAGATGGAAGTCTGAGGGTATAGTGGAGGAGAGTGGTTCAGTAACCTGCAGGAAGCTCTCCCCCCGCCTTCCACGTCTTCAGGCAGCTGTGAGGCCACAGGAGTCATAGAAGCTTGACACCCCCATCCTTCCCTCACCATTGCAGGGTCAGCAGCAGGTCCTCACGCTCTGGAAGAGGTAGAAGCTTAGGCCCCGGCTCTTTGCAGAATGTGCTGCCATTCTGCTTCTGACCACCAGATGGCACCCCAGGGCCCGGTGTTCTGTTCTAGAGCTAACCCGTCCCAGTCTCAAACCCTGGAACAAGTTTTTCTTAGTCACCCTCTCAGTGTAGGTGAAAGCACTCCCAGAGGCTGTAAGACAAGACCTGTCGGCCAGGGCGTGAGGAGCTTTGAAGGTCCAAGAACAGGGACGTTGACTGTGGACACTAAGTGTGGGAGCTGTGACGCGGGTTAAGCAGACAGAGGAGACGAATACTATTGCTCCTGGAAAATGTAACTGCACAGTTAGCACCCCGGCTAAGCCAAGGCTGAGGACACGCATGGGTGTGCGCATGCGTGGGTGTGCCTGGAGTAGGGGAAAACCAGAGAGCCCGTGCACAGCAGAGCTTCGGAGCTCATCTCTGTGCCCTGCTGTCTGAGAGTTGGGACTGATAAAACTATAGCTCACCGGGCCTGGCGAGGGCAAACATTCGCTTGCGTAGACGGAGAAGCATGTGGGGACACTTCTGTCCTGATGTGCCTCCTCGCACGCCTAGCTGTGCGCGCATGTGGCTAGGAGTCCCTTGATCGAGCATGTGTGGCTGTGCCTGCCCCGGCTTTGGTATTTCTGCCCGGAGGACATGGGTACTGCCATCAGGGTGAATAAGTACCTGTAGCAGCATCTCTGAGAGCATCTGTCGTGGACGCACCTGTGGGCACCTTTCTGTATTCAACTTTGTGTGGCACGTGGCCCAAATATCCGGGCTCAATGTAGGGACTCACAGGGCTCGGGCAGGAGGTGTGAGCATATGTTCACATGCTGATGTGTATGGCTGTGCCTCCTGTGAGCGACCCGCTTCTCCCGGGGCTCAGGCAGAGCGCGCTTGCTCTCTGTTTCCTCGGACATTTTACTTCTCTGTGACAGAGTCCTGCCAGACTGCCGCTGTCCTTGGTGAACATTGCACCTGCCTTTCTCCTTGGCCACGAACGCCTTAGGGGAGATTGTTTATTTCTTCAATTAAAAGAGGAAAGGCCCTGGGGGAACCGCACACTCGAAACTACCACATTTTAACATGCTCAGGCATTCATGAAACCATAAACCTCAGGGCGGGTTCGCCTCCTCTCTGGACTTGAGCAGCCCCTCTCCCGAGGCTGGGGAGCTCTGACCTCAGCCTCTCTGTGGCCAGAGAGCTTCCGGGCGCCTCTCTTTCTGTCCGTCGCCTTGTTAATCTTTCAGTTCTCCTAGGTCTCTTCAGCCTCAGTGTGGTGTTCAGGGGAAGTCTCAGAAGCAGCTTCTAGCGGCCCTCGCTGGCTGTGTGAGCTTGGATGAGGCCCTAACCTCTCTGGGCCTCAGACTCCCCCGTGGTGAAAATAAAGCTAGCACCTACCATGATCTGAAGTTCCTTCCTGCTCTGATGCTGTGAGATCTGAGGCCCTTTGTTAAGTAGAACTTGTCTAGTGAGTATAGAATGGTGCGTTAGCCCCATTTTACAGGAAAAGAAGGGGAAGTTTCTGGCCGCCACAGGGCCCTGAAACAAAGACGGAGCGAGCGGAGTGGCATGGAACACAGACGCACGCTCTCTGCCCTTGGACTACAGTCTTCTCCAACAGCCCCAAACAGCCAGTGGGGATTGATCAGAGCTTGTCTCCCAGGCCTCCGCAGTAATTATTGGTGTTCATAACGATGCCCTGAGGTATTACATTCCGTCAGAATCATCAAAGAAAGATTAAACCATGCCTAGTATAATTGCTCTTTGAAATACCTCCTATCCTCTTGCTTGGAAAATTGATAACCTATGGATTTTCAATTAACTTTAAGTTACGAAGCATATTCAGTTTACCCAAGTACCCCATCCATTTTCTGTTCCTTGCAGGAGGCGTTTATTATCCGTCTCGGGCCGTATCCCCCAAGGATGACAAAGTTTGGGGGTGGAAAATCGCAGATCTGTGCCCCCTCGCCTCTCCTGCCTCGGTTTCCACACCTGTGAAAAATGGAATTGATGCTAGTCGCGCTCCCCCAAGGTCATTGCCAGAATCAGGTAGGTTATGGGCGCGTTTGTTAATGGCCTGTCCGTACATGCGAGGGATGTTCAGAAAGCACTTGGGAACTGCTCGGTAAGACTGAGGGCTTGGCCGGCGCAACTGGGAGCTTGGACAGCTTTCCTGGACCCCCGGTTTTCCCAGCAGCACCCTGTGCAGCCTTGGGTGACCCACGAGGCCTCCCGAACCTCAGCTTTATCATCTGTAGAACGGGGAGCAGGCGGACTTGGGGAAGACCAGAGATGGCGAATTGGTAGTTTGAGAAACAAATCATGGCCAGAGAACTGTCTTCACTAACCAGCCGCACTTTAAATTCATTCACAACATTTAAACGTGGAGAGATTGCCTAGAATCATGGCTCTCTTTGTTTAGATGGTACAAATGGGGCTGCGCCCCTGCAAGGCTAGCCTGTCAGTGCCAAGTAGCTGTTGAGGACCCTCTCTCTCTCTCCCTGCACCCCTTTCTCCCCCCCCCCCCCCCCCCCCCCCCCCCCCCCCCCCCCGGCTTGGCTGGCTTCCCCAGCTTGTGTTGACCTGCCTGGCCCCAAGTGGGTTCGTGACCCCTTGAGTGCGTGATCTGCAAGGCTTTAGGCCTTGACCCATCCCCGCTGCCCCCCGGGGATGCTGGCCTTCATCCCAAGGAAGAGAGAGCCACCAGAGACCTGCCCAGAACCACCTTCCCACCTGGACCCTGGCCGGGGAGAGACACATTCCTTCAGCAACTCCCAGGCCCACGCAGAGCACAGCACTGTGGAGGGGACCCCCCGCCCCACGCACACTGCCAGGAACTCACAGCTGTGGTTACCCGCGTGCTGATTTCTGTTTTAAAAAATACTGCTGGATAAACAGTGAGGGAAACCCGAGCTGTTCCCACACCACATAAATCCCCAGGTTGCTGTCCTATCTGGTTAGCTGGTTTCCCCCCAAAGATCAGCACGGCCAGCCGGCCGGCCGCTGCTGCTGCCTTGCAAGCAAGGGCTGGAAAAACGCACCCCGGGAAGTGGGCGGCTCTGGAGCTCTGGAGTCCCCCAGCCTGGCGCCCTGCCTTGCTCAGAGGCCTCCCTCCTCTCTGTCAGCACTTCCTGCCCAAGGGCGCTCACCTTCATCCTCACTCCCTCCACCTGGATGCCCTTCCTCCTCCCCTCTGCTTTGTCTCACTCAAAAGGCCTCCAAGGGAGAAGACCTTCCTGGGGGATCCCCCCCTCTCCCCCCGCCCCCAGCTCCATGGCCACAACCAAGGGCAGACCTACCGGACTGCCTCGCCTCCCCCTGGAATGTTCTCCGTAGAGAACTCGGTCGAAGTGCAAAAATCTTGGCTCAGAAGGTGCAGCCAGAGCCTTCTCCAGCCCAGACAGGAGTCTGGCCTTAGGAGAGGGTTGCCAGATTTGGGCGGGGCAGGGAAGGGCGCAGGAAGGACGCCCAGTGAAATTTGAACTCCAGATAAGCAACAAATAATTTCTAGCCCAAGGATGCCCCCGATAGTGCAGGGAACATACTTAACTGGGTGCCCCCCGTATTTTATGTAGCTGCTCTACCTTAACGCCTTTCTCTGAGGAAGGACAGGGTGTGATGGGGAGGTAGAGGCAGGGTTATGGGAGCTAGTCCCCCAGCAGCTACAGGTGGCCAGGTGACTAGGGCTGGCCAGTGAGGCTGAAGAGCAGTGGTTGACCAGGACTTCAGGACTTCCAGAAAGCCTCCTTGCATGGGGCAGAGAGATGAGGAACTCTCAGAGGCTCTTCCTCCTTCCTGCCACTTGGAATGCCCACGTGACAGTTGAGCATGAACTGCCAGCTGGATGAGGGGACCTTCTGGGTCACAAAGCAGAAAGAGTGACTGTGGGGAGCGCCTGAGCAGCTAAGCCGGTTGAGCGCCCAACTTGGGCTCAGGTCATGATCTCGCGGTTCGTGGGTTTGAGCCTTGTGTTGGGCTCTGTGCTGACAGCTCGGAGCCTAGAGCCTGCTTCAGATTCTGTGTCTCCCCTTCTCTCGGCCCCCCTGAAATATAGGGAAAGACCCCACCGTTGGTTCCCTGGGGTAGAACGTCTTGGTCCCACCTTGCAGGCTTCTCAGGTGCATGTGTGAGTTATGAGAACTGGACCCTGTGGTTCACTTCTCTCCCGACCCTCCTAATTCTTGAGCCTCATGAAAGTCCTACAGGGCAGTAATTACCCTGCTGCCTCCAAACCTTCTGAGAGGCACAGGGCATATACATTCCAGATAAATGCCAGGCCCACAAGTAAACATCCTTATTCAGAACGATCGCCACCATATTCAAAATGTGTCTGTCTCCTGTCCTGTCCCTCAAGGTCTTGCTGAGGAACAGTATCGTGTCTGATTCACGTGTTCTACTGTGTGAGTGAATGCTAATGCCTTCATCTTTTCCGTCTGGGTGGCCTACAAATATTTCACAGGGGCTCCTGGACCTCCCTAAGACAACGATCGCACATATTTTCATCACCATCATCCAGATTCTACTACTAAAAACTGTACACCAGACCATGGCAAGAGCTTTCCCAGTCACCTCAAACATGGCTCTTGGCAACGTAACAGAGAAGGAAATAAGTTCATCCCCACTTTACAGAGGAGAAAACTGAGTCTCAAGTAACAAAGTGAGTTGCTCACAGCCATTCAGTTCATTCATGACTGCCCTGGGGCTCGAACCCATGCTCTCCTGGTTCCCAAGGCCATGATCGTGTGATGCTCTGGGATGTTATCAAAGAAGAAGGGATTGAGGGGCGAGGCTGGACCATCTGTAGCCTCCGTGGAAACGTGGCCCGCCCCGTGTTCCAGCACAGTAAGGAAAGGGAAGGCATGATGACCCTCACGTGTGTCACCTGTTACTGTCGGCCAACTCTTGTCACAGACATCAGGTCGTTCACCCTCACAGCATCCTCAGGAGGCTGGAACTGTCATCTCCCCTTTGAGATCACTGAGGCTCAGAAGAGGGATGTGACTTGCCAGAGACGGCACCGCTGATGAAGGGCCAGGCCACACCTTGAGCCCCAGGCTGTCCCTCAGACATCGGACACCCCGAAGCTCCAGGCCCAGGTGGGTGGGGTGGCCGAGCTCGCACGGAAGCCGGTCCGTGGCGCCAAGGACGCGCCTGCCTGTCTTTGTGCACAATGGGGGAAATTCCAAAAGTTCCTTGCGATGGTTCAGGTGTGGCCCGGCAGCCGGCCTCCTGACGCACGCTCTTCCTCTTCCTCCGCCTGTCGCCCCCAACAACAGCCAGAAGCGGGATCCCCTCCCTTCCTGAAAAGCCCGCTCCCCTTGGCTGCGTAGCCACGGGGCTTTTTTCCACAAACAGCCACTTCCATCCATCTCTGTCTCAGGGCCCGTGGGGCCTTGGGGGGGAAATGCTGACTTTGAGGAGGTTAAAGGTGCCGGTGCCCGGCCTTCATCTAACAAATGGGCTGCCGCGAGGGGAGGGACTGTTGTTTTTTCCTGGCCTCAGAAGAGGGGCCTGTCAGGAAGATGTAGAGGCCAGTGGGGGGGCCCCGGGCCGCGCCCCGCGGGGTGGCTGACAGATGCGGGCAGCTGCGAGGGCCCCGGGGTGCAGGGGGGTGCCAGCCCCAGCCCAGCGCCCCGCATCCCTGCCACACCCCTCCTGCTGCCCCGCTGACCCCTCGGCCCACCCCTTCCAGGGGCGAGGGGCAGAGGCCAGCCTCCCGGGGCCAGCTTCGGAGGCCAGAGGAGCAGGAGTCCGGTTACAGCTGATGGGCCGCCCCTGGGGAAGGTTTTCCTAGGGAAAATGACCGGCCAGAGCTACCTTCCAGCCCCCTGGGTTCCTTCTAGAGCCCCCACAGCCCGGAGCCCCTCGAGGGACCTCCCAAGGCTGTGCCAGTGGAATTTCTTCAGTGCTCCTTACTGTCCACAGTCTCCTTTGGGAATCCTCGAGTTAAGAAGAGATACACTGGGAAGGGAGCTGCATTTATCTATCACCTACTTGAAGCTCCACTTCACCTATGATTCATTTACATTCTCAGATGTGCGTGGGGTGGGCATTCTGAGGCTGCGGGGCCAGACTGCCTGGGTTCGAATCCTAGATCCTCCATTGCGGGGCCACGTGTCCCCGAGCACGTTACACAGTCTGTCCTCTTCTGAAAAACGGAGGGAGTGAAGGGCACCTGGGTGGCTCGGTCCGATAGGTGTCTGACTTCATCTCAGGTCATGATCTCCCGGTCTGTGGGTTTGAGCCCCGCATCAGGCTCTGCACTAACATCTCAGAGCCTGCAGCCTGCTTTCGGTTCTGTCTCCCTCTCTGTCTGCCCCTCCCCTGCTTGCACTCTGTCTCTTTCTTTCTCTCTCTCTCAAAAATAAATAAACATTAAAATAATTTTTTTTAAATACTTTTATTTATTTCTAGGAGAGAGAGAGACAGCATGAGCAGGGCAGGGTCAGAGAGAGAGGGAGTCACAGACTGAAACAGGCTCCAGGCTCTGAGCTGGCAGTCAGCAGAGAGCCCGACGCGGGGCTCGAACCCACGAACCGCGAGATCATGACCTAAGCAAAAGTCGGACCCTTAACCGACTAAGCCACCCAGGCGCCCCTAAAATAATTTTTTTTTAAAAAACGGAGTGGATGAGGAGTGACTGGGTGGCTTGGTCAGTTAAGTGTCTGACTCTTGATTTCGGCTCAAGTCATGATTTCGTGGTTTGTGAGATGGAGCCCCACACTGGGCTGTTTGCTGACAGGGTGGAGCCTACTTGGGATCCTCTCTCTCTCCCTTTCTCTCTGCCCTTCCCCTGCTTGTGTGCACGCACATGCTCGCTCTCTCAAAATAAATACTCTTTTCAAAAAAAAAACAGAGGAAGGGTGCCTGGGTGGCTCAGTTGGTTAAGCGTCCAACTTCGGCTCAGGTCGTGATCTCACAGTTTGTGGGTTTGAGCCCCGCGTTGGGCTCTGTGCTGACAGCTAGCTCAGAGCCTGGAGCCTGCTTCAGATTCTGTGCCTCCCTCTCTCTCTGACCCTCCCCTGCTCATGATGTCACTCTCTCTCTCAGAAATAAATAAAACATTAAAAAAAAAAAAAACAAAAACCAGAGGTAATGGAAAGAGCATCTCCCTCAGAGTGTTTTTGTAGGGATCCCTCGGGGGAATATGTGAGAGGCGCTGAGATCACTGGGTGAATGTTAGCTAGGACTGTCATCCCAGCTGAGGAAACAAGCCCAGAGAGGTGAGGTGATTTCTCTCAGGGTGCACAGCCAGGAAGTGGCAGGCCCAGGATTTGAACTCGCACTGGTCTAACCCCAAAGTCCTTCCTCTGTGTCCAGCTGCTCCAGACTGGACAACTGGATGCCCGAAGGCGCATCCTGGTTCTGCCCTTTCTTCGCTGTGTCATTCTATCCTACGTCAGCTATTGGAGCCTCGTTTTCATTGGCAAAATATAGAACGTAAGTCTTAATTTATCCATAATAGCAGAGTCATGAGGTTCCGAGGAAAATTGCGTGCATGACAGCTAAGGTCTGGGCAAAGCAGGGAGACGAGTCTGGTTTGTGGCAATGATCCCCTCTCCTCTCCTGGACTACGACGCCCTGCCCATTCCAGAAACCACGTGCCGGTTTCATGAAGAACGTGTGTGCGGGCTCCGGGCTGTGCGGCTGAGGCCATCGGGCCCTCGCCGGAGTGTCTGGAACGAGCCAGCACACGGTGACGTGCTGATCTGGTCCTGCCACTCTGGGCCTTGGAGATATTCGGTGGGAGGCGAGCTCTGGCCCGTGTGCTCGGAATGTCATCCTTCCAGAAATTATATCAGCCCTCCTGAAAGACCAGCAAGGCACGGGGATTCAATAGACTGATCGACCTCTTGAAATGTTGGCTGTCCTGGGACAGAGACCAGCCAGGAAGAATCATGTGGTCGTTTGCCAAGGAGAACTCCTTTGGGAGTAAGAAGCCCCCTGGCTCCTGTTTCCAAGCCCCAGATTCCACAGAAGCCTTGGCTTCTGGGAGGTGGGGCAGGGGAAGCAGGTGGGTGAAGGTTAGGGGGCCTGGAGAAACTTCAAGAACCTCGTCAAAGTGCCTTCCCTTTGCTGTGGAGAAAAATGACTTGAAACCCCCCACACACACACACACACAGCCAATCTAGAGAAGATTGTGGCTAATTGGCATGTAAGTTGGGGTTAAAGAACGGAAGGAAGAATCTGATTGTTTTTTTAAGTTCCTGAGAAAGTGGGAATATCACTTTGGGCAGAGAGAAAAAATCTTTTTCTGGAGTGTGTCTTTCTTTCTGCTACAGACCCTAGTGGGCCGCTGAGACTTGCAAAAAAGAGATTTCTTTTAATCCACCTTCCTTTTTGCAAGCAGCAGTAGAAGGGTCTTTAAATCAAATGCAATCAGCAAACTTGTCTCTTGCATTTATTCCCTGCTCCGCTCCCTGGAATTTGGCACTTGATGGATTCTGGATCTGACTTAAGGCTTTTTCCAAATCCAAGACTCGGGGAATTTTGTTAACAGAGCAATAAAATAACTTCATAGCATACAGGAGGCACATTAAAGAAGTTGGTGTGTGTGTGCGCACTGCTCTCTCCCCTTAAAATTAAAAAAAGAAATACAGACAATGTTTCTTTAAAAGTCTCCATCTGCAAATCCCATTAGATGTGCATATAAGGTTTCTGATGATTAATAGTCGCCTGCTCGGGGTTTTGGTTGGAGGGGATCGTGTGTGTGCTGGTTAACCCCTCCCTCTCCTCTCTCACGTTTCACTTCAGAAATGTGTCACTCTCTCCCCACCGCAGGATTTAAAAGTGTGTCTCACAGCCCTGCTCCAGCCCTCGGCAGGCATTTGCTGCGTGCTGCAGGACAAGCCCTCAGCAGGCTGCGACAGTGAAAATGTTTAGTGTCACCAGCGAGAAATACACGTATAGGGGACCCCGATAGGCAGGCTGACGTGTCGGGGAGGGGCAGGAAGCCCGGAGTAAAGCCTGACATAGGTGTGTGCACACACATATGTGTAGCCGGCCACATGTGTGAGTGCTTTAAGGAGAGACTGCAGTTTTCGTTCTTGGTTTGGTTCCTGGGGTGAATTTTCCGCTGAACGTTCTCCCCTCTTATTTATTTATTTATCTTTTTTTTTTTTTGCATTTTTAAAAAATTTGAATATAAAACGTGTAAGAATCAAAACCTTGCAAAGACTGAGGCACGCAGCAGCGGACGGCAGATGGACCCCGTGGCCAGCAGTTGCATGAGGAACCCCCACCCCCCGGCCCCAGTCTGGGGCTGCCTTCGAAATCCCCACTCTGAAGGCGGTGGGGCCCCAGGGCTGCCCCACTACCCGCCAACGCCGTTCTCCTTCCACCAGAAACCAGACTTCCCGGCGACAGCGACGGCAGCGTACCCCGACTTCTCGGCCTCCTGCCTGGCAGCCACCCCACACAGCCTTCCCCGGGAGGAGCGTGTCTTCACCGAGCAGCACCCCGCTTTCCCGCAGCCCCCTGACTGGCACTACCCTGTCTCAGAGGCCCGGCGCAGGCTCAACCCGGGCCCAGCGGGGAGCTCCAGGGACATGGGTGCCAGCAGCCCAGGCCTGGTGGACACCACGGGAGGCCCCGGCGAGGACTACAACGTCCCGGGATGCACCGCCAACGCGACGGAGAAGAAGTCGACCAGACGGAAGAAGGAGAGCTCAGGTATGTGGCTGAGGAGCCGCTGAGCATTCCTTTACTCGGTTGCTTTCCCTCTCTGAGCCTGGCTGGCCTGACCATGAATTGCAAACGATAATATCTAATCTACCCAAAGGCAGGAGTTACCTTTGGGGTTTCTTCTACTCAGGAGTTCTGGGATTCTCTGCTGATGGGGGCTGTGTCTACATGCCCAGCACCCCTGGACCCCTGGAAGGTTATGCCAGCAAATGAATGAAATAAAACCCACGAAGCCTGGGGGGGTATGTGAGACGATGCAGGCTGGCAAGGGCTGGCAGGGGGGCTTTCCTGAGTTTGGGCTGCCTCTGGCTCCCGCTTCTCCCCACCATGCCCCAGCGGGCGCCGAATGGTCCCGGAGCCAAAGGGTTTGCTCACCAGGGTAGTCAGCTGAGATGGGGGTTGGAGGGCTTAGGACCGAGGCTGGGACCCCATGGTGTCAAGCAGAGCCAGGACCTTATGTCTTCAGGAGGCTAGGGACAGAGCCTAGGGCTGGGATGGGAGACACAAGGGGTAAGGAGGAGATGGAGTGCCGAGATGTGGGACAGACAGCCTACACGCGGGCCAAAAGGACAGCTCAGCGCGCTAAGGTCTAGGTGACCCCCAGGGAAATCACCCCTCCGAGGAGTCCTCCTGAGGGATCACCAGCCTTGGGAAAGATCAGAGAGGCAGGCAGCCAAGGGGAAGCGCTGGACCTCAGAGGGCAGGGGCAGCCCAGCTCAGTGCGGGAGTCCCAGAGGCCAGAGCATGGAGCCAGCCTGTTCGTTAAGAGGCAGCTGTGGTCCAGCTCCGCTCTGTGATGGGGACCTGTTGTTTCCTCCTCTGCCCTTCTGTCTGGCTCCCTGTCTCCACCTTGCCCAGAACAAGGCCTTGCCCGCGCCTCCTGTCCCCACTGCGTCCTCCTGACAGCCGCCCTCGGAGCAGGGTCTGTCTGTCTGAACCTCTAGAAGACCTTCTCATGGGCCAGCCAGGGGCAGGTAGAAAGGAGAGTTCCACCCAACCAACAAGAACACTCTGTGCTTTGCTTTGCGAAGCACTTTCAACGTAGCTCAAGTTTCCCGAGAATCTTCTCTTCGCCAAGCACCATCCAAGGTCCAGGGGATGCAGACATGAATGTAAAGGTCTCACACCCCAAAGGGCTCAAACTGAGAGGGAGAAGAAGCTGCCTGTCTGGCATTGGATGTGCTATGATCGGGGGGTTTCGAGGTGCTGCAGGAAACACACAGTAGGTCTTTTGGGTCCCACCAGTGTGTGAAGTTAGTACAGCAGGTCTTATCAGTATCTCTGCCCTATGCGTGTGGAAAGGGAGAGAGAGTTTGAGGGGAATGGAGTTTAGATAACGACCCTCTTATCTGGATTTGTCCAGAACTTTTCTGGGGTTAGCATTGAAAATCTAGGGGCACCTGGGTGGCTCAGTTGGTTAGGTGTCCGACCTCGGCTCAGGTCATGATCTCACAGCTCGTGGGTTCAAGCTCCAAGTCGGGCTCTGGGCTGACAGTTCAGAGCCTGGAGCCTGCTTCGGATTCTGTGTCTCCCTCTCTCTCTGCCTCTCCCTCCCTCTCTCTCAAAAATAAATAAACATTAACATTTTAAAAAAGAAAGAAAGAGAGAGAGACAGAGAGAGAGGAAGGAAGGAAGGAAGAAAAGATAGAAGGAAGGGAGGAAGGAAGGAAGGAAGGAAGGAAGGAAGGAAGGAAGGGAGGAAAAAAATCCAGCATTCCAATGAACCCCTCAACACTCAATCCCTGGTAAATCTGGAAACCCTAGAACCGAGCTCAAACCCTGGACTTTAGACCCCAAATCCCGCACCCCTCAGCGGATTTGAAACAGAATCCTCATTTTGAAATATTGAGTTTTTGTGCTTAAAGAAGCCCCTCAATACACTCACAATGGATAATAGTGACCCCAGGCCTCCTGGCTGCCTATGAGGAGGGCCCTTTAAATCCCCCCGCTGGTTAAATCCTGAACTGTTTGGAGCCCTGGCTGGAGATGTGCCGAGATGGGGCACTTTCTGCTTCTCCTCGCCAAGGGACTCTGAGCCACTTGGCTCTGCGCCCAGCTGAAGTGCTCTCCCCTCCGTGGCGCCTGCCTGGGAGCTCCTCCACCTCTGCCCACATCTTCCCCCTCTGCACCCAGCCGCTTCTTTTCTTAAGTTTATTTATTTATTTTGAGAGAGAGACAGAGACAAGAGACAGGGAGAGGGGGAGAGAGAATCCCAAGCAGGTTCTTCACTAAGAGCACAGAGTTGGATGCGAAGCTGGATCTCAGGACCCGTGAGATCATGACCTGAGCCCAAATCAAGAGTAGATGCTTAACTGATTGAGCCACCCGGGGAGAGCAGGGGAGGGCAGCCGCTTTCCAAGGAACTGGGAGCCAAAGCATCAGAAAGCACAGGCAAAGGGCCGGGCTTAGGCAAAATCATTCTGTGTTTCAGCAAGACCCAAATGTGTCATCATCCCTTTGGGACAGTGGCCTGTGGCACTGCATGAGAGAGTGAGCTTGCGGGCCAAGCAGGTGGCCATCCCAAGAGCACAAGAACACCCTCCATTGAATGTCCAGCTCTTCACAGAGTCAGCCTCTGCTGGGGGGCAGATTCTCATGGGCCCTGGGCTCCCCTTCCAGGTCCCCCCAGGAGCAGCAGCAATGACAGCAGCAGTCAGGCTGGGCACAGCGAAGCTGAGTTTCATTCATTCTTCAGCCTCCCTGACCCACTCTCTGCTCAGCACGGAACTCTTTATGGCCCAGCCAGTTGCTTCAATCTTCCTTTGGAATGGAACTACAGGGGAGTAGAGGCAGGAAAGGTCAGCTTCGCAAGAGCCCGAAGAAAAGGGAAAGCAGATGAGCAAGGTTCACAACCAAGTCTAGGAATCTGGAATCCAGACAAGAGACAAACCCATAAAGAACCCCTGTCCCACTCCAATGATCCTGAGTCATGGTTTACATTCTCTGTTTAAAATTCTGGTATCTTGGGGCACCTGGGCGGCTCAGTCAGTTAAGTGTCGACTTCAGCTCAGGTCACGATCTCACGGCTTGTGGGTTCGAGCCCCGCATCAGGCTCTGTGCTGACAGCTAGCTCAGAGCCTGGAGGCTGTTTCGGATTCTGTGTCTCCCTCTCTCTCTGACCCTCCCCTGCTCATGCTGTCTCTCTCTCTCTCAGAAATAAATAAAACGTTTTTTAAAAATGTTTTTAAATAAAATAAAAATAAAATAAAATTCTGGTATCTTGTTCAGCAGGGTTTTTTTTTTTTTTGCATTAACTTTACATTTTTACTTTATTTATTTATTTATTTAGAGAGAATACAAGCGAGGGGAGGGCCAGGGAGAGAGGGAAACACAGAATCCGAAGCAGGCTCCGGGCCCTGAGTTGTCAGTGCAGAGCCTGCCGCAGGACTTGAACCCGAGAACCGTGAGATCATGACCTGGGCTGAAGTCCGATGCTCTACCAACTGAGCCACCCAGGTGCCCCTTAACTTTGATTTTTTAAAACATTGCATTAACATATTATTTCTCTTGATTACTGAGGGTTTTGACACCTCCTGGGCATCTTGCACTCAGTGTGAGTGCCTCACGTGCCCTTGCTAAACTATCTCGGAAGATTAACCAGCCACAGATCAGAAATGCGTTTTCCATAATTCTTCGCAAGGCAGGCAGACAGGTTGTAGGGTGGCACCATGACTTTGGGCTGCATGACTTTGAAAACTTAATTGCTTAGAGCCTCCGTTTCCCCAGCTGCAAAATGGGATCGTAACAAAAGCACCTTTCATACAGAGTCCCTGTGAAGGTAAATGCACTGTTCCCTGAGATTAGCACTGTGCCCGGCACGTGAGTTCAATAAATAGCAGCTCTGAATGTTACTAGACCTATATTTCCAGAACCAGTCTTCAGAACATAAGGGGGTCAGTGGAAATGGATACTTCAAATACACGGACTCAGAAACTGCTGCATTTGGGGTGTAAGACATGGGAACGTCTTGCAGGTATATCCTTGGTTCTAAAATCCAGTTGTCATCAGTTAGGAGCTTGGACCCCAGAGACCTGCTGCAGAGGTTAGGGGGTGAGTCGTGCCTGGCAAAGGGGCCCCGTACTGGCTGGCAGTGGAGGCTCCAGGAAGTTTGTTTCGAGAGGAACGTTCTCTGCTCTCCCTTCTCCTTCTGCTGGGCCCAGCTGCCCCCCATCACTCCCACTAGAAGTGGAGCTGATTTGCTCAAATAAATGATTGGGAAAGCAGGGGTCTCTGGCCCCCACTCAGAGACCTTCCGTCGGTTCACAGCACAAAACTGATTTAGGAAACCAGTGTGATGTTGTCTTACTGCAAACACTCCCAGCCCCGGGGCCCATGGGTGTTCAAGATCCCTGCTGGCAGGGACAGCTGTGAGGCCACCGTTGTTTGCCCTCAATCTGTCCATCTGTCTTGCTACCGTGGTCGTCTGTAATTTATGGGAATGAGGGATTTCGCGGCGGTTTCCTGGCGGGGTTCAAGGGAAGGTCGCGCGTGATCCGCCTGGGCTGTAGGTGAATCCGATCTCCCGCCTGGGAGAGGTTCTACCTCCCCCCTCCACCATGCTGGGGCTCAGCCCTGCTCATTGGTGCTCTCACGTACTCCCCCTGCCTTCCTCAGACTCGCTTTGTCCTGTCTCCTTTAGCTCCAACACTCGTGCCTCCCAGGGCTCATCCTTCCCTGGCTTCTCCCCTGCAAGGTATGAGCTCTTCCCGCCCCTACCCAGCCACATGAACGCCCAGTTTCCCCTGAGGTTTATGAACCGGCCACAGATCGACCCTTTTCTCCCATCTGCTCTCTGTCTACAGGCCACCCTTGTCACCTCCACCTCCACCCACCCTGCCTCGAGCCATCTGAGTCCACTTGCCTTGCAAACGCATCCCTCTACCCCCGCACCCCCATTTTCTCCTCCCAATCTCATTTGCTGAAGAATTTTCCCTGACTTCAAGCGTCCTCTCCCTCCCCCACTCCTCTGCCTATTGAAATCCTTCTAATGTTAACATCCAGCTCGCAAAATCACCACCTCCAAGAATCTTTCCTCTCTTTTTAAAAAATCTGTGGGTCCCCTTGTACATTGCATCATTTCAGGGAAAGCTGTCATTGAGAAGTTGCAACTTTTAGTATCCTCTAGAACCCCGTGCTGATTTTCTAAATATATAGCTTATGACTTCACAGAGGAGCTCTTCTGAGATTTCTTACCATGGGACAGCTAGTATTTGAAATCTCCATTTTAAAAAGTATGATCAGGGGCACCTGGCTGGCTGGGTTGGTAGAGCACGTGACTCTTGATCTCAGAGGTGTAGAGATGACCTAAAAATAAAATCTTAGAAAAATAAATAAATAAATATTATGATTTAAAAAACACATACATAAAATTTAGCATCATGATCATTTTTCTTCAATATTTATTTTTTAGAGAGAGACAGAGTATGTGGGGGGGCACAGAGAGAGAGAGAGAGAGAGAGAGAGACACACACACACACATACACAGAATCTGAAGTAGGCTCCAGGCTCTGAGCTGTCAGCACAAAGCCCAACGCAGGGTTCAAACCTACAAACCTACAAATCACGAGATCATGGCCTGAGCTGAAGTCGGATGCTTAACCAACCGAGCCCCCCAGGCGCCCCTTCCGTCATGATCATTTCTTTAAATATTTTTTTAAGTTTTATTTATTTAAGTAATCTCTACACTCCCACGTGGAGCTCAAACTCACAACCCCGAGATCAAGAGTCACATGCTCCTCTGACTAAGCCAGCCAGGTGCCCCAAATCGTGATCATTTTTAAGTGTACTGCACAGTAGTGATAAATATATACACGTTGTCCTGGAACAGATCTCTAGAACTTTTTCATCTTGCAAAACCGAAACCCTAAATCCACTGAAAAACAGCTCTCTCCTTTTCCCTCTCCCCAGAGCTGACAAATAGCATTCTACTTTCTGCTTCTGTGCAGGGGTTGGTGGCCAGGGAATGGGCTAATGTGGGACTGTACGATTATACTGGATGATGAGTAAATCCAAATAGAACATGGAGTCCATTCAGGACAAAGATAAACCCATTTCACTTTGCCTTTTAATAGCAAGCATTATTAAAGACTGATCTAAAGAAAGAGTTAGACTACTTTTGATATTTCATGCAAGTGAAATCATGCAGTATCGGTCTTTCTGTGACTGACTTATTTTACTTAGCATAATGTCCCCCAGGTTCCTCCATGTTGTAGTAAATAACAGGCTTTCCTTTTTTTTTAAGGCGGAAAAATATCCCATTGTATGTATATACCACATTTTCTATATCCATTCACCTGTTTTGGGGGTTTTTTTGGGTTTTTTAAAAAAATTTTTTAATGTTTTATTTCTGAGAGAGAGACATGCACACAGCGTGAGCAGGGGAGGGTCAGAGAGAGAGGGAGACGCAGAATCTGAAACAGGCTCCAGGCACTGAGCTGTCAGCACAGAGCCTGACGCAAGGCTCGAACCCACGAACTGCAAGATCATGACCTGAGCCGAAGTCGGACGCTTAACCGACTGAGCCAACCAGGCACCCCTCCATTCACCTATTGATGAACAGACACTTAGGTTGCTTCCAAGTCGGCTATTATGAATAATTCTGCAGTGAACATTGGTGTGCAAATATCTCTTCAAGATTCTGCTTTTGAATTCTTTGTATATATACTCAGAAGTGGAATTGCTGGATCCTATGGGAATTCCAGTTTTAATTTGTTGAGGAACCTCTATACCCTCTTCTGTGGCACCATTTTATAATCTCGCCAACGGTGCACAAGAGTTCTGATTTCTGCACAACCTCACCAACACTTGTTCTTTTCTGGGTTTTTGATTTGGTTTGGTTTGGTTGGTTGGTTTGACGGTAGCCTTCCTAACAGACATGAGATGATATCTCATCATAGTTTTGATTTGCATTCCCTAACGCTTGGCGATCTTGAGCATCTTTGCATACGCTTGTTGGCCAGTGGTAGATCTTCTCTGGAGAAATGTCTACTCAAGCCCTTTGCCCATTTATTAGTTGGATTGTTTGCCTTGTGCTGTTGACTTGTAGGAGTTCTTTATATATTCTGGATATGAATCCCTTATCAGTATATGGTTTGCAACTATTTTCTCCTGCTTCGTAGGTTGCCTTTGCATTCTGTTGATTGCTCCCTTTGCTGCAGTCATTTTTAAGCTTGATGGAGTCCCATTTCTCTCTCTTTGCTTTTGTTGCCTGTGCATCTAGTGTTATATTCAAGAAATCATTGCCAAACCTAATGTCATGAAGACTTTTCCCCATGTTTTCTTCTAGGGGTTTCACCATTTTAAATCTCATGTTTGGTCTTTAAACTAATTTAAATTTTTTTTAGATGCTGTAAGTTAAGGCTCCAACTTCATCCTTTTGCATGTTTTCCCCACGTCATTTATGGAAGTTCATCCTTTCCCTATCATGTAGCCTCAGCACCTTCGTTGAAGCTCATTTGACCATATATGTGAGGGTTGACTTCATTCTGTCCCATCTTTCCACAGGTCTGAATTTATGCCAGTGCCATACTGTTGTGATTACTGCATATTTGTAATATGTTTTAAAATCAGAAAGTGTGAGGCCTCCCTCTTTGTTTCTCTTTCTCACGATTGTTTTTGGCAGTTCAGGTCCTTTGAGTTTCTGTATGAGTTTTAGGATGATTTTTTTCTTCTATTTTTGCAAAAAATGCCATTGGGATTTTGATAGGGATTGAGTAAGTAAGGGCATTTTAACATGATTAAGTCTTCCAATCTATAAATGTAGGATGTTTTTTCCATTTATTTGTGTCTTCTTTCACTTCTGTCAACAATGTTTTGTAGTTTTTAGTGTGCAAGTCTTTTGATCCTGTCATTTGTAAACAGATCATTTTATTTCTTCCTTTCCAATTTAGATGCCTTTTATTTATTTCGTTTTTTTTGTCTGATTGCTCTGACTAGGATTTACAGTATTATTTTTTTAACATTTATTTATTATCGAGAAACAGAGAGAGGCAGAGCATGAGCAGGGGAGGGGCAGAGAAAGAGGGAGACACAGAATCTGAAGCAAGCTCCAGGCTCTGAGCTAGCTGTCAGCACAGAGCCCGATGTGAGGCTCAAACTCAACAAATTGTGAGATCATGACCCGAGCTGAAGTCGGACACTTAACGGACTGAGCCACCCAGGTGCCCCATAGGACCTACAGTTTTATGTTGAGAGAAGTAGCAACAGTGAGAGGCGTCTGGGTCACTCAGTCGGTTACATGTTCGACTCTTGATCTCAGCTCAGGTCTTGATCTCAGGGTCTTGAGTTCAAGCCCCGTGTTGAACTCTGCACTGGGCTCTGCGCTGGGCTCTGTGCTGGGCCCCGTTCTGGGTGTGAAGCTTACTTTTAAAAAAAGAAAAGAGAAAATTACCAACAGTGAGCATCCTTGCTTCTTCCTGATCTTAGAGGAAAAGCTTTCAGGTTTTCACAACTGAGTATGATGTTGGCTGTGGGATTCTCATATATGGATGGCCTTTATTATATTGAGATAATTTCCTTCTGTTTCTAGTTTGGTGAGTGTCCAACGATCCTTTATCGACCCCCTTCTCCCAATACACAGAACATGCCTTTTCTGTACCTCCATTTCTGCATCAAACCCACTTCGCCTTTCATTCACAGAGCTATAGCATATGGCTGCCCTTCTCCCTAAAACTGAGGTGTCTGGAGGGCCAGAAAGATACCTGGTTCCCCCATGCAAACTTCCTAGCACCTACTAGAATATTTACCACAGGAGAAGCTCATTCAATGTCTGGTCAATAGCCTCTATTACAGCCTGGCATTCATTCATTCATTCATTCATTCATTCCTTTCTCACCTTCTCTCTGAGAGTGGCTCTGCTGCCTGGCCCTGCGGGGGTGTGGGGGGCGGTTTCCACCATGTGTGATGAACTTCTGTAAAATGCATCAGGACTTTTACAGTCTCACTCATGAAAAAGTGCGCAGCCAGCCAGACGTCAATCATAAAACCAGCCCAGGGTCAGGGCTAGTGCCGGGGTCAGAAAGACACATGAGCAGCCACACGCAGGCTGGACTGACCCTGTGGAGTCCCGCACATGTTACTCAGGTCAGCTCCCAAGTACCAGGTCCACCAGAGCTGGGAAGCAAGTGGAACTTTTGTGGCTGAGCAGTAAGGAGGACCCAGCACAGCCGGACAGTTAGGGGGCTGCTACGGCGGGGCAGCCAGAGGGCCCAGCTGTCACATGGCCGCGCGGCTGTGTTTCTAGGCTAGAGGAAAGGGCACCTTTTTCTAATTTGCAGAGATGTCTCCTGCGGACTAGCGTCGGCCCATCCCTCCTGGCCTTGCTCCCTCTCCTCAGCGCCAAACACTGGCTGTGGGGATTTAGGGGTGTCTTGGTCGGCTCGGGTTGCGGTAACAAAATACCACAGACGGGTCGGCTTAAACAACAGACCCTCGTTTTCTCATAGTTCTGGAAACGAGAAGCCAAAGATCAAGATGTCAGCAGGTTTGGGTTCTCTAGAGGCTTCTCCCCTTGGCTTACAAATGGCCGTCTTTTTGCCCTGGTTTCACGTGGTCTTTCCTCTGTGTGTGGGCGTCTTTGGTGTCTCCCTGTGTCCTAATCTCTTCTTACAAAGACACCAGTCTGACCAGATCAGCGTCCACCCTAATGCCTTCGGGTTTTTTTTTTTTCAATGTTTTTATTTTTGAGAGAGAGAGAGAGAGAGACAGAGCACAAGCAGGGGAGGGCCAGAGAGAGAGGGAGACAGAATCTGAAGCAGGCTCCAGGCTCTGAGCTAGCTGTCAGCACAGAGCCCAACGTGGGGCTTGAACCCACAAACTGTGAGATCATGACCTGAGCCGAAGTCGGATGCCCAACCGACTGAGCCACCCAGGCGCCCCCCTAATGGCTTCGTTTTAACCTAATCATCTCTTTGAAGACACTATCTCCAAATTCAGCCACATTTTGAGGTCCTGGGAGTTAGGACTTCAACATACGGTGGGGGGTGCAATTCAGCCCATAAACACGAGGTATGGGGACAAGGTTCTAACTGTGGCACCGATGTTCCAGTTACAAACCCCCTTAGTGAAAGCAGCATCTCAGGGGTGCATGACCTCAGAACGTTCCTAGCCCTGGGTCCTGTCAGCCACAAGAGCTTTTCCACTCAGAGCCTTGTTTCTGGCTACAGAAAGATCCCTACACTCTTCCCTTACACCTACAAGGAGAGACACTTTTAGGAATGAATCTTTATATTTTTTTAAGGTTGATTTATTTATTTTAAGAGAGACAGAGATAGCACAAGTTGAGGAGGGACACAGAGAGAGAGAGAGAGAGAATCCCCAAGCAGGCTCTGCGCTGTAAGCACAGAACCTGACACGGGGCTCGAACTGACAAAACTGTGAGATATGACCCGAGCCAAAACCAAGAGTCAGACTCTTAACCGACTGAGCCACCCAGGTGTCCCAGGAATCTTTAAAGAAGTGGGCTGTTTGACAGAGGAAGAAGAAAATGAAGTAATAATGAAATAAATGGCCAACCTCGGTGTCATTTGGGTCACAGAGTACCACACCGGGTGTTGTCGCACCCATGCCCGCTCTGCCTGCTAGGCTGCAGCCTAGCAAAGGGGGGAGGGTGGGAGGGTTCAGGGGCTAATGTTAAGCGCACGAACAGGGCACGGCTGGACCAGGTCCCAGATCCACAGCTTCCCGTCCGGGTGAGCTCCGACGAGTGTGACACCTCGCTAAGTCCCAGTCTCCTCTGAAAAATGAGGATCACAGGTTCACCTCACAGGGTTGCTAGGGGACGAGACAAGACCGTCGATGCAAAGACGCAGCCAGCGCTTGGCCACCCTGTGACCCACTGTTCCCAAACCCACAGATGAGCAGTCTTCTCTTTTCAAAGTCTTCCCTGATCCTGGCCACCTCCCAGGTCACCTGTGCTCAAAACCTGGCAGGACAGGGACCCAAGGCCCGAGGGAGCCTTTGAAGCCTGCCACCGGCTGCTTCTGCCTTGTCCCTGCGGGCTCACTGGTCTAGGGCCACTGCGGTGCTGGGCGGGGTGTGGTTTGAGGGGCACACAACGGCCGCAGCCCCCCTCGTTCCAACTCCAACTCCAGAGCCCCCAGCGAGGAAGAAGCCGTAGGAGCCAGAGCGGCCAGTGTGGAAGGAGAGTTAGGAACCCCGCATTCCCCGTGGGTAGAGCTCCTGCCCCCGACAGGCAGGCAGAGGTCAGGACCCAAATCAGGACACGAGTCCGTGGCCACTGTCTGAACTCAGAGGCAGCAGCACAAACCCCGAGCCTGTGTGCCCTCGGGCCCCACCCAGATACAATCTGGAAGTTCTGCAGGAAGCCGGTAACCACCAGAGCGGCACAGTTCTGACCAGCATCTAAGACAAAAGGGTCCAAAGAGCGCAGGGGCTGTAAAAAGGTCACCAAGGGGCAACCTCAGCCCTACCAGGGTAGGGGCTCAGGAGCCCCGCCCTACTCGCCTATTTCTCTGGCTTGAATAAGTCAGGACATCCGAGCCCAGGGGCGTGGGGATGATTCCAAACGCAGAACAGATCTTTCTTTCTGAGGGCAGGGTGCGAGGCTCCTGCACACCCCCCGAGGCAGCCTCTTTCCCCCAGCGCCCTTTCCACTCACCGAGCTGGGCTTCCCGGGCCTCTGGCCAGGGTTCTTCCCCCGCCCCCTCCCCAGCCCTTTCTATTTCATGGTTTCCTTGTGTTCCTTGAACACGGTGGGGGGGGGGGGGGAGAGTGTGAGCAGTGGGGCCTGGTCCTGAAGCCCACACTTCCTTTGGTGACAGCTGAGGGCGACATCTGGAACTTATAAACACATGCAGAGCCCAGAGCTGCCTGTGCCTCCCCCCACCCATCCCAAAGGCTTCCTGCTGCTCCCCACCCTCATTTCCACCGCCTCCCTTCTCCTTCACCCCTCTGGTCCCCTAGCCCATGCACCACCCCCCACTCCATCTCATTGCCCGTCCGTTCCACTCTCCCTCACTGCCGCATACCCTCCTGAGTCTATAGCAAAGACTATAGCACCAGGCATTTCCATTCCAGAACAATCTGATTCCCTCCCAGAAAACACACTTTGAATCCCCCTGACCGCCCCCTCCCAGACTCCTCAAAGAGGCTGAGAACCCTCCCCATTGTCTTTTTAGGCACCTATAGGAGAGGGAAAGGACCCAGACGCTGAGGTGGGTGGAGCTCACTGGGGCCCAGTGAGACAGGCAGGCCAGTCCCAGGAAGCCAAGGACACGCTGGGAACAAAAGTGCAACTTGTCCTGGTCTGGCTTTAGCTGGGTCCTGTCTACTTTGATGAGCTCTGACTCCTCCTGATGTTGAAAGTATCAGAACTAACAGGGACATCAAAGGCCCGCACTGTGACAGCCCAGGAAATCACAGACGCCATTTTCAGAGGCTCTGCCAAGCTTTCACCTACTGACGTCATGCCCAAGGGATCCCCTCCCTTTCTTGTCCCTGGGGAGTCCCCGGGAGACAGACGTGGATGCACACGGATGTGTCCCGGGAGTGAGCACAGCCTCCATGCTCACCGTCCCCTCAGGGCAGCGTGACATCATGGCTGTAGCCCCACACCGGTACCAGGAGAATTCCAGCAAGCCATTTAGTCTCTGGGTCTTCATTTCTTCATCTGTTCAATGGGCTGATGGGTACCTTACCTGCCCTACACAATAATTAGGAGGACGCAATAGAAAGCAGACTAATATGCGGAAAGAGCTTCCTGTGAAGGCAATCTGGGGTTAGGGTGCAGCCCTGACACTAACTAGCTGTGTCTTGGGCCTCTCTCACCTCCTCTAGGCTCCCCTGTAAATGGAAAGGCGACCAGAGATAGCTCTAAGCCTCTTCTAGTGCTACTGTTCTATGATTCTGTACTATATGCGAAAGCCCCAAAGATGTTTATCTCTGGGGAAAAGAGACCCATTGTCAAGGGCAAAGTGTTATTTGAATGCACAGCATGCGGATAGAAATTTACAAAAAATGGCTGTGACAACTGGGCAGTAGGGATACAGGCGTCCAAAAAGGCGTGTTCCCCAGAGTCTGTCTGAACTTCCTTGTGGCTCGGATAAAACTGTCTGCCACGACTAACAACTAAGTATGAAACAATTTACCTTGGATGGTGTAGAAGCTCACAGTGGAAACCGCAGACACACATACATCCTGTTTGCCACTTCTCTGGGCACAAAGGCCCATCATGGCCCTGCTGGCTGGCTGGGAGGGTTGTGCAGGGGCCGGGGAGGGGCGAACCGCGCCTCCTGAGCCACAGAGGCTGGTCAGCAGAGCACCAGCCCATCCGTCGGCAATCCTGGGACACCCCCCTTTCCCGCCACCCCCCACAAGGCTGACATAATAGTAGCCAGAGACACAGATCCAAGCAGAGACGCAGAGAAGTCGTGAAGAAGGGAAAACAGTTAAAAGGCCAAATACTGAAAAGGCATCCCTTCCACCCAGCCCTGGAGGCAAGGTACCTTGCTGAGCTTCTTCCCTAACCTCCACCGTGAATCACGTCTGCAATTTCATCTCCGGAAGAACCTCTTCTCTTCTCGTGGTTCGTTCAGACGGAGCCTCACCGACACACCAGGCACTGTGCTAGGGGTTAACCCTCATTACCAATGGTATTTTACCCCCTCGGCAGCCGTGGAGGTAGATATTCTTGTTTCTCAAAAGAAGAAATGGAAGTTCAGAGAACTCAAGAGAATTGCCCAAGGTCAGAGAGCTCTTTCTTAGAGCTTGCTAAGGCCCAAATTCTCCAAGGGGTCCTCAGACCCAGCTCCTCCATTCAGCTCAGGGCAGGGAGCTTTGCACATCAGGAGGCAGAAACTCCCTGGCATGGCCTTGACCTTCAGGCTGAGGACCTTGGCCGGGGAAGGCCTTGGCACAGAGCATAGAGCAAGACCTTGGATCTGACTGAAGGGAAGAACTAGGGGCCCAGACAAGAATATTTGAAACTGGAGGAGCCTCAAGTTCAAGGCCAGGGGTTCTTAACAGAAGAGAGAGTAGGGAGAGAAGAGGATGCCGGGGGAAGGACTCTGACACCAGCTCCTCAGGGGAGCGAAGACCCAGCCCATCCCCATGCTCCTACCCACAGGGAAACTGAGGCCCAGGGTGGGAAGGAGGCACCCCAAGAAAGGTATACTCTCTTGGAGTCAAACTACCCTGAGGACAGTGCGCGTGTGAACTGAGCACGTGAGCCGGCAGACTAAACACCCCCTAGCCGGAAATGGCATGAAATGTTTATCTTCATCCTTCTTTTTCTGTCTTGATGAAAATGCTGAACAGAGACCCAGAACTTCCACTTCTGCCTCCCATAATCCAGGCCCTTCTGTCATTTCTAACACTGATGAAAGGTCTTCTTCCCCGTTCACAGAATGGCTCACTCACTCCCCAGCTCCGGCGTCTCTGTCCCGTTACTATTTCCCATGCTGAGGCCCAGGGCCTAAATCGGGACTATTAAGAGGAGAGGGGAGGTGGGCAGAGAGGGGTCCAAGAACCAGTCCAAGACCAACTCAAAGGGGTCCTTTCACTACCTCCCCTCATCTCTCTCGGTCTCCTGGGAGGATTATGTGCAGGACTGGGCAGGGGCAGGGCCAGGGGTGGGAGCTGTTTTCCGGGATTCCATAGGAACCCGGGCACCCTTGAGCAGGCCTGGGAGAAGGGGAGTGTGGGTGCGGGCATCAATCCAGAACGGGGCCTCCAAGAGCCCCGGGTGTGGACACAGGCAGAGTTGCCAGTCCATGTCCAGCCATCCCAGATGCAGAAGAAGAGCCTGGGGCCAAGCACTGACCACCATACCTCCAGTCAGATGAATCTGGGTCCCCATCTCTGTCCTGCACTCCTCCCCTCCCCCCCAAAACTGCTGGGCACACTAAGCAAGTTCCTGGGCCTCTCTGAGGCCGCTTCCTCCTCTGTACACTGAGTAGGATTCAGCAAATGTTTGGCAAATACTGTGCCAGGTACAGTAGCATGTGGGGAAAAGGCAGTTTCATCCCTGAAGGGAGAAAGAGAGTCCTATTAATCAGATTGTCACACAAATCCACATGACAGTGCTAAAGGGGACAATAATAGTGCCTTCAGATAGAGGTGTTTTGTGGAAAGGATGAAATGCATCTGAGAACATAGAAGCCTAAAAGAAGCCACAGCCGTTACCATCCCAGCCCCTCGGATGGCATCTTGCGGAGCGGAAGAATTGGAAGAATACTTTTTAATGTGTCACACACTTTAAAGTTTCAAATGCATTTGCCACGCACAGGAGCTGGTCGGGACTTCCCGAAGCGCTGGGAGGTAGGTGCATTACTTCTCCAGGAGGCAACTGAAGCCCAGAGAGGTTAAGTGACTTTCTCAAAGGCCCCAGCAAGGAGCCCTAGGACTCAAACCTTGGCGCAAGTCAGCTTGGTTTCAGACCCACTCTTTGTGAGAGGAAGAGCTGGGAAACACTCTAAGCGCTGGGTCAGGCGGAGATGGGAAGAGGCCGCCGGGATGTGCTCCGGAAAGGCTGTCCTCCCGCCCCCCGCCCCCCGCCCCCCAGGCCGGAGGCTGCCAAGGCTTTAGGACTCGAGGGGATCCCCGGCCCGGGGCTGTGCGTCCTTCCCCCCCAGCCCACGCTCGGGCTTCCGGAGGGGTCTGGGACTGCCTTCTCCAGAGCCCCAGAGCCCCGGGGACAGTCAGTACAAAGGCTTCCTGCCCCCTGGGCGCGGCCCGCAGGCGGCCAAGCGCCAGGGAGTCCCTGGGGGGCGCGCCCCTGCCCTTTGCCTTCTCGGTTTCCCGCAGGGGCGCCCCCTCACCACCCTGATCGTTTTAACCAGTGCTGGTGGGGGATGGGGGGGTAGGGGCGGGACTGAACCCGTAACCCGGGAGGGCTGAATGGAAAACAAGAGAAGGAACTGTGGGAACAACACCCGCAGCCTGAAGTTCCCGACTGGAATGAGGTTGAGGAGGGGTCCCTACCTTCCCACCTGCTCACAATGTAGCTGCTCGCTCACAATGTAGCTGCTCGGTGGGGAGAGTGGGCAGCTTCCCTGCCCTCCCCCATAATGTCTAAAAGCCCTCCCCCCCACCCCTGTCCCCCCCCCCCCCCCCGCAGAGATGGGGTCCTCAAGAGAGCAGGAGGTGGGGGCATATTTTTCAGTAAAACACCCAATTCTGAACCAAGGCCTCCTGGTCTTTAAAAGGACAATGAAACAAAATACTTCTACATTTTAGAGCCCCGCCGGAAAAGTGGCTCCTGTAGCGATTTACGGGACAGTGGCACACAGGGTCACCTGTGTCAGTGTTTGCATCTCCTTCCAGCCCCACCACTAAAGTCAAGGTAGAGCTGCGCCTCCCCCCTGCTCAGGAGATAACATATAATCCCTGTGGTTTGTACAGCACTCTGCAGTTTGTAAATCCTTCCTACAAGGCTTTTACTTGACCAGTATGTGAGTCAAAATGCCTGGGTTTGATTTCTGCCTCTGCCACTCTCCGGCCGGATGAACTGGATGAACTTGCACAACATGCTTAACTTCTCCATGCTTAGTTTTTTGGTCTATACGTGGGGACCAATACAAGAATTCACCTGGCTGAATTATTGTGAGGATTAAGTGGCTGACAGGTGTTAGGTGCTTGCTTCCCACACCACTGTTAGCAGTTATGATTGAGCCCCTGCTGTGTCTAACTCAGAGCCCAGAACTTTCCAGACTTGGCCCCTCCTGGGATCAAAGGGGGAAAGAACCTTAAGGCATCACTTCTCAATTTACATGCAACACAACTCCCTAGGGATCTTGCTAAAATGTGATTCTGATTCAGCGGGGGTCGTGGGTAGGGACTGAGATCCTGCAAGTCTGACCAGCTTCCTGGCCCTGCTGCTGCCACCCAGGCATCCTTGGAGACGAGAAGTCTTAGAGCAGCGGTTTGTACCCTTGACCTTGAGTCAGAATCACCTTGAAGTCTTGTTAAAACAGACCGTTTGGGCCCTACCTCCAGAGTTTCTGATTCAGGAGGTGTGGGATGAGACCCGAAGATAGGCATTTCTGATAGTTCTCAGCTGATGGACAGAGAGCCTCTGTTTTAGAACTTCTTGCCCCACAAGCTTAGAGCCACTACTAATGTCAAGCGGGGGGAGTGGCAGAGGGGGGCTGGAAAGTAGAAATCATTAAACAGGGAGTCTGGGTAGCTCAGCTGGTTAAGTGACCAACTTTGGCTCAGGTCATGATCTCATGCTTGGTGAGTTCGGACCCCACTGTGCTGACCACTCAGAACCTGGAGCCTGCTTTGGATTCTGTGTCTCCCTCTCTCTCTCTGCTCCTCCTCATCTTGTGCTCTCTCTCTCTCTCTCTCAATAATAAATAAAGAAACTTTAAGAAAATTATAAAAAATTCTCCCTCGGAAGGAAGGAAGGAAGGAAGGAAGGAATCATTAAGCAGCCAAGCTCTTTAAGCTTTGGGGATAAAAAAAAGTTTGGGGGGAGGGATGCACCTGAAGCTGGGAACCAAAAGATTCCCCAGTTCTCAATGGGTTAAGCCACTAGAAGGAAAAATAAAGGGGCAATGTGGATGCGAGAGATGATGGGACACGTGGGTGGCTCGGTCATTTGGGTGTCCAACTTCGGCTCAGGTCATGATCTCACTGCTCATGAGTTGGAGCCCCGCGTTGGGCTCTGTGCTGACAGTTCAGAGCTTGGAGCCTGCTTCAGATTCTGTCTCCATCTCACTGCCCCTCTCCTGCTTGTGCTCTGTTTGTGTCTCTCTCTCAAATATAAAAAATAAAGCATAAAAATTTAAAAAAAAAAGAGAGAGAGAGAAAGAGAGAGATGAGGAAAGGATGCCCTGACTCTTAAGAACAAAAGAAAGGGAACAGAGACCTCTGCGGCTCACATCTTCCTGTTTGGGATGCTTTCTCCCCAGACAACCAGGAGAGCCGAGGGAAGCCCGATGGCAGTAGCAAGGCTCGAAAGGAGAGGACAGCCTTCACCAAGGAGCAGCTTCGGGAGCTCGAGGCCGAGTTTGCTCACCATAACTACCTGACCCGGCTCCGGAGATATGAGATCGCTGTGAACCTGGACCTCTCGGAGCGGCAGGTACAGCCCAGGGGGCCCTCCTTTCCTCTGCTTTCTCATCCCCCTCACTTTCCCCTGCACATTCCTGAACCTTCTCCTTTTCCTCCTCTCTCTGCCCAGTGCAGTGGTTCTCAACTGGGACTCTACCTGAGAATCACCTGCAGAGATTTTAATAACATTGATGTCTGAGCTCCACCCCTAGAGATTGTTTTCATTGGTCTGGGACATCAGAATTTTTCAAAGGTCTTCTAGATGGTTCTCGCGTGCAGTCAGAGTTGCAACCTCTAATTTGGTTATTCCAAAAGTGCCTTGAAATCACCTAGGCCCTTGTTTAAAACGCAGACTCTAAGGGGCACCTACGGGATCAGTCCGAAGAGCATGTGACTCTTGATCTTGGGATCATGAGTTCAATCCCCATGTTAGGTGCAGAGATTACTGTAAAAATAAAATTAAAAACTCAAGGGCTGCCTGAGTGGTCTGTCAGTTAAGCATCTAACTCTTAGTTTTGGCTCAGGCCATGATCTCATGGTTTGTGAGACTGAGCCCTACACAGAGCCCTGGGTCGAGCCATGCGTGGAGCCTGTTTGGGATTCTCTCTCTCCCTCTCTCTCTCTCTGCCTCTCCCCGGGTCCCACTCTCTCTTTCTCAAAATAAGTAAACATTAAACAAAAATTTTAAAGTCAAACATTAAAATTTTTTTTTTTTATTTCTAGGAGAGAGAGAGAGAGAGACAGCGTGAGCAGGGGAGGGTCAGAGAGAGAGGGAGACACAGACTCTGAAACAGGATCCAGGCTCCCAGCTGGCGGTCAGCACAGAGCCCGATGCGGGGCTCGAACCCACGAACCGCAAGATCATGACCTAAGCGAAAGTCGGACGCTTAACCGACTAAGCCACCCAGGCGCCCCTAAAAAAAATTTTTTTAAAAAAGGGGGCGCCTGGGTGGCTCAGCTGGTTAAGCATCCGACTTCGGCTCAGGTCATGATCTCACAGTTCGTGGGCTCAAGCCCCGCGTCGGGCTCTGGGCTGACAACTAGCTCAGAGCCTACTTCAGATTCTGTGTCTCCCTCTCTCTCTGGCCCTTCCCTGCTCATGCTGTCTCTCTCAGAAATTTTTTTTTAAGATTTAATTTTTTTTAATTTAAAAGTTAAAAAAAAAAGGCAGATTTTGTAATGCTGGAGAGCAATTTGGCATTAATAATAAGTGGGACCAGGAATCTACATTTTTAGTAAGTTCTCTAGCTGGTTTCTGGACACACTCTAAAAATAACTTCCTAGGTCCTTTGTTCGGGGCTTTCCCTTAGAACATTCCATCCACACCTACCCTCTAACATGGAGTAAAGTATTATAATAATAATATTTGGTAGCAACTTTCAGTTGGTGAAGGGGTCTGCCAGAGTGCTAGGTTTAGAAAACTAAGATTCAAGTCTTGCCTCTACCACTTCCTACCCCTGTGACCTCTGGCACGTGTCTCCTAACATCTCCACGTCTCCATCTCTAAAACAGGGTCATAACCACACCCTGCGGGTAATGCTGAAGCTACGCTGAGGGACCACGCAGCCCGGAGCTATCTAAGCTGACAAGTGCTTTATAACTATGCCTAGGGGGGCACCTGGGTGGCTCAGGTGGTTAAGCGTCTGACTTTGGCTCGGGTCATGATCTTATGGTTGGTGAGTTTGAACCCCACGTCGGGCTCTCTGCTGGCAGCTCAGAGCCTGGAACCTGCTTCAGATTCTGTGTCTCCCTCTCTCTCTGCCCTCCCCCACTCGCTCTCTGTCTCTCTCAAAAAATAAATAATAAACATTAAAAAAAATGTGCCCAGGGATGAGGCTGGTGATCCTCTGCTCCCAGACTTTGGGTAACAGAAGGGGAAAGGCAGGCATGTTGCCACAGGAGGGGCGGAGCATGTGAAAGGGGGTGGGGCCAATGCCGAGTGACTTTCATAACTTTTTTTTTTGAGAGAGAGAGACAGCGTGAGCAGGGGAGGGTCAGAGAGAGAGGGAGACACAGAATCTGAAACAGGCTCCAGGCTCCGAGCTGGCAGTCAGCACAGAGCCCGACGCGGGGCTTGAGCCCACAAACCGTGAGATCATGACCTGAGCCGAAGTCAGACGTTTAACCAACTGAGCCACCCAAGCGCCCCTCGGTTATTCTAAAGACTTATCAAAAATTATAAAATATAAGAAATATACTTTATTTATTTATATTATGCTTATTTATTTTTGAGAGAGAGAGACAGAGTATGAGCAGGGGAGGGTCAGAGAGAGACAGAATCGGAAGTAGGCTCCAGGCTCTGAGCTGCCAGCACAGAGCCTGACGCAGGGCTCAAACCCATGAACCATGAGATCATGACCTGAGCCGAAGTCGGACGCTTAACCGACTGAGCCACCCAGGTGACCCTCGAGTGACTTTTAGACCTTTTCCCCAGACCGTCTGGCTTTCTTTATCAAGAGACACGAGACAGGGCTCTGGACAGCTTCATGTGTCCTCCTCGTCATCTCAGTTCCTGGTACCTTTGGAGAAGTGGGGGCAGGGCAAGCAGAGGTTCAAGCCAGGGTCCCTGGAACTTCAACCTGCTGGCTTGAACGTCAATATGGGGGAGGTAGTTGCAGCTGCCCTGAAGTGACCAAGCTCCTTTGCTTCCTCTGCCAGGTCAAAGTGTGGTTCCAGAACCGAAGGATGAAGTGGAAGCGTGTGAAAGGGGGTCAGCCAATCTCCCCCACCGGGCAGGACCCAGAGGATGGGGACTCTGCCGCCTCTCCAAGTTCAGAGTGAGATTCTCCATGGAGGAACAAAAGACTGAGGACTGAGCCCCCTTACCCAACTCCCCTCACTCCAGTCCTCACCCCAACCCACCTTCACCTCCTCCCACCCACCCCAGGGCAACCTCTCCACATCTTGCAGTGACTCTTAAACATGAAGCTGTCCAGCATTTCTGGGAGCCTTGGAGTTTCCCAGAAAGTTCTATCCAGTTTTGCTCTGCCTTAGCAGCCCCTTCCCCAAGGCCGTCGCTTCCCACATTTCTTGCGGAATCAAACAGCGGCATGACTGGACTGGACCCGAGCGACTCTGGGGAGCAGCTCTGGGCACACCACCGCTCCGGGCGCCTCGGCTGCTGCGCACACCTGCCGCTGCCACCTTCCTCCTACACCAGCCAGACCTCCTCCAGGTACTGGACTCCCCCCGGCCTGCTGGCAGAGGAGCCTGGGACCAGCTAGTGACCCATGAAAGCAAATGTTCCAAAAGAAAGGAAATGACTCGGACACGCGCACACACCCTGGACCACCCTTCCTTTCTGGGTTCCATAGCTGAAACTTTGGGGGTCTTCAAGTTGTCCCCAAACCCCAGGGGGAATCAGTGTGAAGAGGGTTAAGGACAGAAATTCAGTCCTTGTCTCCCAAATCTGTTGTCTGAGTGGGCAAGTCTATGGCACTGGCTGGAAGAAAACTCGTAAAACCAGCCTGGCGCAGTGGAGCCCGCGCTAGCCCATCCGCACTGACTTGGGTGGCTAAGAAGGGACCCAGGACACTTCTTCAGAGTCCGTTCAGGGGCCGTTGAGCAGCTATTCCTTTTCAATCCACAGCTTTGGGATTGAAAACCTACCCAGATGCTCACATTATTGAGTCGAGGGCTGGAAAGTAAAGGATCACACTAGGGCCAATGAGTGAGGACCTAGAAATGTAGATCCCCGGAGTGGAAGTACCCTGTGCTTTCTAAGGACGCCGTCTGCCAACGGGGACCAAAAAACAATCCCTCTTTCTCCATGGGATGGGTCCGAGCCCTTCCGATGTGTCTCACAGTTGCTGTCATTACAGGAGGAGCTGCTAAGTTTCTATACGGGAACCGCCCAGATCTTCTGGGGTGACCCCCCTGGGGACTGCTGGCCAAACAGCCTGGGGCCACTGGAGCCTTGGAGGGAGACCTCAGCCTGCCTCGTACTCTGCCTCCCAACACCAGCTGGTGTTGCAGAGGGAGGTCAGCAAGAGTTTGGAGCTCTTGTGTGTAGATTTAATCACTCACATGTAAAGAGAGCCCCACCTCCTCATCCCGCAAGGACACACGCTGGGGAAAATGATTGCCAAAGGAGATGGCTGGTTAGAGCATGGGTTAATTTTTTTCTAAAGCATATTTCATAAAATATTTTCTTAAGATGACATCAAGTTAGCTGTGCAAGGTTAATTCACTTAGTAAGAAAACTCTGGGAGAAATAAAGCAGATAAAAAAACAAAGTTCCCAGGCCTTTCTCCTTGCAGAGCTAAGAACCACACACTCTCTCTTTGTGCTCGTGATGCTCATGTGGTGATCGCCCTGACAATGTCTAGACACAAAGAAAAAGGGGAAGAAATCACTTAGACCAAGGTACCCCCCCTTTCGGTTCTTCAAAATATAGGGGTGCAAATGTAATGGCCGTAAAAAGAAATGTCTTTCTGTGCAACCTCATTGTCTTCATTTCCCCTTGTAAATTTTTTAGCTGTTCGTTTCCCTAACCTATGGCTTATCAAATAATTGAAGTTCTGTAAACAAAAGATGGATTCTTTTGTTAATAAAGGAATCTTGACCACAACTAAACACCCCGAATTTTTTTGATATTTATTTATGTATTTGGAGAGAGAGAGAGGGAGAGTGTGGGGGGGTGGGGAGAGACAGAGAGAGGGGAAGGAGAGAATCCCAAGCAGGCTCCATGCTATCAGCGCATGAACCGAGAGATCATGACCTGAGCCGAAATCAAGAGTTGGACGCTTAACCAACACTGCCACCCAGGTGCCACAAGTACCCCTAATTTTGAAATTCAGAGTCTGGAGGTTTTGTTTTTCAGGGTAAAAGAATATACACCAATAGGAATAAAAATGCCACAAGAAGCAATGTCCTCAGTCCTACATCTTTTTAGTTAAAAAGGATTTGTTTCACCAAGATGTCAACAATGGACAAACTAAGACTGGCTACAGAGAGGGGAGGGAGGGAGCCGAGAGAGGAGATCAGGCCAAAATTCAGCCTTGAGTCAGCTGGGGCCCAACGTGGGCATTGACCAGAAATGACATCATCAGGAGCTGGCAGAGGAAAGCAGACCTACCAAAATCAAGATGCCAAAGAAAAGGCTCAGGTTCAATGACAAGCAAAACAGACATCCTCAGGCACTTCAGCACTCCCACCTACCTCCGTCTCTGTGGCTTCAGAGGATATCAGCCTTTCCTGTTTTTCCTCATCTATCCAGACCGTTCCTTCTCTGTCTCCATGCAGACTCCTTTCTCAGTGCTTTTGCCCCCCTCAGCCCCCACTGCTGGTTCCTGAGCTTTCCTCCTTCGGCCCACTGCCTTCCCCACTCTTCACATTCTGCCCAGTCGATCCCATCTACCCACATTTTTTTATTAGAGTAAAATATGTGTAACATAAAATTTTAACCACTTTTAAGCATACAGTTGTGTGTCATTAAGTACTGTCCCACTGTACAACCGTTGTCACTATCCCTTTCTAGAACTTTTTCATCTTCCCAAACTGAAACTCTGTAACCATTGAAAGAGAGGCCTCCCTTCCCTCCTCCCTTCCATCCACCTACATTTATATAGTGTTTACTCTGTACCATGTTGGGTACTGTTCTAAGTGCTTTATGTAATAATACTAAGAGGTAGTACCAGTATTCCTGTTTTACTTATGAGGTAATGAAAGCAGGGAGAAGTAGAGCAACCCGCCAAGGTTTTATAGCTGGTTAGGGGTTGTGGGAGACCGTATGGTTGGACCCAATTATTTTCTCCCTTCTCCACTAGGGGAATATGGCTTCCTGATCATGGCCACATACTGCACCTCCCATGGGAAAAGTGTATTTTCCTCCACTTCATTGACCTCAGGCTTTCTATGTGGCTGACTTTGGCCAATAGAATGTGAGCAGAGTTGCTGGGTGCCTGGCTTAAGCAGAAGTTTTAGAGTCACCGTGCGTCTCTGTCATGGCTCTTTTTCCTCTGCACAAGGCTGGGTTTAGGGTTCCACCATGAGCCTGGGTTCCGGAATGAGAAAGATGTGAGGTAAAGCCAAAGTCGACCCACAGCCTTCATATATGTCAGCGAGGATTTACAAGTTCATTGTAAGCCATTAAGATGTGGGGATCACTTGTCACTGCTGAGCCGCCTTGGGAAATCTGACCGCCAGGGATGAAGCTGGGATTTGAATCCAGGCATTCTGGCACCAGGCCAACACACCTCTACTGGGATCTGGGAGCTTACATTTTCATATTCTACTCCCTATTGCTCATACCACCTGGGTGACTACAGGCATCTCAAACTCAAAACATTTAAGGGAAAATCTCCACTACCCTGATTTCTGAACTTGGTATTCTGTATTCCAAATCCTCTATGTTCGTTAGTGATGCCACAACCTACCCATTCACTCATACTAGATACATGGGACCCGTTGTTGATAGCGTTTTCTTCGCGGAGCCAGTCAATTGCTGGGTCTTGCTCATTTCACTTCCTGCGTAGGTAGGCACTCCCCATTTCCACTGCATCTTCTTCCCACCACCACAGCCTTGGTCCAGGCTGTCAACAACTTGGATTAAAGCCTCCAGTAGCTCTCCCTCCTTCTGATCTGAGACTCCTCAAAGTCTATCCCCTAAAACAATCACACATACACAAGACCCAACTTTGTCACCCAGATTTTAAACCTATAAATCAATGACATACCATCACCTACAAAATAAAGCCCAAAACCCTTCACAGGCCTCCAAGGTTCCCATGCCCTGGCCCCTGCCTCCCTCTATCACCTCGTCCCACAACCCCTGCCACAAACTCTGTGCTCCGGCAACACAGCTCACCCTTCTGTATACACACACTGGCTCCACGCGTGATTTCTCTCCTACCTTCCTTTGCTCACTCCCCTCCCAACGACTTGGGCAATCCAGGAGTACTTAAAGCGACAACTGGAAAGGAACCCAGAGCAAGTTTTAATGTGTAAACCTGGTCAAACTAATTTTCTTTTTTTTTTTTTAATTTTTTTTAATGTTTTATTTTTATTTATTTCTAGGAGAGAGAGAGAGAGACAGCATGAGCAGGGGAGGGTCAGAGAGAGAGGGAGTCACAGACTGAAGCAGGCTCCAGGCTCTGAGCCGGCAGTCAGCACAGAGCCCGACGCGGGGCTCGAACCCGCGAACCGCGAGATCATGACCTAAGTGAAAGTCGGACGCTTAACCGACTAAGCCACCCAGGTGCCCCTGGTCCAACTAATTTTCAACATCAAGCAGCAACATTAACCAATTTCTAAAATCAATAGGAAAAAAAAGGTCTCTTTCAATGTGAGGATGTAAATTTCCCCAGTCAACACAGTTAAGGAGTCTGTTGAGGAGGAACAGAAAGGTGGATTCACACATCAATCAAGTGTTTTCTGATTTCTTTTGTACGCTCCCTGCGCTCCCTGCTCTCCCTCTAGGTTCAGCATTGGCATTTGAAAGACCAGTGAACAGTAGCTGGGCCCGGCTGCTCCTCAAGTGAGTAAAAATCTTCTGCTTTGTCTTGGGTGCAAAGCTGTGCAAGAGAAGCAAGGCCACCCACTGGCAACTCCCTGATGTGAAACAGTGACTGTGACATAGATGGCGACTTGGTAGGAATCCAAACAGCCAAGAATTCCCATAACTTTTCAGTAATGGGTTTCTCCACCCTTGAGAGGGCATCGAAGACGGATGAGCTAGTGTGTGGCTGCCCTTCAGAGAGAGGCAGAGAGGAAGTGTGAGTGGGAGCAAGCAGGGGATCCATTTCCAAGTGAAAGGAGCCTCATAAATCTGCCCTGGGATGGACGAATGCACTTCTGACGGCTCTTCTATTCAAAGAAAAGAATGGGTGTCAGGCAGGGATCCACTTTTTCCTATCTGTACCCCTAAAACACCATACTTCCAGCAACCAAAAGAGCTCACGGTGGGTGGCTTTCTTTCCTTCCATTGAGTGGACATATTTTCCATTGAAAACTATATATTCTCAGCCAGGCAGTAGCACCTGCAACAGCCAATCCTTTATAGTCACCAACGCAGCAATTGCCAATCGTGTTCTCGCTTGGCCACCACAGCACAGGGCTGTCACTATGTTCTTTCTCTCACTGGTTGTACCTTCCCATTCCCGTTTGCTGTAAACCCTGAAGAGACACCTTCAAAAATATCTTGACACCCTTCTCGATACTCAGTCCACACCCTTCTCTACTGTAACTTCATCCCTGGTCACCACCACCCTTTTATCTCTGTCTTCCCACCCGTATTTGTTCCTTTATGACTATTGTCATGATTTATAATTCTTGAACTTGGTGTTTGCTTATTCATTTGTGGTCTGGTTTCCAAGCTGGAGGGAGTGAAAGGGGTGTGTTTTTCTTCTAGCTGCTGGCATGATGTCCAGCACATAATAAATGCTCAGTAGATAGTCATTGCATAGATGGACAAGCGAGTCCATGGATGGATGGATGAATGGATGGATGGATGGTAGGATGGATGGATAAACAATGGATAGACAGATGGGTGGATGGATGGATGGATGGACAGATGAGAAATTGTTAAATTAGTGGTATCACCTGGCTTCTCAGCTCACAAGTGCCCATTGCTGGCCACACAGCCCACATAGGGGAAGCTATGGCCCAGAAAAGTAGGTTAGACTGGCTGGCTTGATGCAGTCCAGGCCTTTTGAGCCAAAGTCCAGCATGCCACAAAAAAAGAGGGACACTGGACACCCACCCTGTTTCTGTGGCCCAAGGGAACTATCTCTGATTCTAGCCAGAGGACCAAGATTCTCTGTCACTCACTCCCTGCTCCCCACAGCTAGCCCTGAGCCCTGTCTGAAGTCTAAATGAACTTCTTCTCCTTGACCTGCAATTGGCAAAGAAACGGCATCACAGCCTGGCCTGTGACAACAGCAAGCTCAGAAGCATGCCTGATAAGAGCCTGGTGAGCAGTTCACGCTCATTTCTGAGGGTGATGCTTAATAGCTCAGAGGTGACATCAGGGTCGGGACTAATATCCGATTGAACAGAAAGAGACATGACCTAACTCGTCTCTCACCGTGGGCCTGGCTGCAAGAGCTTCTCTTTCTTTATTAATTTCCTAACCGGAGCTGCTGGCTCAGGACTCCAGCCTGTCCCCAGAGCTGGGGCCCATGACTGGGCTTAACTCCAGTGTTGTTGGGAAGGGAGCAGACTCAGCTGGGTCGGAGAGCCCCCACGGAGAGCTGTGCTCATCTTGGCTAGAGCCCTACGGTCGACTTTCTCGACCATCCAGCAGATCGACCATGCTTTGAGAAAAGCCAGTAGGGCAAATTCAAAGTCTATAAAGAATCCCTCGTGACCCAGAAGAAAATGTGCTGCAGCCTCCCATCAAGCTGCAGGCGTTCCCCAGTGCCTGTAAAGGATGGTTTTATTTGTGTTTTTAAAAGTGATTTAAAACCAGTTTTCCAGTAACACAACTCTTGTCTAAAGCACCCGGCACACCTGGCCAGAAAGCAGGAGGCCTGCATTTGAGCTGGCCGCCCGCCTGGCGGGACCATGCTCTCTTCACATTGTTTTCCTTTAATATTCCCTGCATTGCTGGAGGAGGAATCCCTCCCTCCTTATCATCTTCCCTCCTCCACTGCTCCCTACCCCCCCTACTGCCCCCCGCACGGGCCTCTGAGACTGACAGATTGAAGCTTTGACACAGGCCCTCTGCTGTGTGGCTTTCATCGAGTCACTTAACTTCTCTGAGCCTAGTTTTCTCACCCCAGTGGCCTGCAGAAGGTATGGTACTTGAAAACATTTGCTGGAAAATGCCTCTATAATGGAGAGATCGTATTTTACTCACAGGTTGATGGAGGGATTCACTTCATTCATCCATTCCATGAAAACATTTCTTGAGCATCAACTGTGTTCCGTCTTGGGCATGGTGAGTGGAGACGGAGGCAGCCTGTCTCCAGGACAGTGGTGTCAGGTCTGTAACGTGCTTAGTACAGGGACTGGTTCAGAGTGGGCCCTCAGTAGAGTTCTCTCTCTCTCTCTCACATGCATGCGTGCATGCACGCACACACACACACACACACACACACACACACACACACACACACACACCATTCTAGACAGCATTTTCTACCCAGGAACAACAAAACTACAAAGTAGGGAGATGGAGGCCTGCTCTCTTTCTTGTTTGCTGTGTGCCTTTAAGCAAGCCCTTTACCCTCTCTGGGCCAATTTCCTGACTCGTAAAAAAACAGAGCATTCTAATACCTTGCTCTGCCTTGAGCACAAAAAATGTACAGATGCTTCAGCCAAGCACCATGCTGTCCAGATCAGAAGCACTGCTGAGAAGCCCTCGGCAAAGGTGATGGAGATCAAGGGCTCAGATGATGCGGGTCCGTATTTGCGTCTGATGTGCTGGCCCAGAGCAAAGCCCTGTCCACTTTCACGCTGTGGTCACAAGCAGCACCCCCAAGTGCACCCTATAATAGCAATTCAGCTATTAAAGCATCCCCTCGGCCAACACACACATGCTCCCCATGAGAGGTCCCGCTCAGGACTTGACCCAGTGGTCTGGCATCTGGAGAGGAGCCGCCACTCGGGAGGTGTCCCCAGGAGGGAATCAGAAAGCGGACACCCCAGAGCACTGTTTGGGGGCATTCTGGGAAGTCCTGCTGCGTCTCTCAACCCCATAGACCCCTCTCACCAGCCACTCTCCCCTCACTCTGTCTTGCCTCAGGACTCACGCTGCCCCCCAGGACCCCCGTTCCCTTTCCTGAATGTCCAGCCCGTGAAAGAGCTCAAGCAGGAAAAACCAAGCCCAGCTGCCTCTTCCCAGCAGCCCGCCCTGAAGGCCACCCCCCGACAAACCTGCGAGTCCCCCCAGGAAGGGGAGACCAAGGGCTAAAGGCTGCATTTCTTCTGAGAGAGGGTAGGGAGGCCCGGTCCCTTTAAAATGCTTTTTCATCTTCAGCCACTACCCCTTAAACATTGTCCTCACCCACCTCTTCCCTGAAAGACCTGAGGAGAGGCTATTCCAAAGCCTGGGGGTTTGGGGTACCACAGAGGACTGCTAGGAGGCTGGGGGATCCCTCAGCCCAGACCGGGCTCTTTCTGCTCAAGAATTTGTGGCCCTTCTGGGGGATGCGGTGCCTTCACCCCCCAAATCCCCTCTGTGCATCCCTGGACAGATCTCTGTGGAGCAGATGCCGGGGGCAGGGAGGAGGACACAATGCCCCTCTTTGTTGGGGGGATCTGGGCCCGCAGTCAGGGGAGGAAATTAGACAGCGCTCCTGACAGCAGGCTCTGTCTGGGGTGTCTGTGAAATATGGGCCAGAGGGGCTCCTTCCCAAGTCCCGCTCATGGTTGCCGACCATCCCTACCCCCACTTTGGGCAGAGAGGACACTGCCTGTTTGGAGAGAAATGATATATGACACCCAGCTTCCTCCCCTCCACCCCTGAGGGGCTTAAGGGGGCTCTGAGGGCTCAAGGGAGCCCACAGTTGCTCCTGGGAGGTGTGGATGAACATGCGTGTGTGTACACACATGTTCATGGTGTGTACGTGTGTGTTTGTATGTGTACGTGTGCACATCAGTGTATGGGGGCATGAGTGTGTGCATTGTGTGCATGTTTTCTCTGTGTGTGAATGTGTGTCTGTCTGTTCACTCCATGGCCAGAAGAAAGAGTTCAAAATGCTGCCTCCCCCCCCAAAAAGAAACAACTAAACAAACAAAATGCTGACCAAGATGGCTCCCTCTTTCATCATGGCTGCCTCTGCCCATACCAGCACGAGGGCCGCCATTAGGATGTAGGCCCTTAACAGAATTGTTTAGAGAGTCATGTTGTGAGGAGAAGGAAGGCAGCTCTCAGAGCCCTGGCCCTCTGACTGCCTCCTTCTAGAGGCCATCTCACATGTAGGAGCTGTTTTCAAGGCCAGCACAGCTCCCGCCTCACAGAGGCTCTGGGGAGCCTCCTAATCCAGCCACAGCCTCCAGAGCGTCCAGTGGCCCCTGAGCCATTTGTCTTCAAGAGAGGAAATGGCAGGATGTTCCCACCCACCCGCCTCCTTTGTGGCGGGCCAGGCTTCCACATCTGGGCCGCAGCTGGCCTTCCAGGCCTGCTCTCTCCAAACGACAAGAAGACAGAGGGCTGTCAGCAAAAGTAGCCCCGATTCCTCAGTCCACCAGCATAAAAGATGAGCCTCAGTTTCCTTGACTGTAAACTAAGGCCTAGAGCAAAGGCAGCCCTGCCTTCTGAAGGTCTGTCCGGAGAATTAAAGAATATAGAATATGGAAATATTCAGTAAACTTTAAAGGGCTGTCCAAAGATTAATGACTCGTATACAAATGTCTACCAGGTCTGTGCTACAGGTGACCCTTGGGATAGGCATTGTGACAGAAGTAAGGGGCTGGCTTACTTTTTAGGGGCACCTGAGTGGCTCAGTTGATTAAATGCCTGACTCTGGCACAGGTCACGATCTCACGGTTTGAATTCTTGGGATTCTCTCTCCCTCCCTCTCTGCCCCTCCCCCACTTGCAAACTCGTGCTCTCTTGCTCGCTCTCTCTCCAAATAAATAAATAAACCTTTTTTTAAAAAGGCATTTTTTAGGTCAGAGCCAATGAAATCTCTTCAAGGTTGCTGCCGGTTGAGGCATGTGGAAGATTAAGCTCATCATGCAGATGAAGAAACCAAGTTCTAAGAGTTGGAGGGCCTTACCCAAGGTCACACACTCACCCTGTGTTGGAAGTCATGGCACCTTGCGTCATGCCGTTTGGGCTGTTTTGTGGGACTCATTATGGAGCCATCTCCAGTGAAGGAGGTTGGCCAGCAGAGCTGGGTATGGCCTGAGACGGAAAATGGAATTGGTGTGAGGTCACATGCGGTGGACCCTTGGGCTCCAGTTAATGATTTTCATGTCTCGATCAGTTTCAAAGATGTATCACTTCCCTTCCTCTTCCCGTCTATGAGGAGGTAGGTCGTTGAAGCAAGAGTCCATGCTTTGCCTGCTCTACCATTCTGTCTCCCCTGTCCTCAAAGAGCCTGGAGCCTCACCCAGGAAGGAATCTTACCCCGGAAGAACCCAGATGGCTAAATGATACAAGAAAGGTGTTATATGATGCCGTGACAAGAATCGGGCCTTTAAAATCAAGCTGATCTGAATCCTGGCTCAACTCTTCCTAGCATGGGAGCTTGGCCAAGCCACGGTTTCTGAGCCTTGGTTTCCCCGTATGAAATGAGACTCATCCGTGTTTCTGAGCTGCTGTCAAGGTTAAATGAGCTAACGTGTATGAAAGAGCCCAGTCCAGAGCCCGGGCTCAGTCAGTGCTTAGGGAGAGTGGGTTGCCTTTCTCCTCTTTCCCCAAAGAAGCAACGTATGCGATACAAGACTAGTGAGTCCAGGGAAGGAGGCAGGTGAGACCCTATTAGCTTGGCAACCAAGGAGAAAAAGAACAAAGCTTCAGGGAGACAAGTCTAAAAAGGATGGCAGAAAAGACTTCCTACACACCCACTGTGGGTCACTGGCAGAAGTAGAGAATGCGTGTTTCCTCCCTATTGAAGGAAATGTTATGAGCAAACATCACCATGTGGTAGAAACGACTGGATCTTGGAGACTATCTCATCTAGCTCCTTTGACCCATGAGGAAACTGAGGGCCACAGAGAAGAGGCTAGTTCAGGGTCACACAAGGCACTTATGACAAGTTCCTGACTCCCTCCAGGACTCAGTTCACCTCCCAGGATGCCAGGGTGGGGCCTGGGCAGATAACCTGCTCCCGTCAGTTGAGGGTCAGGAGAGTGCCAGGAAGGAGAGCCGGACCAGAGAGAGCAGTCAAAGCTGGGCTCCCCGCTCCTGTCCAGGGCCTGATGTCCTCTCGACAGGTCGGATCTGCCAACAGAAGCCAGCTGGCCAGCCCTGGAAGTCCCTATCTGTCTAGACTGCTCGTTGGCCCATCCCACCGAGAAACTCGACTCAAGGGGGCTGGGACGGGCAAGATGGCCTCGGAGGTCCCCGACAGCTCCGGAAGTCTGCACACAGAGTCCCTGGAAGACTGAGAGGTGTTGTCTCTGTAGAAAAGCCGTCGGACATTTCCATGTGACGGTGACACAAACCATTCCTTCCTCTATAATCACCCTCCCTGCGGCGCTGGCCCAGGGCAGACAGCCTGCGTGCATGGGCTTTATTTTCAAATCCCTCTTGCTTTTTTTATATATATATATATATATATATATATATATATATATATATATATATATATCCCTGTGAATGCCTGAACGCCCAGGCAGAGGAAAGCACTCAAATCTGTCCTTGAGTGTGCTGGTGGTGATGTGTGGCTCAGACGGGACCCTCTGAGCTCTGCAGCAGGAACAAACTCCCTGCTGATGTCATTTAAAAGAATAATCTCCCAATTTTCTCATCTCCCTTTGCTGGATACACCTTATCAAATGACAAAAGAAGCCAATGTTTGGCTAAATGGTTCAGAGGTTAATACTCAACAGATGGGAGACTTTTTTTCCCTTCCTCCCCCCCCCCCCCACCTCCTTCCAGAAGATCTTGTCTGCTGCCCTTGCTGGATATATGAGGCTGGGAGACCCCGGGGCATTCTTCCCATCATGCCCTTCGAGGGAGCCCGTGTCCACTCCAGCCGCCACTGGCCCTCACAGTGTCTCAGGTGGTATCCACAGCCTCCACAAGATCTCAGCCAGGCAGAAAAACTGTCTACACTGCAAGGTACCGAGGTGGGTCACACACGGGGCAGGAGACAAACCCATGTCCCCACCACCAGGGAACGCTGTTCTCCCGGGTTAAAAAATATTTTGTGCAGGGGCGCCTGGGTGGCTCAGTCGGTTGGGCATCCAACTCTTGAATTTGGCTCAGGTCATGATCTCACAGATTGGTGAGATTGAGCCCCATGTCAGGCTCTGCACTGACAGCCTTGGAGCCTGTGTGGGATTCTCTTTCCCTCTCTCTGCCCCTCCCCACCAAAATAAATAAATAAAATTTTAAATGTAGAGTGTCCAGGGTGGGTGGAAGCAGAGAGGGAGAACCCGTACCTTCCGCACCTGGTTCTGCCACAGGTCTGCTGGGGGACCGTCAGCAACTCTCAGGCCCTCTCTGGACCCCAGCATTCTTTCTGCAGAATGGGAATAAAAGCCCTTTTTTCTTCCCAGCTTCACGGAAGTGGTAGGATTTTAAAAAGCCCCTATTTGTGGGGCGCCTGGGCGGCTTAGTCGGTTGAGCGTCCGACTTTCGCTCAGGTCATGATCTCGCGGTTCGTGGGTTCGAGCCCCGCGTCGGGCTCTGTGCTGACTGCCAGCTCAGAGCCTGGAGCCTGTTTCAGTCTGTGTCTCCCTCTCTCTCTGACCCTCCCCTGCTCACGCTGTCTCTCTCTCTCTCTCCCAGAAATAAATAAAACATTTAAAAAAAAAAAAGAATGTTTAAAAAAAAATAAAAATAAAAATAAAAAGCCCCTATTTGGGACCACATTCTCCCAGAAGTAGACCCTGGAACAGGCCTTGAGGGCAAATGGTTTATTTGGGAGGTGAGGCCAGGAAATGCCAGCAGGGAAGTGGGGCCTGGGTCAGGGAAAGGAAAGAGGGCAATGAAGGGTGTCTCGTGGCAGGTGGCCTGCTCTGGGCAATCAGAGCACAGGGAACCGGGAGATGCGCATGGACCGTGCTGTCCAGGGCTGTCCTGCTGGCCACTTGGTGAAAACTGGGCACTTGAACTGTGGCTAAGTCTGCATCAGGATGCACTGTGTGAGGGACACCTGGGTGGCTCAGTTACTTAAGTGTCCGACTCTTGATTTTGGCTCAGGTCATGATCTCATGTGGTTCATGAGTTGGAGTCCCGCACCAGCTCCGTGCTGACAGCTTGGAGCTTGGAGCCTGCTTTGGATTCTGCGTCTCCCTCTTTCTCTCTGCCCCTCCTCTGCTCTCTGTCTCAAAAATAAACGTTAAAAAAAATTTTTTTAAGATGTGTTGTGTGAAACACACACCAGTTCAAAGACTAAGTATGAAAATAATTGCTTAGCATCTCATTAATAATCTGTTTTATTGTTTACACATTGAAATGATAATATTTTAGATATAGTGGGTTCAATAAAATATTCTACTGAAGTTAACTTCATGTGTTTAGTTTTTCCTTTTTTTTTTTTAAGTAGGCTTCATGCCCAGCATGGAGCCCAATACAGGGCTTGAGCTCAGAACCTTGAGGTCAGGACCCAACCCAAGATGGAGTCGGATTCTTAACTGACTGAGCCACCCAGGGGTCCCTAGATTTGCCTTTTTTAAATGTGACAACTAAACGATTTAGAATTACATGTGGCTCTACTTCTGTTGGTCCGAGCTAGTGTAGACCATGCCTCAGAGGCATCCCCCCATGAACCCTCATTCAGAGCTGTGTCTAAAAATAGTAATAAAGCTGGGCGCCTGGGTGGCTTGGGCAGTTAAACGTCTGATTTCAGCTCAGGTCATAATATCATGGTTCGTGAGTTTGAGCCCCACATTGGGCTCTGAGCTGACAGTGTGGAGCCTGCTTGGGTTCTCGCTCTCTGCTCCTCTCCTACTCACCTTTCTCTCCTTCTCTCTCTCTCTCAAAACAAATAAATAAAATTTAAAAAAATAAAATTAGTAATAAAGCTAATAGGAAGAATGTTAAAACACACAACGTGATAAGTAGTTAACACTGCTATGTGGTATATTTAAAATTTGAGTTGTTGAGAGTAGATCCTAAAAGTTCTCATCACAAGGAAAAAATATATATGTACATATATTTTTTTTAATCTATATGTTATGATGGGCATTAATGAAACTTATCGTAGAGATTGTTTCACAGTATATGTAAGTCAAGTCATTATACTGTACACCTTCAACTTACACAGTGCTGGTATCAATTATATCTCAATAAAACTGAAGAAAAAAAAGAATGTCAACATTCAAATGGTCCCTCTGGGCCAAGTCATTTCATGTAATCCTCACAATAACACCACAAAGGAGATGTAACTACTGTCCCCATTTTGCAGATCAGTGTACCAAGGCACAGTGTGACCAGACATGGAAACGCAGCCCTTAAGGGGCAGAGTTGGTGTCAAAGTCAAGTCTGTTAGACTGCAGCTTGGGACTAGGCCACTGCGACACACAGTGACCCTCGCCCTAGAATGACTGGGCCCACCAAAGCTCTTCTCCTTCATGAGACAAAGTCCTGGAGTACATTTAAGAGCCCAGGATTCTGAAAGCACCACATCCACGTTCTGTCATCCCACTGATTTTCTGGGGCAGGACCCAAAGATGTGGGGTCGGAAAGAAAGGAGGCAGGTGGGGGCGCCTGGGTGGCTTAGTCGGTTAAGCGTCCGACTTTCACTTAGGTCATGATCTCGCGGTTCGTGGGTTCGACCCCGCGTCGGGCTCTGTGCTGACTGCCGGCTCAGAGCCTGCAGCCTATTTCAGAGTCTGTATCTCCCTCTCTCTCTGACCCTCCCCTGCTCACGCTGTCTCTCTCTCTCCTAGAAATAAATAAAAATTTAAAAAAAAAAAAAAGATGGGATTATCCCTTTAAAAAAAAAGAAAGAAAGAAAGGAGGCAGGTGTTAAGAGAAAGCAGTCTGGAGGCAATGAAAATTCTCAGAAGTACCAAGTCCTTCCCTCTTCTCGCCTTCTCTGTGCTGAGGCTGATAGGATGTTTCCTAAAGTAGATGTGTGGTCATCAGTGAACAGTGCCATTGCCATTTGGGGGCTAAACTTTACTGCCGCCATATTCCAGGAATAGAGTCAGAGCCCAGTGGAACTGTGAAGTGTTGTCAATTGATCTCTGACCTGGGAGTCACGAAATCGTCTTTAAAGTTGAGTAGCCAACTTGAACTCTGTGATCTTGGGCCCAGTAACTTCACCTTTCTGGTTCTCTCTTACTTCTCTATAAAATCAGGTCCCCTCCCTCTAGCTCCATGAGTCTGGAAGAATGACCCACACACAGTCCTTACTCATTCTCTTCCCCTCCTCCTTTTCCTCCTCTTCCTCCCCTTTAAAAAAATGTTTATTTATTTATTTTTGAGCGAGAGAGGCAGAGAGAAGGAGACAGAGAATCCCAAGCAGGCTCCATGCTGCCAGCACAGAGTTTGATGAAGGGCTCAAACTCACAAACCATGAGATGATGACCTGAACTGAAATCAAGAGTCAGACACCTAACCGACTGAGCCACCCAGGCACCCCCTTCTTCTCCCTCTTGGGAAGAGGATTGCAATCCAGGATTGCAAAATCAAGTGAGAGGTCTGTTCCCAAGCCCCTCACCCCGATTCCACATTCCCCACAGAACACCCTCGTGGTCCATCCACAGATCCAGGATGTTGGAGGCAAAAGCACTTAGGTATCACCTCCGAGAAATAGAGGCCCAAACATGACCAGGGTCACACACAGCACAGTGGCCAAGCAGAGGTCTCTGCTTCACTCCCTGGCTTTTCAATTCAGCTCTTGTAATCTCCCTATTGAACATCAGCTGATCAGTCATCACCATCCTGCCTAAAGACCACAAGTCACCACGACATCCCCCACCAGTTACTTTTAGACCAAATCAATACACTTCTATAAAACACCTGCTACGAACTAGACTTTAGCTTCTGAAGCTGAACATTCCCACCTACTGAGGAAGGAGGCACAGGACAGATAGCTATAACACAAGGGACAGCAGGTGAAGGAGAACAGCTATGATTTTAGAGTCAAAACACCTGGCTTCCGGTCCCAGCTCTGCCATCTTCCCTTGCAGGAGGGCATAACTCTCAGACCACAAACTTCAGACCAGAAGGAAAGCTTGATTTTCTGTAACTCAACTCAGTGTCTATTTTCAGACCTCATTCTGACAGGCTGCAGAGAACTTTAACCTCTGTGCTTCTGTCTTCTTCCCCATGTACTCCGGGTTTGTACCACAGAGCCAGCCTCTTACCCAGAGGAAAGGGGGCGTGCATGTGGACTTCAAGGGCTCCGTCCTCCCAGGTGGCTTCTGGGATGCCCGTTCTCTGGTCCCTGCTGTGCCCATGGCAGGTTGGGGTCCTGGAACTTCTCATCTGTGTGTCCATGGGTTTGCTGGTCTACCTACAATACTCAGCCTTCTGCCTCAGGGCTCAGCCTCTTAAATCCTGCCACACTATCAGGAAGTTGTTTAAAAAACAATCTCACAGTTCATAAGTTTGAGCCCCATATCAGGTGAACTGGAGCCCTGCTTCAAGTAAAAAAACAAAAATAAAAACAAAAACCACAAGCCCCACCTGGTAAGCCCCACCTCTCTCTCTCTCTCTCTCTCTCTCTGTCTGCCCCTTGTGGAATTCTCTCTCTGTCTCTATCTCTCTCTCTCTTTCTGTCTCTTGCTCACTTGCACCCTCTCTCTCTCTTAAAAAATAAAATAATAAATAAAAATAATAAAAACTAAAATCTTTAGGGGGTGCCTGAGTGTCTCAGTCAGTTAAGCATCCAACTCTTGGTTTCAGCTCAGGTCATGATCTCATAGTTTGTGGGTCCAAGCCCCACATCAGGCTCTCCACTGACGGTGCAGAGCCTGCTTGGGATTCTCTCTCTCTCTGCCCCTCTCCCGCTTGTTCTCTCTGTCTCTGTCTCAAAATAAATAAATAAACTTAAAAAATTTAATAAAATAAAATCTTTAAAAAGATAAAAATAAAATAAAATAAATAAAAAACAAACAGGTATTAGAAACACTTGTTTAAGCTAGCATTGTGATTTGGGAGATGAAATCCATTCAGAAATGTATGCTCAAGCATTTTAGACTGAATTATCATGGTGTTTGTAATCCTTTGAAATGGTTGAAATGGTTTGGCAGTTTCCTATAAAGTTAAACATACATGTACTTACAGTATGAGCTAGCAATTGCACTCTGGTTTCTACCCTAGAGAAATGAAATCTATGTTCACATGAAAACCTTTCACAATGTTTATAGCAGCTCTACTCATGATTACCAAAAACTGGAAACAACCCAAATATCCTTCAGGAAGTGAATGGATAAGCAAACTGTGGTACATCCCTACCGCGGAGTACTACTCAGCGCTAAAAAAGCAAAAGCTACCGATAGACTCCACGACATGGATAAACTCAAAGGTATTGTACTCAGTGAAAGGAACCAGTTTCAAAAGGTCATACGCTGGGGCGCCCGGGTGGCTCAATTGGTTAAGCGTCTGACTTCAGCTTAGGTCATGATCTCACAGTCCGTGAGTTCGAGCCCCGCGTCTGGCTCTGCAGCAACAGCTCAGAGCCTATAGCCTGCCTCAGATTCTGTCTCTCTCTCTCTCTCTCTGTCCTCTCTCTCTCTGCCCCTCCCCCACTCGCACTCACTCTCTCAAAAATAAACACTAAAATAATAATAACAAATAAACTTTAAAATAAAATAAAAGTAAAAATCTCTCTAACAAATCTAGTCAGAGAGAAGAGAGAAAATGAAGTGAAGGTGGCAAAATGTTGACTGTTGTATTATACTAGCCTTTCTGTTTTTCTGTACTTTTGATGTGTTTCATAAGACAGAGGAAGAAGAAGGGAATTCCCTCTGAAGAGGCTGCCTGGCAAACCACTAGTTCCCCAGCCGCTGGGACCCAGGGGAGGCAGCCATTCTGCGAGAGGCCTGAGCAGATATGATCTTTCGCCCTCACATCCGTGGCCCCACAAGAAGTGACAAAGGTCTTTTGAGGCCCTCCCCCAAAAAGCTCAGCGTTTGGTCAGAATCTGCTTCCATGGCTTTCACCTGCCTGGTGTGGGAGAAACTGCCCGTATCTGGTCCCTTACATCTTACACGCTTGTTCAGGAGATCAGATGGATCTCTTCAGGACCACTGTCGGGGGGTGAGGGGGGGTGCTCCTCTCCCAACTCCGTAGCCCTCCTCTGGGCTCCTACTCCATCATGCAGACACGACCCTTCAAGGTCACTGCCTCTGGAACAGGAAGAAAACATCTTCGTTCTCACGAGAGGGGCTATTGTCTGACTGTCCAAGCACGCTGGTGGGGGACAGGACTTCACAGGGTCTCTGGGGTCCACCTGCCCCAGAACCACCAGGTGCTGATTGAAAAGCTTCCTGGTCCCCACCCTGGACCTATGTGAACCAGACCCTCTGGGAATGGGGCCCAGGCTCTGCACAGGAAGGCTAGCAGCCACTGACCCAAGAGGGCAGCTCGAGTCCTCTACCGATGAGAAATGCTCTTCTAATGGGCCCATTGGGCTCAGAGAGAAAAGCTTCCCCCTCCCAGGTCCCTCCCATGTCCGTAACCCCCACCCAGAGCACAAGCCTGGATTAGAGACCAGAAAACTTCTATAAAGGGCCATATAGTCCATACTTTAGGCTTGTAGACCACAGGGTCTCTGGAACAAACATTAAACAGTATGGAAATGAAGGGGTGTGGCTGTGCACCAGCAAAACTTTTTTTTTGGACATTGAGATAGGAATTTCATATCATTTTCCCATGTCATGAAATGCTCTTTTTTTTTTTAATGTTTATTTATTTTTGAGAGAGAGAGTTTAAGCAGGAGAGAGGCAGAGGGAGAGAGAGACAGAGGGTCTGAAGCAGGCTCTCTGCGGTCAGCACAGAGCCTGATGTGAGGCTCAAACCCACAAACCATGAGATCACACCTTGCGCCAAAGTCAGTTCCTTAACTGAGTTACCCAGGCGCCCCTGCTTCCTTTTTTCTTTTTTTTTTTTTTTCCCTTAGGAAAGCTCCACACCCAGTGTAGAGCCTGATGTGGGGCTTGAAACTCATGACCCTGAAATCAAGACCTGAGCTGAGATCAAGAGCCAGGCGCAGAACTGACTGAGTGCCCCAAGCACCCCACAAAATATTATTCCTCTTTTGATAAAAAAAAACACTTAAAAATGTAAAAACCATTCTTAATAGAGACAGGAAGTAGATGAGTAATGACTTAAGACTCGGGGAAGGGGTGAGTAGGGAGGTGTCTGGTAAAGGGTGCAGGTTTCTCTTTGGAGTGATGAAAATATTCTAAAACTGAGCCTGGTAATGGTCGCACATATCGGTGCATATACTACCAGCTACTGAAGTGTACACTTTAAATGGGTTAGTTGTAAGGTACATGAATAGTATCTCAATAAAGCTGTTTTAAAATACCTATAATCTTAGCTCACAGACTATGCACTAACAGACAACAAGCATAGCTTGCAGACCCCTAGCCTAGAGAGGAAACATTTAGCCTAACAAGATTTAAAAGCACTGCATAATAAAGAAACACTGGGGAACGGGGAAGGGGTAGATGGGGAAAAGAGGAGAAGAAAAGCCAGAAGGCAACTGGATGATGGACAGCCGGCTTGGGAGCAGGTTAGGGAGGCAGGGACCAGCTGATGAATGTCTAGGCCAGAGCTCACCACCTGGGGTCCACAGGCCAAACTCACCTACCCCCCATTTTCGTGAGGCCTGTGAGCTAAAAATGATTTTTACAAATGATCATTTGCAATCAATTTCATGATAGGGAACACTGACTTTGACCACTGATTAGGCAAAATGTTTTACCACCACCCTCAAATAAGTGCATTCTTCTCATTAGTAGACCTGTATTACAAAGAAATTTACTCAATTATTATTGTGCTTTGCATGTCATTAATAAAAAATTGTGGCATGGGGTGCCTGGATGGCCCAGTCGGTTAAGCATCCAACTTTGGCTCAGGTCATGATCTCACGATATGTGAGTGTGAGCCCTGCATCGGGGTCTCTGATGTCAGCACAGAGCCTGCTTTGGACCCTCTGTCCCCTCTCTCCCTGCCCCTCCCCCATAGGTGCACACACATACACACACACGCACACACTCTTTCTCTCCGAATAATAAATAAACATTAAAAAATATTAAAAAATGTCACTCAGTCAGTTAAGCAAGCTACTCTTGGTTTCTGCTCATGTCATGATTTCACGATTCGTGAGTTCAGGCCCTGCATCGGGCTCTGTGCTGATAGTGTAGAGCCTGCTTGAGATTCTCTCTCTCCCCCTCTGTCTGCCTCTCCCTTGAGCTCTCTTTCTCTCTCAAAAACAAATGAATAAACTTTAAAAAAAGATTGTGGAGGAGCGCCTGGGTAGCTCAGTTGGTTAAGCATCCCACTTTGTTAGGTCATGATCTCACAGTTCGTGGGTTCGAGCCCCGCATCAGGCTCTGCGCTGACAGCTCAGAGCCTGGAGCCTGTTTTGGATTCTGTGTCTCCCTCTCTCTCTGCCCCTCCCCCATTCTTGTTCTCTCTGTCTCTCAAAAATAAATAAATGTTTAAAAATTATGGAAATTTGCTTTCTCTATTGTTGTATAAGTATACATATAATATGCTTGGTTTTGCCTCTTGGTGCACAAAAGCCTACGTGTTTACTATTTGGCCCTTTGCAGAAAAACTGTATTGACCCCTGGTCTAGCAATGGATGATTTTTCAATTTCAAGTGCCTTCCTCTCTGGAAACCCCAGATTAGCTCAAGCCCAGAGTGAAAGTCTGTAAAAGACGTACCAGCTCTGTTAGTGGAGCTCCCGGTGACCAGCAACAGTGAGAGGAAGGTCCAGACAGAACTGGGCAGGTTGAGGGAGGGAGAACCAGGGCAGAGCTGAGAGGGAAGGCACACGGAGGGCTACGTGACTCAGGAGCCCGCAGAGGCAGCACACTTGCCCTGAATAGTCTAGAAGAAAGTGGTTCTAAATATTTTTTTAATGTTTTATTTATTTCTGAGAGAGAGAGAAAGACAGCGTGAGCAGGGGAGGGTCAGAGAGAGAGGGAGACACAGAATCCGAAGCAGGCTCCAGGCTCTGAGCTAGCTGTCAGCACAGAGCCCGATGCAGGGCTCGAACCCACGAACCATGAGATCATGACCTGAGCAGAAGTCAGACGCTCAACCAACTGAGCCACCCAGGTGCCCCTAGAGAGAGGAGGGGAAAAGACTAGATCCTTCTGTTGCCTGAATGGGTTCATGTGGGAGCAGACAATGAATTACTTCCCCACCAGGGGTCAGCCCCCTGAGGGTGGGAACAGTATCTTATTTATCTTTGTTTCCACAGCACGCCCAGCCTGTCATTTAATAACTTTGATGAATGAATGAATGAATGAATGAATGAATAATGAACGAATGAATTATTGGATTTAGTTGACCTGAGTGAAGAGGTTACTCAAATGATGACTTGAACTAACCTCTGATATATGTTCCTGCCCACCCTCCCAGCCACAAGAAAGTTGTAACAGCATTGCCCAAGTTGTGTCCCTCAAAACATTAAAAGGTGAGGGAAAAAAAAGTATTTCAAGGATAAAAATGTTTATAACATGCTGCCTAGTGAATCCCATTTCTGGACAGCCTCAATGTACATCGCACATCAACTTATTAAAGGCCCTGAGAAGTCCTGCGTCACTAGCTCTTTGATGGGCGGCAGGGATCTAACACTGTTTCTCAGATTGCCAACCGGTCTGCCTCTGTTGAACAGTCTCTTATATCCCCAGAGGTTCCAGGGGGTCCCGGTGTCACCCTTCCTGAAATCGGGGCAGTAAAAATCAGACTGACCCTTCCTGAAATCGGGGCAGTAAAAATCAGGTTGGTTTTCAGCTTTCGCCGCAGCTGATGTAAGTAAGATTGAGTTTTCTTCTGTTGTGTGTGATTTCCTCCCCTGGTCTCTTTGTTCTTGGGGGTTTATGCCTGGAAAAAAAAAATTGTTGTTTTAGTGTGATTTTGGTTTGGGAGGGAGCAAAAGTGATGTGTGCACATTCATGTGCCCTCTTTCAAAGGGAGAAGAGAAGGGCTCTGCAGAGGGGTCCCGTCAGGCAGCGGGAGGGACTGGGTGACGGACAGTTAGAGAGTAGATGGCTTGCCGGGCACGATGGTTGGGGATAGGGCTCTACTAGGGCCTGGGAAAGCCCAAAAGTAGAACGTGGAGAAGATCCTCCCCTCCAGGGGCTTAGTGGGGGAGAGAAAAGTGCATGATTTATTTATTTTTAATGTTTATTTATTTTTGAGAGACACAGAGAAACAGAAAGAGAGAGAGTGCAAGCGGGGGAGGGGCCGAGAGAGAGGGAGACACAGAATCCAAAGCGGGCTCCAGGCTCCCAGCTGTCAGCTCACAGCCCAACGCGGGGCTTGAACTCAAAGACCACGAGATCATGGCCTGAGCTGACATCGGCGACTCAGGTGCCCCAAAAGTGCATGATTTTTTGAAAAGTTGGACGTATACGTGGAGATAAGCCCAGGGCTATAGGAACCCCTTCCAGTGCGTCGGTAGAGCCGGCATGTGCACATGCGTGTGTGCGCGTGTGTGTGCATGTGTGCGTGTGTGAAGATGTCCCGCAGGAGGAACACCAGCAGGAGCAACATGTGGGAGGCAAAGGACAGCAGCACAAGGGGTGCAGCTGGACTGGTAGCACAGTGCCAAGAGAACCATCCGGCCGATAACTGCAGATGGAGAGGACGTCAGGAGAAAACGGGCCCCGGAGCGCCACGCGGGAGCTTGGATTTTATCCTCTGGCTGATGCGGAGCCGCTGAGCGGTGACCTGGGGGCTCACTTGGGCGGCTGGTGGAGGACGGCCCCGAGGCAGACAATACCGAGTCTGCGACGCCACTTAGGCAGCTGTTGCAAAATCCGGTGAGAGACGATGACGCTTGCACTCAGGCAGCGAGTGGACTCGTGATGGATCATTGGGGACAGAGTCAAGGAGGTGAAATCAGTGGCTGTGTGAGCTGGAGGGGAGGGGAGGGGAGGGGAGGGTGGCCCCATGGAAGTCTCCCAGGTTTCCAGCTCCTGTTGGCTGTTGGGGGAGGGGGAGGTTATCCCTTCCTGCTCCCCTCCCTCCAGCCCCAACCCCCCCCCTCCCTCCCTGGCAAGACACCCCCAGACCATGAAAAGAGTGCTGGCTCCCCTCCCTGCCCCACCTTCCCTGCTCCAGCTGTTTGCCAGGAGTCCCCTGGGAAGAGAGAGAGAGGGAGATGAAATCATGGAACAAAGAATATTAGAGCTGCATTTCTTCCCTTCTCTACAATGGAAAACTCTAAATTGGGAGAGGGGAGCCTTGGGGGCGGGGGGGAAGGGAGAGCTTGATGAGCTTACACGGTTTTGAAACAATCAGGAACTGCCACCCTGAAGGGTGACAAGGCTCTCATTTTTCTTTCTTCTAAGTGGGCGCTTTTCTAGGTTGACTGCAGTTTAGAGCCTCCTCTGCAGGGGTGAGTCTGTCCTGTTATGATGTCACCAGCCTGCGTGCGTCCCCTTCCACCTGACTCACCCCTGGCCCTGGGCACCCACAGAGGAGCAAGGCACCCCCTCCTAAAGGAGAAAGAGCCCCCTCCAGGCAGGAAGGGGGTCCAGGGAGTAACAGAAGCCAGACGTGGCATTGGAGAGTCCTGCTCTCCCATCTGACTTCAGCCACTTCTCACTCAAGTGTCCTAAGCCTCAGTCTTCGTGTGGAAGTAAAGATGATCAGAGCCAGCTCATGGGTTTGCTGGGGTGACGAACCAAGGCAGGAGGGGACATGAGACGTGCTTTGGAAACCAGGGTCCCCCCCCCCCAACGATGCAGGCCGGGCCTGGGGCGACAGCATAGAGGAAGGCTCACCTGTGTATATCTAAATCCTAGAGAGCTAAACACTAACAGACTCTTGAATGAAATATGTTGTGTCCTCTGACTTTGATAAATACTCTGTCACAAGAACCTGGAAGGCCAGGTCTAAATTTGGAGCTCCTGGAGCCCTTGAAGTTCAACAAGGAACACCACGGCATGGGGAAAGCGGCCTATGGCCCCCTGGCCCGCCGACCAGTCCCCCCCTTCTCTTCCCATCACAAACTCCATCCTGCATAGCAAGGGCTCCATGCAGACCCATAAGGCTAGCCCAGCCCTAAGGTCTATCCTGTGCACCCCACCCGCCCCCCCCACACACACACAGGCTGCAAACAGCTGTGGACCCAGAAGTACACACACTAAGAATATATCTGGGGACAGGGGGCTCAGGGAAGAAGCTTGTGCAGATCTTGGAAGGGGGCTCCCCAGTCCCAGGAACATCCAACACAGTGGAGAAGGGGCTGTTGGCTCTAGGTGGGCACGATCCCTTGGCCCCGCACACTGCTCGTCCCCATGGACAGGGGCGTGGGTAGAGGAATAGGCGCTCAGGTCAGGGGCCCCTTTGGCCTGAGGAAGGTGGTAGGGACTGTTCTGAAGTGCCAGCAAGTAGGAGAGATTATTATTCTCTCCTCAAGGGTTTAGTACTTCTTCCCTCACTTTCTCTCTCTGATTCTCCACCCCCCACTTTTCTATTTTCCTTGGGACAAATCTGGGGATAATTCATGCCCCAGCCAGCCAGAGAAGTGGGTGAGCAGATGCCCTTGGGGACCCGTGAACCAGGATGCCAGGAACCCCTGGGTGAGGTCCAAGGCCTCTTCAGGCCTCGGAGTCTGCAAGCATCTCCCTTCCTACATCTCTGAGAGGCTGAGAGGCTTCTAATTTATTGTCCGAAAACAGAACCGTTAGAGCCTTAGATAAGAATATGGCCAAAACCTCGGCAGGGGGAGGGGGTACATTCCAAGCACTGAGCAAGCACAGTGAAGGATGTAGGGCTGGACAAGGACACTTGGAGCCATGGTGACACCCACCTGGAGGGGAGATCCAGGCCCAAGGCGGGGCTCAAAGCCTCCTGTCCCACGTCCCCACATCAGGTGAGACGGCACACCCACGCTCTGGTGAGCCTGGAGCAGAGAGGAAGAGGCCACAGGGGGCAAGGCAGAGAGCTCCAGAATCTGGACCAAGAATCAAGAACCACACGCCTGGGCTGGCTGAAGGGGTGGTGAGCATTCTGGGCAAGAAGAACATGAACTCTGAGACCTCAGACATACAACCAGCTCTTACTAATCCCCGCTACCAGCCGTTTGAGCTCAGGCAAAGTCCTAGCCCTCTCTGAGCCTCAATTTTCTCATCTGTAAAATGGGGATAATGATGTTTTCCTCACAGAGTGATGGTGAGGGTTTGATTAGATAAAGCACAAGATACGCTTAGCACTGTGCGTGGAATTGAGAAAATAAATGTTAACTGTGCAATTGCTACGATGATCGCAATGCCTGGGAAATGTCCGTCAAGTGGTGGTTGAACTTGTATGACCTTCATGGGGTCATGTCCCATTTATGGGCCTCGATTTCCTCGTCTGAATTTCTTTTGTTCTCTGAGAACATTTCACTGTTAGTGCCCAGAGTTTCCGACACAAGTCACAGCTAACACTTGCAGAGGACCTTCTGAGGACCCAGCGCTATCCAAAACACTTCACACACATGATGTCATTTAATCCTTGCCTTTGGGAGTCTTTGAGAGGCCTTCTGCTATTCCCCATTTGGCAGATGAGGAATTCGGGACATAGGAGGGTCAGGAATTTGCCCCATGTCACCCAGCAAGACACAGGCAGCTTGGCTCCACAGTGCACCCCACTCACCCAATATCTGATCTATGGTCCTTCCCTGCCTAAATGTGGGCTGTGTCCCTACCAGAGCCACCAGGCAGTGTGTTCTGACTGAACCCTCTGGTCAATCCAGCCAGCTCATTGGTTTGCCACTATTCCCCACACCAAACTAGCAATCGAGCCAAATTAGTCATTCTGGCCCCTGAGTCAGTAATCCTGCCTCAACATGGTTAGAATTTCTGACGGTGACACATCCCTCTATCTCTGGGTTTGAAAGAATAGTGGTAGGAAATATTGATTTTGTTTTACTTCTTTATTTTTTAAGTAGGCTCCATGCCCAGCACAGAGCCCGACGCAGGGTTTAAACTCACAACCCTGAGGTTAAAACCTGAGTAGAGATCGAGAATGGGATGCTCAACTGACTGAGCCACCCAGGCGTCCTGAAAGTACTGATTTTGAATTAAAATGGGGAAACGGCCATTCCTCTGATCATTTACCTCTTAAGCAAGGGTATCGACCCACCTTGTCTCATGAGGCACTCGTCACCATAAGGTGAGATACACAGGTCTGGGATTGTTGCTCCATTTCACAGCCGACGAAACCCAGCTGGAGGCAAAGGGGTGCGGTCAGTTGCCTGGAATCTCGCAGCCTGCTGGCCACGGGGGCAGAGGTGACATTAGAACCCAGGTCTTCTGATGCACCTGCATATATCCCACTGGCCGGACCATCCCGCTGGTAAAGCACTCCAAGGGGATTGGAGCCCCTGGCCATTTGGGGCATCGCGGCGAAGGGCAGGAATGGCTGTAGACCATTTGGCTGGGCCTGACCCATTTGCTCTGCCTTTTGGCCATGCTGCACGAGGCTACATTAAGCATTCTTTCCTGAGTCGTTTCTGGGCAGACAAAGCTTGGAAAATGCAAAGAACGGAGGCACCTGGCTCCCGGGGGACGATTTCAGCATCTATCTCCTCACCTTGTTTATTTGTAAAATGGGAAGACAGACACAACTGGTGTATGTTTTACATTAAACCAAATAGGAGCTGGTGGCATTTCTGTCTGCACTTGAGACATGTTTATACTGCGGGGTCCATTATGAATCTGGTTCATATCCTCCAAATTCTGCGAGTCCTTCCATCCCTCCAGCCAGGAAGTGGATAATGTGCACACAGGGAAGAAATTTCCAGGCGCTCAGACCTTTAGGTAAATGAGGACGCTTTTTTTTTTTTAAGAGGAAAAAAGCCTGTTGCAGAAAAATTAAATTCTTCCTGTTCAAGATGGTTTTTCCAATGATCCTTTCCTTGTAGGAAATCACTTAGGTCCTAAAGAAATGCTGAGGCCGGAGGCCCACACGGTGACAGCGGCGTCCCTCTACCTCGGAGGGCCTGGCATGGTGTTGGAGAGCTGAGTGACCCTCGAGGGCTGACGAAGACCTTGGGGATGTGTCACCAGGAGCTCAGGTCACCAGAGGGCTGCTCTGCTTGGCTGGGAGCTCCCGGGAAGCCAGCATCAGGCTTGGGAACGGGCTTCCCACAGGACTCCTGGCACGAGTAGCTCTGTGCTTGCTGGCAGAACAGAGAAGGCTTATTTTAGGGAGAAAAATGAGATTCCTGTTATTGCTTTATTCCTCCTGCAGAAATGCTGGTGTGTCCCAGCCAGGGCCAGGAGGAGAGGCGGGTCAGTGCCAACAGAGAGGTGAGCTCATCACATGCGGGGACAGGAGTTTGCCTCAGGGCAAGTGTGGAAAAAAGGCTCCCCGCTTTAAATCCTAAGGCCCTTATCAGAGCAGAACCCTTTGACTTTCCCTTCGCCTCCCTCCTCCATCTGTCTGTCACCTTCCTCGCCCATCATCTCGCTCCTCTGTTATGTGGGCCCTGCCCCCATTTGATCCCTCTATCTTCTCGCTTCTCTGACCAAACGCTCTCCCTCGACACACTTGAGGGTCTGGGCACATTCTTGTTTGGAGATGACGGTTCAAATCCCACTTCAAATCCCAGCCCCCCCAGTTACTGGCTGTGTGTGTTGGCCAAGGGTCTTCACCTCTCTGGGCCTCCATATTATCTTGGAAGCAAATGGGGGAGGCGCCTGAGTAGCTCAGTCAGGTAAGCGTCCAACTTTCCCTCAGGTCATGATCTCCCGGTTTGTGAGTTTGAGCCCCACTTCGGGCTCTCTGCTATCAGCGCAGAGCCTGCTTCAAATCCTCTGTCTATCCCCCCTCTCTCTCTGCCCCTCCCCTGCTCATGTTTTCTCTCTCAAAAATAAATAAGCATTACGGACGCCTGGGTGGCTCAGTCGGTTTGGTGTCTGCTCTGGTCACGATCCTGTGGTTCATGGGTTCGAGCCCCTCATCAGGCTCTCTGCTGCCAGCGCGGAACTCACTTCAGATCCTCTTTCCCCCTCTGTCTCTGCCCCTCCCCTTTGCACACACATGTGTGTGGCCACACTTGAACTTTTTCTTTCTCAAAAATAAATAAATTTTGAAAAATAAAAATAAATACATAAACATTTGGGAAAATACCTAAGACACAGTAGGTGCTCATTCAGTATTTCCTCCCTCCCTTCCTTCTTGTGGAAGCAAAGGCTATTGTACAATGAGGGAATTAATGAGATTTTGGGGATTTACGAATGTCAAATTCCCACAGGACTCTGGGAAATCTGGGTCACAGGTTATCTGTTGTCTTCATCACCAGAATCTTGACCCGGCCTAGGGCTGACACAAGTCTCTGTGAACTGAAGCCAGAATTAAGAAGTTCCGGGGCCTAGAGGGAACTTCCCTGGTCTTGGCCAAGAAAGAAACAGGAGTGTGGCCAGGAGCCCAGGCCACAGAGGGCAGGGAGCAAGATGGTGCGGGTTGGACAGAAGAAGGCCGAAGTCGGGGAGCAAGACACTCCATACGGTGGCCGTGAAGTTGTACCCATTGGAAATTCAGAAAGGTGAGGGTGAAAAGGTGCAGGGCCCGTGGAGTGAGTCACCTATCGGGACGGAGCCCCAACTGGCATTTTGGCTGCCTCTGGCAAGGGCCTGAAACACTCTCCAGCCAGCATTGATTTTCCATCTGTGATTCACCAAAGCACGGAGGAGAGAGGGCTGGAGGGGAAATGTTTCCCTGAGTTCCTCCTCATACAGCTGGCATCAGAAGGTGCCCGCGGCTTTTCGGCTGCATCCCATTGGCCACAGCTTAGTCACGTGGCCACATGTCACTGCAAAGAAGGCCGGGAAGTGTGGCCTCCAGTGGCACCATGTGCTCAAGTAAATAAAATCTGGAGTGTTCTACTACTAAGAAGAAGAAAGGGGCAATGGATAATGGGGACAATTGTCACTTTCTGCCAGAAACCCCAAGAGGAAGTTGGTATGCGGGCCACAGGCAGAACTCTGGGACCAGCGGGCACTTCTATAAGTTCTCCCTCGGTGCAGGCATAAAGCAGGTTCTGGGCTTTGTTTTAAAGCCCAGAGGGGGCACCTGGGTGGCTTGGTCGGTTGAGCGTCCAACTTCCACTCAGGTCATGATCTCTCAGTTGACGAGTTCGAGCCCTGCATCGGGCTCTGTGCTGACAGCTCAGAGCCTGGAGCCTGTTTCAGATTCTGTCTCCCTCTCTCTGTGCCCCTCCTCAACTCATGCTCTGTCTCTGTCTCAAAAATAAATAAACATTAAAAAATTGTTTTAAATAATAAAGAAGGCTGTAGTAGGGGCGCCTGGGTGGCTCAGTCGGTTAAGCGTCTGACTCTTGATTTCAGCTCAGGTCATGATCTCGCAGTTCTTGGGTTCGAGTCCCACGTCGGGCTCTGTGCTGACAGCGCAGAGCCTGCTTGGGATTCTCTTCTCTCCCTCTCTCTGCACTGCCTGCATTTGCTCGCTCGCTCTCTCTCTCTCTCTCTCAAAATAAATGAGAATAAACTTTAAAAATAAAAATAAAAAAAAGAAGGCCATAGTAGATTGTTCTTCAGCTATTTCCTCTCACCCACCTTGTGACCTTTAGGCCGGAGAATGGGCAGCAGATCTATCTCCATCCCTGTCATGTTGGGCTTGGACATACGACCAGTTTGGACCAATGGATTGTGAGCCGAAGTGACAACATGCCAGTTCCAAGGCACAGCCTGAAGGGGGACCCTATGTTTCCACTCCTCCATGTCCCAAAGAGCAGCTTGCCCAAGAAAAGGAAGAAACACACGAACATACCCCAACCTCTCAGCCTGGAGCCAAATACAGGTGAGACGCAGCTGAGGCAGCTGTGAGCCGAGAAATATATGAACACTGGTTGTTTGGCAATGGCTTACTACGGGGCATTATTGCTGCAAAACTGCATGACACAGAGGCTAGGACCCCTCTAATCCCTGAGCTTGTCCCCATCCTGCCTCTTACCCCATCCTGCCTCTTACTTCCTCTCTTCATTAACTCATTTACTCAGCAATCGTATACAAGCCACCTGTCATGTGCCAGGCATGAGTCCAAGTGCCGGGGCAACAGAAACCTTGAGACACTTCCAGTCTAAGGAGAGGGACAGATATATAAATAAATGATGACACTATATCACATGACACTGTGATTTATAAGAAGATATATATATATATATCTGGTCTTTGTCCCCTTCCGGGCTCAGAGCTCCTAAAACCTGTAGAATTTCCCAGAGAGCTTGACAAGGCTTTTGTTGTGTTAATGAGGTGCTTTGGGGAAGCTCCTGGGTCACCTAAAGATGGGGGGCTGCTCACCTAAAGATGGGGGGCTGCTCACCAGAGGAACCAACCATATGATTGGAGGACTGAAACTTTCAGTCCCACCTCTCCTGACCTCTAGGGAGGAGAGAGGGGCTGGAGATTGAGTTTAGACATCAGAAGCCAATGATTTAAGCAATTGTGCCCGTGTAAATGAAGCCTCCATAAAAAACCAAAAACAAAAAACAAAAACCAAGAAGGTGGGGTTCGGAGAGCTTCTGGGTAGGTAAGCGTGAAGATTCGGGGAGAGTGGTTGGCTCAGAGGGCGTGGAAGTTCCACAATCCTGCCCCCGTTCCGTGCCCTACGCACCTTTCCCCTCTGGCTCTTCCTAAGTTATATATCCTTCTATAATAAACAGTAATCTAGTAAGTAAAATGTTTCCCTGAGTTCTGTGAGCCGCTCTAGCAGATGAATTGAACCCAAGGAGGGGATCATGGGAACCTCTGATCTATAGTCGGTAAGTCAGAAGCACAGGTGACAGTCTGGACTTGCATTTGGGGTCTAAAGTGGGGGGTGTGGGTGGGAGCAGCAGTCTTGTGGGCCTGAGCCCTTAATCTTTGGGATCTGATGCTGTCTCCAAAGTATCAGAACTGAGGTAAATCTGTGGGGCACCTGGGCAGTGACGGTGGAGAACTGAGTTGTTTAGAGGTGTGGAAATCTTGGGGTGCTTGGGTGGCTCAGTCGGTGAAGCATCTGACTTCAGCTCAGGTCATGATCTCATGGTTTCTGAGTTCGACCCTGCATCGGGCTTTGTGCTGACAGCTCAGAGCCTGGAGCCTGCTTCAGATTCTGTGTCTCCCTCTCTCTCTGTCCCTCCCCTGCTCGCGCTTTGTCTCTCTCCCTCTCAATAAACTTACTCATCATCAGGGAAATACAAATCAAAACCACACTGAGATACTACCTCACGCCGGTCAGAGTGGCTAAAATGAGCAAATCAGAGAACTCTAGATGCTGGCGAGGATGTGGAGAAACGGGCACCCTCCTACACTGTTGGTGGGAATGCAAACTGGTGCAGCCCCTCTGGAAAACAGTGTGGAGGTTCCTCAAAAATTAACAGTAGAACTCCCCTATGGCCCAGCAATAGCACTGCTAGGAATTTACCCAAGGGATACAGGAGTGCTGATGCATAGGGGCACATGTACCCCAATGTTCATAGCAGCACTCTCCACAACAGCCAAAGCATGGAAAGAACCTAAATGTCCATCAACTGTTGAATGGATCAAGTAGATGTAGTTCATATATACAATGGAACACTACATGACAACGAGAAAGAATGAAATCTGGCCATTTGGAGCAACATGGATGGAACTGGAAGGTGTTACGCTAAGTGAAATAAGTCAGGCAGAGGACAGATACCATATGTTTTCATTCATATGTGGAACAGGAGAAACTTAACAGAGAACCATAGGGGACAACAAGGGGAAAAGAAATAGTTATGGAGAAGGAGGGAGGCAAACCATAAGAGACTCTCTTAAAAACTGAGAACAGGGTCACCTGGGTGGCTCAGTCTTTTAAGCGTCCGACTTCGGCTCAGGTCATGATCACATGGTTCGTGGGTTGGAGCCCCACGTCGGGTTCTGTGATGACAGCTCAGAGCCTGAAGCCTGTTTCAGATTCTGTGTCTCCCTCTCTCTCTACCCTCCCCTGCTCATGCTGTTTCTGTCTCTCTCTCTCTCTCTCTCAAAAATAAATAAAACATTTAAAATTTTTAAAAAAACTGAGAACAAACTGAGCGTTGATGAGGGGTGGGGGAGAAGGGGCATGGAGGAGGGCACTTGTGATGAGCACTGGATGTTATATGGAAACCAACTTGACAATAAACTATAATAAAAATCAGTCCATCAATCAATAACAAATAAATAAACTTAAAAAAAAAAAAACCTGCCCTGCAAAAAGAGGTGTGGAAATCTATTGCAAGGGCAAACACTCAGGTCTACGCAAGCTGCTGGGTGAGGAGGAGCTCAGCACCGGGTTATGCAGACCACAAGAACCAGATTAGCTTTCCTTGCTTCCTTTTGCTTTCAGCCTCTACCCACAGCCCTCCTAGCTATCCAGAAACCTGAGGCCTGGTTCAAAGTGTGTGCTAGATTCCAGAAAGTGCTACAGAAACAGCTGTGACTCCCAGGTACTATTCCATCATTGGGCACTTACTAGGTGCTTTGGTGCCAGAAAGGAAGACACACGCTCGGCCATCAAGCCAGGGCACCCAGGTGGCTCAGTTAAGGATCCGACTCTTGATTTCGTCTCAAGGTCATGATCTCACAGTTCATGGGTTCGGGACTTCGCATGGGGCTCTGGGCTGACAACATAGAGCCTGCTTGGGATTTTCTCTCTCTCTCCCTCTTTCTCTGCCCCTCCCTGACGCTCTAAATAAATAAATAACTAAAATAGTTTAAAATAATGTCCATCTCACAGGGTCAGGGGAAAATTTGACAGGAGCACACAGGCAGCAGGTTTGGTCCAGTGCCTGGCACCAAGTAAGACAGCAAGGGCATTCTTAGTTCACCTAAGTTGTGTAAGACAAGTGGTAAAACCAAGTGGAAGGAACCTAGTTGAAGGAGGGAGTTGAAAAAGCTCAGGCCTCAAGTCTTGCTCTGCCTCTCATTCGCCATGCAAACCTGGGCCAAGGGCCTACCTAGCACACGATGCAATTTCAAGAGGACGCGCGGAGTTATGTGCCGTGCAGGGCAAGATGCTGCTTGTTCTCATTACCGGATGTGTAGGGTGTGGCTCATCAGTGTCACTACCGTATCAAGGGACCCCTTCTTATTTGCGTCTTTTGAGTTATTTCCTTGGGACCAATTCAAAATCCTTTCTCCAACCCTTCTGGCAGTTGTCAGATCCCAGAAAAGCAGGTAGCAGTAAATCCCGCAGCAGCTGAGGCCCAGGACCATGCGAAGGCGGCTCCTAGCAACTGCCGGTGGCCGGTGACCCGCAGCGGCTCATTCTCTGTGATGCCTGGGTGCCAGAGATTACATCATCGGGAAGGACACGTTCGCAGCAGTGGGGATGAGAGGAGAGGGGGGAGCAGGGCCTTTTCAGTCTCTTAGGACGGCTACCTCATCCTGAGCAGGAAGAAAACTGGTACAAATGCAGAAGGCAGGCTTGCCCAGTAGCCCTTTGAGCACAGCCCAGAAAGTTCTCATGGGAGTGTAGGTATTACACCTCAGAGTGGAGTTAGAGGCAGCCAAGGGTTAGGGGTGGGGCCTCAGCCTTGAAATCTGCTTTGTGAAACAAAGCACATCAATGAGCATGAAGACAGAAAGTAAAGGCCAGAAAGGGGCAGGGTCCAAGATGGTGGCTCTCCACTGGATGGGTTTCGGGGCATCCTGAATCCCCAGGACTGCATGCACTATTTTATGTGCGTGTGATCCGGGTGTGTCCAGCTAAGACACCCAATTCTTTGAGTTTGAATAAAGTCAGTGCCCATCTCATTCCTCATGTACCCCTCCCAGCTCCTCCAGGAATACTGGGCTCTAGCTTATGACGTGCCCAATTATCACAGACTCCACTGTCTTCCAAATTAGTTCAATTTGTGGATCAGCTCATCACTCTGTGCCACTGGTACAGTCCTTGTTCTACTCTGGATTGACCCAGCGGGAGAAATCAGCCTCCCTCCATGACCTCAACACACATACAGAATCGTTCATTAATCATTCGTTAAATCATTCATTTACCCATCATGTTATACAGGTAAAGGTTCAAAGACCACCAAGGCAGATTAGACATTTGTTTTGTTTCGATGTTGCCGTGTGTGTGTGTGTGTGTGTGTGTGTGTGTGTGTGTGTGTTTATCTGCTCAGTGTCCTTTTTGCCATCCAGTAAAAGCAGAGAACTGCTAGGGTGCCTGACTGCCTCAGTTGGTGGAGCCTGCAGCTCTTAATCTGGGGGTTGTGAGTTCAAGCCCCATATCAGGTACAGAGATTACTTAAAAATGAATTTTTTTAATTTTTATTTATTTATGAGAGAGACAGTGAGTGTGCATGAGTGAGGCAGGGGCAGAGAGAGAGGGAGAGAGAGAGAGAATCCTAAGCAGGCTTCATACCGTCAGTGCACAGAGCCCTACATGGGGCTCAAACTCATGAACCACGAAATCATGACCTGGGCTGAAACCAAGAGTCAGATGCTTAACCAACTGAGCCACCCAGGCACCCCTTAAAAAAATGAAATCTTAAAAATACGAACAAAAAGGGGCGCCTGGGTGGCTTAGTCGGTTAAGCGTCCGACTTTCGCTCAGGTCATGATCTCGCGGTTCTTGGGTTCGAGCCCCACGTCGGGCTCTGTGCTGACTGCCAGCTCAGAGCCCGGAGCCTGTTTCAGAGTCTGTCACTCCCTCTCTCTCTGATCCTCCCCTGCTCACGCTGTCTCTCTCTCTCTCCTAGAAATAAATAAAACATTTTAAAAAATTAAAAAAAAAAATACGAACAAAAACAACAGCAAACAACTTTTCCCCAATTCCATGTTTCTGGAAATGTTGCCATGTATAGTATCCTAGCCCATTAGCCAGGGGTAAGCACATGACCCAGGCCTGGCCCAATCTAATTAAGGTACCCCATCCCCAGATACCCCAGATGGTGTGAGGTAGGCCTGGGGATATGGGGGCCATCTTCCCAAATGCATGGGAGAGGCCTCTCTACAGGAAAGTGAATGAACCCAACGGATTCATGGCCCCCTGCCAACTTCCCAGTGAAGCGAGCCAATATATTTCATTTTCCCTGGGTTTTTTTTTTTTCATCTTAAGAAATCCGAGTTGATGTTCCATCGCTTGCTACCAAAAGACCAAGTACAGAAAGGGTTTCCATCTTCTCTTCCTTGCTGGTCCTCAGACCTTGAGCCAAGTCCATGACACATTCTTTGGTCTTGAAGTCATGGGCTGATTTCCACATCTAGACCAACCAGAGCAGAAAGGGGGAAGTACCTGCTAGCTGGTGAACCATTTTCTCATGCAGAGCAAGTTAGTTTTCCCTTTGTTCCACTCCCACCTTTCATACCCTGACCTGGGGCCCACAGCCACGGCACATGATTTTCTCAGATGAAGGCATTTTCTTTCCCCAAAGGAATCTGGATGCGAAAATAGTTATTTTCATAGCATGTAGGTATTGTTTTTTCTATGTGTATTTTTCTGGAGAGAGCATTGGTAGTTTTCATCCAATTCTCAAAGAGTTCCATGACTCAGAAAACAAGATAGTAAAAATGAAGGAGACAGGAGTGGGGAATGGAGAAGCCCTCACGCACTGGAGCCAGAGGGAGGAACAGCCAGATGAAAGCTGGGGTCAGACACTAATGGGCACATCACACGCTGTTCCAACCAGAAGTGTCCCGAGAGGTATTCAAACACTTTCAGGCTCCGCACCCTTTGTTCAAATGAAATCTTAACAAGAAAACCTAATCTGTGAAACAGACAAATGGAGGAGGCAGGGAAGGCTTCAAGGGAAACCCTCGAAGACCTCAGAGAGGCTTTGTGAAATCCTTAAGACTCCTCAACGTACACTTCGGAAAATCCCTGATCTAGCCTAATCGACCCATTTTACAGATGGGGAAACTTAAACCCTTGGAGGGAAGTGAGTTGCTCAAGTTGTCCAGCGAGTTGTGACATCACTGGGACTAGAATGTATGACTTCCAGGTTCCAGTGGGCAGGTCTGTGCTCTTCTCTCTGCCTGGGAAAATGGGAAAGCCATACTTCCTGCTCCAAAAGCTCATGGTGCTCCCACCGCCCACACGGGGACCTGCCTCCAGTCCCGTAAAACAGCCCCCACCCCGGCCTCTCTGGCCAGGACACTGGCCATCTCCTTCATCCATGACTGTGAAGCAGGGGCCGGAAGACACTCCCCCGCTCATCTGGGCAGCACAAAGCCAGGCTGCCGTCCTCTCTCCAGGCCAGGGAGGAGCCAGTGTGAACCTGGGGCCCAGGGAGCAAGAGCTGTTGGGGCAGGGTCCCAAGACATCTCACTTTACAAGGATGGAATTTCACGACTTGTGTGTTTTAATTAAATTTTTATTTTTATGCAATTTTAGCTAACGGTCCCCTCCTCCTACAGCTCACTCATTGTTATTAAAAACCATGACAAGATGAGAAAAAAAAAGAAAGAAAAACGCTGTCCCAGCAATGAAAATGAGGCCACTCTTTAGAAGAGGTCTGACCGCGTTGCGCACTTGAAACCCACTCCCAGCCTTCAGATGCCGATTCCGCCCCCGTGACTTCACAGATCAGATTTTAAGTCTGTGGCTTATTGCTTCCTGAGTCTCCTGGGGCTTATAGGATTATTCGGGATTTAATCCTTTAATAATTTTTCCTCCCTCCTGTCTGAGGGCTGGTTTTCCAGCTGAAGTCAGCCTGGGCTGAACAGCCTGCTCCCGGCCTTTCTCAGGCTGCTGTCCCCCGCTGCTCTGCGAAAATTAAGGAGGGGATCTGTGGAAAGCTGACCACTTCTGGGACTTACAAAGAGAAAGTTTATGGACCCTGCTCTGAAGCTCAGGTGAAGAAGGGGGAGGCAGCCATGCGAAGGCCGGAAACCTGGCACACGTTATCTTCTTTATTCCTTACCACAGCCTTGGAAGTGAGGGTTATTATCTCCATTTTACAGAAGAAGAAACAGGCTCCACGACAGGCAACATGCTCAAGTTGACAGAGGTGGTAAGAAGCAGAACCAGGCTTTCAACCCCCCTCTCCCACTGGCCTCAGGATCCCCGCTCTCTGAGCCACACCAGCTGCTGGGCACTGGCCCTCTCCACCCCAATCTGTCATCCCGTTCAGCCGTGCATGTGGCTAGACAGGGGAGTGCATGCAATGGAGACCCCTTGGTCAGCCAAGCGGCTTTGGCCATTAAAGGATGAGCCATGCCCCGAGCTGGTCCCCCTCACCATGTTCTCCAAGATGAGCAGGTGTGCTCTAACTCCAAGTGTCCTGAGTGCCCGCTGCAAACCAGCCAGGAGAACAGAGGGAGAAGGGCTAACAAGACCCGTCACCTGGGGCAGGAACCATCTAGACTAACGGAACAGGCCATGATATTGCCACCGTGTGGGAGCCCAGAGGAGACACTGAGCCTCTGACCTGCACGGAGGCAGCCACATTTGGGCTCAGCCTTGAATGGATGAGTTGGATGGCCACCAGCAAGGAAGGAACAAGCAGAGCCCCGAGTGGCATGAGTGAGCAAAGGTGTGGGGGTCTGAAAGAAAAGGTGCATTAAGAAGATACGGGGGGGGGGGCGCCTGGGTGGCTCAGTTGGTGAGGCGTCTGACTTCACTCAGGTCACGATCTCGTGGTTCGTGAGTTCGAGCCCCACGTCGGGCTGTGTGCTGACAGCTTGGAGCCCGGAGCCTGCTTCAGATCCTGTGTCTCCCTCTCTCTCTGTTCCACCCCTGCTTGCATTCTGTCTCTCTTTCTCTCAAAAATAAAGAAATATTTTTAAAATGTGAAGAAGAAGAAGAAGAAGAAGAAGAAGAAGAAGAAGAAGAAGGAGAAGAAGGAGAAGAAGAAGAAGAAACTATAAAAAACACCGACCTCCGACCTAAGTGTGAAACAGGAAGGGGCAGCTACAAAGATGTCTGAGACATAGGATGTTTGGGACAGGGGGTGAGGTCTCAGCCGATGTTGGGTCTGGAGCATAAAGTAACCGGAAAGGTTGCTGGGATTCTGAGCCAGCTCAAGAGAAGGGACAGGGTCCCCAGGATCCTTCTGTCATCCCGGAGGCAGACATTCCCAGAGGAAGACCTTCCCAGAGGGAGGAAATCAAATTGAAACGCTGGTTTGCCCATCCCCCCTCCTAGCATCTCCGGCTGGCAGCTGAATCAGTAGCCCTTCTGTCTGGGGCCTCCTGGGAGAGGGGTGTGCACTCATTCCCCCCGACTGGGGTGATTCCCACTCATGCGCTCACCAACCCTCCTGCCCAGCAGGCCCTTACGGAAGACAGCAAGCGAGTCCTTAAAAGGGAAGCGTCTGTCTGCTGCCCTCCTTCCCTCAACTGAGCACAGCAACCAGAAAGTCAGCGCTGGATTTCATTCAATTGGCAAACTCCAGAGGGCAGCTTCACTGTGCCACCAACTGTGCCAGGCATTGGGATGTAGAGGTGGAAAAGGCAGCCCCGCCCTCCTAGTAGAAAGAAAGGGCAAATAAACACTGCAACCCAGCAGTTCTATCAATGGAGGTGGTCGCTGGGGACTAGCAGCATCAGTATCTCCAGGGATCTCGTTAGAAATGCAAACTGGGGGTGCCTGGGTGGCTCAGTTGGTTAAGCACCTGGCTTCAGCTCAGGTCATGATCTCACAGTTCGTGGGTTCATGGGTTTGAGCCCCGCACCAGGCTCTGTGCTGACAGCTAGCTCAGAGCCTGGAGCCTGTTTTGGATTCTGTGTCTCCCTCTCTCTCTGACCCTCCCCTGCTGTCTCTCTCTGTCAGAAATAAATTTAAAAAAAGAAAAAATGCAAATTGGGGGGCACTTGGGTGGCTCAGTTGGTTAAGTTTGGGGGTGACTCTTTTTTTATGTTTTATTTATTACTGAGAAAGAGAGAGAGAGAGACAGCGTGAGCAGGAGAGGGTCGGAGAGAGAGGGAGACACAGAATGTGAAACAGGCTCCAGACTGAGCTGTCAGCACAGGGCCCGACACGAGGCTCAAACCCACGAATCATGAGATCATGACCTGAGTCGAAGTCGGACGCTTAATGGGCTGAACCACCCAGGTGCCCCGAGGTGGGTGACTCTTGATTTCGACTCAGGTCATGATATCTTGGTTCCTAAGATCAAGCCCCTCATTGGACTCTGAGCTGATAGCACAGAACCTGCTTAGGATTCTCTCTCTATCTCTATCTCTAGCTAGCTAGCTATCTCTCGCCCTCTCCTTCCCCCTATCTCAATAAATAAATAAACACTTTTTTTAATGTTGGGGCAGCTGGGTGGCTCAGTTGGTTAAGCTGCCTACCCTTTATTTCGGCTCAGGTCACGATCTCACACTTCATGAGATAAAGCCCCGCATCGAGCTCTGTGCTGACAGCTTGAGCCTGCTTGGGATTCTCTCTCTCTGCCTCTCTCCCTCTCTCAAAATTCGCAGGTCCCGCTCCAGATCTATTGACTCAGAAACTGGGGGTGGGCCTAGCTCTCTGCAGTTTGACAAATCCTCCAGGTGATTCTGACGCAGGCGACAATGTTTGAGAATCAATGAGCTATAAGAATACGGAAGGGAGAGCGAGACTCAACCCTGAATGGTGGGATGGGGAAGGCTTCCTGAAGGAAGAAATTCCTGCAGTGGAATCTTCAAGAACAAAGAGCCAGAGGAAGAGGTATAAAGCTGACCCCAGGTAGATGAACCCGCGGATGCAAATGCGTAAGAGGTGAGAGGCTCTGGGTGTTGCCAAAAATTTGAGGAATGGCAGGTTGGCAACTCTGCAGATGAGAGTAGAGGGGCTGGGAAAAGAAAGGCGGAGAGAAATAGAAGATTTCAGAATTTTGATAGAAGGAAGGTGAGAAAGAGAATTCAGGTGTGCAAGTGGACCCCTTACAGTAAAGAGCAAGGTCTGAGCCATGCAGGACACACACCCCCAGAGGCCTGGAAGCTCCCCCCTCACCCCAAAACTTGACCAAAAAACGGCATGACCTCATGTGTTATGGCTGCAAAGGCGTGGGGGAGGCCAAATCCGGTGTTTGTATTGAAATTAATTGGGGGCCCCGCGGATGATGAAGGCTCTGAGGAATGCACAGCCCCCCTGCCTCGTGATCCCACGAACAATGGTGTCGCTTAGGACCACCGAGCCCCCCAAGGCTCCCATCTGCACGTCCACAGTCCCTCTCGGTGAAATAATAATCATAGGGCAGACATGAATATTTAGAAGTCAAAACAGATACTACAGGACCTTGGGATGAAGCGGGCTCGGACAGGCACCCCAGAGCTATTTTTAGCTGAGGAAATGGAGCCCCCATTTCACCAGGGCAGCAGCCTGTCCATCAAGAAAATCCCTCTGCTCGCCCCCAGCCCTGATTTATGGTGATTCAGAGGGGAGACGCTGCCAGGGACAGGGCTGGGGCCAGGAAAATTTCATCTGTCTGGAATCCGACAGGAAAAAAGAGGCCTGGAAATTTCAGAGGAAGCCGAGACCTGTGCGAGTTCCAGAGCCTCTGTTTGTGTTCGCTCAGCTGGCTCCTGTTAGCGAGTTAAGGGTCCGCTGAGGAAAAGCGTCAGGCCAGATTTTTCCATCACTCCAGAACCTTGAGCTTGATCCCCAGGCAGCGGCTGCTCCGGCGACCTCCGACCCCGAACAACAGGAGCCTTCACCAGGTCCCCACCTTGGCCCCCAGCCCTGGGCCATATCTTAAGTCAACATCTTTGTTTTCTTTTCTTTTCTTTTCTCTTACTAAAAAAAAAAAAAAATAGCAAAGCGATTCTATCTTTCTGTTGTTTGTTTAATCAGATTTAGCACACTCAAGAAGTAGGGTTCAATATGAACACTAATTAATTCAATTTAGTTTTAATTTCCTCCCCCAGAGTAGCCCAAGCTCTCCCAAAGTGATGCTCTTCATCTGTCCTCCCTGATGCTGGGGCACTCGGATCCCCCCTACACACACACAGACTTCCAAATCTGATGCTATGAGCTCTAGAATAATACTCAGGATTAGGGCTCTGCTCAACATCTTGCTGTGTGGCAAATTCTAAAAGGGTGAACAAAATTATGCCCTTTGCCTTCGTGCATTCATTCATTCATTTGCAGAGAGCCTGTTTTGTGCCAGGCCCTGTATGGGGGTGGGGGGGGAGATTCGGCAGAGGGAATACAAAATGGGCGTGACCTGCCCTTAAGGAGCTCCCAGTTTGGTGGGGGGCATAGCCCTGTAAGGGCAGAGGAGCAAATGGATCACCCAGGTAAGCAGCGGCGTGTCACAAAGCACAGAGAAGCCCCTTGCGTTTATTCAGAAAGGAGATGAAAGGGGACAGGCATCTAAGGGGAAGGAACCATGTGTGCAAAGACAGAGAAGCAGGAAAGAAAGGGAACAGACACACACCCACACCCCGGGGAGTCTCGTGTGTGCTGGGACACAGATAGGATCTGAGGCTCGGGCCGGCTCAGGAAGGGGATTTGTTCAGGTTGTTGGGACTTAGGTCAAGGGTGCTGGAGACTTTTGCCGGGGAACACCGAGGTCAGATGTGCACTTTGTCCAGGTGACCTTGGTGGCACTGTGGATGCTGTGGTGTCAAGGGGTGAGGCTGGGAGCAGAGGGGCCCGTCAGAAGAGAGGAGAGGTTGATAAGTCAGGACAGTGGGGACGGAGAGGAGAGCAGGGTTTAGAGATTATATAGAATCCCGCTTCGAATACCTGCAGTGGCCCAAACATGGGAGTTCAGCTACCAGACATCAGCGGGCAAGGGGAGACCTAACTTCCGAAAGAACCCAAAGCAAAACCTCATGCCATAATCTCTGAGGGACAGAATAATCCGGGCCTGTGGCTGCTGAGTCCAGGCAGCCAGGCACCCAGGGGAAGTGAGTCTCAGCAGCCTGGCCCTGACCCATCTCGGACCCCAGAGTTTCCAGTAAGGCTCTTGCCTGCACAAAATTTAAGGAGATGCCCAAAGCTCAGAAATCAAGACAGGTAATATTTGAATGAAATACTTTTTAAATCAAAACGAATGCTAAAATTTATGATAAACGAAATAAGAAAATTTTAAATAAAGACGAAATCCAGCCTCCCATCCATCCATCTTCTGCCTCATCCACCTCACTCCAACCCCAAATCTGGGTCCAAAAAAACCTCTACTTAAAAAAAAAAAAAACCCAGGCAGGGGTGCCTGGGTGGCTCAGTCTGTTGAGCGTCTGACTTCAGCTCAGGTCATGATCTCACAGTTTGTGGGTTCAAGCCCCGCGTTGGGCTCCGTGCTGACAGCCAGCTCAGAGCCTGGAGCCTGTTCGAATTCTGTGTCTTCCTCTCTCTCTGACCCTCCCCTGCTCATGCTGTCTCTCTCTCTCTCTCTCAGAAATAAATAAAACATTAAAAAAAATTTTTGGGGGGGGCACTTGGGTGGTTTAGTCGGTTAAGCGTCCGACTTTCGCTTAGGTCATGATCTCGCAGTTCGTGGGTTCGAGCCCCGCATCGGGCTCTGTGCTGACTGCCAGCTCAGAGCCTGGAGCCTGTTTCAGTCTGTGAATCCCTCTCTCTCTGACCCTCCCCTGCTCACGCTGTCTCTCTCTCTCTCCTAGAAATAAATAAACATTAAAAAAAAAAATTTTTTTTAGAACAAACAGCCAGGGGCACCTGATGGGCTCAGTCAGTAGAGCATCCGCCACTGCATCTCAGGGTCATGAGTTTGAGCTCCATGCTGGGTGCAGAGATTACTTTAAAAAATAAATGAGTAAAAACAATTTTTAATGAAATAAAAAATAATAACAAGAAAGATAAAATAAAAAAACAAAATAAATAAATTTAAAACAGGCAGCCTGATTTTTCTTTTTATACTGTGTTACATTTTATCGCTCTTGCTTCCTGGGTTTTTTGGTGCCCCACTGCATTCTGAGCCTGTGACAAGTGCCTCACTCCCCTCCCCCTAGACCAGGGGTTGCCAAAGAGGGCCCCTCCCTGGACTAAAACCCCAGGGACGAGCCCTCCAGGCTGCAGAGATCAACATGTCCGCTTGAATTCTGCTTGCAATCTCTCTGAGATCCTGTGTGTTGAGGGCCCCATGCGGAGCAGCGACCCGGAACCAAGGGGTCCTACAAAACCTGGCACCCCGTGGCTTGGAAAATCTGATGCTACCCCGCACCTGGGAAGGGTTGTGCAAACTTTCCAAGTTCAGTTGCCTTGTCTGTAAAATGGAGAGAGGAATGCTTATTTGTTGCTTTCCATTGCAAAGATATGGGGCGCCTGGGGGGCTCCATCGGTTAAGCGTCCAGCTTTGGCTCAGGTCATCGTCTCAACAGTATGTGAGTTCGAGCCCCACGATGGCCTCTGTGCTATGGCTCGGAGCCTGGAGCCTGCTTTGGATTCTGTGTCTCCCTCTCTCTCTGCCCTTCCCCCGCTCGTGCTCTGTCTCTCTCTGTCTCAAAAATAAATAAACACTAAAAAAAAAAATTAAGGGGCGCCTGGGTGGCTTAGTCGGTTAAGCATCCGACTTTCGCTTGGGTCATGATCTCGCGGTTTGTGGGTTCGAGTCCCGCGTCGGGCTCTGTGCTGACTGCCAGCTCAGAGCCTGGAGCCTGGAGCCTGCTTCAGTCTGTGACTCCTTCTCTCTCTGACCCTCCCCTGCTCACGCTCTCTCTCTCTCTCTCTCTCCTAGAAATAAATAAAACATTAAAAAAAATTAAAAAAAAATTAAAACAAATATCTAAGTCAGCCCCGGCCCAGAACCCAGACTCAGGACCTTCCGTACGTCCAGTCCACCAACAATGAGCCCAGATCCCGTGTCAGTCACTGTCCTGGGAATAAGATGGGGATAAGCAGCATGTGAGAAATATACTCCCAACCCCCTACCCACCCCTACAGTTTATACCTACAGATTTGGAAGAGCTAGGTCCCAAGAGAGACCAAAACCATTCATTCATTTGTTTGTTCATTCATTCATTCATTTATTCATTCAATAAGAGGCCTCCACTGAATAATTCGCCAGATGGTGCCAGGCATGGTTTGCATCAGATGCGATCCTTGACCTCAAGATCCTTAAAACATAGTAGAGTCAGGCTGATGTGGAAAAATAACCACAATGCAGTGACGCGTGCTCTTCAGGGACAAAAGAGTGTGGGAATTTAGAGAGCCGGGGGAGGGGTTGCAGAGCGGGACCTTGAATTCCATTCAAGTAGAATTGTACCTGATTGCCTAGCACTTTTCAGGCAGGGACCTTGTCTTAGTCCATTCAGGCCACTAAAACCAAGACTGTAGACTGGGAGGGAGGGTCATCGATGCCCAGAGAGAAACGGAGCAGCCACAAGGCAGGGGCCAAACACTGCCACCTTCTCCAAGGCCTTGCCATCTACATTCCAGTTCTAGAGCCCCGACTACCTGTAGCCTTGCCATAAATTTCCCCTTCCCTCGGCATCACGTAAGCCAAGTCTCTGTGCCTTACAGATAAATGGTCCAGATCAGAACAGGTCCATCTCACCCACTCCCAGGAGACCAGTTTCCTCTTTCAGCATCCTTAAAATGGTGAGATATTCTCTACAGCTCTGAGCTGGAAGGAGGGATGTATTCCCCGTGCATAACTTGTACGATGCTTCTGGTGGATTACAGATGACACAGCTTTGGGGGTCTGGCTGGGGAACCCGAGCATGACGAGGGAAAATGAGTGTTGACTTTGGAACAAAGAGCTTAACAAGGAGTTGGGGCCTGAGCACAGCTTGCCCGTGCAGCCCAGTTGAGCTCTCACTTCTCTCTCCGTTGCATCTTTCCTCTTGATCCTAAAAGCTTACTCAAGTCTCTCATGCTTTATGAGACAGACTCATTTTCTCACTACCTCTGCTCAGACCCTGCCAGTCCCACATACACCCTCCTCTCTCTCCTTCCCCAGAACTTCCTGAAGGATCCATCCACACTCACTGCCTCTGCTCCCTCGCCTCCCACTGAACTCTCAACCCTGTTCCCCTCTTCCCACCATTCCACGGAAACATGGAATGTGTCTCCCTCTATGCACACTCTGGTTCAGCTCATCTGAGTCCAAACGCCCTTGGCTTGCCCTGAAATATCCCCAACCTAAACTCTTATCTCTAAGCCCTGAGTCTGTCATGTCTCATCTGGTCATTCCATCTGTACATCTTTCTTTTGCTCAGGATCAACAAGTCCCAAACTGACCTTGGCCTCTGCTCCCCAGCCTGCCCCTCCTCCCATATTTCCCTGTTTTGTTGGCTGTGACCACAATGCACAATTGCCTGGTTCAGAAACCTGGAAATCAATTTCAGCTCCTCCCTCTTCCTCATCTTCCATATCTACTTAGTCACGAGTTGTGTAGCTTCTTATCAGAAATTTATTTTTAGAGTGAGAGGAAGGGCACTCCAGTAGGAGAAAGGGCAGTGAGAGAGAGAGAAAGAGAGAAAGAGAGAGAGAGAGAGAGAATCTCAAGCAGACTTCATGCTCAGCACGGAGCCCCAGGCAGAGCTCCATCCCATGACCCTGGGATCATGACCTGAACCGAAACCAAGAGTCAGGCTCTTAACCAACTGAGCCATCCAGGCACCTCTCAGAAATCTCTTTAACCTCAATCCCTGCTCTCCATCCCTACCACCACTGTCTTCATTCAGGCCTTTATCATTTCTCCCTTAGATGATTGCAAAATATCCCAACCGACTTTTTTACTTCCAGACACTTCCAGCTCCCATCCCTCCTCTCCGCGGCCTCCAGCATTCTCTTTCTAAACAAAGATCAAGGGGCGTCTGGGTAGCTCAGTCAGTTAAGCGCCTGACTTTGGCTCAGGTCATGATCTCACGGTTTGTGGGGTCGAGCCCCGCATCGGGCTCTGTGCTGACAGCTCAGAGCCTGGAGCCTGCTTCAGATTCTGTGTCTCCCTCTCTCTCTGACCCTCCCCCGCTCACGCTGTGTCTCTCAAAAATAAATACACTTTTTAAAAAATTTAAAGTCGACAATAAACTATAAAAGAAAAAAATTTTAAAGAAATATAAGTAAATAAACAAACAAACAAATAAATAAATAAATAACACAAGAGTGCCCCTTGCTCCCACTGCACGCATCTTGGCTCCCTCCACCCAGAGATGAGAGGAATTGAAGTCGCCCCTTTAATGCACTGGTGTCTGTGATCTCTGGGGACCCCAGTGCCCAGCACTCTCCTGACTGTTGCCTTGGGACTGTCCTTCAGGAGACCTCTTCCTTCAAATAAGGGTCAGGCCCTGGGAGACCTGGGGTGGAGGCCTGAGGGTGTGTGTGTGTGCTGGATATCTGGCCTCAGGCCCGCCCAGCGGGGCGCCCTGTCCCCAGCGGGGTGGGAAGGTCACTGAGGTTTCTCTCCATCCTCAGCCTCCTCCTCCTCCTCCCTCTCCACCTCCCAAATCCACCCAGCCTGCGGAGGGCTCTCCTGAAATCACTGGCTATCTTTTCGAAAGGAGGAAGATCCCAGAAGCACACTCCAAATGCTTTCCAGCCCCTTCCTCCCACAGCCCACCAGCCTGTCCTTGGCTTGGAGCCAAGAGAGAACAGCGAGCAGGGAAAATGACATCTATGGATGTTAGTTAGAGACCTCCACGCCAGAAGGGGGCTGGACTGTGGAAGGGGCCAAGGAGCAGGGACCTTCAGGGACCGGTCGCCCCGCCTGCACGCCGGCTTCTTTCTCCTCCGCCCTTTGGGCCTCCAAAGCCTTAGCTGCACAGGAAGATCCTGTCTTGCTTCAAGCAGGCAGAATGTTCGCCTCTGCTATTAACAGAACATCCGGTAACGTTTTAATTGAAAACTTAACTCTAATTATTCCACCTGCTGACCGGAAATGCAAGCAAATCTAAGGCCAACTGTGATGCGGCAAATAGAGCCCCACGAGAAAAGACAGGAGAGAGAGAGACAGAGAGAGAGAGAGAGGCAGGGGCCAAGGAGCAAGGAACCAAGGGAGTCCCTGGACATTTCTCCTACTCGAAGCGCAAGCAGCAGGTCTCTGCGTGGGAGCCCCCCGGCCACTACCCTGAGACCCCACCGCCCCCCAAGCCTCCCCCGAACACACAGACATCCTTTCCCACTGCCCCTCTGCTGCCCCAGCCCTAGACAGGCCAATGATCTCTGTTTCTTGTTCAAAGCAGGCTAGCAGTCGGCAGATTTTAATGTTGTGAATCCAGAAAAGGACCGGAAACTGTCCGCAGAATGGCACTCCGCGTGCCTGTGAGTGTGGGATAGCCCGAAAAGCCACAAGAAACAAACGTGGTGACAATCATTTACTGGAATATTTGGCAGGGAGAACCTTTGTTCTCGCATCGAATCAACCCAGAGAGGCGATGAGGAAGAAAGCAAGACTCGGGTGGATTTTTAAGTAAAACACCATCTTCAGAATCATGTGGGCTGAATGTAATGTGGTGCCCACCATCAGATCCTGGGCCAGAGAAAGAACACGGATAGAAACACTGGAGAAATACAAATACACACTGGAGTTTAATGGCTAGTAAGGTACCAGTGTTACCTTCTCAGTTTTTTGTTGTTTTTTTTTTCTTTTAAGTTTATTTTTATTCATTTTGAAAAGAGGGGAGGGGAAGTAGGCTTTCTGCTATCACTGCGGGGTTCGATCTCACAAACCGTGAGATCATGACCTGAGCCGAGATCGAGTCCGATGCTTAACTGACTGAGCCACCCAGCCGCCCCCACTTCCCAGTTGCGACGAAAGCATCATGGTTATGTAGGATGTTAACGGGAGGGGAAACGGGGTAAAGGGTATATGGGAACTCTGTGCTATCATTGCAACTTTTCTATAAATCTAAAATTACTCCCAAACAAAAAGTTTAGTTAAACAAACAAACAAAAGCCAACACGTGGCTGCTCTGGCTTCTTGTTCCCCCTCCCCCCAATCCCCGGCAGCACAAGTTCACTATTGGCTCCATCAGGGGTCTCTGGGTGGGAACCCCCAGGAGCCCCGCAAGGATGAGCTGGGACCAGAGGCAGGATGTGTGGTCATGGGCAGGTCTGAGCCAGCTCGAACACAGGGGAATCAGTCTGCAGAACCACAGACAGACCAAAGCCCTGGAATTCCAGATCATTCCAGCTCTACAGGGCATTTGTTCACTTGGTAAGTATTTATCATAGTACGCGCGAAGGCTGCTGTGAGAAGGGGAGCTCTGGCGGGAAGAGCCCCACGGATGCAAAGATGAGTAAGACCCAGAGAACTACAGTCTCCTTCCCTGAGGAAGCAGTGAGGGAAACAGATGCGCTCCCTGCTCAGTGACAATACCTGTTAGTGACTGGAGTGTGGGGATGTGCCTGCAAGGGATGATCAGGGAAAGCTCCCCGGAGGAGGTGGTATAAATTCTAGCAACTATAGCCCAGTTGCTCCCTGTGACCCACAGACCGCCACGCCCAATCCTCTGGCCCCGGCGGCAGGAAGGAGCTGAGAAAAAGGAGGACCATGCTCTCTGCAAATAGCAAGTGCTGTCAGCACCATAAAGTCATCATCGCCATCATCATCATCATCATCACCATCCGACCCTGATGGCCCAGCAGGAGGCCCGGGCCCCCCCCGCCAAGGGAGCCCCTGGTGGGGGGACAACAGGCGTGAAGGAGGCCACAGCCCTGGCCGAGGCTCTTTCCCATACCTGCAGCTGGTGGCCCGCTCTGAGGTGGGCAGGGGCGTGTTGACACAGCTGGGGAAGAGAGGCCCTGTCTGCCTCATTCATCACTTCTGCATGGGGGCTCGAGGGAGGGGCACCCCAGGGGCCTGGGCTAGCTCCCACCCAGGGCTCCTGAGGGCTGGGGGGCGAGGGGGGGGGCGGGGTGCTGGCCTCCAGCCCGGAGCCGGGAGAAGGTCTGAAGAAACCAGGATGGCTCCGACGGAGGCTGCCAGGCCCCAGGGACCCCCAGGCCAGGGGGTTTCCCAGCCAGGATGTTTGTCCGAAGAGCGGCAGGCTTCCTGCCCGGAGGTTAAAAACCACTTCCAGCTTGCGGCTGGTAACCCCCTAACAGGCAGGTCCCAGGAGAAGGATTTTTTTTCTCTTTCTCATTTGGCCAAGCCAGTGTCAGCTGCTTGCCATGCAGTTCCTGACCCTCCCTAAACCCTGTGTGTGTGTGTGTGTGTGTGTGTGTGTGTGTCTCAGAGAATAACCTGAAACCATCAAGGGTCACCAGCCTCCACTGAGAACAGAGAGAAAATCCGTTTAGAAGATGGGTTTGAACCCAACAAGGGAGAGGATGGGGAACCGCTGCAATTGTCTTCATCCTTTGTTCAATCTTCACTCCATCGATGCGTAGCAAGCATGTACCATGTGTCTGGCACTGTCCTAGGTGCCCAGGAGACAGCAAAGAGCAGAGAGACTGCAGCCTGCCTTCTAGAGAGAGCAGGGCAGAGAATGGGGGAACTGTATATTCACCAGAATGGTTAGGAAGGCCAACGCCCTGAGCCCAGACCCAGTTTCCAGAACTGCGCTCCCTGGGCAACCTCTTCCTCTCTCCCTCAGAGAGGCCCCTCCCAAACTTGAACCTGGAGGCCCGAGGCTGCACTGGCCGGTGGTGGAGGGCATGAAGGCTGTGTGGTCTGGACTCCCCTGTGGCCGCTATCTGCTCAGATAGAACTACCCTACGACCCAGCAACTGCACTACTAGGTATTTATCCAAGGGACACAGGTGTGCTGTTCCGAAGGGGCACTTGCACCCCAATGTTTATAGTAGTGTTATTGACAATAGCCAACGTATGATAAGAGCCCAAATGTCCATGGACGGATGAATGGATAAAGAAGGTGTGGTATATACACACAATGGAGTATTACTCGGCAGTCACAAAGAATGAAATCTTGCCATTTGCAACTACGTGGATGGAACTAGAGGGTATTATGCTAAGCGAAATTAGTCAGTTGGAAAAAGACAAATATCATATGACTTCACTCATATGAGGACTTTAAGATACACAACAGATGAACATAAGGGAAGGGAAGCAAAAAGAATATAAAAACAGGGAGGCGGATGAAACATAAGAGACTCTTAAATATAGAGAACAAAAGAGGGTGGCTGGAGGGGGTGTGGGGGGGGGATGGGCTAGCCGGGTAACGGGCAATAAGAAAACTACTCCTGGGGGCGCCTGGGTGGCTTAGTCGGTTAAGCGTCCGACTTTCGCTTAGGTCATGATCTCGCGGTTTATGGGTTCGGCCCCGCGTCGGGCTCTGTGCTGACTGCCAACTCGGAGCCTGGAGGCTGTTTCATTCTGTGACTCCCTCTCTCTCTGACCCTCCCCTGCTCACGCTGTCTCTCTCTCTCTTTCCTAGAAATAAATAAAACATTTAAAAAAAAAAAAGAAAACTACTCCTGAAATCATTGTTGCCCCATATGCTAACTAACTTAGATGTAAATTAAAAAAAAAAAAAAAAGGGTGCAGGAAGGAAAGGAGGAAAGGCAGGCATCTCCCTCGAGTTTAATCCTAAACTGTCTGGACTAGCAGGTGGCTGTGGGCCCAGGGCCTCTGCCCTCTCTCCCTTACCTCAGAGCAAAGGGCCTGTGCACTCTGCCTCTCCTCCTCTACCGCCCACTCCTTTCTCTTTCCCTCCTGTTCTTCCGCTCTTTCTCTGCCTCTCTTCCTTCTCCCCCATCCCCCCACCCCCGTGCTCTCTCTCCTCCCCCCCTCCCCTTCTTCCTGTCTCACATTTTCCTGCCCAGGAATCAGACCCCAGACAGTACCTAGGAAGTCTGCGGCCTTGCCTAATAGAACCGTAATAGTCCTCGGGGAGGCGCGATAATGACATCCTCCTTAAATAAAAGGACTTAATGGAGATTTCCCAAATTTGAAAACCACATTTCCACTAGCAACCTATTCAGCAAGTGACTGCTCTGGAAAGGAACTCGGGGGAAACTGCAGCAGGGAGGGGGCGAACTTGAGGAGGGAAAGAATAGGGGCAAAGAGAGGTCTGCTCAGGGACTTTCCATCCAGGACAAAGCATCTGGTCTGACACGAGTCATGAAGGTGGGCCATCTCAGTACCCCCCTTCCACCCTGGGCCAGCCCAGAAAGAGCAGGCATCAGAATCTGGAAATCCTGTGTGACCTGGGTGAGTTACTATGCATCTCTGAGCCTCTGAGCCTCAGCTTCCTTAGCTGTGAGTTGCCTTGTAATCATCATCTCCCAATATCACCCAAGGAAGGTCCGGCCATTAGTGTTTACCTAATTCTTAACATAGAGCAGAAGCCAAATGAGCTGCTGGTCGAGACTTAACACACACAGCTAGACCAGAGTCCTTCCAATCCTGTAAGACAGCAGGTAAACCAGGGCTGGGCTACCCGTTCACCCTGGATTTTAAAATACACCAGACTATTGCACAAGGAGGAGGGAATAAAATGGTTTTCTCGTTGTCTCTCACTAGGACACTAGTGAGCAGTAAGTGAGGTGCAGAATATAGACAAGATCTTGGGGACTCTGGGATCCCTCAATTTGCTTCAGGTAATTGTGTAAAGCTTTTCGGGGCTCCTGCTGGTACCGCTGAAGATAGGGATGCTAAGATGGAAACCACAGGCTCTAGAACCCACCTAACTCCCCCCACCCTCCAGTCCTGAGACAAGGAATGTGCTGGAAAACTGCAAATGGCAAATGGATGTTATCTGAATAAATCAAGTCAGAAGTCCTAGATCAATGGTGAACCCAGCTCTGCCACTGACTTGCTCTGTGATTTCGGGGAAAGATCTTCGCCTCTCTGAGCTTCCACTTCCCAAGATGTAGACTCATGAGATTAAGTGATCTCTGAGAGCATTCCCATTCTAAAAATCATTTAAATTGGAGGTAAAATTCTTCTGATTTGGGCCACTCTGTGGCGCGCGGATGTGGTGTGTTTGCCAACACTGCCACCTTGTGGCAGAAACATAGAATTCCCTCCTGAGGTTTGGTATCCTGTCGAAGCCACCAAGACCTAAGGGGTCCTTGCACCCCACCACCCACCATTCCATCCCACAGCAGAAACACATTCTTATCAACAGTGGCTCTGTTTGGGGACGCCTGGCTAGTTCGATCGGTCGGTACAGCATGCAACTTTTTTTTTTNCCATCAACCAGATTCAATAATTATCAGCAGTTTTCCAGTCTTGTTTCATTTCTTCCTCAACTTTTTTTGCTGTGGTATTCAAAGAAAATTCCAGGCATCTCATACATCATTTTAATATATATCTAACAGATAAGGACATTTTTTTAAACTTTTTTTAATGTTTTATTTATTTCTAGGAGAGAGAGAGAGACAGTGTGAGCAGGGGAGGGTCAGAGAGAGAGGGAGTCACAGACTCTGAAACAGGCTCCAGGCTCTGAGCTGGAAGTCAGCACAGAGCCTGACGCGGGGCTCGAACCCACGAATCGCGAGATCATGACCTAAGCGAAAGTCGGACGCTTAACCGACTAAGCCACCCAGGCGCCCCAGCATGCAACGCTTGAACTCCAGGTTGTAAGTTCAAGCCCCACATTGGGTGTAGAGCTCACTAAAACAAACAAACACGGCGTCTGGGTGGCTCAGTTGGTTTAAGCATCTGACTCTTGGTTTTGGCTCAGGCCGTGATCTCACAATTTGTGAGTTCAAGCCCCACATCAGGCTCTGCTGACAGCTTGGAGCCTGCTTGGGATCCTCTCTCTCAAAATAAATAAACTTTAAAAAACAAAACAGTGGCTCCGTTTTGAAAAGTCTCTTAGGGTCTGTAACATAGGACAGTCATTCTTACAAATACAATCCCACCTTGGAGGTGGAAAAGGATGACCATTTCCAAGCCCCTACCATGTGCCATTTCCAACAGTAAATATGTTACACACACATTCTCTTGTTTGATCCTGAAAACAATGCTGTAAGGCAGATATAACTGGTCTTTGTTGTACAGATGAGGAGACTATGGCCCAGAGAGGTAAAGCGACTTTCCCAAAGTCACACAGCTAGAAAAAGATTCCCCAAAACTCAGAGAAAAATCACCAGACTCCAAAGCTCTAATTGTCTCCCCAGGAACATCCCTTGTTTTTTCTCAGGTATTTCAGAATCCATCTTCACAGGCCTCTCAAGTTGGAGATCAAAGTCTCCAAGGAGCTCCACTGCTCTTGTCCTGAAACGGGAATTGATGGAAACTCACCCAAGGCTCGGGGCTCACCAGGCTGACTCAGGGCACATCAGAAGCTTTCAGAATGTTCCTTGTGATGCCAGAGAGAAATCTCATATCCTAAAGAAGGCATGAACTCATGACTCACAGGAACCAGAAACTGAACTCAGGTGACACGTTTGTCAAGGTATTCTGTCACCACCAGGGGAACCCTCCCCACCACCTCCCGGAGGCCATGGCTAACCTGGGGTAGAGAACGGAGACAGAGACCCATGTGGTTCTCACGCTCTTGGGAAAAGGGCTTCTCCTCCTGATACATTTCCCGTGAACAAGACAAGTCCAACTCCAAAATGTATATTTTCACCGTTGTTTATCACTTACCTCCTTAAACACATCAGGACAGCTTGCACAATCAATCCCCACCAAATATAACCGCCTCTACCCCCTTAACAGCTGATACCCCACAAACAACGTGGGTATCATCAGGAGAGGCGGATGGAGAGCTGCAGTGATGATCTTTACCCCCAGGCTGGAGATAATTGTCTCACCTTGTAATCTTATCTTATTCTTATGGGCTGTTATTAACATCTGCCCACAGGCCCCCGGAAATGTCCCAAATGGACCAAGACCCCACCAGTACCCCCCGTAGAGCCCACCAACACTAAGATGGCATAAATACTGTGGCCCCATGACTCTACCCCTTCCAGAGGAAGCCTGTAAAATCGAAGATTAAACAATAGCAATGATGATAACAATGATGATAACATAAAGTATGCGTGTGGTCCCTGGACGCAGAGCTAACCAGGGAAAGGCTCCATCTGAAGACAAATGGGAAAAGGCAGAGAATAGCAAGGTCTCGCTCCCTGCAACCTTCTGATCCTACGCCCGTCCCTGCGTAGCCCACCCCAACTCCACACCGGCGTGCCCCCCTTTAAACTTCCTCTATCACTTTCACATTTGTCCACTGTACATCAGCACATCCAAACTTCTTTAGCTAAGACGGTATCACTGTCTGTGGAGCGTGACGCGATGGGGATGCTCTGTGGCAGTGGTTCTCACTCCGTGAGACATGTTCAGCCACTGCACACAACACGGGCTATGCGGCTTGGCACTGGCTGTGTAGACGGGCACGGGACACGGGGAGGCTGTGCGCCATCCCCAGGAAGCACACGCCATTCTGAGAGCTTACCCTCCTGCCCCCGGTTTCCCCGTGAAACCCACCAGCCAGCTACGGTGGCCCTTACCCCCCGCCTTGCTCTATCATGGGAAGAGCCACTGAAACTCGGGTACAAGCCAGGGGAAGGCTTTACCTTACCGCGGCACAGTTTCTCGGGGACGGCTTTCTTTTCCTTGTGAACTGCAGAGGAGCGTGGCCCCGCGAACTGGCCGGATGATGTCAGCCAGCCTGAGGCTCTGATTAACTGGCAGGGTGATGATGGTGTCGGGGTGAGGCATTGCCCTCTGGTTCCCTGCACCAAGGTCAGAGCAGCTGCTGTAATTGAGGGAGCAGGGACACCCCAGCTCCTTTCCTTCTAGGCCAGACACACATCATCCGTAAGGCCAGCACCCAGAAGACAGAGCCTTAGACCAGCCTCACCTGCTGATCGTCTAGTGGGGAGCCCAGGCACCCACGGGGCCGCCGGAACGAGCAAGCGGCCCGAGAACTCAGCACAGCATGAGCTCCTCAACACCGTTTGGGGAGACCCAGGGCCAAGCGAGGCTCTGGCCTCCAGAGGGTTAAAAACCCACTCTCCTCCATGGCTCCGTTCCAAAGGGTCTCCGTTAACACCAGAGGTCTCCTGATATCTCACTCACTTTAATAGATTTTTCCCATTGACGTCTCACTTTATTGACTATCATTTCCTTTTCTGCAGGGGAGCTATTTTCTGGGTCACTGATCCAACCAACTTAAAAGGGGTTGCATTGATTAGGTTTTATTGGTGGTGACTTGCACAGAGATGAACCGACTTGCTCCTACCTGCTAACGGCTCCTTTGTTCCCCCCTCCCAACCCCCACCCGTTCTGTTGACTTATGGGAGGGACAAAGTTGGAGCACTTAGGTGGGGGGCTTTATGGAGTGACAAGGAACTTCTGGCCACACTGCCTCAAGCTCTCTGTGGCATTAGGGTAAAAGTCATTAAAATACACATGCACGCGAACGCATGCGCACAAACACAGACACACACACACACACACACACACACACACCAGGAATTAGCGTCAGCAAGACCTTGAATAAAGATAGAAGCAAATCCAGAAAGTCACCCCTTCATTTACTGAGCATTTACTGAGCACCTACAACTATCATAAATAATGCCTTCGTTAACAACTTACAAGTCGCAAAACTTTTTTGGATTTATTCTCTTACGCCGCTCACCATTCTGAGCCAAAACTAGGATGGTTATTATTCCTACTTCAGGGATAAAGCACCAGAGGCCAAAGAAAGCTGTCCTAAATCACACAGTTAGCTAGTGGCACACTCAGAACTAGGCCTTTGGTTGTCTGACTCCAGAGTCCCCATCCTTCTATCCTAAGAACCCAAGGGGACACCTAGAGGCATGAGGCAAAGTTAATATTTAACGTAAGCAGATTATTATTTTTTTTAATGTTTTTTTTTATTTATTTATTTCTAGGAGAGAGAGAGAGAGAGACAGCGTGAGCACGGGAGGGTCAGAGAGAGAGGGAGTCACAGACTGAAACAGGCTCCAGGCTCTGAGCTGGCAGTCAGCACAGAGCCCGACGCGGGGCTCGAACCCACGAACCGCGAGATCATGACCTAAGCGAAAGTCGGACGCTTAACCGACTAAGCCACCCAGGCGCCCCAAACGTAAGCAGATTATTTATGTTGTGGAGTGCACGTGTCACTGAGAGACCAAATCGGGGTGGAACAGAAGCAGAGCTGGAAAAGCTCCAGTAGGCAACTGGTTCGACCCCCTCAACTTACAGGTGAGGGAAAGTGAGTCCCGGGGATATATAAAATCATGCCTGATTCATACAATGCATTCATTCAGTCAGTCAGTCATTTATTCATTTTCTGTGCCAGGTACGGTAGGTGTTCTCATGAGAGCCTTCGTGGCGAGCAGGGACTTGAGCACAAAGGAAGAGCCACTCGCCCGTGGGAACACTCATTCATGTAGAGGTGGCATCTGTCCAGGCAGCCTTTGCTCTTTCTCTCTTCTGGGTCACTGGTCTCATCTTTTCCCCCTCCATAGGCCTTCCCATCCCAGCCTGTGACCATATTCAGAGCTGGCCATTTCTGGCCAGGACCCCAAAGCACTAAGTACCCCGGCTTGGGCTTGGTCCCAATCAAAATGCCTCTCTAGTGCCATCTTTCACTCTCAGCTTGTACTGTTCTAAAATCAGATAGACCTTGAGGAGACTGGGTGGCTCAGTTGGTTAAGCATCCGACTTCAGCTCAGCTCGCTATCTCAAGGTTCATGAGTTCGAGCCCCACATCAGGCTCTGCACCGAGCCTGCTTGGATTCTCTCTCTCTACCCCTCCCCCACTTGCATGCATGCTCAAAAAGTAGCATTTCATATATACATGGAAAGAAAAGATATTTCTTTAGAATCAGATAGACCTTGTCCGGAAGCACAGCCACCACTATCCAGATCCTTTCTGAAAGCTAAGTGCCAAGGTGTGCAAAACAAGAATCAACTGATAGGATTCAATTCCACAGCCATGAGCTAGGGGTAGGGGCCATGTATTTGTACAGGTAAATATTTGGGGTGATGGCTTCAGCACATGAGGGGCGACATGATGAGGGACGGTGACCATTGTGTGAGTCTGCGCTTGAGACCTACGGAGTTATTCCTGTCCAAACCCCTACTTTCGTGCTCATTCAGTCATTCAGGAAGCTTCTATTCGCCCAGCATCGTCTCTGTGGCAAGCATTGCACTGAGATCCGGTGATTCAGAGATGAACAAGACACAGTCTCTACCCAGGAGAAACCCATGGCGGAATGTGGGAGAAAAACACATGTGCAAAGAATTACAGCCGCATGTGGTGAGCCCCATGGTCAAGATATTTGCAGGGGAGAGGAGAGAGGAAAGTGTCTGGCCAAACACAACGTCTAAACGGAGTTAAGGACAAGTAAGCGTTCACCGAGTGGGCCGAGGGTGAAGGAGGGTGTTCCGGGCAGTGGAAAGAAACATGCAGGGGCATGGTGTGCTCTTGGAACTGGAACAGTCAAGTTCAAGGGAGGCAGAGAGGTAGGCAGGTGGGGATCACGGTGGGTGGGACGGCTTCTGAAGTCTGAAACTCGGGGAGATCAGTCAGCAGGGGGTCCAAGAGGGTGACATTGGGTGGAAGGGCAGGTGGAATTTCCTTCTTCAAATCTGGCCAACACAGTAAGCTCTTTTTCACAGAAAGGCCCTGAAGACAGGCCCTGATCCTTTTGGTCCCTGTGTGAAACTCCTTCCAACGGAGTGAAATTCTCTTCCAGCTTTGGCTGGAATCCCCATGTTCACCCTTCTTCATCCCCCTCTCTCCCCCTCTCTCCTTCAGGCCCCTGTAATGCAGAATCTGTGTTTTGTTCCCTGTGAATGAGAAAATTAAACCATCTGAATTTAATACATTAAACAAATTTCTTCTCCGAGACAGGAAGCTTGGCACATTTCAGAAAGAATTCCAGCAAACCCTCCAGAAACCAATGCAGAGCCTGAGATCCACCCAAATGAGCAACAGCTAAGAGGATCGGCTGGTGACCAGAACCCATTTTTGTCTGCATAAATCTGCAGCAATCAAGGGACGCACATCACAAAAACCCATCACAGCTGTTCACGGGGGGAGGGGGGGAGGCAGCGGCAGATGTGTGCCAGGCATGCACTCCCCCCAGAGAGGTGAGATCCAGCACCTCCATGCACGGCACACGCTACATGCATTTGTTCCCACAGGCCTCTGCTGAGTCCCAGATCCAAACGCCAAAGAGAGAGGAAGATTTCTGGCCTCATTTTAAGGTGCTGCTGACACACTCACACACTGACACTCACAATCGCACTCAACCTGCACCCAAACACAATCACACATGTATCATACACACATACACACAATCACATCCATGCACAGGTACACACACTCACACACACATCTCACACATACAGCACATACTCACACATACATGCTCACTCATACACAATCACCAACCCTTGTTCATACACACATCTCACAGCACACACACGCTCATGCACACACAGACGTCTCACACACTCACACACACCTCCCACTCATGCACTCACAAACACGACACAACCACTTGTACATACACACACATCTCATACCACACAGACCCATGAGCATAATCACACCACTCTCATGTACACACAGCCACACACGCTCACACATAGACACACTCGTACCCTCACGCATTTTCTATGCTCTGGGGAAGCAAGACTAGCACACATCAGGGAGAGAGGTGTGTGTGGGCTGGTACACTCCCAGTCTCCTCACTAGTGTCCTTTCTCACCCAGCAAAGTAACAGGGCTTGGGTGACGTCAGCCTTGCCTTCCTGTTCCCAAAACTAGGCTCACCAAGGGTCGCCTGGGTGGCTCAGTTGATTAAGCATCTGACTTCGGCTCAGGTCATGATCTCACGGCTTGTGAGTTCAAGCCCTGCGTCGGGCTCCGTGCTGACAGCTCAGAGCCTGCTTCAGATTCTGTGTCTCCCTCTCTCTCTGTCCCTCCTCCGCTTGCACTCTGTCCCCCCCCCCCACACACACACACATTAAAAAAAAACTAGACTTCCCAAAAGCTCACTGCTTTTCCTAAGATGCCTTTGGAGCTATTTTATGTACAGTTTATTGGACTAGAACAGCTACACAGAAACGTGCCCAGATCGTTAAGTGTAGATTTGATGCCTTTTTACAAAGCCCATTCTTGGATCAAGAGGCAGAATGTTTCCTGATCCCAGAGGCCTCCACATGCCTCCTTCCCGGGATAACCACTCTCCTGGCTCCTAACAGCAGAGATCAGCTTTGCCTCGTTTCAAACTTTATTTTTTCTTTCTGGTTTTGAGCTTTACATAAATGCAGCCAGAAATTCACTCTGATGCCCCATAATGACGTCCACATCAAGAAATTCATAACACTGCCACCGTAGGACAAAAGAAGACTAGGAAACGGGCATCTGTCACTTGGTTTAGACAAAGACTAAGGAAAGGCTTTGAAAAGAAAAAATGCAACTACTGATGCAAGGGCTTCTCTGACCCATCAGGCAAGACTGTAGTTAAGTCAGACTGGCAGCAGGACATGGGTACAGCCAGACCTATCCCTCCTGGGGCATTTTTCAAAGTGGGTTGAATCCACCACACTGAATATAGACTCGGGAGATCTGGGCCAGAGTCCCAGCTCTGCCCCAAATTCTCTGGTGACTCATTTTGTCTCTCTGCACCTCAGTTCTCTCACCTGTACGGTAAGGCGTGAGAATAATAATAATTAAACTTTCTGGAGCACTTGCTATGTGCCAAGCACTGCCCTAGCCTTCTTAATCCTCTAGGCCAAGGGTCAGCAAACTGTGGCCTGTGGGTCAAATCTGGCCCCTCACCTACTGGTAAATAGCCCACAAGCTAAGAACCATTCTCACATTTTTAAACAGTGATGACATTAAAAGGATGATATTTCATGACACATGAAAACTATGATATTCAAATCTCAGTGTCCAGGGGCACCTGGGTGGCTCAGTCGGTTAAGCATCCGACTTTGGCTCAGGTCATGATCTCAGGTCCATGAGTTTGAGCCCTGAATCAGGCTGTCTGCTGCCAGCACGGAGCCCGCTTCAGATCCTCTGTCCCCCTCGCTCTCTGCCCCTCCCCCGCTCGTGCTTTCTCTCAAAAATAAATAAAGTTGAAAAAATGGTTTTTGAATTTCAGTGTCCATAAATAAAGTTTTATTGGAACACAGCCATGCACACTCATTTCCGTTTATGACTGTTTCCAGAGCAGCTGTAACAAAGACCGTAGCGTCTACAAAGCTGAAAATATTTACTAACCGGCCCTCAGCACTCAAAGTTTGCTGACCCTACCCCAAACCACCCTCACCGTGGACACTCTTTTTTTTTTTTTTTTTTTACGTCCCCTCCCCAACCCCCGCCCATCACCCAGCCGGGAGTAGGAGGTCTGAGCTAAGTGCAGGCACCTGACTCCAATCCATCCTCTCCAATGAGCTGCCCACCATATGTGAGGCCCTCTAGGGCAGTGGGGGTGACAGCATTGTTTGGCAAAATGCAGAGAAGGATAGAAACGTGAGACAGGGGCCTCCCTAACCTGGCAGTCATCAGTGACTGATTCCACACACACCCCTCAGATCGAAAGGCCCCAATACCCTACACATACCATATCCAGCCCAAAGACCTTCTGATTTTTTTTTAATTTTTTAATGGTTTTATTAATTTCTGAGAGAGAGAGAGAGACAGTGTGAGCAGGGGAGCGTCAGAGAGAGAGGGAGATATAGAATCTGAAGCAAGCTCCAGGCTCTGTGTTAGTTGTCCACACAGAGCCCGACGTGGGGCTCAAACCCACAAACCGTGAGATCATGGCCTGAGCTGAAGTTGGATGCTTAACCGACTGAGCCACCCAGGTGCCCCAGAAAAACCTTCTGACTTAAACTAGTGATTTTCAGGTAGTCTGAGTGGCTTGTTCACTGAAGCATCCGACTCAGTTTCAGCTCAGGCCATGATCTCGTTGTTCGTGGGTTCGAGCCCCTTATTGGGCTCTGCACTGTGCATGTAGAGCCTGCTTGGGATTCTCTGTCCCCCCCACCCCCTGCTTGTAATGATTTTCTACAAACTTTTACCTCAGAGGCAGAGGGCTGGGTTAACCACACTCTGCTCATGGCCTGTTATAATTAGTATGTGCAAAGCCATGCTCTTGGCTTCATTCACTCACTTATTCATTCATTTATTCTCTATCATCCCCACCCTATGCCCATATGATAGGATCTATCATTCTCTTTGCTTAGTTCTTGCAGAATGGTAGTTCTTTTATAAGCATGTGGTTTTTTATTTACATAAATGGTATTGTGTCATTTCTTCTCGTGCCCTCCTTTTCCCCTTGACAAACATTTTTGCCCTGTACTCTCCTATTGAGGTACAACGTGCATACAGTGAAATGTGGAACGTGCCCTGGTCTTAGGTATAAAACTCGATTTTTTTAATCCATAAATATATGTGAGTAATCACCATCACCATCAAAATAGGACACACTTCGAGCTCTCTAAAAGATTCCCTCCTGCCCCTTCCCAGTCTAGAAACGATTCCCTTCCCCCAACCGCTGCCGCTGCTGGAGGTAACCACTCTTCCAGCTTCAACTTGTTCTTGAACTTCATCTGCATGGAATCAGAGGGTGGGTCTTCTTTCGTGTCCTGCTTCTTTCTTTCGACTTGTCTGGGAGAGCCGTACATATGGCGTGGGTGGCAGTAGTTTGTTCCTCAGAACTGCTGTGTAGCACGAAGTTTTTAAGATCCAGCCACGCGGCTCTGTGTGCATCCAGCTGTTGCTTCTCGCGGCTGCTCCATGGCACATTCACCCCATTTTACCTTTCCAGTCTTCCAGCAAGGGACACAGGGGATGCCTCGGTGACCACCCTCATCCACGTCCCCTTATGGACCCACGTGTGCGTTTCACTGGGATGAATACCTAGGAGCGGAATTGCTGAGGGACAGGGTCTAGGCAAGCTGAAACTGGCAGGTTCTACCAAAGCGGGATCTGGGAGAAGGCGGCTCGCCTTCCCGTGACCCCATTCTCCCCTCCCCCTTCCCGTCTAGAAAACCTTTCAGCTCCTCCTCTGTGTCCTCTTTCAGGACCCAGCTAAACGCCTTGCTTCCTGAATGTCGCCGCCTCCGTGGCAGCCCGCGCCATCCTCCTGCATTATAACAAGACGATAATCAATGAACTGCTAACTCTATTGCAATAAAGGAGTGAGCCCAACCTTATATAATTCTTTTTAATTGTTTTCTCACATTACACGGGGTTTTTTTTTTTTTTTTTTGTTTAACTTTCTCCCCCATTAATTATTGTCGTTTAATTTCTAAAAGTGCTAATAATTTAATTGCTTCCTTCCTGCGCACAAAGTGCCTGTACTGTCCTCCCTCCCCGGCGCAGAGATTATAAAACGGAGTTGGCAGGAATACCTAAGAGGGGAATCTTTTTGGCCGCAGGATTTGATGGGAAGTAGCTTTCTCAGAAGTCAGTGTGTGGGACTGGGAACCTGGCTTTGGACTTCAAAGGGGCGTGGGGCCCAGCCAAGCCTGCCTGCTAGCTAGCTGGAGGGGTTTGTGATAATCACAGGGGAGGGGAGAGGGGAAGAGCTGAGATTAGAGGGGCAGGATGAGGTAAGGGAGCACAGCAATGTTCCCGGTTCAGAAAGGCTCTTACGGAGGCTGGAATCTGTCTCTAGCAGGAGGGATTTAGATCAGATCCCACGCATTCTTGACAGTCAGGACTCGGAGGAGCTGACCGGACCAGGGCAGGTGGGGAGGTAGCATCTGCTAAGAGGAACTAGCATTTGTGGGACCTCTCACTGGCAGCCTGACACTTTATTTCCCTAGGTCACTGCATTTTGTTTTGACACCCAACTCTCTGAGGTAGGTACTGTTATTAACCACTCTGTGACAGATGAGGAAACTGAGGCAAAGAGACGTTCATCTGCTCGGGTCCTCATAGCTTGTTGGCGGCAGAGCAAGAAGAGTCAGCCTCCAGAGTCGGGGCTTTCATCCACCACGTGGTAATGCCTCTGCCATCTGTCTGAGTGGAATGATGCCGTCACGGCTTCTGTAGCAAGATGGAGGAAGTAGGGGCCTCAGGGGGGCAGGATTAGGGATGAGCGCCAAGGCAGTGGCCTCCCTCACCCCTCTTGCCCAAACTCTGACTCTCAGAATTGCTTTAACAGCTCCCCAACCTCCACACCCCCCACTGCCAGTGACTCCACATTGTAGGGTACAGGGTTCTCAACAAGGTCTCCTCTAGAATGTTCACACTCCCCAGCCCCACATTTTTTTTTTTTTAATATTTTTATTTCTAGGAGAGAGAGAGAGAGAGACAGTGTGAGCAGGGGAGGGTCAGAGAGAGAGGGAGTCACAGACTGAAACAGGCTCCAGGCTCTGAGCTGGCAGTCAGCACAGAGCCCGACGCGGGGCTCGAACCCACGAACCGTGAGATCATGACCTGAGCAAAAGTCGGACGCTTAACCGACTAAGCCACCCAGGCGCCCCATCCCAGCCCCACCTTTAATGCCCTAAACTCCATTCCCCTGGGACACGTCTTTCCTTCTGGGCTTCCGCGCCTTTGTAAAGGCTGCTTCTTCGACCTGGACCCATCTTCTCTCCCCTACGGACGGGAGTTGATGAGGTCCGGCTCAAATACTGCCTCCCCACTTCCCCCAAACCTCCCAGAACCCTAGGAGCACACCTCTCTGGGAGGGACATCTGGTCACCTGTATTGCTGGCATGAGCTTACTCAGGTGTCTCCCCTGGTTACTTACTAGCTCTGTGACTTTGAGAAACTTACATCTCTGATCCTCGCATGTGCGATGTGGAACAAGTAACACACGTAAAACGTTTAGCCAGGTACTGAGTGAGCACCGAAAGAAAGGTTTGCTGTTATTTTTGGCTGCTGCGGACTATTGTATTCGCTTTTCCTGGCACTCTACCTGTCATGTAGTAGTTGCTTAATAAATAAATGAAATGGGTAAACTATCTAATCAATAATTACCTCCCCCCACCTCCTCCCTCCAGCCCCAGAAACGATGCTGTGCGTCCAAGCTTGGGACCCCAAATGTAGCGTCTCTTTGTTATTTCCATTAGTCTGGTATTTCCCCTGGAGGGCACGGCTTTCAGGGGTCCACGCAAACTAATACCTTGTCCCCACTCCCCCTCCACTCCGTAAAGCAGGTAGCAGAGGGCATCCTGAACCAGCAGCCGCAGGCATGGACCATTGTCCAGAATGTCCTGTCTCCAGATTTGGAGAACCCAGAGCTTTGACCCCAGGGGGCCGTCCCTCTTGTTTTTACTTTTCTTTCTCTGGCTCTGCTTATAATTTCTATTATCTGAAACCAACTGAGGGCTTAATCAGGACTCTGCCTCCTTGCCCCGCTCCTCAGGATGGGGGTGTCTGGGACAAGTTCCGTATCTCCTTTTCTCAGTCTGCTGAGTCCATTCACACACAGGAAAGGACACTAGACAGAATCAGAGGTGTTCTGGCTTCCACTACCATTCCTGGCTGTGTGACCTTGGGCATGTCGCTTGACCTCTCTGAATCCCGGGGTTGCAGTGTGATACTGTAGGGAGATGGGTGAGACTCAGCAACGTGAAGCCACACAGGGGTTAGTCTGATGGGCCCCCTTCCCTGCAACAACCACCTGCCCTGGGAGACGGGGTGAAGCAGGATCAGAGCTAAATGCCTCTCCAGAGTTTGAGATCCTGAGGGGATCAGGGAAGAGGGGTGGGATACAGAGCCACCAGCATTACCTTGGCCTTGGAAAGGTGGGGACCCCCAAGGGCATGAGCAGACACCCTCCTGCCAGGGGGACCTCTGTGTCAAGGCACCCGCAGTGTGGCTCTGGGCTACAATTTCCCTTTTACATGCAGCTGCTGGAATCGGGTTTAAACAAAAGACACAACTTACTTCCCCAGCACTGTCTGGGCAGAGCAAGTAGGTTTGCAACTCTTAGAGAGGAAGCAGAAGGGACCCAGCGTCTCAAGTCCTCTTTGTGTGTGTGAGGACAGACAGACACACACATGGGTGTGGCTCGAAACTCTCCATCCTTGGCAGAGAGTAGCAAAGACCAAATGAGAGCCCAACACCCCAAAACATGGGTGTGAGGGGCCCAGTGTGGAGGACCTCTGGGAAGAGCCGCTTTGGAGCAGAACAGAAGGCTCAGAACCTGTTCGGGCTAGAATTGGGGGCACCCCCTCCTGAAGTGGCTTCCCACCCTCATGGTGCTGTATTGCCCGGGTTACCTTGGTGCCTCAAAGTTGAGGCCTGAGTTATGAAAAATGTTATTATTATAATATTACGCTGCCATTCCTGGCCCACCTCCCCAACCAGACAGGAAGCCTCTGACAGGTAGAGGCCTGTTTTACATCTCCATGGACAAACCCCTTCCCCCAGCACCCACTCACTCCTTCATTCACAAATATTTATTGGCTTCTGAAATCGGACAAGCCTGGGTTAATAGGCTGGCTCTGCTCCTTCCCAGCTGGGTGACCTCAGCAAGTTCCCTGCCTCACTGAACCTGTGTGTTCTCACCTATACTAAGGGGATAATGACAGACCCGCCTCTCCCTCCACAGAGGTTTTGAGAGGATTGAATTATTCTATACCAGTTGAGAATAATGTCTGGCACCGAGGAAGCTCACAATAAATGTTAGCTGTTTCTATTTTACTTATAACGTTCTCCCCGTAGCAGAGAACGTCACTCTTTCCTACCAGAGGGTAAACTCAACGCCCAGAAGGAACTCCATGAATATATGATGAATGAATGAATGAACGAACAAACAAAGGAACGAATGAGGAAGGACAAGGCTGGCACTATGCATGTGAGCTTTCAAGAGTTGCTGCCAAAGTTGCTCAAGATGGTCCCCTGGGGTGGACCCCCACGGTGACCATTCCCCACTTGGTCCCCAGGAAGTGTCACTCAGGCATCTTCTGCTCATCTCTCTGACTCTTGGCTGTTCTTTTTTTATTATTATTATTAATTAATTTTTTTAATTTACATCCAAGTTAGCATATAATGTAACAATAATTTCAGGAGTAGATTCCTTAATGCTCCTTACCCATTTGGCCCATCCCCCCTCCCACAACCCCTCCAGCAACCCTCTGCTTGCTCTCTATAGTTAAGAATCTCTATGTTTTAGGGGCACCTGGGTGGCTTAGTCGGTTAAGCGTCCAACTTTCGCTTAGGTCATGATCTCGCAGTTCATGGGTTCTAGCCCCACATCGGGCTCTGTGCTGACTGCCAGCTCAGAGCCTGGAGCCTATTTCAGAGTCTGTGTCTCCCTCTCTCTCTGACCCTCCCCTGCTCACGCTGTCTCTCTCTCCTAGAAATAAATAAAAATATTTTTAAAAATATTTTTTAAAAAAGAATCTCTATGTTTTGTCCTCCTCACTTTTTTTTAATTCTTTTTGCTTCCCTTCCCTTATGTTCATCTGTTTTGTATCTTAAAGTCCTCATATGAGTGAAGTCATATGATATTTGTCTCTCTGACTAATTTCGCTTAGCATAATACCCTCTAGTTCCATCCACATAGTTGCAAATGGCAAAATTTCATTCTTTTTGATTGCCGATTCATACTCCATTGTGTATATATACCACATCTATATCCATTCATCTGTCGACAGACATTTGGGCTCTTTCCATACTTTGGCTATTGTTGATAGCACTGCTGTAAACATTGGGGTGCATGTTTGAAACAGCACACCTGTATCCCTTGGATAAAAACCTAATTGTGCAATTGCTCGGTCGTAGGGCAGTTCTACTGTGAATTTTTTGAGGAACCTCCATGCTGTTTTCCAGAGCGGCTGCACCAGTTTGTATTCCCACCAGCAGCACAAAAGAGATACCCATCCTTTCTCCCCATCCTTGCCAACATCTATTGTTGCCTGAGTTGTTAATGTTAGCCATTCTGATAGGTGTCAGGTGGTATCTCGTTGTGGTTTTGACTTGTATTTCCCTGATGATGAGTGATGGTGAGCATTTTTTCTTTTATCACTTGGCCATCTGGATGTCTTCTTTGGAGAAGTGTCTATTCCTGTCTTTTGCCCATTTCTTCACTGGACCATTTCTTTTTTGGGTGTTGAGTTTGATAAGTTCTTTATAGATTTTGGATACTGACCCTTTATCTGATATGTCATTTGCCAATATCTTCTCCCATTCCATCAGCTACCTTTTAGTTTTGCTGGTTGTTTCCTCATTGGCTGTTCTTTAAGGCAAGTTTCCTCTGGCTGCCTGGCCTCCCCCACAAGGGTGCAGGGATGAGGAGGGGAGCACAAAGCATACTGTTTGAACTCCTTCTTTCTAGGTGGCAGAGGACAGGCCGGAGCTGACTCCAGTGACACGGTGGCTGAGCTGTCACTTTGCATCCTGTGGTCTCAGGATCCGGTGTGCGGTGTCGGGCAGGGCTCTTCCCTGAGGATTCTCAGATTTGTTTCTCCATCTCATCCTTAAGTCAGGCTTCAGGAAAGCAAGTGCATGGTGTCTTTGGAGCCCGTTCTTCCCCTCTTGCAGGTTCCCCATACCTCCCCATACCTCCCCACTCCTCCATACCGCAGAGGGCTCTGGGAAGAAGCTTGGAACTGGAACCAGATGGCCATGCCTCATAGAAGCAAACCTTAAAGCCCTTTTTACCTAACTCTCCACCCCACCTCCCAGCTTTCCTGACCTGGGGAAGATACACCTGCAACGGACCTTCTTGGCTTCCTGGGCAGGCAAGATGGATCATGGGCTGCCTCTGCCCTTGACTTGCCCGGAGATCCTCGGCCCCCTCCCTTGGGCTGCCCAATCTTCAATATGGACTCCTACCTTCTGTGAACTAGGTCCTCCAAGGCTCGGCAAACTTTTTCTGTCAAAGGACAGAGAATAAATAACACAGGCTCTGAGAGTCAGACACACCATCTTCCCTGCAGCACTCAACTGCTCCCTTGTAACACAAAAGCAAACCAGACAACATGCAAACCGGTAAGTGTGACTGTGTCCCAATAAAACTACTTAGAGTCACTAAAATTTGAATTTCTTATCTTTTTCACGTCCTAAATGTTATTTTTCTTTAGCTGCTTTCTAGTCATTGCAAAAATGTGAGGGGGCACCTGGGTGGCTTAGTCGGTTAAGTGTCTGACTCTTGGTTTTGGCTCAGGTCATGATCTCACGGTTCATGAGTTCAAGTCCCAAATGAGGCTCTGCACTGACAGTATGGAGCCTGCTTAGGATTCTATCTCTCCCTCTCTCTGACCCTCCCCAGCTCGCTGTCTCGGTCTGTCTCAAAATAAGTATGTAAACTTTTAAAAAATTAAAATAGGGGAACCTGGGTGGCTCAGTTAGTTAAGCGTCCAATTTCAGCTCAGGTCATGCTCTCATGGCTCAGGAGTTTGAGCCCCACGTTGGGGTTCTGTGCTGACAGCTCAGAGCCTGGAGCCTGCTTCGGATTCTGTATCTCCCTCCCTCTCTGCTCCTCCTCCACTCATGCTCTATCTCTGTCTCTCTCAAAATTAAATATTTAAAAAAATTTTAATAAAATATTTTTTAAAAAAGAAACAAAAGGAAAAAGGTGAGACCCCTTCGTAGCTTGCAGGTCATACAAAAACAGGCACTGGGCCCCATCTGGCCCACAGGCCACAGTTTCCCAAGCCTTGCCTCAGAGACTCAGGTCTTTCCACATCTCTCCAGCAATCATTCCCTGGCCACAAACTCCGTTCCATGGGCTGCACAAAGCAGCTTCAGCAGGTCCTTTGCAAAGCCCTGACTATTCCAGGGACTGGACTGGGCACCAGAAAGGGGTACAGAAAAAGAGTGGGGCACCCAGCCCGCCCTTAAGGAACTTCTAATCCAATGGGGGTGTCTAAGACCAGTCCAAAGAGGAGTCTCATACAAGGTGGATAAAGATCAGGGTCATGAGCGAGAACTTACCTTGTCCAGTGAATAAGCAAGTTCTGGCAATGTGCTTAGCAAAGTTGAAGGAGAATAACCAGCTCCCTGGGAGAAGAAATGTACCAGGAAAGACTTCATGGAGGAAATGACACTGGAGATGAACTTGAGAGAACAGGAACTCCAGCACTGAAGTGGTCACCTCTACACGAAGGGCGCCCTCTGGCTTTTGCACAAAAACACTGAGAATGTGTAGCCACTCCCAGCACCTCACACCCATAATGCCACCACCTGAGGGTGGGCTACTTGGGGCAGAGGTAGGGACCTGACTCGTTTCTGAGCCTCTGGATCTGAAAACACATGTGTTTTTCGTCTGCTTGTTTTTTTTTATTTTATAATCATTCTTGCTCCCAGAGAGAGGAATCTCTCTCTCTCTTTTTTTTTAAGTTATTTATTGATTGATTTCGAGAAGGAAAGAGAGAGAGCTCACACAGGGGAGGGGCAGAGAGAGAGAGAGAGAGAGTCCCAAGCAGGCTCCACACTGTCGGCGCAGAGCCCGACACAGGGCTCGATCCGACAAACCATGGGATCGTGACCTGAGCTGAGACCAAGAGTCAAGCACTTAACCTACTAAGCCACCCAGCACCCCTCCAAGAACATGTTTTTTGCACAAAGTATGTTTTAGTGTTTGCCGAGATTGAAGCGAGGGTGGGTCGGGAGAGGGGATGACAAAGATTTGATGGAAACTGAACCAACTAGATTGTGTTGTTCTCTGTGTTGTCTCCAGCTCCCCAGGCTCCAGAAAGGCATTTCCCAGGGAAAGTGCTGGCGGTCTTGGGCACAAGCTAAGAGGCCCTTAGAAGAGACCCTCATTCTGGAAGAATTACTGCAGCCTTCCGACTTCTTGAAAATGAAAAGGGAGCAGCAACTACTATTGCCTGTGTGTGTACACCACACACACACACACACACACACACACACACACACACTCCTCCCTTCTCTAACAGCCATCTCCTGCCTCTTAACCCTTTACCTCTCTACCCAAAAAAGGTGAAGTTCCTTACATACCCCGACAGCCAGAGTAGACTGGGCTCTGGGGGCCTCAAAGCCAACTCCCTTAGAATCCAGATGAGCCTGGTCACCACTACACAGTGAATGAGATGGGTCATCCCCATGAAGCTGGGCAAATCAGAGCCATGGCCAAGAGCTACCGACCCACACCCAAGGGAGCAGGATGCAGAAGAAATGGGAGGAATAGTCGGGACAGACTGAAAAGAGCCCTTACCCCCACGCCCCCACACTCCGACACCCCCACACCAGTGGTTTTCTCCTTCTTACCCTGGCCTCCAGGGGAAAGGGATGACTGACCTCCTCAGAGGAGTTCTCAGGTGACTGGGACTCTGCCCCGCTCACTACCCACCACCAGTGCCCTTGACCCTGAAGCTAGCCCACAAGACATGCTGCCTATCCAACATCAGCCCATACACTGAGAGCCTGAAGTGGAGGAGGCAGTGAAGTGAGGGTGTAAGAAAAGGGAATGGCCCCATGTGCACACGCACATGCACGTATATGCACAGACATACAAAGAGAGACTGGAAATGACTTGTCCTGTGAACTTGGCATTTACTACACATTATCTCCAGGCCTCTCACTCATATAAGGTCATTGAAATCAAGAGCCACAGGAGATCTTATTATCCCCATTGTACAGATGAGGATACTAAGGTTCAAAGTGATTCCTTGACTCACCCAGATCACGAAGCCAACCAGAGGCACAACCAGGTTTTGGACCCCGGCTTATCTCCCAGCCCATGCTGGTAACCCCACAGTCAGTCCATGATTGTGCCTAGGGCTCCAGCAAAACAGGCCACATTTTTTTCTTTTCTTTTTTCTTTTTAATTTTTAATGCTTATTTATTTCTGAGAGAGTGCGAGCAGGGAAGGGGCAGAGAGAGAAGGAGACACAGAATTCAACGCAGGCTCCAGGCTCTGAGCTGTCAGCACAGAGCCTGATGCAGGGCTCGAACTCACAAACTGTGAGATCATGCCCTGGGCTGAAGTAGGACATTTAACTGACTGAGCCACCCAGGCGACCCTCATTTTTTTTCTTTTAAATGTTTTGGTATTGGTATTTCTTTTAAATGCTTTTGGTATTTTTTTTTCTTTTAAATGCTTTTGTAAAAATCAAATTCTTGTCTGGACTTCCTCTAAAGTATTCTATGGTTTCGTTGTTTGTGTTTTTAATTGTGTGGCAGGTGGGACAAGGGTGCAACCATTGTATCTTAATGCACAGAGCGACCTCCAGAAGTTCTGGTCCTGATCCATACATACTACTGTTTCTCTGGCTGTGCCAGGCTCTGTGGGGATGAAGTTTCTTTGGCTGGTGACACACTCAGGCCTCCGTGCTCACAATTCCACACCATTTGTGTAAAAGGAGAGGAGATTAGTGTATGTGTGTGAGGTCTGTATTTGCTGTGTATCTTTATCTGCATGGTCCAGGTCACCAAGAACACACAAGAAAATGTACATGTTGGTTGCCTCTAGGAAGGCAAAACGGGTTGCCAGGACAGAGATAATAAAATCTCACCAGGGAGGGGTGCCTGAGCGGCTCAGTCAGTTAAGCGGTTAAGCTTCCTACAACTTCGGCTCAGGTCATGATCTCACAGTGCATGGTTTGAGCCCCGCATCATGCTCTGTGCTGACAGCTCAGAGCCTGGAGCCTGCTTCGGATTCGGTGTCTCCCTCTCTCTCTTTCCCTTCCCCACTTGTGCTCTGTCTCTGTCTCTCTCTCTCTCTCTCTCTCAAAAATAAATAAAAACATTAAGAAAAAAATGTTTAATCCCACCAGGGAATATTATATGTCTTTGGGATTTTGTACCATATCGGTGCCTTTCCCATTCAAAGAAAGAAATAAACACTTCACAATGTTTACAACCTCATTTTAGGCGAAAACAACAGAATTCAATAGCTTCTGTTTTCAACTCTGAAGATGTACCTGGGACCAAAAAAAAAAAAAAAACCAAACACAAAAAACAAACAAACAAGCAGGAAAAAAAAAAACCAAAAAAACAAACCAGGGTCTGGTCACTGCCTTGTAGTAATGCAGATGGAAAAAACCCACAGAACCAAATACAGCTTAAAACCTCACCAAATGAGATTCGTGCAGAATGAGGTAGTCAGGAGAGCGAGAGGGAGGGAAGCGGGCAGAGAAGAGACTGGGTACCAACTGGGGAGGCAGGAGAAGGGCTCCAGAGGCCAAGCCCCTCCCAGCAGGAGTTTGCAAGGGGGGGGAGGGGGGATTTAAAGAGAGAGGAGTCCAGCCAGTGATTCCAGCCTTTGAGATATACCAATAAATGGAAACAGAAGAAGGAGGTGGAGCCACGGAGAACCAGCCCCTCGCACATCACTGGAACTTCAGGGGACCCTTCGCCAATCTGGGACTCGGTTTCTTTGTCTATAAAATGAAGGGTTTGGCCCAGAAAGATCTCCAGGTGCCTCACAGCTCTAATATTCTCTGATTTGATGGCTGCAACCTCTGCAAACATGCATAAAATAGATTAGTTTTAAGCAATAGTAAAAACAAAACTGAAAATCAGATTTATCATTTTAATTAAATATACTTTACATTCTCAATTTCTAGGGAGCAAAATGCTACCCCCCCCCATCAGTTTTCCCTTTGTGGGAGACATTCACGTTTGATGTGCAATTTAAGAAAATGCCGAACCACCCCCTAAGAAGATCCACAATTAACAAGACCCTAACAGGTATTTCTTACCAGGAACGTGGGACTTGTGGGAGGGGAGGGGAGAACATAAAAAGGAAATGTCAGGGAGGGGAGGGTCAGCCGGGGTCAGGGTGTGGAGAACTAGGGATCTGCGGCCAAGAACAACTTGCTTTTGTCTCCGGTCCTCTCTCCTCTCAGACGAGGTAGCTGCCCCTGGAACTGGGTGGAGCTTGGATGGAAATCGGGAGCTGGGAGTTTGGTCCCCACCCCTGATGACAAAAGCGAATTGCTCTCTGAACTTTAAAGTGCTCAACTCTAAAAAGGAACTAAAAATGCCAATTGCTGGGCAAAGGTATGATAACGTATCTGAGAAGGCTTAGGGGAACAATAAAGTGTAAAGCGTGTGTGCAAACACCGTATTTTGGAAATTCAAATTGGGATTCCGAATGCCTGGTCCCCCCACCACCCACCCCCCCGGATTAGGTATTATGTCCTCTCAGCAGGCGACCCCCTACCATCCTTCCTCTCCGCCACATACTTTCCTCACCCAGGCACTTTGTCCCCACCGAGAGAGAAGAAAGCCGAGCTTCACCCAGAGGGAGGGCCATTTCCTGGGCTCTGGGCTCCATGGTCCCAGACCGTAAATTAACAAACTGTGGTTGTAAACTGCCAGATAAATCTGGGCTGCGGTCACTGGCAGGCAAGACAGACGAGGATCGACAGGAAAAGTAAATCTACAGCTGGGGTTCCCTGAGTCACAGCGAAGCCCTAGGATGCCTCAGGGGCGGCCCGGGGCTGGGGGCGACAGAAGCGTTTCTGTTTCGGAAAACAAAAACACTCAGCAATAAAGCTGGGAATCCCCGCCACTCGGACCCCCCAAAACAGTCCATAATGAGTCGGAGACCCAGGCTTCTTGCCACAGCCTTTACGATCTGGGGCGTCCCCTTGGTTGCCCGTTATTCGTGATGACAAAGAGCAAATATAGACACTCTCAGAGAGACTAAGTGAAATAAACGACATTTAATCTTTCAAAGGAGAAACTGCCTTCCCTTGGTAGAGCCCCGCCCAGCAGGAGCTGGGACCATTCATAATTCAAGTCTGCACATAATTAAAAAGGGGAGCATTCTGGACTCTGCCCAACTGGCACCATTTCCATTCTAATCCTTCAGGCTGCTGACATTTGTCTGTTTGTCTCTCTTTGACAAAAAGGGCGGTAAAACTCAAAAGAAAAAAAAAAGAATCTTCTATCCTGAAGCTCTCAGACAGGGCCTGAACTGGAGCTGGGCCACTTGGTCTGTAAGTAGAGGGTTGAAAGCTAAATTAATAGGGGATGAGACAGAACAGGACAGGGAAGGTTTTGCATGCAGGGGGGTGTGGGGGAGTCCCAAGCGGCTGCAAGAAGCAAATAGGAAAAGCTGAAGTCACCAGTACTTTCTAAAAATAAACATTACTCTCCTCAGGGCACTCTTGATCTCTTTGGCCTTCCAGACTCTTCCCAGTATTAGGCTCAAGCTTTCTTCTTGGGACAATATTCCAGATGAAAGGAGGACACGTATATTCAGCCTTGTTTAAAAATATTGAAATGCTAGGGGCGCGGGGATGGCTCAGTCAGTTAAGCGCCCCGCTTTGGCTTGGGTCATGATCTTGTGAATTCAAGCCCTGCATGGGGCTCTCTGTGGTCAGTGCGAGCCTGCTTCAGATCCTTTGTCTTTCACTCTGTCCCTTCCTCCCCTACTCGTCTGTGCGTCTGTGTGTGCTCTTTCACTCTCTCACAAATAAATAATAATTAAACATTATTATTAAAAAATTTTTTAAATAATAAAATATTGAAACGCCAGGGGTGCCTGAGTGGCTCAGTCGGTAGAGCACGTGACTCTTGATCTCAAGGTCATGAGCTTGAGCCTCACATTGAGTGTAGAACATAGAGCTTACTTTAAAATATATTTAAATGCTATTCACTGGGCTTTTAACAAGTTCTTATACCGCCGCCCCAAAAGATGGCTTCCAAGCAGGAATCCTAAAATCAGTCCCTCCCAGGGATTAGCTTGGCCCCAAGGAGGTGACTGTGTCCATCCCTCTACTCCTGAGACTATCACAGCTGCCACACTCAGATGAGAGTCTTCGGAGACCTGGAACCTCCCATCTCAGATTCCTGACTTCAGGATCACCTTCTATTTTTTTTTTCTTAATCTTTATTTATTTTTGAGAGAGAGAGAGAGCACGTGAGCAGGGGAGGTACAGAGAAAAAGAGAGACACAGAATATGAATGAAGCAGGCTCCAGGCTCTGAGCTGTCAGCACAGAGCCCGATGCAGGGTTCGAACCCACAGACAGTGAGATCATGACCTGAGCCAAAGTCAGATGCTTAACCGACTGAGCCCCCTGCCCCTCGCCAGACACCCCATTGCCTTCTACTTCTCCCAAGGTTCTTGAGTATAACCTCCCCTACAATACCCAAGAGAAAGAGAGGCCTGGTCTCCAAGACCTCATCTTTAAGACTTTTCTCCTAAAATAACTCTCCTCTACCAGGGCACCCTCTGGAATTGAGCAAGACATCAGCTTTACCAGTACCTTCCTCTTTAGCCTCTTATGCTCCCTGCTATCTGACTAGAAAGGGGGCTCCCTTTTCCGTGGGGTGTCAAGAAAAGTCTCAGGCCAATTGGAAGGTAGAGATGAACAAGGGAAGTGGTTGCAACTCCCACCCCCCATATATGCTCCAAAGCAGGTGCCTTTCCGACCATTTTTAAAAAGTTTTTTTCGAGTTGCCTGGACGGCTCAGTCTGTGAAGCGTCCGACTTCAGCTCAGGTCACGATCTCATGGTTAGTGAATTTGAAACCGCATCAGGCTCTGTGCTGAGAGCTCAGAGCCTGGAGCCTACTTCGGATCTTGTGTCTCCTTCTCTCTCTCCGCTCCTTCCCCACTCACTCTCTGTCTCTCTCACACACACACCTTCAAAAATAAATAAACATTCAAATTTTTGAAAAAAAGTTTGTTTCATGTTTGTTCATTTTTGAGAGAGACAGAGAGCAAGTGGGGGAGGGGCAAAGAGAGAGGGAGACACAGAGTCCGAAACAGGCTCTAGGCTCTCAACCCGACTCAGAGCTCAAACCCGTGAACCTGGAGATCATGACCTGAGTCAGAGTCAGACGCTTAATCAGTTGAGCCTCCAGGTGCCCCTCAACCATTTTTAAGGTAATATATATTGACAAGATATTTGTAAAGACATCTATGATGAAAGACATTAACACAATGGTTCTTTTTTTTAATATTTATTTTTGAGAGAGAGAGAGCGAGAGTGTGTGTGTGTGTGTGTGTAAGCTTGTCGGAGCAGGGCAGAGAGAGGGCAGAGAGAGGGGGGACATTGAAGTGGACTCTGCGCTGAGATCAGAGAGTCTGACCCGGGCTCGAACTCAACGAATCATGAGATTATGACCTGAGCCAAAGTGAGATACTGAATCGACTGAGCTACCCAGGTGCCCCAGCATAGTGGTTCTTAACTTGGAGGTGGAGGAGGTAGGGGAATCACAGACCTGCTCTGTGATGACTCTGCTGAAAGCCATGGTCCCTCTCAGCAAAGTGCACACATGTACACACACAGCCATGCAGGCAGTCAGCCTCAGTGGGTGGCATGTCCCCGGATCCTGGCTGTAGAACCCCTGAGCTTTGGAGAGATCCATACGAGCGCAGGACAAATATGAGTCAAAGACAAAAGGATGCCCTTGAGTGGTTCTTTGTTTTTGGTGGTCATGACCCACCAGCCCCTGGGGAAGACCCCATGATTCCCCACCCCTACCGCCTGACCCTGTTCTCTGGTTCATTCCCCCTGGCGACGGCTCTAGTCTGGGAGACACTAAAGGGACATAGGACACCCCTTGACCCTGTTTATCTCATCCATCTGGACTTACAGAGCTGTCTCCCTGGGTTACCTTCTGAGTCCCACTCTTTATGCCCGTGGGACTCTGAGCTCGTCCAGACACTGAGGAAGCCAGGCCTTTGACGACATTTGTACCCACCCCTCACAGGCTGGACAAGTCACCCAGAACCCCGCCACGACCCCCTCTGAACACCACTTGGGAAAGCAGGCTTCTCGGATGGCTCCGGGGCCTCACCATTTTGATCCAGGTGCCTCTTTCTTCCCATTTCAGGGTTCAGCCCAGCTCTCGGAACAAGCCCCGGGCTGCGTGTACATGAACATCTGCATATCTAAAAAACCCACACTGACCTTTTATAACTTACACTCCTGGGAAACAGGTCACACTCTAGCCCCAAAATACTAGAAAGAAGCATTTACCCGGGCAACCCCCTCTCAAGGTGTGTTGGGGACGTTCCAGGGAACATGTGGTGCTTTCTCTCCCCAAGAGAGGACTGTGAACATCCTTCATCCGGGTGTGCCCACGTGTCTGTGTCCTGGCTCCGGAGAGTCCCCCCACCAGCCTGTTGAGTGTTCCCTCAAAGTGGAGTCTCTGTGACAAAGAGTCTGTTTTCAGTGTCCTTGGTCTGTAGAGTAGACCCGTGGCATAGGCGTGTGTTTGCAAGGCCTCAACTTCCCCATTTGTAAAGGGGAGAAGGCACCTCACAGGGTCATTGTGAAGGTTGTATGAGTTAATGCAGGTCAAGCACTGGACATGCCCAGGAAACATTGCTTATGGTGATGTGATTCCCAACAGCCCCTCCATTCCTTCCTTTTCCGAACTATCTCAAGCGCTGGAAGAGGCTCAAATGCTCCCCTTGGAGTTGTCACTGCTCTGAGCCTGGGTGTTGAAACAGAGGCCAGGTGCCGGCGGCAGTGCCAATAGCACTGGTATTTCCTCTCATTCAGTCAGCCTGGTAAGCCCGAGCCGGGAGGGGGGGTGGGGGAAGCTCTCAGCCGGGACCCAGGATGGGGAACAGAAAGAGCACACTCACTCTCCAGAAAGCCTGGGGCCCTCCAGAGAAATGCAAGAGCTCAGAACCAGAGAGGCCCCCCCTAAGAGAGCCCCTGCTTGGAGTGCCAGCTCTGGGACCCACAGGAATCTTCTACATCATCATAGAGACTCCATCAGAGCTGCCTTCCAGGAAGAATCCTCTGTCCTCCTCCCCCACTGCTTTTGGCCCTGAGACACAAAGTCCTCCCTAAGCTGGTTCCATCCAGCCCAAAGCTGGGATTTGCTTGGGCTTGTCTCTCCTTCTTTGGGCAGGGTTCCTGCCAAGCTCGATTAGTTTGGTCTTGATTACACCTATTCCCTGAACCAGTAGTTCACGGGACTCTCACAAGCATGAAGCTGGCTGGGGGAAGATTTTAAGAGGCAAATGAGATCTCCTCGGGACCCAGAGAGCTCTCTGTACACAGGGATGAGTACGTCAACTAGGCAGAATGAAAGGCATCTACAACAGAAATGTAGGCAGGAATGTTGTGGGGTCCTTAAGACTCAGTAAGGCTTCCTGGAGGAGACGGGCAACAGATGTGAGCTTTAAAGAATAGTTACTTGGAGAAAACAGAGAGGTTTATTTACATTTGCCCACAATCATCTCCTGGAATGAACACTAAATTAAATAAATAGCCCTAAGTGCTAGAGGTTTGGGTTCTAGCCCGAGTTCTAACCTCAAACAGCTGAAAGAGCGTACAGGTATCACTCCCTCACTCCCTTCTCTCTTTTTTTTCTAACTTTCTTTTTAACGTTTATTTATTATTTTTGAGACAGAGCACGAGCTGGGGAGGGGCAGAAAGAGAGGGGAACACAGAATCTGAAACAGGCTCCAGGCTCTAAGCAGTCAGCACAGAGCCCGATGCAGGGCTCAAACCCACGGACTGCGAGATCATGACCTGAGCTGAAGATGGACGCTCAACCAACTGAGCCACCCAGGCGCCCCTAACACTCCCTTCTCTGAAACACCATTGCCTCACCTGTAAAGTACGGGTATTAAATTAAATGAATTTTTTGGTTTGTTTTAAATATACTCTACCGCCAACGTGGGGCTCGAACTCACAACCTAGGGATCTAGAGCCCCATGCTCGCCAGCCAGGAACCCCAGGTTAGATGAATTTTGAAAGCAGTCCCAACTGGCCTGAGGTTCAACTAGTCTCTTGTATATATCACAAATACACAAAATCAGGCACTCCTCTTTCTTTTTTTTTTTTTTTAATGTTTATGTTTATTTTTGAGAGAGAGAGAGAGAGAGAGAGTGAACGGGGTAGGGACAGAGAGAGAGAAGGAGACACAGAATCTGAAATAGGCTCCAGGCTCTGAGCTATCATCACAGAGCTCTATGCCTGGCTCTGAACTCCCAAACCCTGAGATCATGACCTGAGACAATGTCAGATGCTTAACCGATTGAGCCACCTAGGTGCCCCCTCAGGCACTCCTTAAAGGAATGTATGCTCTGTAGACACAGAGATTTTTCTCAGAAAGAAGGCCTGGGTGACTTCAAGTCCTGTGTGCCTCCAGGGCTATAGCCTAAACAGCCCAGCTCTTATCAGGTGTGTCTCGGTCATAGCTGCCTGGCACACAGCATTGTGTCTGGCACAATAAATGTTTATTGAATGAATTGGTGAATGAGGGAACAGAGGCTATGACCAGCTTTTTGGCTGGACTGAAACCAGTCCTACCTCCAGGTCTTCAGATGTCTTTTTTTTTTTTTTTAATATTTTTATTTATTTCTAGGAGAGGGAGAGAGACAGCGTGAGCAGGGGAGGGTCAGAGAGAGAGGGAGACACAGACTCTGAAACAGGCTCCAGGTTCTGAGCTGGCAGTCAGCACAGAGCCCGACGCGGGGCTCGAACCCACGAACCGGAGATCATGACCTAAGCGAAAAGTCGGACGCTTAACCGACTAAGCCACCCAGGCGCCCCGATCATCAGATGTCTTGAGGCTTTTCTCCCTAACACTCTAGGTTTGCTCTCAGGATAAGGGGAAAAGTGGCTCTAAGGGAACTGCAATCTCTGAAGTCCACGCGGGGGGCCTCTGGTTTCTGCTGCAATCAACAGAAAGTGGGTCACAGAACAGCTCAGCAGAGCAGACCCTTGAGGAAAAGCCTGGATTCCGTGCTAACTTACATTTATTGAGGGCCTACTGTGTATCAGTTGTTACCACAAAGCTTTAATTCATTTAGCTGTGGCCTCAAAGGGCTGTACAGGAGAATATGGGGAGTTGGGGGCTGTAAACCCCAGCTGCTCTGAGTGGCCGCAGCCAAGTCACCACCCTCACTGAGTTTTCATTCTCAATCTCTGTAAAATGGAAACAATAGAATCACTTCGCCAGGTTATGGGAATGAAATGAGCACGTGGAAGCGGAGTGCTTCATAAATGCTAGTTATTACTGTTCCTCTGGGCACAAGTCCGCTCGCCTCCCCGCAGGGCGCACACACAGGCATGTTCACACTCCCACGTACACGCAGATGCAGGGACGTGTGCAGGCGCCAGCCCGGCCAGCCCGAGGAGCTCGCCGAGCCTCATGCCCAGGGACACCGCGGAACCCCGCTGTGGAGCCTTCGGATCCTCCGCTTCGCTTCGTTTCTCTCAGCTCTTTATGAATGAACTCCGCCGCTGAGGAGTTTATTTTTTTATGAATGGGAGCCCTGGCGGTGAATGAAGCCGGGAGCCAGCCCCTGCGTCCTGATTGGCCCCTGCGTCTGGGAAACTCCGCCCCCCCACGGCTCGGCCGGGCGAGTCTCCGGATTGGCGGGCGTGCCCGGCCCTGGGGTTTCATTCACAAAAGTCAATGAAACAAAGGGAACGGGGTGGGGTGGGGGGGTTGGAGAGAGAGCCGAGGCCGAGGCCAAGGAAATGCACCAATCAACGGCTCCCCCGGGCTCACAACTGTCGGCGGCGCCCGGAAAACAAGCGGGTGCGCGGGGGACCCAGGGCCGGGGCTGCCTCGCTCCGGCCTAGCCCCGCGGCCCTCGGTGCGGCCCCGGGGCAAACTCTCGACCCCCCGGGGCTCCAACCCAGACGCCCCGGCCTCAGGTGAGGCTGCGGGAGGGGGAGGGAGGGAGAGCGTCTGTGACTCCTCGCCTTGTCTCCAACACACGCTGCACTCTCCAACCGCCGCCTCCGCAGATTTCTAGGGCAAGAGGGTGGGAGGCGCTGGGATTCCGGGTTGGAGGGGGCGCGGGAGTTGTGGGCGTGCGAATGGTGAGCGCTTCGCCGGCTCCTCCGCGAGCGAGCGCGCGCGCGCGCGCACACACACACACACACACACACACACACACACGTCTTATGTAACCGAGCTTGGGCAGAGCAGGGCTGCAGAAAGCAGCCGAAACGCCGAGCCCAACTCCCAGGAGCAGGTGGGACCTCCTTTGGCGGGAGGGGGAGTGGTGGCGGCGCTCAGCTCGGCAGGCGGAAACCTCCCCATCGCCTGAGTGAGTCGGAGAAGTTTTGCTGTCGGACCCAGAGCCTCGGGACTGCCCCTCCCTGCTGCCCTTACCCACCCCCACCCCAATGCCTTCCCAGGACGGTGTGCGAACGCAGCCCCCCCGCCCCCAGGTCTCTGCCCCCGCGCGGGGCCCTGGCCGTGCCGCCGGAGGGAGCGGCCGGATGGAGCGGAGGATGAAAGGCGGATACTTGGACCAGCAAGTGCCCTACACCTTCTGCAGCGTGAGCGCCGCGCCGGCCTCCACGCCCGCCCGCGCCCTGCACCCCGCCCCACAGCCCCTTCCCCGCGGCCCCAAGGGGGTCCAGCGCTCACCCGCCCCTGTGTCACCCCGGGACCCCATCCTCGCCCTCCAGACCCAGCGGCCTCGGGGTGACTAGGGGGCATTCTTCCCCTTCCCCGCAGAAATCGCCCGGAAATGGGAGCTTGCGCGAAGCGCTGATGGTCCCGCAGGGGAAGCTCATGGACCCGGGCTCCCTGCCGCCCCCCGACTCCGAAGGTAAAGAGCCGGGGAGACAAATTGTGACCCTCCCCACCTCGCACGCCCCGAGGGCCGATCCTAGAGCACCCGCCTCGTTCCCCAAAAGAGTCACCCAGGACCCCTACCACCAAGGGGGGGGAGGGCCACCCGGCTTGCTAGGGCTCCCTCCCTCTCACCATCACCTCCACCTCACCTTCTCCAATTCCATTATTCACCCCTCAGATCTCTTCCAGGATCTCAGTCACTTCCAGGAGACCTGGCTCGCTGAAGGTGAGTCGTTTTGTGACCTTTTTTCTATTGGAGTGAGGGATTCTCTGGAATTAGTATTCCAACCTAACCCACTTCTCCCTACCTCAAGGAGCTCTCCAAGCCCCCACCCCCCAGTTCCTACTCCCCGCTCTCCCCAGCAGCCAGTGTGGACACTTATATTGATATTTATTTTCTCTGCCCTGAGCCAGGCTTGTGTAACTAGGCCTGGGGATGAATCAGACCATTGTGTGGGGTATTTGCTTATTTGAATGGAACTTGGCCTCAGGCCCGTTTTCCTGGTTGAAATTTTCATTTGCAAAGTTTGTTTGGCAGCAGACACCAGGCCAAGGTGTGTGTTGGTGTGTTGGAGGTGGGGGTGGGGGTTGGGGAGAGTGGATAAGGGACAGGAGAATAAGAAAAAAGAGCAATTCATTTGTAACCTGGGTTCAGGAGTAGCCAAAACATTGGTTTTCACCCCCCTTAGTTTCTCCTCTTCTAACCCCCAGTGCTAAACAATTTACTGTCTGAGCCAAAAGCACAACAAAAGTTTAAATAATTCTTTTTTGCAGCACTTTGGCAGAGAGAGCCCAGAGCCTCCCCCCACCCCCCAACAGCCCTGATTGTAATTCTGATGGCGTGTGATCCTCCCTCCTCCTTCTATCCTGAATACCTCTGCCCTAGGCAAATTCCCCCTGCGTTGGCTCTGGTGTTCGCTGAGGGGTTAGCTGCAAGCTGCCTGGGGAGGGGCCAGGAGCTCTGCCTTCTCCGGGTGGGGAGGTGTGTTCTGAGCGTTTTCTGCTTGAATCCACTGGTGCGTTTTGGTGGGGACTCAGGGTGTCGCTGGTGGGGTGGCAGGTAGTGAAGGCTTATGGTGTTTAGACAGTTTCTGAAAGGGAAGGGTTAATACCCCCATCTTAGGGTCCTTTTATTTTAACACTCTGAAAACTAAGATACCACTGGCCCACTGGGAACCCCTTTCTAAGGGCTTTGCTTTAAGATCTCGCCATCCTTCCACCTGGGTATCTTTGGTGATTTTTTTTTTTTAAGATCAAACCCAGCTCCTCTGGAATCATCTTTAAAAGCTTGAGGTAAAAGGGAAAGACCCCTGACTGGACCTTTAGAGTGAGACTATCTTTCTTGACTAATAAGCGTATTAGCAGAATGACTATTTAGCATGGAGGAAACACTCAGGACGTTTTGTAGAATTTGTGGCCGAAAGGCTGCACGGGTGCTGGAGGGATCTGGGGTGTCCCACACCTCTTCTCTGACTGCAAGTCTTGTATGCCCAGCCCTGAGTTATAGGCAGAGTATTCCCAGTCAGCCCATCCTCCTTCCGAGGTTCCGGAGCTGGAGCTGAAGAACACAGGGGTGTCAGTTTCCACCGTCTCTCAGAGACTTCCTTCCCCAATGCCTGATTTCTGTCTGGCTTTGCTAGGCTTCTTGTCTGTCATCGGAGGGTCCGTGTGCTCGCCACAGTGGGCAGCTCCCAGGGCTGTGATGCAGGATTAGGCTTAGGGGTTGGCATTTTGGCAGCAGCGGGTCCACTTGTGCCTGATTCTGGAATGGGAAGGGAAGGAAAACGTTCACTCAACCTTGGAAGCCCCACCCCTTGGCGGTGGGGGTCTAGTGATGGTGCATGTGTCTGCGTGAGGGCGAGTGTGTGTGTGTGTGTGTGTGTGTGTGTGTGTGTGTGTGTTTCCATGCTGCTGTCCTGGAAGTCCCTGTGCGATTCAATCCAGTGGGTGGGGAGGTGGGGGTGGGGATCTCCTTGGTTCCCTCTCCTTCCTTCTGAGGGAGCAGCTCGGGCTCCCAGCTGGCGATGGCTGGCCAGGCCTGAGAGGGGGATGCTGAGGCCACTCGCTCCTTCTCACTCTGCGGAGACTGATGCAGCTGCCGGGGCCTTGTCCCCCTGCACCATCTCAGCACCACCCCAGCCTCCTCTCCTGCCTCTTCCCACCAGGTCAGTGACTCCCAAAGCCCAGGGGGAGCTTTGGGGGATAGGGAGGGGTCTTGCTTCTTTGGAAACTTGCCAGTGGTGGGGTGCATCAGGAGGAGTGGGCCCGGAGCCCCTTGCAAGTTTGATTTTTTTTCAGCCCCCAATTTGGAGAGAAGCATTGAGTCCTAGTAGTGTGGGTGGGGCTGTGAAGAATTCAGGGGGTGCCAGGTTGGGTCTGCGAGGATGTGGTTGTGGGTTCAGTCTGGCGTCCGTGCTTATTTAGGGGTGAGTGAGTGGAGCTCTGTAGAGACAGCTTACATCTTTGGGTTTGAGGTTTTTCTAGACAGTTGCGGGTGGGGGTGGCATTGAAGTAAGGCTAAGAGGGTGTGTCTGTTTTGGGGGCGCCTGGTATCTGTTGAGTTGCTAGAGAAAGGATCAGACTGCTGTAGGGAAACCTAGGTTTCAGGCAGGCTGAGCCCAAGCTGTGTCTGGTGACGGTAAAAAATGTGTTGCTGCTGGTCGAAGGTTCCTTTCTGGGCTTGTTGGGAGCCTTCGGGAACCCTCAGAGACAATGACTTTGTTCTATCTGGTAGTAAGGAACATTGAGTCTGGGTCATGTATGTCCTTTGTATGAGGCTGGGGTCTATAATGTAGTATGTGGATTTGCAGCATCTGTGTGGGTAGGTTGTGGGGGTCCTTAAGCCCTCTGATAACGGTGTGTAAAATTGTTACTGTACGCCATATACAGAGCAATGTGGATTTTTCTAGGAAGAGAAGATCCATAGCCTTTATGAGATTCTTAAAGGGGTAGGTCTGTGCTCCCCTTTTCAGGTTTACGACTCCCGAATCTTCCTCCAAGTTCTCCGGTCCCTTTGCCCTTTGGCTTTCCCCCATCATTTTTACAAGTCCAAAGAGAGACCCTAGTGTGTGAAGGGTGTGCACGGAGGATGTGTTTCACCCGCGTGCTGCCATAGAGTAAAAGGAATTAGGGTGTGTGTGTGCACGCTGGTATCTCAGCATGTCTGTGGGGCAAGATGGGGTTAATCCCATCCCCCAGTTTTTCCTAGCTACAATGCCTCCTTCTACATCTTTCTGTCTCCTCCCCTTCCAGAAGGCTCTTGGGGACAAATGTCCCTCCATAGATAGAGAACTGGTTCCTTCCAGTACAGAGGCTACCGGTGTGGGGTGGGGGCAGGGAAAGGGTGAGCAACAAGGCCAGTGGCGACACTGTGGAGCAGAAGCCCCGGAGAATGCCTCCCCCCACTTCTCCTGGAACCCCTAAAGAGGCCCCTTCACCCTGTGATTGCACCCGAGGAAGGGGAGATGGTGATGGGACTTATATGGTATAGATAGTTGGCTAACCTTGGGGGGAGCTTAAGCTGCTGGGCTGTTTTAACCTGGTTCTCTTGGAGCCCAGCCTGGAGGCTCCCAAGCCCCTTCTCTTCTACTGACCCCCATATTGGAGGGAAGATCCCTAAAATTCTCTCTCTCTGGGCATTATGCTGGCATGACACTTTTCCCATACCCTCCGTAATCTGCCATGTCCCTAGGCAGATAAACTCCACCTTAGTGCCAGGACGGAGTTGGGGGTAGACCCTGGCACACCAGCTTGGCAGCCCAAACTCAGCCAAGTCAACAAATAAATAAGATGTCATACTCTCAAGACCAAACAGGGTAATTGGAAATTCTCCGGCTCTCCAGGAACTCAGAGCTCGGGGTTACTGTGCCTATTTCTAACCTTGTGGACGGTCTCTGATTGAGGCCCTCTCCTATCCCTTTGCTTCGAGAAGCCAGTGTTCTGGGGAGGAGCCAGGCCGAGACTGGGGTTTACACCACAGCCCATTTTTGCCTTGGCTGATTTCTCCTGGCCCTGGAAGAGGGTGGTATCTCTTTTGGGGGAGGGGCTGTATGCTGGGGGGAGGGGCCTCCCCTGGGACTGACTACGGAGGGAGGGGTGGGAAGGGAGGGAGGGGATCAGGTCAAACCTTCAGGCCTGAGGTGGGAAAAAAGGCAAGATGACCCCTAGGACCTCTAGAGTCCCGTGAACTGGTCTGTGACCTGCCTGTGACGCCAGCAGGAGATGCCCCCAGCCCATTACCTCAATGGAAACTGGCAGTTAATGAAGCCCCAGAGGGGGCCCAGAATGCGTCAGCCTCCCCCAAGCTCTATACCTCCCCTGCCCTCGGGACCCTCCTTGCCCAGGCAGCAGGGATGGGAATGTTGCTTATCCTGCTACATCACCCCTCATCCTGTTGACTTTGGGGGTGTCGCTTGTGGCTGGGCCTGAGGGCACATCTGGGATGAACTGGTGCAAGTTTTGCTTTATCTAGCCTTTATCTAGCGTTTCCCAAACCTGCCTTGCTCTTTTTTTTTCTTTTTTCTTTTTTTTTTTTTGAGAGAGAGAGTGTGTGTGAGCAGGGAAGAGGGGCAGAGGGTTGGGGGAGAGAGAGAATCTCAAGCAGGCTCCACACTCAGTGTAGACACTCAAAGAAGGGCTTGATCTCACGACCATGAGGCACCCGCAAACCTGCCTATTCTTAAGGGACGCTTGTTAAAAGTACAGATGCCTGGGCTTCAGCCCCTGCCTATGGAATTAGATTCTCCAGGGTGGGGACCGGGAGCATGTGCATGTGTTTAAGTAAACTTTACACCCAACCTGGGGCTCAAACTCACCACCTCCAGACCAAGAGTTGCATGCTCCACCACCGAGTGAGCCAGCCAGGAGCCCGGAAATGTGAACTCTTCTTTTTCTTTTCTTCATTGTATTTATTTGTGATAGAGCAGGGATGATGGGCAGAGGGAGAGAGAGAGAATCTCAAGGAGGCTCTACACTCCGCGGGGAGACCGGAGCTTGATCCCACAACCCTGGGATCCTGACCTGAGCCAAAGTCAAGAGTTGGGTGCTCTACCAACTCTTGTTGGGCAAGCCACACAGGCGCCCCCAGGAATATGTACTTTTAATAATGCCCTGTGGATACTTGATTTGGATCAGTTTGGTGCCTTACCTGTGCTTCTGAAAGATACACGCTGCCTGTGTGTTTTTGCCAAGGGGCTTCGTGTCCTACTCATTTATTTGATCACTTCGGGATAGTTTCCTGCTGACTTCTCGTGAGTTCTTCAGCTGCTGGTGGCTTCTTCTTTTTTTTTTTTTTTTTTTAATGTTTATTTATTTTTGAGAGACAGAGCATGAGCAGAGAGGGGCAGAGAGAGAGAGAGACACAGAATCTGAAGCAGGATCCAGGCTCTGAGCTGTCATCACAGAGCCCGACACAGGGCTCGAACTCATGAAACATGTGATCATGACCTGGGCCAAGTCGGACCCTCAACCGACTGAGCCACCCAGATGCCACCAGCTGCTGGTGACTTCTGATTCTTAAACCCCTCAGACCAATCCCTCTGTCAAGACGTCAACTATCTATAAACATAAAGTACTTGGCGCGTCTGATATTCAAAGCAAGCTGCTGAAATATCCTCCTGCCAAGCAAATGATCGCAGCCTAAAGCGTCCCTTGTGAGATGTGCTCTCTCTGGAGGGAGGACCTGCCTCTATTAAAGTTGTCCTGTCTGGGGGTAGGGGAAAGCTCTCAGGGAGAGGGAAGAGCTGATTGACTAGGATCTTTGCTACTCTTGATCCCAAGTCCACAGTGCCGGCTCCCACCAGCCTGGGGATGGGATCGAGGTATATTTATTCACATAGTCAACAAATAAAGCATTGAGTGTCTGTTCTTAGCCAGACCCTGTTTTCCGGATGCTGGGAAATCATGAAGACAGATAGAGCAAGCCCCTGCCCTCAGGGAGCCCCACTTTCAGGTAGAGAAGGTAGAAAACAAACACATAAATATAAATGAATTAAAGAGAGGCAAATAAATTAAGATGATGTGTCCAGATAACCGTACGTGCTAAGGCAAAAATAAACAAGTGGAGCCGAGAGGGACCACTTCCGGCGTGGGTGGTCAGAGAAGGCATCTGAGGAAGTGACAAAGTGAGCGAAGACTTCAGTGACCAGGAAGAAAACGGGCAGGCAAAGGTTTGGGAAAGTGGAATCAAGAGCTCTGGAGACAAGGAGAGGCAGTCGGAGGGGTAAGGAGGCCTGACCAGGCGGGGCCTCAGAGGCCACTGAGAGGAAGAATTTGGGGTTCGTGCTTTAAGCAAGGAGAGAAGGGAGGGGCCTTCTACTGCAGAAAAGACCGCTCTGACAGCTGTGTGGAGAACCACCTGCTCTAGGAGGTGAGCACGGAAACGGAGTTCCAATATAGAGGCTCTGGCTGGAATCCCAGGAGGACACAATGGCGCCTCTGGTGCTGGGGAAGCCGAAGAGGCGGGGAGGGGAGGGGAGGTGTGCAGAGCTGGAAGTGGAGGTATTCTCCAGCCATCTCCTGCCCTTCGCCCTTCCCAGCCGCTCTCCATCTGGCTGTTTTGTCCATCAGTTTCCACCTTGTCCACTCTGACAAGCAATCTCCTTGGCTTCCACCACCACCTCGCCTTCGAGCCACTCTCTGGAAGTTCTTCTTGGTGTCACCCCTTCCCGTTTCTGCTTTGACTATTCTTGAGGGAGGGACCCTGCTATATTCCCACCTGAAGGTGTTGGAGAGGCCAGGGTAAGAACTAGAAATTAAAGCTGGAATATCCAGGTTGAAGGTCATGGGTGAACTGCTGTTCTATTGCTGCCTAATCCCCAACCCCAGCTCCGCCCACGCTGGCACCCTGGGAGGGCTTCTCCAACCTCCAAACCTTTCTCTCTCTCCTAGCTGCCCGCTGAAGACATGAGGCTGGGTGACCTGAGCCACCTCCTCTCCCACTGTCCTATGCACCTCTCTTGAACCACCTCCTTTCCTCTATTCCATCTTCTTTCCCAGGTTCTAGATTTCAGCCAGGAGGTTGTATAAAACACAGATTCCTGGGCCCAGCCCAGATTCAGAATCTCCCCATGTTACTCCAGGTCCATTAGGATGTCCATGCAATGCCTGCCGCTCCCGGGTGTGACTTCTGGAAGCTCGGAGAGGGGCAGGGCTGCCTTCACTTCAGGAAAATGGAGGGAATAAATACAAAGCACCTAGGAAGACTCTGGAATCTGCTCAGACAGGTTCTTGAACCGTGCAGCCTTCCTTCCAGGGTCTTAATGGAGCTTAAAGATGGAGGGCACTAGGACCTGGGGTGGAGTTGCCTTCCGTCCTAGAAAGGCTCTTTTCCCCTTGGGCTGGTGCTAATCTGCAAGGCTGCAATAATGGTGTCTCCCTGCAATAATAATGGGGGGTCCCATGGGGACCCCCCTACCCAGACTCACCTCTGACCTCTCTCTGCAGCCCAGGTACCAGACAGTGATGAGCAGTTTGTTCCTGATTTCCATTCAGAAAACTGTGAGTGGAGGGCCCTGGGTCAAGGGAGTGGGGAGGAGGGCAGGAAATGAGTCACTGGGATAAAGAATCACAAAAGATTAACTTGTTCCCTCCTAAAGAAAAGGGAGAAAGGGCTCCCCATTCTTGGGTTTGGACTCCCAAGACCCAAGACAGTAACTGGGAGATGAGGACCTTGGTCCAAATCGGGGCTTGCTCCAGCCCAGCTAGCTGTGTGATCTGCGAACGGATACTTCACCCCTCTGATCCTCCATTTCCTGGTTTCCGGAATGAGGGGCTTGGAGCAGTCCAGCAGGGCCCCGTTCTACCTTCCTTCCTTACTTTCATACGCCCAGGAGCAATTTTGCCTCCTGAGGAGACACGGGGCAACGTCCATACGGGCATCTAGTTGGTAGAGAGGCCAGAGATGCTGGTAAACACCCTACAGTGCTCAGGACGGCCCCCCGCAACAAAAATATCTGGCCCAAAGGTCACTAGTGCACTGTCGAGAAGCCCTGCTTTACTGTCAGGTATTCCGTTTCTCTACTGTCTTCAATAAAATGAAATAGGGCACATATAATGGAAAACAGCAGATAACAGAACAGTCAGCCACAGGCTCCACGCAGGAAGACGGACCCTCACACTCGCAGACTGGGAACCAAATCTGGCTCGCAGACTTCTCAGCCTGGTGCCTGGGGTTTGCAGACCCAGCAGGGGCCATAGGAGAGATCAGCGTTCTTCCCGGAGAATGAGGACCATGTGTTTAATGTTAGGCAGCTGACATGCAAGTGGGCTAATATCCAACCTCAACCAGAAAAAAGAAAGATTCTTTATAGCACCAAATAAGAAACCATTTCTCTCCCTTGGAATTTTCCAGGGCACTCAGGCAAACCACAGGCCCTAGGTTGGAGGTGTTCAGTCCTACAAAGGTGTTTTTTGGGGGGTGGGGTTGTATTAAGTGTTGGATTTTGGACAGTTTTGTTTTTTTTTTCAGTTTCTTTGGTTAGTATTGGACTTCAGCCCAATGTATAAAACTAGACATGGTGTCAATAGCCAAACTGTCCTTAAAACTGTCTGACCGTGAATCTCTGAAAACTGAGACCCAGAGAGGGGTTGAGCCTGTGCGGGTCACCCAGCTGGCCCTCAAAGAGCAGAGGTGTCGGGAGCTCTGTGCTGGCCTCTTCTGTAACCCTCTCTGGCCTTGTTCTGCCCCTCCCACCCCCTACCCCTGCAGTAGCTTTCCACAGCCCCCCCACCAGGATCAAGAAGGAGCCCCAGAGTCCCCGCACAGACCCGGCCCTGTCCTGCAGCAGGAAGCCGCCACTCCCCTACCACCATGACGAGCAGTGCCTTTATTCCAGGTGAGCCCCAGCCCTGCCCTGGTGAAGGCCAGGGATGGAGGAGGGAGGGCGAAAGGCAGCAAACAACTGCAACATAGACCACAGAAAGGATTGCTGAGCCCCCGTCCAGGAGCCGCAGGGCTCAGGATTTCCTCTTGAGTTGTCAGGAGGAAGCACACAGCAGGGCACTCAAGGGGTGTGTGTTAAGGCCTGGGCTGAGCCCTTCCATTGGAGGAAGCCACCGGCCCACCCAGGGGAGAGGCCTTCTCAGGATTCACAAAAGGAGAAAAAAAAGAGTTCGCTTGGGGTCGCGCATGCCGGGCCTTCCCCAGCACCCTCTACTCATCCTCCTCCCCTGATCCCTGTGACTCACTTCCCCGGGGATAAAGGGTTCAAAGATGCTCGCCCAGCTTCTCTGCCCCCTCACCCCCATCTCCCCCTCAACTCCAGTGCCTATGACCCCCCTAGACAAATCGCCATCAAGTCCCCCGCCCCCGGTGCCCCCGGACAGTCGCCCCTGCAGCCCTTCCCCCGGGCAGAACAACGGAGTTTCCTGAGGTCCTCCGGCGCCTCCCAGCCCCACCCTGGCCACGGGTACGGCGGGGAGCATAGGTAAGGAGGAAGCTGTGGGCCCGGGCCTCGCCAGTTCTTCCTCAGTCCCTGAGTGTTCTCCACCTGCCCTTAAGAGACCTGGCGCGGGGGGGGGGGGGGGGGGGGGGGGGCGGCGGGGGAGGGGGAGGCAGGGAAGGAGGGATGTTGACACCCACACACGCTCGCCCCCGACACACACAAACCAGAGCCCACTTTGCAAGCTCTGGAGGTAGCAGGCGTGAGGACCGAGGACAAGGGGCTCAAGTTAATCTCTTCCTTCTCCCTCCAACCACCCCCAGCTCTGTCTTCCAGCAACCCTTGGATATTTGCCACCCCTTCGCATCCTCCCAGGGAGCGTGTCGGGAGCCCCTCCCGGCCCCCTACCCACACCAGCTGTCGGAGCCCTGCCCACCCTACCCCCAGCAGAGCTTCAAGCAGGAATACCTTGACCCCCTGTATGAACAGGCCGGCCAGCCGCCAGTGGGCCAGGGTGGCGTCGGCGGGCACAGGTACCCAGGGGCGGGGGTGGTGATCAAACAGGAGCAGACGGACTTCGCCTACGACTCGGGTAAGAAGTGCTCCCTGGGAGGGGGGGAGAGGAGTTTGGGGGGAGATTGCTGGCAAGGGTGCCACGTGATCACATGGACAGTTCCATTAAACCCAGAATGTCTCCCCAGTGCCCCGCCTCCCGCCTGTTTACCAGTGCCTACATCCAACCCACCCAACCACTCGCTTTTTTTTTTTTTCAGAGATTCAAAACAATTGTCATTTTCCAGTCAGTAAATTTGTATTCAGATAAAAGATAAGTGGGCTGCAAGTCCTTGCCCTCAGGCAGCTTGTGACTTCCTGGGAAAGTTGAGGCATTTCTTCCTGTTCCTCTTCAGCAAGTGTTTGAGGTTATAATTACCTTACCGAGCTCCATGTGAGACCCAAGTGCTGGGCCGGCAGCCTGAGCGTGTGGAGCTGGAGGACACAGATGGATAGGATGTCCCAGCCCCCACAGAAGCTTAAACATATACACGAACCGCAGCTAGCCAAGCTCTGCGTTCCCAAGTGGAGCCCAGGGTGACTGTGCCGGCCTCCAGGGTGATAGAGCTGGGTACCCAAGTAGGACTGCTAGTTCCTCCTGGCTGTGGAGAGGGGTGAGATACCCTCAGCCAGGTTGAATTCAAACAACAGCTAGAGTTCAAAGCCTCAAGTCCCAAGGGAGGGCCATTCTCATTTAGGAGGGACCCAGAAAATCTTGGTTTCTGTTACACTGTTGTCATCTCCCAAATTGGAATTCATTGAGAAAAATAAATGCTGAGATTAGAGTAGGCTCAGAGCTGGCTAGAGCTTTCGAATTTCCCTTTTCTTGATGTCCAGTCTTTCAGGGGTAGAGGGATGAACCACAGCCGCCGCCCCCCCTCCCCCCCTCCCCCGCCCCGAGCTGCCACAGTGAGAACCAGAAAGGCGCGCCTCTCCTCAAACCTGGGGCTTTAGCTGAGTCTCGCCTGGCAGTGAGGTGGAGGAAGGAGGAGGGAAACGCTCTGGCTGCTGACCTTCAAAGGATGTAGACCGGAGGAGATCTGGTTACATGCCCTTGAACTCCTGCCCCTCCCCCTTCAGCTTCCTCTCAATGGAGTCAGGAATTCCATTCACAAAATGGAGGCATGAATGAGCCCACCCTCCCGCCTCCTCCCGGAGGTGTCGGGTTTCACCATCTCTTTCATAGGTGGGAGTGGAGGGGGGAGGGCAGGAAGGGGCTGGGACTTGAACCGCGGCTTCACACCACCGCCTCCAGGTGGAGTAGGGATATTTCCATCCTGGGGTGTGGAATGAACCGGGAGTGAATGTGCTCTGCTGTCAGAAATGCAAAAACACGACCCAGTGCCCACTGCCTCATCCCCAGATACAGATATATTCTGGCGTGCTCTCGCTCTCCTCCCTCCCTCTCTCCCTCTCTCCTTCTCTACCTACCTGCTGGTCTTTCCCCAGTCCCCATCCTCCCTTTCCTCCCTCCCTAAACACACACACACACACACACACAGCTAGGAACCCAACCTGCTGACCGGAGGTTAGCCCATTCCAAGGGAGTCTTAGGCATGGACACCGAACCCTTTCCCCGGAGGTTCATCCTTCCCCACCCTCCTCCCCCTAAACTCACAGGAAACAGCTGTTCCCTGGAATCTTGGGCCTTGTGCAACAGTTTGCCCGGCCCAGCTGCTGCCGGCCATGCCCTCTGGCGCAGACTTCAAGCTGAGAGGCTCAAGCCTTGCGCTCCCTCTGGGTGAACTTGCCTTGGGATTTGGTGGTTGGCAGGCAGCTGGGAAAAGAACCGGAATGCAGGCTGGCAGAAGGAAGTTCTCGAATGTGGGTAGGACTGCTGCCCCCACCGCAGCCACCTGTAGCATCACCCTGTCTTCTCTCCTCCCCTCCCAGATGTCCCTGGGTGCACATCAATGTACCTTCACACAGAGGGTTTCTCCGGGCACTCTCCAGGTGACGGGGCCATGGGTAAGGCAGTCCCCTCCTCTCTGCCAAGCCCTCCGAGCTGGAGGAGGGGCTCCTGTGCAGGAGTCCCTCTGATCTCTCTGGAGGCTCATATCAGTGAGTCCCCTAGATCTGAGTGACCCCCAACTTTCTCCTCAAGGTTATGGCTATGAGAAACCTCTGCGACCATTCCCAGATGATGTCTGCGTTGTCCCTGAGAAATTTGAAGGTCAGAGAAGTGACTTTATGAAAGGGTCAGGGGTCTTACCCATGACTTCTGTGTGTCCCCCCCCCCCCCCGCCGAGAATCAGCACTGCTGGAGAGGGGAGAAGGAGTTACTTGGGGGAGCACACCTGACACCTGCTTTCCGTGTTCCCCAGGAGACATCAAGCAGGAAGGGGTCGGAGCGTTCCGAGAGGGACCACCCTACCAGCGCCGGGGCGCCTTGCAACTGTGGCAATTCCTGGTGGCCCTGTTGGATGACCCGACGAATGCCCACTTCATCGCCTGGACTGGCCGGGGGATGGAGTTCAAACTAATAGAGCCTGAGGAGGTGGGGCCCCCGATGTCCCCTCCTCTCCTCCCAACATGTCTGGAGATAATGGGATCTGGGGATGTGGCACATACCTCACCCGACCTGGATTCTTGTCAAACTTACGTCTCTGGGCTGCTGCTTGGTCTTCTGGGCCAGCTTACAGTTTTGCTCTAAGAATCTCAGGTGCTCCCTCCCACCTGCCCCCCATTTTTGTCTGCTGAGCCAGCACTGCCATCCCAAACCTCTGTCCCGTTGTCCCCAGGTTGCCAGGCTCTGGGGCATCCAGAAGAACCGGCCAGCCATGAATTATGACAAACTTAGCCGCTCGCTCCGATACTACTATGAAAAAGGCATCATGCAGAAGGTGAGGGGCCCGGGACCCAGGGCTGAGAGGCTGAGGGGCAGTAGTAGTGGGAAGGTGATGGGGGTAGGGGAGCATTTCTCAGCAAGTTCGTGGGAGCAGGTGATGAACTGGTCAGAGGGAATGAGAAATTGTGGACAAGATTTCCCTCTCCCAAAAAAGTGCTAACCAGGAAGCAAAAAGCCCAAAGCGTGGAGACACTGAGACTGGAGAACATGAGCTATGCGGGGAGTTGGCTTCTCAGAGGGGCAGGCATGGGAGAGGGGTGTGCCCCACGCACGTGTCTGCGGGACACGTGCAGGTGCAGGGCTGCGACCCCACACCCCACACGCTGATCTGGAGGGAGCACTAGACCGACCCAGCCCCTCTCTTCCCACAGGTGGCTGGCGAGCGCTATGTGTACAAGTTCGTGTGTGAGCCCGAAGCCCTCTTCTCCCTGGCCTTCCCGGACAATCAGCGTCCAGCTCTCAAGGCCGAGTTTGACCGGCCAGTCAGTGAGGAGGACACAGTCCCTTTGTCCCACTTGGACGAGAGCCCTGCCTACCTCCCAGAGCTGGCTGGTCCTGCCCAGCCCTTTGGCCCTAAGGGTGGCTACTCTTACTAGCCCTGCCCGCTGCCCCCCTGCGGCCGGTGGGGGCTGCCCTGTGTACATATTGATGAGTTTGGTGTTGGGGAAACCCTCACCTGAAACCCGCAGATGTCTTTGGAGCAGATCCCCGCTGCCCCTTGCCCAGACTCTGAGCCGCTCGTCAGAGTTGACGGGCAGGAAAAGCTGACACCCTGCAAGGCAAAGGTGGGGTCTAGAAGCTCCTTTGGAGGTGTCACCTCCAGCCTCTTCCCGGGTCCTACATAGAGGCCCAAGCCCCACCCCTCTCCCCCATCGCAGAGAAAAGGGTTTGCTCTGTTCTGGGGGATAGAAGGAGCGTCCCCACTTTATCCTGGTGGAGAGGGGTGCACGGAGCTCCCCAGATCTCCCACAGGGGGGCGGACGGAAGCCTGGATCCTGCACTCCGCTCCAAGCTGTGGCCCTGGAGGGCCCTGCTTGTCCATTCTTGGTGCTCTGTGTTCCCAGAGGCAGGGGGAGACTGGAGTAAGGAACCTGGGGTGGGGGAGGGGCTGCAGGGTGGAGGCACGGTGGGCTGGGTTCCTGCTCCTAGGCCCCCGTTGCCTCTTCTCTGCCTTTTCCTAGGCCCCGGCCTGGGATTCCACCCCCACCTCTGCCTCCACCACGTCTGCCTGACCCCAATAAAGGCCCCTGCCTCTCCTTAGTCATCCCGTGTCCTCTTTGCTGCCAGGGGAGAAGAACTAGCGTTGCAAAGAGCTCCAGCTTTGGGGTAGACAACCCGAGTTTGGGGCCTGGCCCTGACACGTAGCTTCCCCTTATGGGTCCAGAGGAAGACCGTTCACCTCTAATTTTTCCCTCTGAAAAATGGGCTCAGTAATACACCTGTTTTTTCCTCCTCCCGCGATTATTACATCAGGGTCCTGGAAGTAATGGTTGAAGGGCACTTTTATAATCTGGCGTGGTAACCCCTGGCCACCAGGCATCTCCCTGCCCGGGGCAGAGGCCAGATAGGAAGGTTTTGGCCTATGGGTTCTATGATGCTGCTCTCGTGACCATGCTACCCATGTCTACACCCCAACTGTCCCGCCCTCCTGCAGTGGCTACAGGTTTGTTTTTGCAGAAGCTGGAGACAAGACTTTGTACGGAGAGGGTCTAGAGAATGGGGAGAGAAGAAAGGCATGCAGGCCAGAGGGTGTAGGGAGAGGCCCTAGTGTTCTGGCCTGTGAAGGAAAAGACACAAGATCTTTAGGGGAAGGGGAACAGAACACAGGTGCTCCTTGCCCAGAGTCCTGGGGCCGTTCCCCGTGGGCATGTGGGAAAGGCAAGGCTGAGAAAGCGGTAACACCCAGAGAGGAAGCAGAGTCCGGGTGCAAGGGGCAGAGTGAAAGGTTCTAGACCCAGGCCCTGCGGAAACGGCTTCCCAGGAACCAGGCGCTGGTGAAAATGTACTGTTCAGATAAACCACAACTGCAGCCCTGAGGCTGTGCTGGCCCAGCCCTCCTCAAGGCTTGAACAGCTTGGGTCCCCCCAGCCCCTGAGCCCTCGAAGGAAGGGGTGCTGGTCAGCCACGATGCACAAATAAAAAGCAACGTTACTGTTTTCCTAGAAACTGCAAACATCAACTTTAGATGTTGTTTATAATTTAGAGCAAGGGAACAGAAACTTTTAAAATACAAGTTTTCGGGGCACCTGAGTGGCTCAGTTAGGCATCCCACCTACCAGCTCAGGTCATGATCTCACGGTTTGTGAGTTCGAGCCCCGTGTAGGGCTCTGACAGCTCAGAGCCTGGAGCCTGCTTCAGAGTCCATGTCTCCCCGTCTCTCTGCCCCTTTCCACCCATACTCTGTCTCTCTCAAAATAAATATTTTTAAAAATTGTTTTAATGAAACACAAGTTTTAAAAAATATACATGTTTTTTTAAAAGATACACATAGTTTAATTCCACATTAAAGCCTATCATGGTGGGAAGCTGTAGAAGCCCACGAAAACCCTGAGGTCCTGAGCACGCGTACAGGAGTGACAGATTTGGGTGAGAAACGGTTTCCACAGCTGAGACATGTGGCCTCTACCCTCAAGTGTTTATTAACAAGGGACCCCTCCTCACAGCTCCTTGTTCAAATCCTTGATCTTGGAGGGCCACTGCTTGGAGGAGGCCGCTTCTAGCAACCGCCAGGGGGAATCAAGCTCCGGACTGCATGGAGTTCACGTGAAGCATGGACCCAGGAGCCTGACCCAGCAGCAGGGTTTACAGAGCCCCACGGGGACAGTCCCTCCCACCCCATACACAAGCACAGACTCAGCACCACCCCATACACAAGCACAGACTCAGCACCACCCCATACACAAGCACAGACTCAGCACGTGCACAGGGGCAGGAAACCCCTGAGTGAGGCCCCTGCGGGGTAGGGTGAATGGCCTAGAAGATTCCAGCTCTCCACAGGAGACCCACATCCCTTCCTGGGCTGTCACTCAATCTCGGGAAATATGGTTTCAAGGAGGAGAAACAAGGGCCCCATTGTGTGGTAGCAGCAAGCAAGGCCTCCTTCCCAGTCTGGCCCCTTTCTCGCCCAGAGGGGACTCAGCAATGCTATTTTCTGATGGGACAGTCCCGAAGGTCAGACCTCAGCCAGCTTGACAGAGAGGTGACCCCAGCTCTTGGCACAGATGTTTAAGGAACACCCACAGAGCCAGCGTCCTTCGCTCACCTAACCCACAAAAGATGACTAGCCCTGCTGCGTCTCCCCTTTGCCTGTTAAACGTGTCCTCAACCTCAGCTTCGATCTGAAACCTCCCCGCCCTGCCCCCAGGTGTACAACCGTCCCCTAGGTGCCAATGTCTTTGGCACTGGGCACTCAGCGGGGGCAGGCAGGCTGCCAAGCCTGGGGTTCTTGGACACTGGGGAGCTGGGCGCCCAGCCCCTGCTTTGCTCCCAGCCTCCTCCTCTCTAGACCCCTGCCTATCTCTCCCCATAAGGCCTTAGGGTGAACACACAAAGATCCCGTGCCCCGGTGGGGCTTCCCGAGGTGCAAACAGAACCGGAGGCAGTCGCTCAGCTCAAGGAAGGGGCCAGGACCTCAGGCAGCAGCCCCCCTGGCCTGCACTCCTTTCTGCCAGATTCCCCCTCAGTGGTTTTTAAGGTGGTCAGCGAGAGCCTATGTTCCTTCACATCCTACAATGTCATAAAGCTAGCATCTGGGGTACGACTCCGTAGTTCTATACGACGTGTCCACCTCCCCCCGGGGGGCTTCTCTACAAGCTCCGCATCCAGATCAGCTTTCAGAACCTCCACAACCTGGTCCAGCAGCATCTGCAGGATGGGCTTCCAAGTCAAGAGCTTCCCCAGGAGCTGGGAGAAGGGCACTGGGAGGTGGCCATTCCCCAAGCAAATGCTACAAGGAACCCACTGGGCAAGAGCACACTGGCTCAGAGAGGGGCTCTGTGGGCTTTCTGTTGCGGGGGTGGGGGGGACAAGAGGCTTTGACCATAAAAACCCTTTGTTAAAGCCCATGGAGGACCTGGGGGAGGGGGAATAAAAACAAAAGTGGTGACGTCCCTTGCAAGTTTCAAAAGGAAAAAGGACACGCTGCACACCACGTGGCATGCAGAGGGAGCCAGGGAGAGCTTCTTGTGTGCCACATTCTGCCGTCTGTAACCACTCGGGCGCCCAGGCCGGGGCAGTGGATGTGGTTCATCACGCGACCACGTGCAGTCGCGCTGGGCTCCCGCGTGGGTGTCCAGAGACACGACTGCAGGCTTGGGCTGTGCGTCACCTCTAAGCCCAAAGAGGCTCCAAGCTCTGGTTACAGGGGACTCTCAGCTACGTGCGTCAAGGCCACAAATCTCCCCGCCTCAAGCCCAGGCCGATAGCCTAACCTTTTAGCTGAAAGAAACAGCCACGGAAAACCATTTATGTTTCCTTAAGAAAATAAATATTTCCAGGAGGCGAAGCAAAAGCACAGGGGCTGGGTAGGGGCAGGGAGCCGGGCCGAGACCGTCAGTGAGCTCCATGGCTCCTTCCTCCAGAGTCCCGGCTCAGGTGTCCGGGCCCTGGCTGCATCTGGGGGTCAGGTGCCCGCAATTCCATTGTCCCATCCTAGGGTTCCACGAGTTGCCCATTTTGCAGAAATGATGCCATGTGCTCCTCCACTGGCTGCGAGCCCCAGCTGGCCACAGTGCCATGAGGTGGTCAGCTTGGTCAGTGCTGGGGGCTCTGGTCAAACCAGGTGTAAATCCCTGTTTCTACTTTTACCACCAGGGAAGAAATAAGAGTCCAGGTTAGAAAAGGCCCAGTGGAGCTACTCAGTCACCAGAGAGCTGTATCCTCAGGACCAGCTTTTCATCAATCGAAGGGAGCCCAAGCCCTGGGCCAGTGCTGCAGGAGAGGCCTACAGAGAAGGCTTGCCTCTCAGCGCCGCCGGAAGGCCCGGGATATTCTCCAAGCATTGGGCTCCTCGTAGCGGTTGTACAAGGGTTCAAGGCGCTGCTGCTTCTTCTGCTTGCTTAGCTTGGTCGGGTCGGAGACCTTGAAGAAGGCAGGAGCGAACTCCACAAGCCACCGGGGGTCGATGGTGGTGACCTCACGCATGTACTCCTTTGTGGTCAGCACCAGCTCATGGTACACCACCCTGTGCAGGGGACAGAGATCGGCTCAGGCCTCCCATGCAGGCTCCACTCCAGCACTGTGGTCCCTGGGGGGCCTCAGCTGAGCTTGCATTTTACCCTCTTACCCTGCCTGACCCCTCAGAAGACTGCGGCGTCTGTTTATGACAGCGACGTCCCAATACTGAGGAGCCTGAACACCTCTAACTATGAGAAAGCTGTCAGGAGGCGCTCTAGTCCTGGCTCTGGTCCTAACTGGTTAAGTGACATGAAGCCAGTCACATCCCTGGACCCGGTTTCCAGCTCTGTGGAGCACAAGGGGAGGGCTTCTCAGGCTGTCTTCACAGGCTCTGCCCTGGGGCCCTGAGGCAGGAGCCTCAGAGGCTGCCACCGGAGCTGGCAAAGGCCGCGCAGCAAGGCTCTGCACCTCCAACCCTCCCTGCGTGGCAGCACCACGGTTTCCTATGGGTTTGATACTAGGGTGGGTAAGGGTCCAATTTTTTTTTTAAATGTTACAAAAAAAAATCGTTTACACCATCTCGCTAGGCGATCTCTAAAATCCCCCTTGGTTCTCACCCCTATGGTTTTATTTCTCTCATATGGGTCTGATATCGTGCCTACTTCAGGCTTCCCCTGTTCTAGAAACAGGAGCAATGTTAGAGGGAAATGTGATGAGCTGGGTGAACACCTACATGCAAAATGGCAGTGGAATTACAGGTCCTTTCTGTTCACAACTGCCCCCAGATCCTGGCCCTGGCCACCTACCATTCCGGCTGCCTATTGAAGAGAGCACTGGAAGGGTGGATGTAGACCACCTGCTGGTCAATCAGTGTCCGGTAGCCTTCCTGCGGGTCTTTCTTGGCAGCATTCCGGAAGAATCCACTGCAGATGGCCTTCTGTACTCGGACTGTGGACTTGCCACAGGAGACCACATCCAGCTTGTGTCTAGCAGGGGGACAGAGCAAGAGAGGACACAGATGTGAGACTACCCTGCATTCAGAGGTTCTCCCATCTTCCAGACTGGTGGTGCCTGACAGCCCCACCAGAGGTCCTCAAGTCTGGGGTTCCCGTCTGGAAGAGGTACCAAAGTGCAGCTCCAAGGTGGGTAAGACGGATGCAGCTCCAAGGTGGGTAAGACGGATGCAGAAAGAGCCAGAGAGTTTATTCAACTCTACCCATAATGTCCCAGATGCTTCTAACCGAAGCATTTTTCAACAACCAATAAGTCAACCTCTTAGGGATGTCCTGAAGTGATTCGCAGTGGCTCCCTTGCCTGGGGAGGGTGTAACAGAGACAGAGAGGCTGGAGGAAAAAGCCTACATGAGGAGCCTTAACTTCTCTCAGGCACACGCAGAGATGAACAGACGTGACAGGCAGGCAGGCCGGACGCAAACATGGGGCGAGGCCAGCAGGCATTACCTGTCCATTATGCCCAGCATCTGCTTGCGGATATCCTGGGCCCGGCGCAGTGAACGGGCCTGGATGAAGTTCTCATAGCACCAGGGGTTCGAGAACTTGTTGTTCTTCCAGGAGTTGTACACGGCCAGCAGGGTGAGGTGGTCCCCTTCAGTCTGGTGGAATTTAGCTTTCTTTTGATCTGCAAGGGCTTGTTTGTCCTGCCAAGAAGTGGGACGGAGGGTCACTCTCTGCCCAACAGCTACTAAGTAATCGCCCAGCAGTTCCGGGGAGTCCCACGTGACCCTGCCAAGCGTCCACATTAATCACTGCAGTGGCGACAGGCGGATTTTACCCAACTTTGCTGCACCCCTCCCTGAATGTGAGTCTGCACTCCCTACCTTGGGCCTGTAGAAGACATTCTGAACAGACAGCATGGATACGATGGTCAGCATTTCCTCACTGCAGCCGAGATGCACGGACATGATCAGCATTTTGCACAGCATTGGCTCCAGAGGGAATTCTGCCATCTAGAGGGAGAAGGAGAAACTACAGTTGCCCCACGGAAGGCCCGACGGTCCTTGCCAGCGTCAGACACTGACTGGTCCAAGTGGGTAACGGACCACAGGGCATTTGCGCAAGCATGATGACGCGAGGTGCCTTTCTCTACCAGAAGAATGTTGTTTTTTAATTTCCCAAATAAACCTCAACAAAACGTACGTGACCAAGAACATAACTTGGGACAGATGGGAATTTTGCAGACATCTTTTAAAATTTAGACTCGATAATATATCCTGAAGAGGAGCACCTGGGTGGCTTGAGCGACCAACTCTTGGTTTCGGCTCAGGTCATGATCTCAAGGTTTGTCAGTTTGAGCCCCGCCATCGGGGCTCTGTGCTGACAGTGCAGAGGCTGCTTGGGATTCTCTGTCTCTCTCTCCCTCTGCCCCTCCCCAACTCTCTCCTCTCTCTCTCTCTTAAAAAACAAAAATAATATTTTTTTTTTAATTTTTTAAAAAAAAGAAAAATGAAGGCTGGACTCAATAATATATCCTGAAAAGGGGCACCTGGGTGGCTTAGTCAGTTGAGCATGCAACTCTTGATTTCAGTTCAGGTTATGATCCCAGAGCTGTGGGACCAAGCCCTGCACTGGGCTCCGCACTGAGTGTGGGGGCTACATAAGATTCTCTCCCTCTCCCCACTCACACGCATGCACACACACTCTCCCCCATCCAAATAAAAAACTTTTTTAATTAAAAAAAAAATATGTATCCTGAAGTGAAACTGTGGATGGAATTCCTTTTTCTGTAAAGAAGAAACAGTTTTAAGTAACAATGGAAAATCTCATTTAAAAACAGGCTTCGAGAATTCTACTCAGAGTTTACTCAGGGCCCCAGAGTTTGATTTTGCAAAGGGAAAGGAAGGCCAGCCAGGGGATCTCCCCAAAGGGACCTGAAGTGAAATCTGTCTCCTACCCTGCGGCCCAGGCGAGTAAGCAGGCCCTCATCATCCAAGGCCCCCAGCGTGTACAGCTGCTCCATGGCTGTGATCAAGGTTTCCATTGGAGGGGCGTCCATGAAGTCAAAGGACAGCAGGTCATTGATGCCCATGGCCTAGAAAAGAAGGGAAGAAAGCGTGTGATGGGAAAGTCAGCCCTGCCAGTTTTAATGTGGAGGGAGGGTGCTTGTGTACATCTTCCCTGTTTCTTCTATGACAAGTAGGAAGGCATCCTCAAGATTAGCAGCACGTCCATGGCTGAGCCACATAAAACTCAGACCAGTAGAAAGCATATACTTTCTCAGAAACTTTTTTTTAATGTCTGTTTTTGAGAGAGAGAGAGACAGAGCACGAGTGGCAGAGGGGTAGAAAGAGAAGGAGACACAGAATCTGAAGCACACTCCAGGCTCTGAGCTGTCAGCACAGAGCCCAATGCAGGGCTCGAACTCACAAACTGTGAGATCATGACCTCAGCCGAAGTCAGACGCTTAACCAACTAAGACACTCAGGCTCCCCTCTCAGGAAACTTTTAAAATTAACCACTTCTTCAGGGTGCCTGGGTGGCTCAGTTGGTTAAACATCTGCCTCTTGATCTTGGCTCAGATCTTGATCTCATGGTTCGTGAGATCGAGCCCCGCATCAGGCCGTGCACTGACAATGTAGAGCCTGCTTGGGATTCTCTCTCCCTCCCCCGCCTCTCTGTCCCTCCCTAGTTCATGTGCTTTCTTCTTCAAAATAAGTAAATGAACTTGTAATTAGGGAAATGCAAGTCAAAAGCACAAGGAGATGCCATTTCACACCCACGAGGATGGCAAGAATCAGGCAAAGAACAGAACAAGTGCTGTCAAGGATACAGAGAAATTGTGACCCTCGTACATCGCCAGTGACAACGTGAAAACGGTGAAAAACAGTTTGGTGATTTCTCAATAAGTTAAACACAGGATCAGCGTAGTATCCAGCAACTCCACTTGTAGATATGTCCAAAAGAAAGGAGGGACACAAGCAGACACTTGTACACTACTTTTCACGGCAGCACTATTCACAACAGCCGAAAGGCAAAGCCACCCAAATATCCATCAACAGATGAACGGATACACAAAACACAGCACACACACAATGGAATAGCATTCACCCTTCAAGAGGAATGAAATTCTAACACATGCTACAACGTCCTCAACCTTGAAAACGTTATGCTCAACAAAACAGCCGGGCTACAAAAGGACAATACCGCATGATTCCATTTATATGGAAATTCAGTCCACAGAGACCAGAAAGTGGAATAATGGTTACCGGGGTTGGAGGGAGCAGAGAAGGGACAGTTTAGTTTAATGCGTCCCGAGTCTCTGTCTGGAATGATGAAGAAGTCCCGGGAATGGACAGTGATGATGGCTGCACAACACTGTGAATGTACTTAATGCCATTGAACTGTTCCTCGTGAAAAGGTTACCAAGGTAATGTGTTGTGTGTTTTACCACAATTTTTTAAAAAAGGCAGTACACCAGGTTCTCCTGTCTCTTGTGTACATAACTGCTACTGTGCACCCAGGAAGTGCCCCACACCGTGCCAGGCGGTAAGGATGTGAAGGCAACTAAGGTACAGTCCCGGTTCTCGAAGAGTTCATGGTGGAAGACGCATAGACACAAAACCACAACAACACAGCGCCATCTGCATGCCTTGCAAAGAGTAGGCATTGGGTACATTTGTTAGCTGATGTGATGAATCAAAGAAACGAAGGAATGATGCATTTTCCAAATGCATGTAAGGAGGATGCAGTAGGACCCACGCCTTCTGTTTCTTTCTCCTAACGTGACTGTGACCGTAAACACAGCAGGGGTTCAATAAACGCTTCTTCAATGAATAACAATGACAAGGAATTATGTTAGCAATCAGTGAGCAGCGTGCCAAGGGCCTTTACCTGTATTATCTTTTATTTTCACAGCAGATACTATTAATAGCCCACTTTTGGAAAGGGGAATAGAGAACAGAGAGCAGAGCAGATCAATCTGCCAAGGACACAGAGCTCGGAGCAGAAGATTGAGCCACAGATGCCGCTCTGTTCTCACTCCAGAGACTGAAGCAGGGTTTTTTTTCCTGGAGCTCTGTTTTAGTCTCTCTTGGAGTGAATGAATAATAAACTATACCCAAGCACTCCACACCAGTAGAGTGCCAGGGCCCAGGGCAGTGCTGGTGTCAGGGGGTGGGGACGCCATCATCCAGGAAATTATTCACGCGGCTCCCCCTGCCAAAACGAGAATGAGGGTCCCCACTGGGGACGGAGAGAGGAAGAGCAGTGATTCAGAATGAAACCCAAGTCCCCAGAGGGTCAGTGTGAAACCCGCACTGCAGAGTTTTTGGCCGGGGAGTCTTGCTTCCGTTCTAATAGAAGGGAATCGGACGAGGGTTGAAGGAAGTGTGCCTGTCTACGGTTTGGCACTAATTAGGTTTTTCTAATATCCTTTTGGAAAACGCTAAGTAAAATCTTTTATGGCCAAATATCCTGCTGGCTGTTATGGTAAGAAAACACCGTGTGCTCGCAGCAGACATGCCAGCTCAGCCCCAGACCCACAGTGGAGAGGCTGTTATCGCAGCCGTTTGCAGCCCTCTCAAAGGCACTGCTTCCAGGAGGTTACTAAAGTATTTAACGAGGTTCGTAAAACTGACACTCATTTACTACAGACGCGGGATTGGACCATTCCATCAACCCATTCTAACGAGACAGTGATTTCTACCTTGAGGGAGAGCACGGTGCTCGCCAGGTTGGTCCTCTGGATTTCCGGCACGTTGGTGGTCAGCATCTCGTCTCGGTAGGCACGTTCTGTGTACAGCCTGTAACACTTCCCTGGGCCCGTCCTCCCAGCTCTGCCCGCTCGCTGCTTTGCCTGAGCCTAGAGGGGTGGGCAGAGAGAGATAACAGATCCTTTAAATGTTGTTGAACAGATTTACCCAGGAAATCTGCTAAATGGGGGGGAGGGAGAGCAGGCACTGAGCAACTGCCAAAATCCGAGACAGGGTTTATTTCACTTCCTTTAGGACCATTTTCAAAACTATCAATGCTCATATCATTCCCTCTCTAAAACTCAGCATTTCAGGAAAGTTTGTTCAAGTGAGGCACATACAGGCAACATAAATGGGAGAAATATAAAGATCACAGAAATACACATTCAAAACAGTGTGAGGCGCAAAAGCAGAACATGAAAAACACCATCCCCACAGTTGTGACCAAAAATGTACATAAACTACAGAAACGTAATGTTAATCCTACCAATGATGATTCTGCAGCTGTTTTATAAATAAGGTTGGGAATCTCGATGACAGAAAGAAATGTTCACGCACATAAGTGAAAAAGCAAATTATAAAATAGTACTAACTTTGTAAAGAAAAACAACTACCAGAAGGAAAAAAAAATACCCCAAAACTGAGGCTAACTCTCATGGTAGGCTTGCAGATAGATTCTATTTACTTTAGCAAATATCGAAAGTTGAACATGTTTTATACCTTAATAACAAAAGAAATTTTTAAACAAAAAGTGCACAAAATTGCATCCTTAGTAGACCACTAGACTTGCAAACAAGAAACAAACACACAAAAAGATGGGCAAGAAAAACATCAAAATGATGGCAGTTGGCAGTAGTAGGATTATGAACAATTTAATGTTTTCTATGTCCCCAAAATAATGTAATGCTTCTCTGCACTATTTAGGGGAGAGGAGCACTAATTTTTAAAATAAAAAGATACACAGGTAGGGACATCTGGGTGGTCCAGTCGGTTAAGCGTCCGACTTCAGCTCAGGCCATAATCGCATGGTTCGTGGGTTTGAGCCCCGCACTGGGCTCTGTGCTGACAGCTCAGAGCCTGGAGCCTGCTTCAGATTCTGTGCCCCTCCCCCTTCTCTCTCTGCCCATCCCCTGCTCGCGCTCTCTCAAAAATGAATAAACATTTTTAAAAATTACCAAAAATAAAGAACAAAAAAAAGATACTCAGGTAGTTTAGCCACAGGTCGCTAGGAAACAGCAAGCAGCCATCTGAAGAGGGCTATTTGCTGACAAACCACCTGTCTTACAACAAATGGCATCAGGACTGGGGCGCCCGGGGGGTTAAGCCTCCAACTTTGGACTTCAGCTCACGTCATGATCTCATTGTTCTGGAGTTTGAGCCCTTCATCAGGCTCTGTACTGACAGTGCAGAGCTTGCTTGGGATTCTCTCTCTCTCTCTCTCTCTCTCTCTCTGGGATTCTCTCTCTCTCTCTCTCTCTCCTTCTCGCTCTGCTCCTCCCCCCGCCTCTCAAAATAAACTTTAAAAACCAAACCAAACAAAAACGGTATCAGGATTTTACAAACCCTATGCCAATCCAAACCTGAGGCTACAGTATGAGAGGCTCTACCCACACAAGCACAAGCCAGCAACAGCAAGCACACACTGGCAGACTCCACAGCATTCTACACACGCCCCTCCCCAAATCAGAGGGCAAGTTAGCCAATTTCTCGATCACTCTAAGTTGTGCCCGCCACGCCGAGAAGTGGTATGGGGCACACACGCGGGGGTCAGCCTACCCCGGTTCCAATCCTGGCTCCGCCAGCTGTGTGATCTTGGGCAAGTCACTTAACCCTTCTGTGCCTCATCCTCATCTGTGAAATGAGGGTAATCACAACACCTACCACCGAGGAGGGGTGCGAGAACGCAAGGAGTTCGTGTGGGTGCAAGCACCTGGCGCCTGGCACTTGGTAAGCGCTCCGCAAGTGGTAGCTGCTATTACCTTAAACTCAAAATGAAAACCGCCTTCTGATTTTTATGGACGATCAAGATCATATGTGCCTCTTATAAAATAAGAAGAAAACATGTAAAAGCATAAAGGAAAAAAAATGCAGGTCACCCCTTAGCACGGTAACTAGCAGCTCCACCGACAAAGAACCCCGATGACCATGCTGACTATGCGCTTCCGGTCCCAGGCAAGCTCGCGCGCACTGTGCAAACACGCGCACCATTTATTTTTAAACAAAAGTTGGAGTATGCTGCTCTTGCCATGTTCCAGCTCACTTTTTTCAAATCATACATCACAATTATATGCTGATGTCATTAAATATAGATGCGCACCACCCTGTTAATGGCACACAGCATTCTACGGTGGGGATATACCATCTTTTATTAAACGACTTTCCGTTTGGAGTTCAGCTAGAATCTTCCCAGGTTTCCTCTCATATAAATAATGCTTCAGTGAACATCCTTTTCCCTTACCCTCAGACACGTGCTCAGGCACTACTAAACTTTCAGATGTACTCCTCAAGGTGGAACTCTTCTGTTCAGAGAACGAACTTTTAAATGTTGGACATGCTATAGCCAAAATGCCCTCAAAAAGGCTGACCAGGTTATTCATTTTAAATATAATTTGGGTAGGAAATTATTCCATAATTTCCATAATTCCATAATGTGAGAAACACATTAATGTCTCATGAATTAATACTATCTCAGATGTCTGCGGTTAAGCGCAGTATTTTAAAAACTACGTTCTTCTGTATTTTTATAACCTAGAGGGCTAAAAGTTAAACTTTTTTTTTTTAATTTCACATTCTATGGGGCTTAAAAAAATTTTTTTTTCTTTATTTTTGAGAGAGAGAGAGAGACAGTGTGAGCGGGGGAGGAACAGAGAAAGGGAGATACAGAATCCGAAGCAGGCTCCAGGCTGAGCTGTCAGCATAGAGCCCGATGCAGGGCTTGAACTCACGAACCTCAAGATCATGACCTGAGCCGAAGTCAGACGCTTAACTGACTAAGCCACCCAGGCACCCCTTTAATGAGGCTTCTTAATGTTGAAACACTACCCTAGAGATTCAATACAAACGACACAAAATCTCCCTTATCTCACAAAAGTACCTAGTACCTTAAAGGTTCATCTGTGAAAACAATGAAGTTCAAAACACAAAGCCATAAAAAATTTCATAAAAAATTAGAGAAGCCCTAAGGAGGTGTCTTCAGGACAGATGTGGGTAGACGCTGCCATACCTGAGAGATCGGGGTGACCACGAGCTGGTCGATGCCGGTCTTGGAATTGTAGACTTTCTGCTTCACAAACCCAGGGTCCACTACATAGTAGATGCCGTCAATGGTCAGCGAGGTCTCTGCAATGTTGGTGGCAATCACGACCTGCGGACAAGAGGGATGCAGCTGGATGGAGATGCCCAGACGCAGCCCCGAAGTGCAGAACAGGACGCCTGGCCTCAGACATCTTCCCGAAGGACTGCGCAGCGACCTCCCTCTCTGGAGGACTAGCTAGTGCTTAATCTGTTTGGCTTCATCTTAAGGGTCAAGTTGGGGACAGGATGGTACCTGAGAGGAGAAGTGGGAAGAGGAAACAGCAGAGGCCAATCAAAGGCAATTTCATTCGGTGCAAATGGCTACATATCTCATTTTCTAGATCCAACAGTGATTACTACAATTTTAATTTTCTCGCACCCTGGGAAAGCAGAGATTTCCTGGCATCACACGTGCCAGTGCAAAATGAGATTTTTCTTCCCCCATGGGGACATCTGGACTACAAAACGGGCTGTTTGTGTGTGTGGAACAAGAGAGAGACGTTTTGTTTTGTTTTTTCTGATCGTAAAATGAACGAGGCAGCAGAGGAATTGCAGGGTCTGTGTGTATGCAGCAGTATGCGTGATCCAGGAGGTTATTGGTCTCAGCTTGGTACTGCCACCGTTCTTCCACCAGAGGCTCAGCTAATAAAACACAATCGCTTGGAAAAATCACTGCAAGGAAGCGCCAGAGTATCTCGCGTCAGGCCAGCATCTCACTGGCCCAGAAAGGCTTCCCCTGGCCACAGAGCTGCAGAGCCCTCTTCAAAAGATGTCCCATCATCACCAACAGAACAGAGGAGGAATCGCCCCCAACCCTGCCCCTCCTCCACATTTCCCTCCTCAGCACCACCTTCCATCCTGCTGTCCAAGCCAGGAAGCTGGGAGTCATTCTTGACTTCTCCCTGCCCTTCACCCCTACACCTCCAGGAACCCACTGTGTTTTGTCCACTCTCTCAGTGTTATTCAAATCCATCTGTCTCCCATTCCTAGGAATATGCTCAAGAGAAACAAAAACATACGCCCGCGCACACAAGCTTGTAAACACGTACTCCTAACAGCATGCTCACAATAGCTAAAATGTGGAAACAACTCGAACGTCCAACAGCTGAGGAACGGGTAAACAAAATGTGGTTACGTCCACTCTGTGGATGTAGAATCTCATTCTACGACAGATTATTTGGCAATAAAAAAAGGGGGCAGGGGCACCTGGGTGGCTGTTGGTTAAGTGTCTGACTTCGGCTCAGATTTTTATCACACAGTTTGTGGGTTTGAGCCCCACATTGGGTTCTGTGCTGACAGCTTAGAGCCTGGAGCCTGCTTCAGATTCTGTGTCTACCTCTCTCTCTGCCCCTCCCCCACTCGTGCTCTGTCTCTCTCTCTGTCTCAAAAATAATCAAATAAATAAATAAAAACTGAAGTCCTGACATGCTACAACATGGATGGAACTTGGAAATATGCTGAGTGAACAAAGCCAGTCACCAAGGACCACAGATCACATTATTCCACTTATATGAAATGTCCAAAAAAACAATTCCAGAAAATAGTTGAGTGGTTTCCAGGGGCTGAGCAGAGGGGTGAATGTGAAGTAGGGGACTGGGGAGGGAGGCAGTGATTGTTAAAGGGTACAGGGTCTCTTTTGGAGGTCATAAAATCATTCTAAAATCCACTGTATGGATTGTTAACTACTATTATTGAAGGTATTAACAATCAAACCGTTTTGTGAATATACTAAAAGTCACTGAATTATGTTCTAAAGGGGTGGATCGTATTTATATCTCTCTCCATAAAGCTGCTACTTTAAAAACTCCATCTGTATCCTCTCCTCAGTCTCATACACACAGCAGTTGACTCCAGCCACGATCCATGAACTGCTATGAACTATGCAGCCCTTGAACTGGCTGCACACTTTTTTTTTTTTTTAATGTTTTATTTATTTCTAGGAGAGAGAGAGACAGCGTGAGCAGGGGAGGGTCAGAGAGAGAGGGAGTCACAGACTGAAACAGGCTCCAGGCTCTGAGCTGGCAGTCAGCACAGAGCCCGACGCGGGGCTCGAACCCACGAACCGCGAGATCATGACCTGAGCGAAAGTCAGATGCTTAACCGACTAAGCCACCCAGGCGCCCCAAACTGGCTGCACACTCTTGCCCCTCAGGCCACGCAGGCCATCCCCCTCAGAGCGCGGGTCCCGCTGCCCTTCTTGCCTAGAGAAGCAGCCACGTGCCCCTCAGGACAAGCTTAGACCCTTCCGTCCTCTGAGAATTCTGGGTCAGGGGCTCCCCCTCCGGGTACATGGAGCCCCAGCAGCTCCTTCACACTGTACGTCTCCCACGGCAGATAGAGGCCTGGCCGCATGCCGCAGCCTTGGTGTGTTCCCCAAAGCCTGGTAGGTGCTCCAGAAATATTTGCCAAATGAAGGAGGGGAAGGAGGAGCAGATCCTCATGCCTTAACAGACTAGCTGGACTGTTTCCTACGACATAAAGAACAAGGCTGGCGTCCCCCTGAAGCAACCCGTTAGGGCCAGGTGCTCCCCGCAGAGCCCCATCTGCCCAGCGTTACCTTTCTGCTGCCAGGGGGAGCTGGGTCAAAGATTCGGGTCTGCATTTCACTGGGAAGAGCAGAGTACACTGGCAGGATGATCAGCTCTGGGACATCGGGTCCCAGGGACTTCATTCGTTCGTACAGGATCTCGCACGCGGTATCAATCTCCTCCTGACCCGTCAGGAAGACCAGGATGTCCCCTACGAAGAGAACATTGACCTCCTGTGCACGTGTTCCACACGGAGACCACAGTGACACTGAAAGAATGCCCAATGACGGAAAACACGCGCCGATTCTGACCTCTAAGAAATCAAGAGGCTTTCACCTGTCCCTGTTTACTCTGGTTTTTCATTTTTTCTCATTTTTTGTTGCTTAAGATTTGTGTCTATGTTTCGCATCATTTGTTTAGATCTCTAACCGCCGCCTCAAACACGCCAGGCTTAGGCTTCCAGAGAGACCAACGTTTAAAAGACATTTTTTAAAAGATGAGAAAAAAGCTACCCGCATTAGGACTTTTGGCCTACGAGGAAAAAAAATTCTCCTTCCTCCTACCTGGCGGCTCTGTTAAGTGGATCTGCATGACGGTGATCAAACTGGCATCCAGATAATCTGTCTCAGGCTCCTTTGTGTACAATATTTCCACCGGATATGTCCGACCTGGGATGGTGAAGATGGGGGCTTCATAGAAATACTGAGAAAACTTCACCGCATCCAACGTGGCTGAGGTGACAATCAGCTTCATGTCCTGCCGTTTCTGAACCGTCTGAAGGGAAATGCAAGGCGGCTTTACTAAGAAGGACCGACCAGTAAGGCACAGGTCCTCAAATCCACTTCCCAGGATTCGGTTCCCACCGGTAGAAGGGTCGCTGACGGGCACCTCATTACCTTCTTCAACAATCCAAAGAGCACGTCGGTGTGAATGGTTCTCTCGTGTGCCTCGTCCAACATGATGATTGCATACTGTGTGAGGTCGGGGTCAATCAGGCACTCTCGGAGCAGCATCCCGTCTGTCATGTATTTGATGACTGTTTCTGGGCTGGTGCAGTCCTCAAATCGAATGGTGTAGCCCACCTAAGGCAGAAGCAGAGCCGAAAACCTAGACCCACAGCTCTCCTGCCTGCAATCCCCAGCCGGGACTGCAGCCCAATCAGACCATTAGCTGAAAGAAATCTTAAGAGACAAGAATTTGAACAAGAGGTGCAGTGACTTCCTCATGGTAAAATCTGCCTTGGACTTGACCCTGAACACATCAATGACGGCAACAAGAACCCTCTCCACCTCAGGAGAAGCCCAGACAGGTGGTACTCTTCCCATTTTATAGACAGAGATGTGGGTCTTTACACTCTCTTTAGGCATTTCCTGAACAACTTCAGTACCCACTCACCTCTTGGCCTAAGCAACAACCAAACTCTTCCGAAACTCTCTTGGCCACCGACATGGCGGCTACTCTTCGGGGCTGGGTACACCCAATCTTGCCCCGGGAAGTGTAGCCCGCCTCTGCCAGGTACTGGGTGATCTGCGTAGTCTTCCCAGACCCCGTCTCTCCAATAACAATCAGGATTTGATTGTCGTGGACAGCCTGAAAGCAACAGAATATAAACAAATACGGTCACTAAAATCTCCCACACAATACTCTGGAGGAAAATAACGTTCCAACCCTAAAGAAGAAAAGGGGGATCGATAATATACCCATGGTGAGATTACAGAGTTTAAGGTTTGTTTTTTTTTAATTTTTTAATGTTTTATTTATTTCTGAGAGAAAGAGAGAGAGAGAGTGAGCAGGGGAGGGTCAGAGAAAGAGGGAGATACAGAATCTGAAACAGGCTACAGGTTCCAGGCCCTGAGCTGACAGTCAGCACAGAACCTGACACAGGGCTCGAACCCAAGTACCATGAGATCATGACCTGAGCCGAAGTCGGATGCTTAACTGACTGAGCCACCCAGGTGCCCCAAGTTTAAGTTATTTTTAATCACGCATAGAAAAAAATATTCATGGTGATATTCGATGGCCAATGCACTTTCTTATCTCAACTGCGTGTATAACTTAAAAACTTGAAACTTTAGGAGTATTCTTGAAATGACTCAACTCTATTTTTTAAAAATTTTATTCATTTTCTTAAATACATAAAAACACAGGCAATGCTAAAAGCATAAGCTACCACCAAATATCTGGTGATTTTATCACCAGATATATCACCAGATATCTCTGATTTTACATATTTTTTAAGTACTACATGCACATGGTTAAAGAATTCAATAGTAAATAAAAAAGGAATATAAAGTGCTTGTTTCCACTGCCAAATCTCCTTACCCCAAAAGTTATCTGACTTCTATACCGTTTATAACAGCAAAAGATTGCCACTGACCTATACATCTATTAATAGAGTACTAGTTAAATAAGCCAGAGCGTGTCCACATAACAAACCACCACACACACACACACACACACACACACACACACACAGGAACAATTTCTGAGCTGTATCATTAAGGGGGAAAAGCGAGATGCAGAGTATACATGTAAAGTATTGCCATCTAGAAAAGTACAATATACGTGAAATGTACAACATCCACAACTGTATGTACATGTGTATTAGTATTTGCTTGCGTACATTTGAGACGGCACTGAAAGGATTCACTGGAAACTAGTAAACGTTTGATATGGCGCTGAAAGGATTCACTGGAAACTAGTAAACTCAGTTGCCTAGGGAACATTTGGTGGTCTTAAAATCCAATCTCCAAAAAACGGAAACAGGGACCTAAAGCAAAGTCTTGCCCATGTGGGATCACTGGTCAAGCATCCTCATTTTTCTTACTGACCAGAGATGCTGGTCTGTGCACTTGGAACTGCTCTAGGGGCCACCAGTTCACACAGGTTTATTTCCTCTTTGGGAAGAAGGAAAAAAAAAAAAGAGGTAGGGGTGCCTGGCTGGCTCAGTCGGTAAAACATGCATCTCTTGATCTGGGGGTTGGGAGTTCGAGCCCCATACTAGGTATAGACTACTTAAATAAACTTTAGAAAAAACAATGTACAGACTAATAAATATATATCTACTTTAAAATACTTGGAAACGTTCTGAGTTTGTTTGTTTTTTCCCTCTTCTCTTTGGAGAAGCCACTTCAAATGTACACATCCCTGTGCAGCTAATTTCAGTGCAAACATGTCACCCTTCTTTTAGAGACCACCACTACTCCTGCATCAATGTAACATAAAAGGGCTTCTCACCTGAACCAGCTGCTCCTTCAGTTTGTAAATGGGCAGGCTCTCTCTCTGTTCAATGATTGACATCTGGGTCTTTTTTCCGTAAGAGGCTTTGTTGCCCCCAAAAGCATGCTTCTTCCACTCGGGAATGTCATTGGGCATCATCCCTATACCCCTCATATTGGCAGCAATCTGTCTGCCTTCCGCTGCAAAGGAAAACAGGCAACTTAGTACCATCCTGAAGCTACCTCAGTGCCCCCGCCCTCATGATTCAACAAATCCCATCTCTCCAGTTCATCACTCCTGTCTGCTACCTCTCGTGTTCAAGCCACCATCCTGGCTCTCCATTAGAAAAGCCTCGTAAGTCAGGTGTCTACGCTTGCCCATCCAATCCCTTCTGCTGGCTGCCCTCAGGAACCCTTTGGTACTGCAACTCTGATCATGCCCGTCCCCTGTTCAGAACCTGGCAACACTCCCGAGTGGACTTTAGAACTGAGCCCCAACTCCTAAGGCCATCTCGAAGTCCTGGCCACCCCGCCTCATCCCCACCACTCAGCCTGCCACTCCAGTCCAGCTGCACAGGTCTGCTTTCCACCTCCCGGCCCGAGCCCAGGCGGTTCCTCAGCCTGAAACGCCCACCCCGCCCCCAAGCCCCACCTCGGCCCCTCTGATGACAAAGTCCTATCTATCCTTCCAGTCTCAACTTTCTCAGGGAAGTGACCCACACCACCTGTACTTCGTCGTGTACCACTAGTCGCGATTTAGTTAGTAATCTGGTAACTGTTTGATTAATAATTGATTTTCCCCATTAAATTGCAAGCCTCATAAGAGAAGGGATCATGTCTACTTACTTCAAAGTGTGGCTAAACTCCCCAGTTGCCTAACACATATTACTAAGAACCTGTTATGACCATATCAAGCAGTTACTTACCATTTACTGCACAAAGGGTTATGTGAAAAGGGGAATTTCAAAACTGTTGTTATCTTTAGCATAAAAAATACTTGGGGCGCCTGGCTGACTCAGTCAGTAGAGTGTATGACTCTGGATCTTGGGGTTGTGAGTTTGAGCCCCACACTGAGTGTGGAGATTGCTTAAAAATAAAATATACTTTTAAACATTTTTTTTTCTTTTTTAAGTAAGCTCTATGCTCAACGTACGGCTTGAACTCAAGACCCTGAGATCAAGAGTCCCATGCTCTACCGACTGAGCCAGTCAGGCGCCCCCAAGCATAAAAAATGCTTAAGTTATTCAGAAGAAAAACTCAGTCTAATGATTTGACCAGGGTTACTAAAAACATTTTTGGTTTTAAATAGGGGTGCCTGGGTGGCTCAGTCGGTGAGGCATCTGACTTCAGCTCAGGTCATGATCTTCTGGTTCGTGGGTTCAACCCCCTCGTCAGGCTCTGTGCTGCTGACAGCTCAGAGCCTGGAGTCTGCCTCAGATTCTGTGTCTCCCTCTCTCTCTGCCCCTCCCTTGCTCCCGCTCTGTCTCAAAAATAAACATTAAAAAAAATTAAACAAACAAAAAACATGCTTTAACCAAAGGGAAAAATCCCCAAATCCCCAAAGCAAAGACCAAATCTTCAGTATGTGCTGGCAGTGCCCCTCCCTTTGTACTTGAAGGCTCAGATTATTTTTGAAAAGTCCACACGCCCCTACCAGGGTCTTACCATCAGGCAGAGGATCAACCCAGTGTTTGTTGAGCCCCATGGGAATGGAATCCATCTCAGCTTCCCGTTGGGCCTGCTTGAGTTCCCGCCTTTCTTTGGCCAGGGCACTCTGCATCATTGCTGCTTGGGAGAGGGAACCATCTGGGTTCTAGAGTAACACAGGACAAGCAGCATCAGAATGAGATCTCAGCATGCATTCAATGGCCAGGAACTCAAGGGTAAATGCTAAGCCACCTGAATCTAAGAAATGAGACCCACCTGGAAGGATGTACCATACTACACCGGTGGGTACATCAGTGTACTGGGGTGTTGGGGGAAGATGAGAACCCCAGGAGCAATGGGACATACAAGAAAAGAGTAAGAATTCCTCTGGATGGTCCCAAGAACCAAAAATACGACCAACACGGGTCCCTGGGTGAGAGATTTCAACTCTGCTTAAAGAAGAGCTAATAATTTGATCCATCTGACGATGGAATGGCTCTCCTTAAGGGTTGGTGAGTTCTCCGTCACCAACAACGTCAAGCAGACAGAAGACCACATGGGAGGAACACTGCAGAAGGACACAAGTGAATGACAGGCACTGCATGGGGGGCTGGGCTGGAGACGTTACCCTTCTCCAAACCTAAAAATTTATCATAACTTTCCACAAATTCTCTTCACAGCTCTGCCCTCCACAGTACCCAGCTTTCCACTGAGGGCCAGCCCCATTTGGTCAAGTGAATGGTTCAAAACTGCCTTTGAACGTGCAACATAATCATCCAAGCCCCTAAGCCAAGCACAGAGGCAGCGACAGATCAAACACTCCTATTCCTCTCCTTCTTCCCAAAACACAGTAGAATGAGAGCAAAAGAATTAAAAGGGCAAAAGTAACAAAGCCAAGTCAATCACCCTTTAAAACAAAAATACCCTAGACTCTAACCAACAGTCAATACACCTTCTAGCCTGAGTTCTGCTCATATGGACGTAATAGCCTGCTCTGACAAACCGAATAGTTACTTTCGGAAAAGAAGTTCACTTGACCCATCCAGGTTATAGGCCCAGCATTCCTCACCTTAACGATTTTGATAGGGCTCATGTCCATGCTTTGCTTGGTGTGTCCTCTCAGGAATGGAGGCTCTTCCTCGACCAGCTCGATCTCAAGATCTTCATCTAAAAGTCCCCACAAAAGAAGAATTAGCAATGAAACAAGAGAGAAATAACCATTTTCACCAATGCAACTGGTTCCCATGGGCACCCGTAATCTTTATCAAAGATGGCTCCGAAGGTCAAGAAGACAGCAATGCAAGTGAAACTAATGGAAATGGCTGTTTCCCCTGCCCCCTAAGTATTTCTGAGCATTTATGTTCTGGACTAAGAACTCACTAGAGGAACTACTTTCAAAAGAAGTTAAGCCTGTAGAAAACTGTAGTCTAACATTCCAGTGGTACTAGGTATTTTCCATCCAACTTCATTATGGAGTAACTTAACCCACAACAGATTAGCAAAAAAAAATTAAGTCGAACAATTGGACAATACCAACTGTCATCAAGAACATGAAGCAAAACCGCAGTTCACACTTATGATACAAGTATAAATTGGGGCACCTGGTTGGCTCAGTTGGTAGAGCATGAGACTCTTGATCTTGGTATTCCAAGTTTGACCCCACATTGGTCATAAAGATCAGTTAAAACTAAAAAAAAAATTTTTAATGACTTTAATGTTTTTTATTTGAGGGAGCAGGTGCACACTCAAGCAGGGGAGGGGCAGAGAGAGGGAGAGAGAGAATCCCAGCAGGCTTGAACTGTCAGCACAGGGCTCAAGCCCACGAACCACAAGATCATGACCTGAGTCAAAACCAGGAATTGGAAGCTCAACTGACTGGGCCATCCAGGCTCTCCAGAAATAAAATCTTGGGGCACCTGGGTGGCTCAGCTGGTTGAGTGTCTGGCTTCAGCTCAGGTCATGATCTCATGGTTCGTGGGTTCAAGCCCTGCATTCAGCTCTGTGTGGGCTCAGAGCCTGGATTCTGTCTCCCTCTCTCTCTCCTCCTCCCCATCTCATGCTCTCTCTCTCTCAAAAATAAATAAAACATTAAAAAAATTTTTTTTAAAGAAATAAAACTTTAAAAAAAAGTGTAAATGGAAACAAAAACTTTAAAAACAGCCCATATGCCCATCAAAAGTAAAATGGATACATTATGGTAAACTTTTTTTTTTTTTAATATTTTTATTTCTAGGAGAGCGAGAGAGCGAGCGAGAGAGAGAGAGAGCAGGGGAGGGTCAGGGAGAGAGGAGATACAGACTCTGAAATAGGCTCCAGGCTCTGAGCTGGCAGTCAGCGCAGAGCCCGATGCGGGGCTCGAACCCATGAACCACAAGATCATGACCTAAGCGAAAGTCAGACGCTTAACCGACTAAGCCACCCAGGCGCCCCACATTATGGTAAACTTCTATACAGAAAACACTACACCAGCAAAAATGAAATACAACTATAAGAATCATCATAGATAGATATCAAAAGCATGATTAGAAAGAAAGGAATTAATTTCAAAAACTGACCAAACAAGACCATGTTCAGGGACAGATACATAGATAATAAAATGTTGAAAAGAAAAAAAAAAAACCAGCAGGGAAATAGTTAACACAAAATTTAGAACAGTGGTTACCCAGAGAAAAAAGGAAGAGGATCTAAGCAGAGGGGTGTGTGGAAGGGCTTCATAGCTGCTGATACAATTCCGCTTAACCAGGGCGCCTGGGCGGCTCAGTCAGTTAAGCAGCCGACTCTCAGCTCAGCTCAGGTCATGATCTCACAGTTCCTAGGATCAAGCCCTGTGTCGCGCGCTGTTAGCGCACAGCCTGCTTGGGATTCCCTCTCTCCCTCTCTATCTGCCCCTCCCTGACATTCTCTCTCTCCCCTTCTCAAGATAAAGAAATAAACTTAAAAAAAAATTTTTTTCACTTAAATCGAGTAGTAGGTACATAGAGATGCATATAATTACTATTATATACGTTACATGTCCCACTGTTGGATTTATTTCACAATCTTTAAAAATTGTTACTAGACTGAGTGAAAAGTTGTGTCCAGGGCAACTCAGAGGTAATCTAGTTGGATCCAGGGTTTTCAGAACAGTTACTGAGACCACGAGATGAAATTTACTCCCCAAAATACAATCAGAATTTTTTATAGCCTGAATATGTATCAAAACCAAAAAGTATAGTAATATATAAACGTCTGTCAGAAAAATGAATTTTCAGGTGGCTCAGTTGCTTGAGCATCTGACTCTTGATTTTAGCTCAGGTCATGATCCCGGGGTTGTGGGATCAACCCCCGCTTTGGGCTCCATGCTCAGCACAGAGCCTGCTTAAGACTCTCTCCCTCTGCCTCTCTTCCCCACATGTGCACTCTGTGTCTCTCTAAAAATATAAATTAGAAAAAGAAAAAAAAAAAAAACCAATTTATACCTTTAAAAAAAAAAGACAGAAAAACAGATTTTCTGCTTCCAACCCAGAGGAGCCCTTGTTCTCAGAGGTAATGAGTGGTGAAGCCCTAAGAACAAATGAGTTAAGCCCCTGGGTTAAGCTACATCTACACCACCCCACCCAACTGCTCAACTCGCCCCTTGGCCTCCTGATCCTCGACCCCGCTCAATCCCGGTGGCTAGTTACCTTCTTCATCATCCACTTTAGGGAGAATGCCCGTCTCTTCATCGAAGTCTGGAAACTCTTCTTTGGAAAGGACATTGGCAGCAATCATCTAGTGAGAGGACAGAAGCGACATCTGTAACCTGCTGGGACCGAAACTCTACTGTTTTAGGAGTTAGCACCGAGGTTCCACAGAGGAACCCAAGGTTTTCCCCCTTTTAACCGGGACTGCAGGGCCTCAAGCATCACATATCCACTTGGGGTGCCTGGGTGGCTTAGTCGGTTAAGCGTCCGACTTTCGCTTAGGTCATGATCTCGCGGTTCGTGGGTTCGAGCCCCGCATCGGGCTCTGTGCTGACTGCCAGCTCGGAGTCTGGAGCCTATTTCAGTCTGTGACTCCCTCTCTCTCTGACCCTCCCCTGCTCACACTGTCTCTCTCTCTCTCTCCTAGAAATAAATAAAATATTAAAAAAAAAAAAAAATCACATATCCCCAGGGGGCACAACATGGGGCCTAAAAGCAGGGTTCAAGGGTAGTGCCCCCAGGAAGTGTTATCTGCTCCTTCCCTGGTTTCCACAGCACGTGCACATTGCCTGTTAGGTAACATCCAACTTTGACAATTATGTTTCCATCTGTCTCCCGCCACTGGACCTTGAGTTCCTCAAGGGTGAGGAACTGTGACACGTTGGTGTCTGTCCCCTGGCTCTGATACGTACCGAGGACCGGGGGAAACAAGGATAAATTCACACGGCACCTCGCACACGCCGGCACTAACCTAAGCGCGCTGCCTCTATTGCCTCATTTAATCCCCGCAGTGCTGCTGCTGGTCCTGTTCCACAGAGGAGGGACTGAGGCACAAAGTAGAGTGGCTTGGCGCAGGATCCCATGGCTAGTAAGTGGCCGGGAAGTCCCCCCAGGCCACTGAGCTCCAGGGCCCGCACTCCTAAGCACAATGCTACCTGCAGAATGGCTATGTGGCCATACAGGCAAAGGGCCCCGACCTGTTTGATCTCCCACTTCTCTGGGTCAGAGATTCGGGTAAGGCGCTTGCGCTCCAGCGAGTCATCCTCTACTTCAGGCGCGCTGACGAGGGAGAGGTGAGTGGGTCTGTCTGGATTCCTCATTGAGGTCTCCTCATTGGTCTCCCCGACGAGATTTCGTCGTCGATTAGGGTTTAGATCTTCACCAGTCTCCTGATCCACATCCTAAGGCACACACAAAAAAGGGAACTCACTCACTGGCTGTCCTCTTCTGTTTCCTTGGCCATCAGATATAAAAACAGGGGTGCCTGGGGGGGTTCAGTTGGTTAAACATCCAACCTCAGCTTAGGTCATGATCTCAGTTCATAAGTTGGGGCCCTGCATCGATCAGGCTCTCTGCTCTGAGTGCAGAGCTCAGCTCACCTCAGAGCCTGTCTTCCTCTCTCTCTGCCCCTCCTCAACTCACATGCACACATGCACTCTCTCAAAAATAAACAAACAGTAAAAAAAATTTTTTTTAAGATCTGTAAACAGAGTGGATATCTCACCTACCTTCATGCTCAGACTGGTCTTGGTCCCAGTGAAGGACAGCACTTTGACTTTGACCCTCTGGCCTTTGCTCACCACATCAGCCACATTGGCCACCCGGCCTTCCCGCCGGAGCTCAGAGATGTGCACCAGGCCTTCCCACCGCTTCCTGGGGGAGAGTCACACACATCTGGAGCATGCCTAAAATACCTTTACCCCAATCAATTTCCACCCTGTTGGAACTCAACAAAAGGAAACGGTCTTAAACTCAAACACTCAAGAGGGAAGTACCAAGAAGATGGTTACAAAATAGTATTGCCATCCTCCCAAAGAAAAGACACGGGGCCATGAGGGGGACGAATTCTCATGCGTCTCAGTGAGCAAAAGGGCAGCTCTCCTGAAGGGAGACTAAGGAATGTGGGGCTATACGTCATTTCATATAAAAAGTCAAACTCGAACAACCTGATCTGGCTGATTTGATTAAAGCAACATTAATCATAATAACTTTTTAAAACATGAAGCTCCCCAGTGATAAGAAAAATTCTGCCCATCCCAGGTATGAAAGAAGATCACCGCCCAATACCTTAATCCCTCCAGCTGCACGAAGCAGCCAAACTGCATGATGCTGGTCACTTTGCCATTGTAAATGTCCCCAATGGCAGGCTCTTCCGGGGGAGGGCGGTCCACATGTTTATCCCGCCATCTGTCCAGATTCCTCTCCCCATACTTGTCCCGGTCCTTCCGGTCTTTGGGGGGACTCTGACTTCTGCTCCTAGACCGATATCTAGACTTCCCTTTGTTCCTCTCTCGGGTCCTGGAACGTGACCGAGAGCGGGACCGGTGTCTCCTCTTGTGGTCCCTATCACGGTCACGCTCCCGCTCCCGGTCCCGCTCTCGGTCGCGGTCGCGGTCACGGCTCCGGCTCCGCTTCTTCTTCTTTGCCTTGTCTCTATCAAATCAACAGACACTTGTTTTAAAAAAGGAACCAGCTCAATGTCATCTCTGCCTCCCCAAGCACCCAGCACAGTGCCACCCACATGTCAGGTACCTACTAAGTGTTGAGCTGAGTTACTCTTTAGGTCATCCCTGGAGACCAATAAAGGATGAGGTCACGAATACATCCAGCCTCCTTCAACCCTGATTTCTACCTTATAAACGTCTTAGCATTTGCTGCATAAATACTCTCTGCAGGGAACAACTGTTAGAAGAGATCTAACAGTACGGTATGTGGCCAGTCTAGATTGTGTAAACTTGTCCCCGATTTTGCTTAGCTGGTCCACAAAACTCAACTACCAAAGCACCCTAAGCCTCCAAAGGACGGGACACAAAGGACACACCGGTGCTCAGCATCTCTCTGCTTCTCCTGGGCCGCTGCACTGGGCATTAAGGCTTCCAGTTCTTTCAGGACATCCACAGCGACCTTCACATCATCCTCATCCAGCATGGTCTGCAACATGAGAGGCCGGCGGAGTCAGGAGGGGTGGGTGGGAAAAGCGTGCAAGTGTCTGTGTCCCGGGTCCATCTACAGACCTGACGGCCCCTACATCGCTGACCACTTATGTGAAGGAGGCAGAAGCAGGTAGAGATTTCCAGCGTAATTTGAGAGAGAGGCAGAAGGAATGTGCAAAGCCCCGTGGGAGTCATTGCTACATCTGGCAAATTCCCTTTGTCCTTAATACAAGCCTATGGAGGGCAATTAGCCATCACGCCCTCCCGTGAAAGCATGCATGAGAGGATTATAAATAGAAAGTAGATGTTAACATTTTTAAAAAGCAATTCTTTAACTACAATTCTTAGCAATTCTTTTTTAAAGAATTTAAAAAATTCTTGTTAAAGAACTGGACACCCCTCCCCCCCTTCACCTGCTTTACTTTTTTCCCACAGTGTTATTGTCATCAGCTATATTATATACTATGTACTCGGTTACTGCCTGGGTCCTCCCCACTAAAGGAATTTACATGTTTATTTCCTGCCCCCACCCCAATACTATGGCATAATCTCCAAGGGCACAGACATTCTATCTGTTCTGTTCACAGTACTTAGATCCCTGGTACTTAGATCAGAGCTTGGTACACAGTAGGTGCTCAATAAATACTTGCCAGAATGAATTTAAAAATCAAAACACTTTTAAAAAAATTAGGCCTAACATGTAATAGAGCAAAAGAATCTAACTTCACACATCACATGTCTGTTCTAGAACCTTACTTCACAGCGCTAATCACTGCTTTCCACAATTCTCAATCCCATTTCCCTCAAATATTACTGTCTGAACTCTTTAACACTATACTATGCGCAGTACATGCTCAGGGAGTGACCCAATACCGTCAATTTGAAAAATAGATCATGGGGCACCGAAGTGGCTCAGTCAGTAAAGCATCTGACTTCAGCTCAGGTCATGATCTTACAGTTTGTGAGTTTGAGCCCCGCATCATGCTCTGTGCTGACAGCTCAGAGTCTGGAGCCTGCTTCAGATTCTGCATCTCCCTCTATCTCTGCTCCTCTCCCACTGGAGCTCTGTCTCTGCTTCTCTCTCAAAAATAAATAAACATTAAAAAATTTTAAAAAAGAAAAAGAAAAATATACTACAATGGGGGCTCCTGGGTGGCTCAGTTGATTAAGCGTCCAACTCTTGATTTTGGCTCAGGTCATGATCTCATGGTTTGTAAGACTCAGCCCCACATCAGCCTCCATACTAACAGCATGGAGCCTGCTGGGGTTTCTCTCTCCTCCCCCCATCTGCCCCTTCCCGGCTCACACTCTCAATCTCTCTCAAAATAAATAAATAAAAAGGAAAAATATATTACAATGAAGACAAACTTAAACCTAGTAACTAACAAGAACAGAAAAGGGACAGAGCTCAGGGAAATACCCAGTTAGAAGAGACATTCTCAAAATGCATCAGTACCCGGACAGAAGGGTTGTCTGGTTGGCAAAGCACTGGGAAAAGCTCCTTCAGCTTTTCTTTTCCCGTTTTGGGCTTAACGACGGGATCTTGTTTCATCACAGAGCATAAAGGGGTTCAAAAAAAAAAAAGAGAGAGAGAGATTTAATATTCTTAACAATTAACAAAGAACTTCAACGTCAGATCTGCATCAAACTAAAAACAGAACGTGGCCTTTTTCTACATATTATTCAGATACATTACTATACACATAATTTAATTTTCCTAAAAATAACACTGATTACAAACTACACTGGCACATGGGGGGAGCACAAAGATACATCAGAATTCACCTGGTTACATAAGTTTAAGTCATTTGGAAAATTTTACGAGAATGTGTGCTTGCTCAGCAGCTGCTGCAAGGGACAGAAACCGTTTACAGGAAGCTCACAACCTGGGCGACTCTGGAGGCAGAAGCTCAGCCAGACGCCCTGCTCACCTTTGCTGGTCGAAGGCTTTGCTGGAGGCCGCATGGTCTGTATGAGCCGCAGCAAGTTACTGATAAGAGAATCCTTTGAAAAGAAACAGAACACAAATTATCGGCCCGAGTTAGTACTTGAAAACAGTAAGAAATGGGATGACCTTCACAGGGTGGTTGTGACGCTGAATTGAGCTTTAAATTGGGACAAATGAAGCACAGGTATCAGTCTGATGCGGCACGAACCTAGCCAAGTAGCTTCAGATAAGGCTGACATTTTGTTTGGGCTTTTTGGAGAGAAAAGTAATTTAGTTCCCTTCAACCATTTTTTATTTTCCCCCTCTTAGAACTACCTCCAAAACCTACATACACTCTCTCGTTTTTGACTTTCGGATTCACAGAACAAGGACGTAGACACTCGTAAAGACTTAACAATGGAAATCCTGCCCCATTTTCCTAGAGCGGTGTCACAGGAAATCGGTTCTATCACCGCTGCTCGGCGGCATAAAAACATTACACACTTAGTGGTTGCTTTGACTGGAATGTACAAACTCTCTCCTTTCTCTATCAAGATCCTAGGCTAAATCCTGTCAAAATTTAAATTCAACAGCGACATTAAAGGAAAATAGGGGTCTCCCCAGGTACACGTACCGTGAATTCGGCACCATTTTTGACCAGAGAAGCCTTGAAAGTATCAAAGGTAGTATTTTTCTCGGCAAGACTGATCACAAATTCAGCTGCAAATGAGAAAAGGGATTAAACTGGAATGGAGGCGAGCAAAAAATCATTTTAAAGTACATTAAAAGCAAAACCAATTAGCCTATCCAACAGTCATAAAAATCAAAGAGCGCTATCCAGTGAGGGTAAAAAAAGAGAATTTAGGGAACCGAGATCATCCATGTATGTTCTAGTTAATTTTTAGAAACGAAAAAAAGGTATTACCACAAAATGGTTCCCCGGGCCCTTTCGTGCACGTAAGGAGGTGCACCTCCCTGTCCCAGATGATCTGCTCTTCTCTTTAAAAAAAAAAAATTTTTTTTTAATGTTTTATTTATTTCTGAGAGAGAGGGAGATACAGAAACTGAAACAGGCTCCAGGCTCTGAGCTGGCTGTCAGCACAGAGCCCGATGCAGGGCTCGAACTCACGAACAGTGAGATCGTGACCTGAGCCGAAATCGGACACTTAACCGACTGAGCCACCCAGGCGCCCTGATCTGCTCTTCTCATGAGACCACTAGTTGTGCACGTTGCCACACAGACTCCAGAGGTAACAATGTCCAGAAGCAAGAGCCCACCCCACCCCCATGATGAAAGCACAGCGTAGGATGCATTCCACAGTTCTTGGAAGGTCAGATCCAATCCACATATGAGAGCCAGACAGCTGCTGGATGGTACAGTCTCCAAGTTGATAAAACACTTACTTGCTCCCCATATTTTTTACTACAAACCTGCCCGTATTTGAAATTTTTTTCTCTTTTCTTAAAGATTTATGTTCTTTTTTTTTTTTTTACATTTATTTTTTGGGAGAGACAGACAGCACAAGCTGGGAAGGTCAGAGGGAGAGGGAGAACCAGAATCTGCAGCAGGATCCAGGCTCTGAGATCTCATGGGGCTTGAACTGGCAAACCGTGAGATCATAACCTGAGTCGAAGTCAGACGTGTGACTGACTGAGCCACCCAGGCGCCCCTGAAATCTCTAATATTACTTATTAATTAAGGGACTTTCAGGGGAAAAGCGCATTTTATTAGGGGTTGACATAATAAGCCTCACACTGTGAGCCCTGCAAGAAAACTGTAATGATTTCATCTGGATTTTAAACCTAAAAAAACAATAATAACACGGACAACTAACATAAACTAGTGCTACCATACTGCTCCCATGCTGGCACGGGTCTTTACTTTTTTGAGGACGTTAAGTAAAAGCTAAATGCCATCAGGCTGCATGGACACGGCCTACGCACAATAGGTTAGTAACAGCGATACCAGTGAGTAAGTCCTGACCACCTACTGCATGCCAGGCACCACGCTAAATGCTTCACAAGAGCCATCCCCATGAGCCTTACAACACCCTCATTGGCAGGTACCATTACTGGCCCTATTTTGGGCTAATTTTATTGGCCCGAGGAGGCTAAGGGTTTGAGATCCTTACCTACCCAATAATAATTGTTGAAGCCAGGACTGGAACCCAGGCAATCTGACTCCAAAGCCCACATTCTGTAGAGAAATGTGGAGGGAGGAGAAGGCAGTCATATGGTGTGAGACAGGCAATGTTCAAGTGTGTATTCCCAAGCAATCAGCGGCAGATTCACACTGCAGCTATCATTCGTTAGGGCGCTTTTGGTTTTTTTTTAATTTTCAGAATTATATGGGGGCATCATTCAATTAACTGAACTATCAAAAAGGAATTCGTGGTTAAAAACAAGTTCACTGGGGAACCTGGATGTCTCAGCAGGTTGAGCGTCTGACTCTTGCTTTAGGCTCAGGTCATGATCTCACAAGTTCGTGGGCTTGAACCCACATCTGGCTCTGCGCTGACAGTAAGAAGCCAGCTTGGGATTCAGCTTGGGATTCTCTCTCTCCCTCTCTTCTCTGCTCTTCCCCAACACACGCACGTTCCTGCTCTCTCTCAAAATAAATAAACTTAAAAAGAAAAATAAAACCTCTTAAGTAAATAAATACATAAATACTGTTGGAATTAGAAACAGAAAATGCATATTTATGGTTACATGCAAATTACATGGGGTCTCATTTACATACAGCCTAGAAAATCATGGAGTTTACGCCTCACTTTACTTTTGTACATAATGAGGGTAACCATCAAAAGAATTTGACACTGGCTCAGTATTTGCTGAATGAAAGAACATGTTACCCAGATAGTAAACTACAAGAGTGTTGCTCGTTACCATCTAAAGAGAAGGAGAATGAGGAAAAATGATACAGGACTGGCACATCTTGACTGGAAAGCAAAAAAAAAGTGAACTAAATATACCAACAGCGGGACATCTTCCTAGATACTATACGGTAACCCTGCGAAAAACAACTATATCCCCATCTTATAGATGACGAAAAGAGCTTCCGAGAAATTAGGCACCTTCCTCAAGGTCACACAATCTAATTCCCGGGACCTGTTTTGTCACGTGCCCTTTCCCTTCCATCTCTCCAGCTGGTGACTTAACTTCATCTTCTTTTAGAAAATAGAACAATCAAACAGATGTCTTTCCCTCCTCTTCCTACCACCAATCCCTAAACCTGTCCACATCTACAACCGCGTTCTCCGTCCTTCCTATTAAGGAAGTGGGCCATCTGGCTATCAAGTGGTCCACCTTGCTGGCTCAGTCAGAAAAGCAACTGACTCTTAATCTCAGGGTCATGAGTTCCAGCCACGCCCTTGATGTAGGGATTATTTAAATAAGGCTTTAGGGGCGCCTGGGGTGGCTTGACCAGTAAAGTGCTGGAGTTTGGCTCAAGTCATATCTCAGTTCGTGGGTTCAAGCCCCACTTCTGTCTCTGAGCCTGGAGCCTGCTTCAGAGTCTGTGCTTCCCTCTCTCTCTCTGCCCCTCCCCTGCTCGTGCATGCGCTCTCTCTCAAAAATAAATTTAAATAATTAAAAAAGAAAAGTGTAATGGATGAAGCATCCCGGTGCCTCTCAAAGGTCAATCCCTCCGCTCATGCTCTTGACTCCACCCATCCCTTTGCCTTCATAAGGACTCCACTTTTCTGTGGCCTTAGCTCTAGGCCCTAGCCTTTTTCAGTTTCTCGGTTTGGGTTCTCCACATGTACAGTCTGTCCCAAAATGCCTAATCAATGGTTGAGAACCGCTAAAGGCAGACTTCAAAAGACCTGGATTCCATACTAGGCTCACATTTGATATGTGATTTTGAGGGGTATTACCTAATTAATCAGAGGCTTGATTTCTTAATCAAGAAACAGATACTACTATCTCATACGGTCGTGTGAAGACCAAGGTATGATAATATAAGGAAAACACCAGGCACATCTGGCATGCCAATAAATCTCGGCCATTATCATCATCATTACGTTGCGGCTGAGGCTGGTGTTGTTATTAACGTTGTTTATAATAAACTAGAACATAAGGAAAATAAAAAAGACAGGGAGCAGGAGCGATAGGCACCCTGGGTGTCACCGACGGCTCTGGGCAATGGTTTCTATACAGCTCGGCCTGGAGAGTTCTCAAGCGGTGGCCACGGGCCGAAGGTTCCCTAGGACCAAGTGCGACAGAGAAAAAGAGACTCCTACGGACCCCCCTACTCAGCGCATCAACCCCATTTCTCCTTCGCCTCCCTCGACCCTAAGCCCTGAGGCCGCAAGGACCTCCCCGAGCTTACCCAGATCCTTGTCGTTGATCCCCAAGTGATTGTCCAGCTCGGTGCAAACTTTCGACACTAAAGACAGATACTCGAGTTTGGCGAGTTCTTCTGCGGGGCCTAGCTCCGTTCCGGGCACGGCCCCCGCCAGGGCCACAGCCACTGCCATGGCCACAGGAGCCGCCCCCACCCCGCTTTACTGCCAGCCTTCCGAGCTACTCCGGGACCCTGCTCCAGTTTTCACTTCCGGGTCGGCGCACATCCCTTTGTTTACAGTAAATTGAAAACTACAGGAACTTCCCGTGACGCAACAGAAAAATCATAGAGATCAGACAGGAAGTGCTTAAGGAAGGGCCGGCCAAGTGGGTTACTCAGCGCCCCGGCGGCGCCCTCTACAGGCCATCCGGCTTCTTGGTCGGCTCTCGGGCCCGGAAATGTTCACTCTGAGCGCTCCCGCACCATGTCGGCAGAGGGCGCCCGTGGCCTGCACAAGGCACAGGGACTGCCCGTGACGCCGAGGAGGTCATGGCCTCCGCGCCTCCTGCGCGCCTGCGCCTGAGCTCTGAAAAAGGAACCCAAAGTCGAAAGTTTGGAAAAGGCGAAACTCGCTTTACATCGGTTCCTTGTGTTATCAGGGCTTTGCCTCTTCGTGGCTCACAACTATCTCGAGCGATTCTGTAGGCGATAGTCTACTTCTGCTATCAATTCATTTTACAGATGAGGAAACTGACACTTCTGCTATCTAGCTAAATTACATTGAGCAAATTAATCTTTGGAGCCGTAGTTTTCTCATCTATAAACTGGGATAATGTTGCTCTAACTAGGCTTAGGTGATAACTGAATAAGAGAATTGTGCAAGGAGCCTGATGCACAGTAAACACGCTACAAATGGCAGTTACTATAATCCCAAAGCTGAGACAATGGCCACTGTAAAATTCATCTGTCAAGAACAGATCCCCTTAATGTGAGACCCCAGGGAGCCACCTGGCTCCTTTCTTGTGAAAACCCTTTCTGGGGGGTCACCTGGGTGGCTCAGTCAGTTAAGTGTCCAACTCTTTTTTTTTTCTTTTAAGTTTATTTTGAGAGAAAGAGAGAGAGTGCATGTGTGAATTGGGGAGGGGCAGAGAGAGGGGAGAGAGAGAGAATCCCAGGCAGCCTCTGCATTGTCAGCACAGAGCCCAATGTGAGGCTTGAACCCACGAACCATGAGATCATGACCTGAGCCGAAATCAAGAGGATCCTAGGGGTTGTGGGATCAAGCCCCCAAGTTGGGCTTAGGATCAGTATGGAGCCTGCTTAAGATTTTCTCTCTCCCTCTGCCCCTGTCCCCCACTCACAATCTCTCTCTCTCTCTCTCTCTCTCTCTCTCTCAAATAAAAATAATTTTGGGTGGCTCAGTCAGTTAAGGGTTAACCATTAAAGATTTTCCCACACACACTGCTCTGTGTGGAGGAATAAGGAAATGAAGGCACCCTAAGGTCAATGGCCCTCCAATCAAGTAAAAGGGAGGAAACTGGACCCTTTCGCTTTTAGCTTCAGGCTACATTATACTGCTGCACCTTGGATTCTGTCCCTCCAACATCTCTGTGTGGGCTTAGAAATGTCAGAGCAATTCCTGGAGCAGAAATTCTCACTGACTACAAGAGCTCAGTGTTTCCAGGCCCTTAAGGATCAGTACTGCACTGATTCCTCTTCCCCATGAATGGAAAGGAAAATCCTTCAACATGCTCAACTTGCCAGCTTGGAATCAGGATATTAGGGACTTACTCCACTTGACTTCCTTTCTCTGTGCTACTTGACTTTTAAAAATGTTATATTTATATTCTGCTTTTCTCTGATATTTAACCAGAAGAGGGGAACACATAGACTCTGTTTTGTCTTAAAATCTTTGTGGGGAAAAGAGCTATAGAACTACAATGGGTAATAGTATGAGTAGCAGTAAAAACTGTAAGAACTTTTAGAATTATTTGGGACTTATTGAATATACATCTCAACAGTAAATAGGAACAGGAAGACTTATTAAGATTTATTTACACAGGGGGCGCCTGGGTGGCTTAGTCGGTTAAGCGTCCGACTTTCGCTTAGGTCATGATCTCGCGGTTCGTGGGCTCGAGCCCCGCGTCGGGCTCTGTGCTGACTGCCAGCTCAGAGCCTGGGGCCTATTTCAGTCTGTGTCTCCCTCTCTCTCTGACCCTCCCCTGCTCACGCTGTCTCTCTCCTAGAAATAAATAAAAACATTAAAAAAAAAAAAAGATTTATTTACACAGGCATGTTTCACAAGTGCAAGTTTGTTATGCAATACATGTATTTCCTGTAACACCAAATAATTTTCTTGAGGCCAAAGGAAAAGAAATAAAAGCATAGATAATGGAACTTGATAGCCCAGACACAGATGCATGTGGAATCCTCTTTCTCTTAAGGGACACTAAATCAGGGGCGCCTGGGTGGCTCAGTTGGTTAAGTGTCTGACTTCAGCTCAGGTCATGATCTCTCATGAGTTCGAGCCCCGTGTCAGGCTCTGTGCTGACGGCTCAGAGCCTGGAGCCTGCTTCCGATTCTATGTCTCCCTTCTCTCTCTGCTCTTCCCCTGCTCCCACTCTCTCTCTCTCTCAAAAATGAATAAACTTAAAAAAGAGAGAGAGACTGAATCAAATGCAGTCCAAAAGTAAATGCATTCTAATTGTCCTTTGGTTGTTACAGATATATTTTTTAATATCATCAGATACAATCAATTGCCCATTATTATATTGCTCCCTTGGATAGCTTCCATGCAGCCCTTTTAGCACAGCCATTGACAGTTCCCTGTAAATAATTTACCTTCACCAAAAAATATATATATATTCAAACAAAGAGCCTATGTTTAGCATACTTGGTCACCACATTCACCACCACCCAATACAGGTAAGAAATGACTTCCTCCACCCTCTTTGTAGTAACAAGGACTTTGCATTTCTGTGTTCCCAGACTGACACGTGTTCAGCCCAAACCGCAAATCCCACATGATTTCTGCTCTGTCCCGGAGACTAGTCACAGCTTCTGGCATTTGGCTAAGAAGCTGGGGAAGGTAGAAAGCAGCACAGGGGCTCCTGGGTGGCTCAGTCAGTTGGTGTCCAACTTCGGCTCAGGTCATGATCTCACGGTTGGTGGGATCGATCAAGCCCTGTGTTGGGCTCTGTGCTGACAACTCAGAGCCTGGAGCCTGCTTTGGATTCTGTGTCTCCCTCTTTCTCTGCCTCTCCCCTGCTCACACTCTGTCTCCCTCTCAAAAATAAATAAACATTTAAAACATTTTGTTTAAGAAAGCAGAGCAGAAGATACTGAACGTCTTAGCAACCCTAGATTGGATAGGGGAGGGCAGAAATCATCTAAGTGTGTGTAGCTGGAAGGTGGCATCCTCAGGGAATCTGGTGAGAGAAATCACGGGACTTCCTGTCACCAAAACAAAATGGTATTGCCACAACCCAGACAGCCCCAGCTTTTCCTGCTGGGGAGAAACCCAGATCTCAGGAGAAACACCTCTGCTCTGGAAGGCAAAATCAGAATGATTTCCCTGTAAGCATACAACTGCCGCTCAGCTGTTACTGTTATTAATCCAGGGGGACTTCAGAAAAAAATGGTGCCTCCCTTACTGCTCCCCTGGGGCCCTGATGAAACCCAAAAACATTGATAAACGTGGCCTAAGCCTCTGCATCCAAGGCCCTCCCTGATGCAGGACCCCGGAGCAAGTGAAGTAGTGAGACACCCCTCTGGCTCTTCCCCCAAATTCTTCTCTAAATCTGCATCAAGTCCTCCAAACACCTCTTAAACAACTACTTTGTGACCGGGCACTGTGGTAGGTTCTGGAAAGGACCATTAGGGGTCTGGAAGGTGGTGGGAAACTATCAAGGAAGAACTAGAATACTCTAAATGCTGCACCCGAGGCTGGTGGCAGAGCTGTGTTTACAACTCTGGTCGCTCTGCTGCCTAAACACAAGGGCAGGTGATGGGAAGACGAAAAACAAAGCAGGTCTGCTCCCTGTCATCTGGGGGCAGCTGGGGGAGGGGGAGGGCAGCCCAGGGCCAGGGTCATCTCACAGCACAGTTTCTCCTGCTGCCATCCATTATTCCTCAGCCTTATCTTTTTTTTTGTTAATGTTTTTATTTATTTCTAGGAGAGAGAGAGACAGCGTGAGCAGGGGAGGGTCAGAGAGAGAGGGAGTCACAGACTGAAACAGGCTCCAGGCTCTGAGCTGGCAGTCAGCACAGAGCCCGACGCAGGGCTCGAACCCACGAACCGCGAGATCGTGACCTAAGCGAAAGTCGGATGCTTAACCGACTAAGCCACCCAGGCGCCCCTCAGCCTTATCTTTTTAGGCCCAGGCACAGCCTCAGTTTTGCCCTAAATGTCCCTGACCTACAATTCCCTCTCTTGTTAGATCATCAACGTACCATCAGTAATAATGGATACTTTGGCTGCAATTCTCCAAAGCTTCATGGTATTGAGCAAAAAATATTCCTCTTCAAGAGGCTATTTCTTGAGGTGCCTGGGTGGCTCAAGCAGTTGAGTGTCCGACTTTGGCTCAAGTTCACCTCTTGTGGTTCACAAGTTCGAGCCACACATCCAGCTCTATACTGAGAGCTCAGAGCCTGGAGCCTGCTTCAGATTCTGTCTTCCTCTCTCTCTGCCCCTCCCCCGCTTGCACTCTGTCTCTCTCTCAAAAATAAATAAACATTAAAAATAATAATAAAAGAAGAAGCTCTTTCTTTTTCATTACAAATTTCCTCCTTCCTCACTTTAAGGCCTATTTTTTAAATATCAGGAAAAAAAGAAAAAAAATCAGACATCCAGATACCCTTGCAATGTGAACTTTGTAAAAAAAAGAAAAAAAGAAAGAAAAAGAAAAAGAAAAAGAAAGAAAAGAAAGAAAACGAACAAAGATTATTCTCTCATTTCCACCCCCTCACCTTCTGTGAGAATGATAAGGTGGTAAGGAATTTTCACATATTTATTTATGAGTTAATCATCCTTTAAGTGACCCTGCTTCTTAAACTTAATTAAGATTGGTTTTCTTTATTTTTTTAAGTCTATTTATTTATTTATTTTTAGTTATATCTGTACCCAAGGCGGGGCTCGAACTCATGACCCCAAAATGAAGACTCACATGCTCTTCCAACGGAGCCAGTCAGGTGCCTCTGGGTTGGTTTTCTTTAAGAAGAAATTTTTACAAGTCACTATGAGAAGTGCCGGCAACGAAGTGACAAGTTACATTGGACTTCTTTTTTCTCTAGTGATATTTTTGCAGCCTCAAATTTCTGTTTGAGGTCATTCTTTAAGAACTTTTAAGGCTTTCCTCAGGAGAGATACAAAAAACAAAAAAACAAGCCAACCAAGCAGTGTATGAATGGGAGGAGACCAGAATAAAGAGGGGCTGACCTTCTCTTTGCAAGCCAAGCATGTAAACAGCTGTCCAGTGAGTCCGGGACCAGAGATCTGAGTTAATCTGCACGCCCTTGCCACTAAATTCAAAAGAAACCGCTTCTCTGGAAACTCCCGTTCTTCCCCCACCCGAGCGAAGGAGGGTGAGTTCCCAGCATGGCCTCCATCCAAAATCTGGAGTGCCCCGCAGAGCAAGCTGTATAAGACGCCTTCCCCAGCTCCCCGGGCCCGAGCCTCAGGTCCAAGAGCTTTGGCCTTGGCAATAGCTGCTGCCCTGTGCCAGTAGAGCTGCCTCTCCGCTTGGGGTTTACAGCAATTATGGTGATTTATGCCTCCAGAGTGAAAATTAGCAATCTGGTGAGGTAACTAAAAATGAATGCATCTCTTCCTAGAGTTCACTCCACCCAGCTGAGCCACCAAATAAAACCAGCATATGGGGCAATTAGGCAGTCGAGCTCCTTCCTGCTTTCAGAGCTCCGCAGAAGGAGACAGAGCCGCCTGGCTTCCCTTGCCTGGTTCAATAAGGATCACAGGTCCTCACAAGCACCTCCGTTGCCCCTCCATCGTGCCCCTAGTGCGGTCGTAAACCCCAGCCTCTGTGTGGTGCCACCTTGCAAAGTAATTTATTCCAGCACAAGCGACTTTCCCCTCTTTTGCAGCAAATTGGCTGAGAGAGGGGAAGTAAGGATAAACCTCTATCACATGCGTATGTGTGGGGCAAAGATATTTTTTCTTCTTAGTCATTTATTTGCCTTTACGTGACCCAGAAAGACTCTGATCTTCCCTAACTTCCCCAGCCCACCCCATAGAAGTTACAGGAAAATGTGGGAAAGACGTAGAGATCCGATACTGATTGATCGTCCTCACCGCTGAGCACGTGCAGAAATCCCCATTCTGTTTTAGCCTCACAGACTTGGACCCAACGGGGCTTCCCAGATAACAGAGACTGATTGGAGTCACACTGTCAGCTACTTGGAAATTTGGATGTAAATGCGGCATTCAAGCTTTTGTATTACTCATGTAGTTTTGGAGTTGGAAGGGATTTAAGAAATAAGGTAATTAGACTCACTCTGAGCTACGGAGTTAATTGGTCCGAGTGTGACCCGGGCATCAGGATTTTGAAAAGTTCCCAGATCAGTCTACTGTGTAGCAAAGGGTGGGAACCACACACCCCCTAATCCCCTAACGCAAGGTTTCTCTTGTCCACACTATTGATTGACACTTGGGGCCGGGGTCATTATTTGTTGTTGGGGGTTTTCCTGCCCGTTGCAGGGTGTTTAGTAATATCTCTGGCCTCTACCTACTAGATGCTAACAGCATCCCCTCCCCCGAGTTGTCACAAATGTTAAAACTGTCTCCACAAATTGCCAAATATCCCCTGGAAGCAAAATCAGCCTGGTTAAGAGCCACTAAAGAATGCCTTCAGGCCCCACCCTCCGTGACCTGCCAGCAGCATGGTAAAAACCCCCTTTAAGAAGACTCCTTTTACTTTGGCTTTGTCAACACTGCCCTCTCTGACTGAGTGTGCAAGGATATATTGATAGTCAAAACATGTTTACAGAGTGAACCTAGAAGTTGCTCACATGTCTTTTGTTCACCTCCCCTTAACGGGTTATCTGCAAGGGAGACAAGAAATGTGACCTTCGTTGTGGCAGCCACGTCTAGCTAAAGACTGGGGTTCTGGTCCCATCATGCTTTCAGGTCATATCTTTTTCCTACTCCCCCCGCCCCCTTCCCACTGGCTGGACGTGCAAATGTGGTAGTGTTGAGCCATCTTGTACCATACGCACAAGGTCACGACCCTGAGGTTGTTGAAGCAAAAAGAGAGAAGGAGTGTAAGTCTCTGACCTCCCATAGCCGCCATACCAGCCCTAGACTCCTTCCTGAACTATTAGGTGACAGAGAAAGAAATACACTTCTAAGGGAGCCTGGCTGGCTCAGTCAGTAAAGCACGTAACTCTTGATCTCAGGGTTGTAAGTGTGAGCCCCACATTGGGCATAGAGATTACTTAAAAATAAAATCTTAAAAAAAAAAAAAAAGAAAGAAAGAAAGAGTCTTCTATCTGGTTTAAGCTACTATTATTTGGGCATCACTATTACATCAGTTGAACCTACAACCTAATCAATACAGATTCAATCAAACTCAACTATCACTTCCAGCAGCTCTCAGATCTATGTCTCCAGTTGCTACAACCCTCCCAAGCTCTGAGTCCACAACTCAGTTGCCTATTAGAAGTTGCGGCAAGATAATTGTGTTCGCAGCCGCACACTAACACCAGCGCTGCCTCTCGCTCGCCGAGCTCCAGCCGAAGGAGAAAGGGGGTAAGTAAGGAGGTTCCAGCACCATGGCCCATACCAAGCCGACTGCCCGCAAATCCACTCGGGGTAAAGCACCGAGGAAGCAAGTGGCCACAAAAGCCGCTCGCAAGAGTGCGCCCTCTACCGGAGGGGTGAAGAAGCCTCACCGCTACAGGCCTGGTAGCGTGGCACTCCGTGAAATCAGATGTTATCACAAGTCCATGAACTTCTGATCCGCAAACTCCCTTTCCAGGGTCTGGTGCGGGAAATTGCTCAGGACTTCAAAACAGAGCTGCGCTTCCAGAGCGCAGCCATCGGTGCTTTGCAGGAGGCCTCCGAGGCCTACCTGGTGGGCCTCTTTGAAGACACCAACCTGTGCGCTATCCATGCCAAACGTGTAACAATTATGCCAAAAGACATCCAGCTAGCGCGCCGCATACGTGGAGAGCGCGCTTAAGAAGCCACTCGGATGGGATACAATTCATTCTTAAAAAGAAAGAAAAAATTTTCTTCTTCTTCCCGTTATTGGTAGTTCTGAACGTTAGATATTTTTTTTCCATGGGGTCAAAAGGTACCTAAGTATATGATTGCAAATGGAAAAATAGGGGACAGAAATCAGGAATTGGCAGTTTTTCTATTTTCATTTGTGTGTGGATTTTTAATATAAATACGGGGACATAAAGCATTAATGCGAGTCAAAACGCTTCGGTGAACACGTTTCAGCAGTTCAACTTTATAGCAATTATAAATAAACCTGTTAAATTTTTCTGGACAATGCCAGCATTTGGATTTTTTTTTAAACAAGTAAATTTCTTATTGACGGCAACTAAATGGTGTTTGTAGCCTTTTAATCATACGGTAGATTCCTTCCATCCACTAAACTTTTCTAACTGAAAAGTACTTTTCTACATGCAAGTACATATTTTTAATGTTGTCTGTCTTCTGTGCTGTTCCTGTAAGTTTGCTATTAAAATACATTAAACAATAAAAAAAAAAGTTTGTGCAGAATATCCAACTAGGACCTTTAATTTCATTTATCTAAAACCACAAGTGTCATGCTTCCCCCTCCCCCCCACTAACTCTTCCTGCTGTTTTCCCCATTGCTGCTTAAAAAGCACCCCAGTCTCCACGTCACTCAGGCTCCACACCTTAAAGGCATATCTGAGTCACCCCACAGAAGTCCATCACAAAGCCTTGCATGCGGCAGGCACAAAAATGTCTCTCAAGTCGAAGAGATCAAATGGCTTGCCCAAAGCCACACATCTAGTTAGAAATGTTTTCCTATATGATGGAGGCTTCACATTCAGATGATAGACGATTTCCTGGTTTTTTTTATTGGGCTGACAATGTCACGAGGACACAGACTTCTTAGGACAAGGTTGTGATTTGAGAAATCCTAAACTACAATTTCAATAAATGTTCTGCTATTTTGAGCCTTTGGCATACCGCGCACTATAATTATATTCGTGCATCGGTGTAATATAAGATACAATATAAGCATTTTATATATTTTCACGGGCTACATGTGAATCTTCCCCCAAACGTGCTCTAGCTTGCCTAATTCATTGTGGGCCAGAAAGTATTTCAAATACTGAAACATTTTTTGAAACTGAGACTCATTGTGGGATCCTCTGGGCCAATTTTAAGCAAACAGAGGGCACCATAGTCAATATTTGAGCCATATGGCCTGCTTTTACAATTGAATGTCTGTAATCAGCCCTTTTTATGTGCCTGTGACTTTTTTTTTTAAAGATTTTTGAGCTATAGAAAAGAGAAAGAATCTGTATTCATTGAATATCTACTTAGGCATGTGGCTAAATGCTCTAGTCCCAATCATCACGATCCTAGGAGGTAAGTAAGAACTGCAAGATACAGGAAAGTGGGGAGACAGACAGGAGGGCCATTTGGCTAGGCCTCAAAGGATGGGGCCTCCAATTTTCGCTGCTTTTCAGAAGCAGATCTGAGCACAGCTGGTTTGAGCCTTGAACTATATCCTCCAACTCTTTCTAAAAGCCATTTGCCCCCAAATTGCCTTGGCCTGGACTAGTCATTCACAGCTATGTGTAAATTTCAGCTGAGTTTGTGATCAAGAAACTATCCCCTTGGCCACTTAGGAGAGAGTGCTCATGTTAGCATCACTCTGGCTCACAAGGAGAACTTTCTTCCTCCAGAGCACAAGGAAATATGCTCTGTGGGGATCTTCTAGCTATTTCTGTGAATATAAAAGAAAGACTGATACTCATACTCTTGTATATTGCAAATTACATATATAATAATACACATCATTCATATACTTGTTTATTATAATTTTAACTTTCTGATTCATTAAAAAACTAGTCCTTATAATTTTCTATACTTTACCATTCCTTTATTCGTTTTATTTCTTTTTTAATGTTTATTTATTTTTGAGAGAGATAAAGCAAGGAGGAAAGGGGCAGAGAGAAAGGGAGACTGAATATCATAAGCAGGCTCCGTGCTGACAGCAGAAAGCCTGATGTGGGGCTCAAACCCACAAACTGTAGGATCATGACCTGAGCTGAAGTTGGACACTTAACCAACTGAGCCATCCAGATGCCCCTCCCTTTATTTGTTTTATTTTAATATTTATTTACTTTTGAGAAAGATAGAGACATGCATGGGGGGAGGGGCCCAGAGAGGGAGACACAGAATCGAAAGTAGGCTCCAGGCTCTGAGCTGTCAGCACAGAGCGCAATGCAGGGCTCTAACTCACTGACTGTGAGTTCATGACCTGAGCCAAAGTTGGACACAACCGACTGAGCCCCCCAAGTGCCTCCCCTTTATTTGTTTTAAACCTGGTTTACATAAAACAGAAAGATTTCATATTCAATTATGTTCTTTTATGCCTACACCAGTGCTTTTTGTCTTTCTGTCCATTCTGTAAGAATACACTTCAGGGGCGCCTGGGTGGCTCAGTCAGTTAAGCGTCTGACTTCGGCTCAGCTCATGATCTCACGGTTGGTGGGTTTGAGCCCCGCGTCGGGCTCTGTGCTGACAGCTAGCTCAGAGCCTGGAGCCTGCTTTGGATTCTGTTTCTTCCTCTCTCTCTGACCCTCCCCTGCTCACGCTGCCTCCCTCTCTCTCTCTCTCTCGGAAATAAATAAAACATTAAAAAAAAACCATTAAAAAAGAATACATTTCAGATTGGTTTGCATTTTTTAATACTCCCAGATTCGCATTAACCATTTTTAAAGGTATTGTTTAATTAGACACTGAATTCCAGAGTTTAAGTCTTACCCAAGAAATAATTTTGTTTAAAAGAAACTGCTTTGGGGGGCGCCTGGGTGGCTTAGTCAGTTAAACGTCCGACTTTCGCTTGGGTCATGATCTCGCGGTTCGTGGGTTCGAGCCCCGCGTCGGGCCCTGTGCTGACTGCCAGCTCAGAGCCTGGAGCCTGTTTCAGTCTGTGACTCCCTCTCTCTCTGACCCTCCCCTGCTCACGCTGTCTCTCTCTCTCTCCTAGAAATAAATAAAACATTAAAAAAATTTTTTTAAATAAAAAAATAAAATAAAATAAAAAGTAACTGCTTTGGGGCACCTGGTGGTTCAGTCGGTTAAGCATCTGACTCTTACTCTCAGCTCAGGTGTGGAACTCAGGGTCTTGAGTTCAAGCCCTGCTTTGGGCAGTAGTAAAAGTAATCACTTTGCATACTTTTGGTATGTGAAAGTAAATATTGCATGTCACCAAATTTCTTTGCGTTAATACGTTAAAGATTTTCTGCCCTGTCTCGTTATTGTTCAGCCCCCAGTACCGGCTAGATCTAAGTACAGGGTGGAAGTGTCAAAATGTGAGGGCTGTGTACCTCACTATGGCTTTGGATGGTGTTATTAGTCTCATTTTACAAAAGAGAAACTGAGTCTCAGAGGTGAAGTGCCTGTATCACTGGGTTCTCCCCGGGCTTACAGTGAATTTCCCAGATCTCTGGAAATGGTTTTGTCTCTGCTGCACGACACCCTCGGTCCCCAAACTTGCCACATTTGATGGGTCTGACACCTGGCCCATACCGGGCAGTCCAACCTCTTTTCTAGGATATTTGACATTGGAATTGAGGAAAGAGACCAGGCCTTCTCTAAGGGTAAAGTTAGGATCCATGAGATGCAAGAGCTACCAGAAACCTTGATGCTCTCTCTGGAAAGAAAGCCAAACTGAAAGAATAAAGCCAAACACATGAGAAAGAGAGAAAAAAAAAAATCCAGGGGAGAGAGTGTCCTAGAGGCATTTAAGTCCCTGACTCCAGTTATCCCTGATTCTAGATGTTCTCAGAACCTTCCACTAAATCCCCTTTTTTGCCTAAGCTGAGTCAACTCATCTTTATGCAGCTGGCAACTGGTACAGAAAGAGACCAGTTCGAGAAGCTGACTCCCGAGCCCATGCTCTTTTGGCTACAATAGATCAAGTTCATCTGATTGCTCAGATCTTGTCCCTGACAAGGTGGGAATGAGCAGGACAACAGCACCAAACCCAGCCCGTCAACTTCACTTGATTCACAGACGTATTCAGCTTCAATCCCCCACAGTGTGTGGGAAGCTGATGTTCCCACTGATGTTGTACATTTAAAAATGACACGTGTACCAAAGGGTGTGGGCTTGGCAGGAAATGTTACACTCCTAGCTATGTTTCTGCACTGGACTTGGGGAGCCTGGTGAATAATCAGCCCAATGAAGCCACACCCAGACAAACTCATGCAGGCTTGGAAGGATGGGAAGGGGAAATAGAAAAAGTAGACAATCTGAATTAAAAGCAAAGATAATAAACTTCTCCACAGTTATATGCTTTGCTGCTTTCCAAAGTTCTTTCTCATGCATTATCTTGGTTTGGGTCCCATGGCAACTCTAGAGGGATAGAAGGCAGGTGCAGTATTAACCTACACTTTATGGAGAAGGAGATGGAAAAGATAACTACCATGGCATCAGGAGCATAGTAGGTGCTCAATAAACTCATTCATTCATTTCCTGCACTACCGGCATTCAATAACCATCTGATGAATGAAAAATGTGGCGCGGTGCATGAAGTGACTTGTCCAATGTGAGACAGCTACTAAAGGGCAGAGGAGGCACTCACCCTTGGGTTGCCTCACTCTGCCCTTAACTATAAGAGGAAGTGAGCATTTCTAACCCATTTGTGAATTCATACGCTGCAAGTGCAGAGACCTTAATTCTCCACTGCACGAGAGAGGCAGAGTGCTCTACTGTGTCTCAGGCTTGCCACCCTACAGAAAGTTCTTCAAATAAACTGGCTGTAGAAATTATTATGCCTTCTAACATTGAAAGGTCTTGCTTCTCAAGCAAGCGGTTTCTGAAACCCAGGGCTCCAGAAAAAAATGCTCAAGAAAAAAAAAACAAGTGATTACCATGGAGCTAATGAGTGATTTATGGATCAAACATACAGTCCCAATTCCCTTTCTGCTACTCTCAATGACATATGAAGCTCATTGGAGAAGGCAGAAAGAACATTCCGTGGCCCAAGTTCTGTAAAAGCGAGGTGAAAACCCCGGCCTTCTATAGCAGGCAATCCCAGGAGCAGAAAACATGATTTCTCCTGCCGAGCGCCTCAAGATGATTGAGGCCTGTCATTGCTCTATTTATTCCCTTGTCACTGGAAGAATGTCGGGGCAGAAATCACATGCAGAAATTAGATCAAAATTTAAATGGGGCTGAAGGCGTTGCTGTCACTTGGGGAATCTCCCCCACCTGACAGTTTCAGAAGCTCTGCCTGCACCCTCTGGGAGCCATCTGTCACTGACCCCTCCCCCCACCCCCACCTGCCAGATGCTTCTGCTCCCCAGGCAGGCAGAACCGGCAGGGTGTGAATCTCCCATTCAAATCTATCTTGGACAATGGGAGTTCCTGGCTAGATTCCAAGCAGCCCCAATCCTGAGGAAATAAATAGAGTAAGTCCCAGGGGAAGATGATTTGCTCCTTAGGGCGGATTCTTCGGGGTCAGACACAATCAACCTGGCATCCCCCTGGGCTTTGGAGATAATGAGCACTCACATTCATCCCAGGTCTCAGGGTGGCTCAGGGAGTTTGGTAATTCAAGCCAGCGATGCAGCAGAACAACTGAGCAGTGCACGGTACGTGCTTTAGCAGAGCCCCTACCCTTCGGGGGGCCGCCTCAAACCTCCAAGGGAGGAAGGAGACCATAAGTGTATTGGTCCACCCTAGGCTGGTGAGCAGTATCCAAAGAATGTATGAATACTCACCAAAGTCACCAAGAGGCCGCCTTCATCAGGCCGCATTGACCGTTTACAATGAGCCTGAGCCTCCCCAGTGCGAGGCGTCCTCCAGTCTGAAATCGTGCAAGTGCCAGGACCGCATGGTACCTCCACCAGCTGGATGGTCCTGACCGAATTATTGGGTGAGGGTCTCTCATGTTCATGGAGTCACAAGGCCCTTGAATAAGCTTCACAAGAGGTTAGCGGTTGTCTTAAAATTTTTATGGTTCCATATTTGGCAACATCCATCTAATTTTTAAATCTTGTTTTCTAAGAATGTATCCCATAGACGTGTGCTCAGAGCATGTCCCAAAGCACAAGGATGTTCACGGCCCCACTGCTTATCACAGTGAAAAACTGGGGCACCAGCGTGGCTCATTTGGTTAAGTGTTCGAGTCAGGTCATGATCTCATGGTAGTGAGATCGAGCCCCACCTAGGGCTCCACATTGGGTATAGAGCCTGACTAAGATCCTATTTCTCCCTCTCCATCTGCCCTTCCCCCACTCGCGCCCTCTTTTAAAAAATAAAAAATAAGTGAAAAACTACAAATAACTCTAATGCCCATCACCAGGGAAATGGTGAAATAAGTTGCAATACGGGTCATATAGTGAGGAATCGTGAACTGACAGAGTGGTGTGGTGCCATTATTTTTTCCTTTCTTAAAGAATAGATCATACAGATGGATATAAGCACACTTAGAAACATGTTTTCATACATGTCGAATCTGGAAAGAAGCACAAGAAACAAGAGAGAGAACTAAGAAAGGACAATTAATTTAACTATTTCTTTTTCTTTATTCTATTCCTTGATCTTTTATCAGAATGATGTCAGCCCAGCATCTGTCCTGCATGACCATTGTCTGGGACATCAATTACTCCATGAACTTGCCATTGAACTTGATAGGCTTCTGTGAGTTGTGATTCCAAGGTCCTTTCTTTGCCCACAATTGTAAAAGGAAAAGGTTCAATCATTTGACCCCATTATAGGTGATTCATGCGGTTTTACAATCATTGCTTCCTAGAAACAGTGAGAAGCAGGGACGTGGATCAGTTAAGGGGGACAAACCACAAGGTTAATGCTCCTTCCACCATCTTAAAATGTACTGTCAAAAGAAAGAGTGAGGGCAGGATGGGGAGTTATTGTTTAACGGGTGGAGAGTTTCAGTTTTGCAAGATGAAAGAGTTATGTGGACGGTGGTAGAGGTTGCCCAACAGTGAATGTACTTAATGCCACTGAATGGTACACTTGAAAATGGTTAAGATGGTACATTTAATGTGCATTTTACCACAGTTTACTAACTGTGGCTTCGCACGGCCATTAAATCAGGGTTTATTTTTAGGGTTTTTAAAAAAGTTTATTTATTTATTTTGAGAGAGAGAGCAGAGAGAGTGAGCAGGGAAAGGGCAGGAGGGGGAGCGGAATCTCAAGCAGACTCTGCACTGTCATCGCAGAGCCTGTGAAGGGGCCCAAACCCACAAACTGTGAGATCGTGACCTGAGCTGAAACCAAGTCGGATGCTTAACTGACTAAGCCACCTGGGCACCTCTAGTTTTTTGTTTTTATGCTTATTTAGTTTTGAGAGACAGAGAAAGAAAGCACAAGCAGGGGAGGGGGGCGGATGGGGGGTGGAAACTGAGGATCCTAAGCAGGCTCCATACTGACAGCAGAGAGCTGATGCAGGGCTCGAACTCACGAACCTCAAGATCATGACCTGAGCTGGAAGTTGGACGCTTAACCCATGGCTGAGCCACCCAGGCGCCCCAGGGTTTATTTTTTAACTGGTAACAAGAAAATGAAACAAAAACAAATGCCCTACTTATCCCCTCCTTTTTAATGCATTCGATTTGAAAACAGAATCAATGACATCCATCAGAATCTTGGCAAATTAAGCCGATTCGCTCCTTAAAACAACACAAAAAGTCCTTCGTATATTACCCAGCTCTGAACAGATCTCTTCTCTCCATGACAGGGTACTATCAGAAAAGCAAAGATTTGGGGCGCCTGGGTGGCTTAGTCGGTTAAGCGTCCGACTTTCGCTTAGGTCATGATCTCGCGGTTCATGGGTTCGAGCCCCGCGTCGGGCTCTGTGCTGACTGCCAGCTCAGAGCCTGGAGCCTGTTTCAGTCTGTGTCTCCCTCTCTCTCTGACCCTCCTCTGCTCACGCTGTCTCTCTCTCTCTCCTAGAAATAAATAAAACATTAAAAAAAAAAATTTTAGAAAAGCAAAGATTTGTGCAGGACACCAGGAAGGGAGCCATTTGTAACCCTCTTGTAAAGCACGGGGACAGATGAAAATTAATTGTGAGCCCTTGAGGGTGACGGACAAATAACGGACTGAGGTGCATGAAATGAAACAGTGGCCCCTCCAGAGGGGCCTAAGTGCACACATCCCAGCAGCTCCTCACAGGTAGTTATTTCCCTGTGTGCCCATCACTCACTCATTAGCATCCAAATGCCTGGCCGAATCACACGGGAAAGGCCAGCTCAGGAAAACCAAGGATGTGTAGCAAGTTGTGCGTATCAAAGTTTACTAACTGCGGGCTAGTGATTATGTTGGGTGAGTGAAAAGAGAAGGCTGGCTCTCCCTCCTTATCCTGATTTCCAGTTGTTGTTTTTATTTTTATTTTTATTTTTTATTTATTTCTAGGAGAGAGAGACAGCGTGAGCAGGGGAGGGTCAGAGAGAGAGGGAGACACAGACTCTGAAATAGGCTCCAGGCTCTGAGCTGGCAGTCAGCACAGAGCGCGACGTGGGGCTCGAACCAACGAACCGCGAGATCTTGACCTAAGCGAAAGTCGGACGCTTAACCGACTAAGTCACCCAGGCGCCCCCTGATTTCCAGTTCTAATCCGGGCTGACTACAGATCTGGGGGGAAAAAATGCTCTGTCCTCAGAGATTCTAGAAAAATCATAAGTAGGAAACATTTTGAAAAATCTTTTGGTCCAAGAAAAGGCATAGGTGTATATCCCCATCCCCACCCAGAGGCCGCATGTTTCCTTTCCTGCTGCAAGTATTCTCTTAACTTCTTTGAGCCTCAATTTTGTCATCTGTGAAGTGGGACAATAGTAGTGCCTGTAGGCAACAAGCAAGCAAACAGATAAATTAGTAAACAGGGTGATGTGTGATAGCAATAAAGGCTATGGGAAATCTAGAGCAGGGGATTCCTTCATCCAATGGTCATTAAAAAATTTTTTCTTAATGTTTATTTATTTATAATGTTTATTTTTGAGAGACAGAGTGTGAGTGGGGGAGGGGCAGAGAGAGAAGGAGACACAGAATTCGGAGCAGGCTCCAGGCTCCAAGCCGGCAGCACAGAGCCCAACACGGGGCTTGAACCCACGGACCTGAGCCGAAGTTGGACACTTAACTGACTGAGCCACCCAGGCGCCCCCATTCAATGTTCATTTAAATAAGACGTAGGAGCATCTGGGATGGGCCAGGCGCTGTGCTAAGTGCTGGAGATATGTCAACGAGCAAAATCTGACAGAGATCCCTGCCCACTAGACCTTATGTTCCAGCTCCTGGAGCCTGGAGAGCGTGGGGATCAAAAGAAACAGTGGTCAGGGGGAGCCTCTTTAAGGAAAAGACTTTTGATCTGAAGAGGAAGTCACTCTGAGAACCCTACAGGAGAACGTAGATGCAAAGGCCCTGAGGCAGGAAGGAGGCTTCCAGGAACAGAAAGGAGGTCAGGGGCACTGAAAGCAAAGCAGGAGGGCTCTGACACTTTCTGGAAAACTCCACAAGTCTCCAGGCTTCGGCACTGCAGGCGGGCAGGGGAATCCTGGGCCACTGGGTGTGGACGTGAGTTTGGAGGACGGGAAGGTTTTCACTCTCCTCTCTGGCTTGCCCATTTTCCTGTGCCTGGAACAGAACCCTGAGAGGGACTCGTCTAGCTCGCTTGCTTGCTTGTTTGTTTGCTTGCTTTGGCAGTGTGGGGGCGGGGAGGGAGGTTCTCATCCAGCTGTCTAATCCAACTCCCAAGGAAGTAAGAGTTCGGGTGAGGAAACACTGCCCTGCCACCACCCGTCAGGCTGGAGCCAGTCACCCTCTCCAAACTTGAGAGGCTCCCTCTACCATACACAAACCTCCCTTGCTGGAGGGAGCGGAGGCACCCAGGACAAGTGTTAGCAATGGTTATACTAGATTTTTCCAGCATCCAAGCAACCAGGCAGCCGCTTCTCACTTCCCTGCTTTGTTAGAGTTCAGAGTGGATTTCGATTTCGGGCCCCTGGAGGCTGACCGGGAGATGAGCTGCACTTCGGTCACGTAGGTCTGTTTCCTCCACCCAGGAAATCCGCCCCACCCACCCCACCCCCCGCCCCCAGCAGCCTGGACAAACCCACTTTCATTCTTGTGGATTTTGTTCCCACCTCCAGGTGTGAGGCTGTCAGGCCCAACAACTGCCAAAGGAAGGCATCTCTCCAAGGGCAGCCTCTCCTTGAAAGTGTGACATGATGCTTTGGGGGGGCAATTTATACCGGAAGTAGATGTTGAAAGTCATTCTTAATTTGCAGCTCGCTGGCATTTCACACCATGACAAAAGTCATTGGTCCTCATGGAAGGGGACTAGGTCAGTAATGCCTTTTGCATCTCTCTCTCTCTCTCTCTCTCTCACACACACACACACACACACACACTGTGATTTGCCACCTTTCCTTTCACTCCAGAGCCCAGAGCTGACAGACAGGGAGGGGCGGGTCAGGACATCACCTCCGAGGTGTGAGAGTGAAGCGCCCTCCCTCGCCCCAGGGCTCAGCGCTTCTCAGCCATTTCTGGGAAGGCTCTCTGGCTCAGAGTGCTGACAAATTGGCTTCTTTTTGCAACTGCAAGAGCTCCCGCCAGGAACTGAGAGGTGCCACCATGGGAACTTGGAAGAAACTCAATCTTGAATTAGGTTGGACCGTTGCCTCTTTGGAAATGGCAAGTTTCTAGAAGATGGCGGAGTCAATATTGTCTGTCCTGATGAACAAACTTGAGAGAATCTTCGACATAAACAGGGAACCCAGAGGAGCAGATGCCCCAGTTTCCAGTCCTGGGAGGAGACACCCGGGTCACCAAAGGGTGGCTGAGAGAGGCTTCACCCATATCTTGTTAGCAGCCTGCCCTGCTCCCTGGCTTTGGTGGGGAATATTGATCGATATGGACTATTTCCCAGTCTTGTCTTTTTTTTTAATTAAAAAAAATTGTTTAATGTTTATTTATTTTTGAGACGGGGGAGGGGCAGACAGAGGGGGGAGAGAATGAATCCCACGCAGGCCCTGTGCTGTCAGTCGAGAGCCGCACGCGGGGCTTGAACCCATGAACTGTGAGATCATGACCTGAGTGGAAATCAAGAGTCCGAGGCTTAAGCTGCTGGCGCCCCTCCCAGTCTTTTCTGAAAGACAACTTCCCACTCCGACTTTCCATGTGGTTGCCCTGTAGGCTCTTTTGGACAGAAATTTTGAAGCCACACTGGTAAAACAAACAAACAAACAGAACATGATAAAATAATAATAACTCAAAACCACTCTGACCCTATGCTATCTCCACTGTCAACCCCAAAATATTGTATATTTATAGAATGTGTCACAATTTTCACTCCCCTTTCCTAAATTATTGCTCTGAATTTCATGACAAACCCTTCAGGTAATAGGTAGGGGTTATTAGCTCCCCCCCTTTTTTTTAAAGTTTTATTTATTTTTTTGAGAAAGAGAAGACAGTGTGAGCAGGGGAGGGTCAGAGAGAGAGGGAGACACAGAATCTGAAGCAGGCTCCGGGCTCTGAGCTGGCTGTCAGCACAGAGCCTGATGCGGGGCCCGAACCCACGAACCATGAGATCATGACCTGAGCCGAAGCCTGACGCTTAACCGACTGAGCCACCCAGGTGCTCCTATTAGCCCCTTTTTTAACTGCAGAGGAAACTGATGCTCAGAGAGGTTTAGTAACTTGGCCACGGTCACGCAGCTAATACAGGAAGTGGTGAAATAGGGCCCGAGCTCCAAGCATCCGGATTCCTAGTTCCAAAGACTTAATGCCATATGCCCTCTGCTCCATGTAACCTCGGATTCACCCCGATCTGGGTGGTTGGCAAACAGACAGTGTGTGGGTAGGTTGGCCACTGAAGATAGGGAACCGGTCTTCTCACCAGAGGTGGCAATGCATGCTCAGTGACAGTGTCGTTACAATGATTAAATCGTCCTGTGTTGGTGACAGATTAGAAGATTGGGAGGCAGGTGGACTAGGAACCCAAGAGTGCCTCTGAGGCAGCCCAACCAATGAGAGCCATCCATCACTAGGAGCTGGCAGCCCCATTGGGCTCCTCCGGTGGCTCTGGGGACAAGACAGCCTGGCGGGGGTCCTGATGAGCCAGATGTTATCTACTGCCATTTGCATCTAAAATCCCTCATTTCTTGGCATAAATTGATGGAGAGAGCCAAAGGGGGGGCGTAATGAGGTTGGTACTTTCAGTTCCTTTCTGACCTCCATTTAGGGCAACCTCAAGGGGGAAGTTCTCCTAAGGTTAAATGGCTTTAGGCGATGAGCAGGATACAATCAGATAACTTGGCCAAGAGTCAGAGCCCCGTGGAGGGCAATTTGGCAGGAGCTATCAGACTTTTAAATGAATGAATTTATCCTGCAAATATATTGTCTCATGGGCCAAAGGAAGCTATCGCAAAGAGGTTCATCATGGCATTTGTATTGCTACAAATATCCATTCACGTATTGAACAAATCTCTATTAAGCCCTATGGGTATAGCCCGAACCATGATGCCAAAGTAGCTACCATCCTGAGCTTTCATTCTAGAGAGGAAACATGTATTCATTACTAAATAAACCTTTACTGAATCCCTCCTCTGTGCCAAGCACTATTCTAGGATAGAATTGCCAGGTAAACTACAGGCTGCCCAGTTAAAATTTTTTTAAGGTTTTCTTTCTTTATTCATTTAAGTAACCCCTACACCCAACATGGGGCTTGAACTCACATCCCAAGATCCAGAGTTGCATGCTCTTCCAACTGAGCCAGCCAGGTGCCCGTGCCCAGTTAAATTTCAATGTCAGATAAACACAATATTTTTTTTAGTATAACTATGTTACAAATGTCCTATCTTCTTGGGACATAAATATGGGACATGCTTATATTTTTAAAATATTCATTGTTTATCTGAAATTCAAATTTAACTGAGAAGGCCATATTTTAATTTGCCAGCTCTGACAACCCTATTTAGAGGATATTGTTTATAGGAGCAAAAGTTCAGATACAACCTAAGTGTCCATCAATGGGGGATGTAAGTAGATTGTAGAAATCCAAGCCCTAGGAAATTATTACCAAAAATATAATAAGGTAGATCTATATTATGATTTGGAATTATTTCCAAGATGCATAGTTAGGTGAAAAGAGAAAGGTTTGAAGTAGTGGGAGAGGGGCACCTGGGTGGCTCAGTCGGTTAGGTGTCTGACTTCGGCTCAGGGCATGATCTCACGGTTTGTGGGTTCGAGCCCCGCATCGGGCTTTGTGCTGACAGCCAGCTCAGACCCTGGATCCTGCTTTGGTTCTATATCTCCCTCTCTCTCTGACCCTCCTCTGCTCACGCTGTCTCTCTCTCTCTCTCTCAGAAATAAACAGAAAAGAAAAACATTTAATAAAAGAAGAAATAGTGGGAGAAATTTCCTTCTGGTAAAGAAAGATATATAGAGATACATCCATATATTTTCAGGGAAGGTGCTTGCTTTAGAAGAAGGAAAACAAGAAAACTGGGGAATAATTAAGGTGCCACAATGTACACTCTTCTGTACCTTTTGCATTTTGAAATCTATCCATATGTTACTTACTTTTAAACAAAGTAGTTTTCTGTGTGTGTGTGTTTTAAAATACCTCACCTCGCCTGATGGGGTACCTGGGTAGCTCAGTCAGGTAAGCATCCAATGACTTCAGCTCAGGTCATGATCTCACAGCTCGGGGGTTCGAGCCCTGCATTGGGCTCTGTGCTAACAGCTCAGAGCCTGCAGCCTGTTTCGGATTCTGTGTCTCCCTCTCTCTCTGCCCCTACCTTGCTCACACTCTGGGTGTGTGTGTGTCTCTCTCTCAAAAATAAATAAATTTTTAAAAAATGCCTTGGCTGGTGAGGCTGTAAGATTCTTGGACAGAATCACCGTAGCCTCCCTGAGTGTCTTCCACAGGCAGAATTTCAGGATGGGCCCAGAGGCAGGAGGCAAGACAAAATGATCTTAGAGGGTCACTTGAATTCAACATCAAGAAGCCTGGCACACAAGTAGGACCAGATACATGATTTTCAGGGCCCAGTACAAAATGTTGACAACTTCTTCAGAAATGATTCAGCATTTCAAGAGGGCCGCCTGCATGGCTCAGTTGCTTGAGCGTCCGACTTCGGCTCAGGTCATGATCGCATGATTCCTGAGTTGAGCTCTGCATTGGGCTCGATGCTGTTAGCACAGAGCCTGCTTTGGATCCTCTGTCCCTCTCTCTCTGTCCCTACCCCGCTCGTGCTCTCTCTTTTGAAAATAAATAAACCTTAAAAAAAAAAGAAAAGAATTTCCAAAGAGTAATAGAACATTAAATCAAGCATGGGGGCCTTGTAAGCATGGGGCCCTGGTCCTGTACACGCGTCCCTGGCCTGTGGGACTGGCCCTGTGCACACACATGGTGGCCAGCTGGGCAGAAAGGGGCAGTTTCACTGCATGACATCCAGCCCTACAAAGCAGGAAAAACCCATGGCACTTGGTCAGTTTCCTCGAACAAGGACACCTGGGAACGTATTTCTTCACAGAGTCATTTTCCACGCTCACTGCTGTTATGGTCACGAGCTCAGAAGAGAAACCAAAGCAATAAAATAGACATAAATCAAAGCCAACCACATTAATAAAATGGATCCAAAGGGTCAGCGTGGCAGGCAGGACACTGAGATGCAGACAGCTTTAGTATCTTCCTGGAAAAATTACACCAATTGCTGTCAGAGGTGTCTTAAAGTTCACACAAAATATGTCTCCTGGCTCATTTAACTCCCATTTCCCCAGCAGTAAATCATTAACTGAACAAGCTTGAGCTGGTACAGCTGTTGTTCCACCAAAGGCCTGACAACCAAGCCTACTCAACAATTTGTGCTGGAAGTGACCCCGCGCTAAATCCATCTCTCCTGGACCTGACGTCCACACTCCTCCCCACGGCGTCCGGCTTCCTTCCAGAGTGGGATGCAGAGTCCCCGTCGAGGTCCCAAAGGGGGCCCTGCAGCCTCAGGGCCGCAGTTCCTAACCCAATGATCAGCGACCTCATAAAGCCAAGGTCACCAGTGTGGGAAGAAGGCAAAAGGGGAAGAGGAAGAGAAAAGAAAGAGGGGAGGGGATCAACTGAGGAAGAGAGAAGAACTACAAGCTTTGGGACAAAGTTCTTGGTTCCAGAGTGCAGCTACTGCCTTTTCACTGTCCCCATCTCAGTTTCTGGGAGGAAACTGAGTCCTTGAGGCTCAGCTCAGGAGGTACCTCCTCCAGGAAGCCTTCCCTGATTGCCATTGAACAATGTTGCTATAAAAAGAAATAAGCGAACATGGGTGGAGGGTTTCCCATGTGCCACCTGCATCGTCTTGTTTAGTCGCCCCAGCCCCTCAAGGTGGGCGTTATTACTGCCCCTGATTTTGTATATGAGGAAACAGAGGTACAGGGACGCCTGGGTGGCTCAGTCAGTTAAACGTCTGGCTTCGGTTCAGGTCATGATCTCACGGTTCATGGGTCCGAGCCCCGCGTCGGGCTCTGTGCTGACAGCTAGCTCAGAGCCTGGAGCCTGTTTCGGATTCTGTGTCTCCCTCTCTCTCTGACCCTCCCCCGCTCACACTGTCTCTCTCGCTCTCAGAAATAAATTTTAAAAAAAGAAGAAAGAAGCAGAGATACAGAAAGGTTTAGTAGCCTGCCCAAGGTCACACGGGGGGGGGGGTGCAAGTGTGCCCCTGGGACCAGCCCGACTCCAGAGCCCTCACTTTAAACCATTCAGCCCTGACATTTCCATCTCCTGCCTCACTGTATGCCCTCAAGTGGCTCAGACACTTCTACTTGTGGTAGGGACCGTGGTGTCCCAGCTTCCTCTCCACCCCCACCCCTGACAAAGGCCTCTTGAACACAGGACTCTGCCTTCCTTAGACTCCCCCTTTCCAGCAACCTAATGCAATGTCTAGTACATAGCAGGTGCTCAATAAATATTAATGCCATTCCTTTCTCTCCTCAGACACATGTACCCAAAGGACTGTGTCTCAGCTACAGACGGAGAAAATATTAACAAGTCCCCTACCCAACACAGGATCTGTGTCCAAAATATATCGTGAACTGTCCTAACTGAACAACTAGGAAAGTGGACAACTCGATTTAAAAATGAGCAAACGGCAAGAGTGCTTTACCAAAGAGGATATAAGCGCGGCAAATATGCACGTGAAAATATGTTCAATATCATTAGTCATTAGGGAAATGCAAATTAAAACCATGACGAGGAACGCCTGGGTGGCTCAGTCAGTTAAGTGTCTGACTCTTGGTTTGACCACAGATCATGCGTGGGATCGAGCCCCACGTTGAGAGAGATTCTCTCTCTCCCTCCCTCCTTGCTCCTCCACCCCCCGTGCTCATGCGCTCACTCTCTCTCTCTCAATATAAATAAACATTTTTAAAAAACTACCACAAGATATCACCACACAACTATATGAATGACTTAAAATAAACACCTCTGATAATACCCAAATCTGACACGACTGATAATACCCAATGTGGTCATTGCAGAGAAGAACACAAAATGGAACAGCCACTCTGGAAAATAGCTTGGCAGTTCCGTATAAAGTTAAACATACGTACATTAACCCTATGACCCAGTCTTCCCACTCCTGGGCATTCATCCTGGAGATATGAATATTTATGTCCACACAAAAACCTGTAAATGTATATTTATAGCATCTCTATATATAATTGTCAAAAACTGGTAATATCCAAAATGTCTTTTAATGGTTGAACAGGTTAAAAAAAAAAACACTGTAGAACATCCCTACAATGGGGGCGCCTGGGTGGCTTAGTCGGTTAAGCGTCCGACTTTCACTTAGGTCATGATCTCGCGGTTCGTGGGTTCGAGCCCCGCGTCGGGCTCTGTGCTGACTGCCAGCTCAGAGCCTGGAGCCTATTTCAGAGTCTGTGTCTCCCTCTCTCTGACCCTCCCCTGTTCACGCTGTCTCTCTCCTAGAAATAAATAAAAATATTTAAAAAAAAAAAAAAAGAACATCCCTACAATGGAATCCTACTTAGCAATAAAAGGAACAAACTTTTGGTACCCACAACTTGGATGAAACTCAAAGGCATTTATGCTGAGGGAAAGAAGCAAGCATCAAAAGGTTACATGCTGTATGATGCCATTCATATGCCATTCTCAAATGATAGAACTTTAGCGATGGAAAAATGCCAGTGGCTGCCAAGGGTGAGGGTTGGAGGGGGCAGCATAAATGGATAACACAAGGGAGTTTTTCGGGGTGATGGAATGATCCTGTACCCTGATTATGGTGGTAGTTATATAAACCTATATATCTGTAAACTTATAGAAATACCCACTAGGATAGCTATAACCTAAAAGAAATTAATTACAAGCGTTGGCAAGGATATAGAAAAATTAGAACCCTGGAGTGCCTGGGCGACTCAGTTGGTTAAGGTCCGACTTTGACTCAAGTCACAATCTCACAGTTCGTGGGCTCGAGCCTCCCATCGGGCTGTGTGCTGACAGCTCAGAGCCTGGAGCCTGCTTTGGATTCTGTGTCTCCCTCTCTTTCTGTCCCTTCCTTGCTCACACTCTGTCTCTGTCTCTCTCAAAAATAAATAAAACATTAAAAAAAAAAAAAAGAACCCTGATACATGCCTAGAGGGAATGTAAAATGGTACAGCCAGGGTGCTTGGCTGGCTCAGTCAGTAGCACGCAACTCTTGATCTCGGGGTTGTGAGTTTGAGCCCCATGTTGGGTATAGAGATTACTTAAAAATAAAAGAAATCTTAAAATAAATGGTGAAGCCACTTTGGAGAACAATCTGGTGGTCCCTCAAAAAGTTAAACATAGAGCTACCGTATGATCCAGTAATTCCACTCTTAGATATATACCCACAAAAAGAAAAATATATGTCCACACAAAAACTTGCACACAAGTGTTTATAGCAACATTATTTATAATAGCCAAAAAATGGAAACAACCTAAATCTCAATCAGTCAATGAATGGATAAACAAAATGTGGTATGCACCCATAGCATACAATGGAATATTCTTTGGCCATAAAAAGGAATGAAGAACCGGGGTACCTGGGTGGCTCAGTTGGTTAAGAGTCTGATTTTGGCTCAGGTCACAATCTCTCGGTTTGTGACTTTGAGCCCCGTATTGGGCTCTGTGCTGACAGTTCAGAGCCTGGAGCCTGCATCTGATTTTGTGTCTCCCTCTCTCTCTGCCTCTCCCTGGCTCATGCTCTGTCACTCTCAGTCTCTCAAACATAGATAAACCTTAAAAAAAAAAAAAAAAGGGAATGAAATACTGATGTATGCTACAACATGGCTAAATCCTGAAGACATGCTAAGTGAATAAACCCAACACAAAGGCCACATATTGTGTTATTCCATTTATATAAAATGTCAAGAACAGGCAAATCCACAGAAAGGGTAAGTAGATTCATGTGTAACAGAGGTTTGGGGAGAGGGATAAATGAGGAATAACTACTAATGAGGACAAAGTTTCTTTGGGGAATGATGTAAGTGTTCTGGAATTAGTTGCGATGGTTGCACAACTTTGTAAATATACTAAAGCCGCTGAATTATGTACTTTATAAGGGTGAATTGGGGCATCTGGCTGGCTCGGGTCAGTAGCACGTAACTCTTGATCTTGGGATAGTGAGTTCAAGCCCTATATTGGGTGGAGAGATTATTTAAAAATAAAATCTTTAAAAAAATGGTGGTGGGGGGTGTTTGCCAGGATGGCTTAGTCGGTTAAGCATCTGGCTCTTGACATCTGCTCAAGATCATGATATCGTGGTTTGTGGTTTCAAGCCCTATGTCGGGCTCTGCACTGATAGCTCAGAGTCTGCTTAGAATTCTCTCTCTCTCTCTCTCTCTTCCCCTTCCCCACTCATGCTCGCTCTCACTTGTTCTCTCTCTCCCTCTCAAAATAAATAAACTTAAATTTTTTAAAAGGTGAATTTTACGGTATGTGAATTATATGGACAAAAATATTCATAGAACGGTACACCAACAGAAAAAATCATTTAATTAAATTAACAAAATTAACCATTGTGTCTGTTCTGTGTCACCTAAGGTGTTTCACACACTAAATGCTCAGGAGAGTGGTTCCCAAACAGCTACACGTGGGACCACCTGAGGGTCTTTATAAACTTCTGATGTCTGTCAACCACCCCCAGACATTCTGCTCTAACTGCTCTGGGGCGCGAGCTGGGGACTTAGAGTTTGCAAGCTTCCAGGGTGATACTAACATGCAGCAAAATTTGAGAACTACCAGCTTAGGAAATGGTTGATGAACAACCATTTCAGGCAGCCAAAAGTCTGCCCCCTCCCCCACTTCACTTTAGTGAAATCAGATCGGATTTGTCCTTGGCAAAAAGAACAAATGCAATCATTCCAGCTGTTCACCAAGCTGGACACAAACAAATTAGAACATTCTTTCCAAGTTCCTTAAGGGCCACCACTCTCTGCAAACTTGTGGTTGGTGAGACCATTAACAATTCAAGACTATGTTCTGCAATGTGGTGACTTCTTTCTGCTCAGGCTCTCTCGCTGCCTCCATTGGTAGTTGGGGAGGAGGGAGGCAGTCATTTAATAAACACATTCTTAGTAGATGTAGCAAGTTTTCTTCATTGTCCTTCCCAAGAGCATTCAATTTTTCAAAGAAGACCAGATACCAAACAAAGGCATGAATGGCTAAGGATAGAATTTCAGATGTTAGTAAGCGGTTTTGGGAGAGTCTCTTTCCCTTGACTTTTCAGGCATGGATCTGTACTGGTCCTGATCTTTTGGACCTTTTTTTCTTAGAACATAGAATGAGATCATAGCTAGAAGCATCCCAATCGCTTAATGACAGTGGTTTGAATTGAAGTTTCAGTTATGATTAGATATTGTCTGTGGCATTTATGGACTTTATTGGAGAAGCAATCTCACCCTCAACTGAAAGTGCTTTTGTAACATCCACTGTTGTTTGATGCAGGTGTTTCTTTTCTCTCTGTCTCAGTTATTAAGACTTCTGGCTGCAAGGGGCGCCTGGGTGGCTTAGTCGGTTAAGCGTCCGACTTGCGCTTAGGTCGTGATCTCGCGGTTCGTGGGTTCGAGCCCCGCGTCGGGCTCTGTGCTGGCTGCCGGCTCGGAGCCTGGAGCCTGTTTCACAGTCTGTGTGTGTGTGTGTCTCTCTCTCTGACCCTCCCCTGTTCACGCTGTCTCTCTCTCCTAGAAATAAATAAAAATATTTAAAAAAAAAAAAAAGACTTCTGGCTGCAAATGATGAAAACCAATTCAAGCAGGTTTAAGAAACAAGGGAGTTTACAGTAAGATTACAGGTGGGACCAGGAAAAGCCTTGGGGAGAGCAGGAATCTGGGAATATAAGGTCAAGATCAGGGAGTAGAAAACTAGGGTGGATGGGGAAGTTAGAGCTCAGAGAATAATAATCATCTAACATTAATTGGACATTTACCATGAACCAGGCACTGTACTAAAACCTGCATGTTAATCCAATGAGGTTATTCTTATATTACTAATATTATGATTATGACTATTACAAGGTACATTATTATTACTATTGCCACTTCACAAATGAGGGAATGAGATACACACAAAATAAGCAACATGTCCAGGGTCTTCCAACCTTTGAACCTTCCTGCATTTGAACTTAAGCGGTTTGGTTTCAGAATCCACATATCTTTGGGGCATCTTGGTGGCTCAGTAGGTTAAGCATCTGACTTCAGCTCAGGTCATGATCTCTCGGTTCGTGGGTTCGAGCCCCGCATCAGGTTCTGTGCTGACAACTAGCTCAGAGCCTAGAGCCTGTCTTCGGATTCTGTATCTCCCTCTCTCTCTGACCCTCCCCTGCTCACACTGTCTCTCTCTCTCAAAAATAAATAAAACATTTTTTAAAAATTAAAAAAAAACAATCCACATATCTTTTCTTCTTCTTTTTGTAATGTTTATTTATTTATCTTGAGAGAGAGTGAGAGAGAAAGAGAGTATCCCAAGCAGGCTCTGCACTGTCAGTCCAGACCCCAGTGCAGGGCTCGATCTCACAACTGTGAGATCACAACCTGAGCCGAAATCAAGAATCAGACACTCAATGGACTGAGCTACCCAGGTGCCCCAGAATCCACATATTTAACCACTATGTGAATGAGGCATTCAAGATTTGTGTAGTGGGCAACCTGTACACCCATACAGAGCAGCCCTGACTATGGAATAAGAACTATCTCAACAAGGGCACTGTGGGCATTGAGAGCCAGATAAATTGTTATGCGGGACTATCTCAACCCCTTTTACTAAATGCGAGTAGTGATCATTCTAATCATTGTGACAATCAAAATGCTTCCAGGGGAGAGTACGAGCCTCAGTAGAGAACCACTGGGAAACACCCCAAAAGATGTCTACCTATTTTGTGAGCCCTTTGAGACCTAATATCCATGTGTATTCTTTTCCTCCTCCCCTAGCGAATGGCCCAGGGAACTGTGCATGTACTCTACATGCACAGAACACGCATTATGCCTAGAGCCTGAAGGTCCTACAGTCCTCACCCCCAGGATGTGGCTAAGCATTGAATGAATGGGGGTGTCTGGTCTTGCCAATCTAAAATAATAGGAATGAAAATATGAGTCATACATGGTAGATTCACCTCCAATTAGCTTTTCACAAACATACAACGGTTTTCACAGTTTAGAGATTAGTCATTTCTATTATGAAAAAAATGCAATGATAATTTTTTAAGTGGGGGGAGGAGCCGAGGGGAGGGAGAGAGAGAGAGAGAGAGAGAGAGAGAGAATTCCAAGCAGGCTCCATGCTGAGTATGGGGCTCCATACTGTGACCCCAGTATCATGACCTGAGCTGAAATCAAGAGTTGGACACTCAACCCACTAAGCCACCCAGGCTCCCCAGTAAATTTATTTTTAATTTTGGGAAGGAGAAAAGTACCTATAATCCTACTTTGTTTTATAACTATTCTGGGTGGTTTTTTTTAAGTTTTTATTTATTTTTCAGAGAGGGAGAAAGAGAGTAAGCAGGGGAGGGGCAGAGAGGGAGGGGGCACAGAGGATCTGAAGTAGGCTGTGTACTGACAGCAGAGAGCCCAATGTGGGGCTTAAACTCACAAACCGTGAGATCATGACCCGAGCTCAAGTTGGATGCTTAACCGACTAAGCCACCCAGGCGCCCCGACTCTGTTTCACATGTCACCTCCATTCCACATCTACACTCGCTCTCGCTCTCGCTCTCACAGTATACACAGTTACAGTCAAAGAGCAACTATCTAGGCTTCTGCTGTTTCCAGTTAACATTTATAAATGGTTTCCATGTTGCTACCTGGTTGTCTACACAGCGTTCTATTACACTGATCTACTTTTTTTTTTTAATGTTTTTTATTTATTTCTAGGAGAGAGAGAGACAGCGTGAGCAGGGGAGGGTCAGAGAGAGAGGGAGTCACAGACTGAAACAGGCTCCAGGCTCTGAGCTGGCAGTCAGCACAGAGGCCGCTGCGGGGCTTGAACCCACGAACTGTGAGATCATGACCTAAGCAAAAGTCGGACGCTTAACCGACTAAGCCACCCAGGTGCCCCTGATCTACTTTAAAAAAAAATTTTTTTTTGGCCCTTAGAAACATCTTTATTACAAGTGTTTTTGAAGGATCTACCTTAATTTTGAGCCATCTTCCAAGTTGTAGATGTTTAGCTAATTTCCATGTTTGCTGGTTTTGGTGTTTTGCTTTATCAGTAATGCTGTAATGATGCAATACGTATTTTTAGACATATAGCTCCACTTTGTTTTAATTATTCAGTCAATTCCCAGAAATGGGATTATTGAGTCAATAGGTGTGGACTCTGGACTTTATGGCTCTTGAAACAAAGTTCCCTATCACTTTCCAAGAAATACATACCAACTTACACTGTTTTCTGGCAGTCTATGAACGCACCCATTTAGCTACAACCTCACCGGCATTAAGGACTCTTCGTTGTAAAAAAGAATTTGTCTACGTATATGTAACATGGTGGTATTTCAAGTTGGCTTAAAGTTGCATTTCTGTGATTTCAGGCATCTTCCTGGTGCTGTTTATTATTGCATTCTTCCTTATATTAACAAATTATACACAGGGTCTAGAATGCTCATTAGTAACAAATTATACACAGGGTCTAGAATGCTCATTTTACATATTAAAACACCACTAGGAGGTTAGGTGAAGTTGCCCAGATTCATGGAGTTGGTCAAACTTAGAAGGAGGGGCGCCTGGGTGGCTCAGTGGGTTCAACTTCTAATTCTTGCTTTTGGCTCAGGTCATGATCTCACAGGTTCCTGAGATTGAGCCCAGCGTCAGGCTCTGCGCTGACAGGTGCTTGGGATTCTCTCTCTCCCCCACCCTGACTCAAGCTTGCTCTCTCGCTCTCTCTCAAAATAAATAAACAAACATTTTTTTTAAAAAAACTTAGAAGGAAATTTTTCTACCTGCTTAGTCCAGTGCTTTTTCCACCCCACCCCAGAGCCTCCCCCGGCTAAGACGTGTTTAGTGCCGAAATTAGCTTGTAGGAAGCAGTTCCCACTCAGGAGTGAAAGAGGGGCCGCTGCAGAGGGCCTCTGAGCTCTGGTGGTATTGGAGTTATCACCCATCTGGCCCAGGACTAAAGGCAACTCCCAGAGAGGATTCCAGCATCTCAGCCTCCTTCCCTGCCTTCTCTGCTCCAGGTACTTCAGAATAAATGGAGGAGGGGCGCCTGGGTGGCTCAGTCGGTTGAGCGCCCGACTTCGGCTCAGGTCATGATCTCACAGTTTGTGGGTTCAAGCCCCATGTCGGGCTCTGTGCTGACAGCTAGCTCAGAGCCTGGAGCCTGCTTCAGAGTCTGTGTCTCCCTCTCTCGCTGACCCTCCCCTGCTCATGCTGTGTGTCTCTCTCTCTCAGAAATAAATAAAAACACTAAAAAAAAAAAAAAGAATAAATGGAGGAATTCCCAGTATTTCACCTCTGATGTACTCCTTACACTAGTGGTTCCCAGACTTGGCTGTTTCCCAAAATCCCTTGGGAGAAACCTTCCAACTTTCCACACAGAATCCTGGCCTATGGAATCAGAGTCTTCAGAGGCGAAGGCCTGAGGAGCTCCGGTTTCTCACCCCCTCCAGGCAATTATGAGGTTCACCGAAGTTTAGCACCCACTACCTTAAGGTTCATAAGATCACCCAGGGGTGCTTATTAAAAATGAAAATTCCAGGGGCTCCTGGGTGGCTCAGTGGGTTAAGCTGCCAACTTCGGCTAAGGTCATGATCTCAGGGTCTATGGGTTCGAGCCCAGAGTCAGGCTCTGTGCTGACAGCTTGGAGCCTGGAGCCTGGAGCCTGCTTCGGATTTTGTGTCTCCCTCTCTCTCTGCACCTCTCCCATTCATTCTCTCTCGTGCTCTCAAAAATAAATAAACATTAAAAGTTTTTAAAAATAAAATAAAATAAAAATGCAGATTCCTGCCTGCCTTGGGTCTGTTGTAGGGCCATGGAATTTGCATTTCAACAAGCATGCTGTCCACAGACCACACAACAGTGACCTTTGGGGACTGGGAAAAGGCCTCCACCACGATGTAACTGAATCATAATGTAGATTAGCCTCAGTTAGAAATGGCTCTTCCTTCTTCCCAGAGGAACCGGCTAGACTTCCTGTAAATCCAGTTTTCTCAGCAAGATCCAAAGGATTAGCATGTAAGCATTGGACAGTGGAAGGAAAGGAAGAGCTTTTGCCCAGGAGAAAACTCCCCCTCCCAAGCAGAAGGGGGGGCAGGGGCGGGGGTGGGCGGGGGGCGGGGAGGGAGGCAGCCTGCGTGACAGGTGCTGTTTATCTGCAATCATGGGCTATTCACCAAACTCCCAAACTGCTTCTTAGATGCAAATTGTTCATCGGCACCATCATGTAGCCATTCATCCCAGGGCTAGATGGCAGTCATTTAAGTCGCCTTTTGTTTCCCCCTTTCCCAAATCAAACTCCCAAAGAGCCAGCGAAGCCTGGAAGCCACACAAAGACACCACTTCCTGTGTGGAAAGGACAGGACATCAACCCGGGGGGTGGATCGCCAGCTTCTGGCCTGAAAACACGGAGTCAGGTTTGTTTACTTGAGCAAAATCACCAAGATGTTTTTATGTGGGTTCCAAAATATTTCCTCCTTTTACTGGAGGAGGGGAGAGAGGATATTGAACTTCAGACTTCGAGCACTCTTACTACCTTACTCTCCGCCAAAAATGTATCTGTGAGCAGGAATCCGGGGAATCTCAGCCCAGACCAAGTCATTTGTTTTATTAACTCTCCTCACTGCAGGTTTGCAGAGTGTCAAAAGCTTACAGCCTTGGACACAAAGGACTGGTAAAACCACAGCGTATCTCTACATCATGACCTGCAATCGTTGGTTTTGAGGTGGAAGAAACCATTAAATGTAGACACCATTGGATTACAGTTTCAGTAAAATCTCTTTTTAAAAAAAATCTATCAAATTGGAAGCCTGGGTGGCTCAGTCAGTTAAGCCTCCGGTTCTTGATTTCCACTCAGGTCGTTCTCTCATCGTTTATGAGTTCGAGCCCTGCGTCCAGCTTTGTGCTGACTGTGCGGAGCTTACTTGAAATCCTCTCTCTCTTTCTCTCTCTGCCCCTCCTCTCCTTCAAAAATAAATTAATAAATATTTTTTAAAAAATAAAAAATAAACAATCTACAAATTGACGAAGATTAAAAGGAATTCTAATACCTAGTGGTTTTTTTAATGTTTATTTTCTTTTAACTTTTTTTAAATGTTTATTTATTTTTGAGAGAGACAGAACACGAGTGGGAGAGGGACAGAGAGAGAGGGAGACACAGAATCGGAAGCAGGCTCCAGGCTCTGAGCTGTCAGCACAGAGCCCGACGTGGGGCTTGAACCCATGAACCATGAGATCATGACCTGAGCCGAAGTCGGAAGCTTCACCGACCAAGCCACCCAGGCGCCCCGATGTTTATTTATTTTTGAGAGGGACAGTACAAGCAGGGAAGGGACAGAGACAGAGACAGAGAGGGAGGCACAGATCTGAAGCAGACCCCAGGCTCTGAGCTGTCAGCAGAGAGCCCAATGTGGGGCTCGAACCCACAAACCACCAGATCATGACCTGAAGTCAGATGTTTAACCGATTGAGCCAACCAGGTGCCCCTCTAATACTAAACATTGACAAGGATGCAATCACACTTGAATTTACCCCCGGGGGGGGGGGTGCAAAGGTGTGCAGATATTACTTGCAGTGATATTTATAATATTTTTAAATGTTTGGGGGACAAGAGAATAAAAATTGTGGAGCAGATGTACAAAGGGATCTGGGTAAGCTCTTAAAAACAATATCAGGGAACAGGAGTTAGTTAGCAAACCACACCCATGGGCCAAATGGACCTGTCTCCTGCTTTTGTAAATAAAGTTTTATTGGAACACAGCCATACTCATTTGTTTATGTGTCTATGACTCCTTTCATGCAACAGTGCATGTAAGTAGCAGTTGCAACAGACCTTCTGGTCTGCAAAGCCTAAAATATTTACTGCCTGGATCTTTATAAAGAAAGTTTGCTGGGACGCCTGGGTAGCTTAGTCAGTTAAGCCACTGATTTCAGCTCAGGTCAGGATCTCACGGTTCATGAGTTTCAGCCCTGCTTCAGGCTCTGCACTGGGAGTACAGAGCCTGCTTAGGATTCTCTCTCTCACACGCACACACAAAATAAATAAACTTAAAAAAAGAAGAAAGTAAGTTTGCCAATCTCTGCTCTGGAAGAATATTTACTGACAAAAGAGAAGGTTTATGATGTATTTCTAAGTGAAAATAAAAAATCAGGCCACCACATAATATCATTTTTGTTATGCATAGAAATAAGACTGAAAAGAATTCAAATAACAATGGTTTTCTCTGGGAGGTGGGATTATGGGTGGTGAGGTGTGTCTACATGTTTCTGACAGGCTTTTCAAGTTGTCCGTGCTGAACACTCACTACTTTTATGATTAACAAGAGGGATGAGGAAACAATTAAAGTAACTGGCAGATGTATCCTACATGGGTCTGGCTTCCATGAGTGGTTTCTAGTCTTCCCTCCTGACCCCCCATCGGAACCCCCAACTATAGCCCAATCCCCTTCCCAAGTACCTCCTTGTCCCAGCCCCCACCCCAGGCTTGTGTCACTTTGCAAAGTCCCTGCTCAAAAGGGGGGAAAAAAGATAATAAAAGATATTTCCTCTTATTCCAGGGGCCACATCAGCATTTGTACCAGGACAGGATGAGGGACGAGGGAGAACGAAGGAAGTGAGTTTGTTTGTTTTTACTGGCTTTGCCTCTGGACTTCAAAAACAAACTTTAATAACATAGGTATTCAAGGCCTTAGCCCACGCTTCAAACCAAGAATCCCTCAGCTTGTCACAGTCTAGCATCCTGGTACACCACGGTGCCAAGGTCAAAAACCTAAGTGCTGAGCAGCATTTCATTATTATAGAGGGGCCACCCTCATTCACATACCCATTCAACAACTTGTGTCCCAGCACTCCCTGGTACCAAACATAGGCCTACTTCAAAAACTGCAGACAAGCTTGGAACTTTAAAATAGTAAGAACATAGGGGCACCTGGGTGGCTCAGTTGGTTAAGCGGTCGACTTCGGCTCAGGTCATGATCTCACCATTCGTGGGTTCGAACCCCGCGTCAGAGTCTGTGCTGACAGCTCAGAGCCTGGAACCTGCTTCGGATTCTGTGTTTCTCTCTCTCTGCCCCTCTGCTGCTCACCCTCTGTTTCTCTTTCTCTGAAATAAATAGAGGCACCTGGGTGGCTCAGTCGGTTAAGCATCCAACTTCAGTTCAGGTCATGATCTCACGGTTGTTGGGTTCGAGCCCCACGTCGGGCTCTGTGCTGACAGCTAGCTCAGAGCCTGGAGCCAGCTTCAGATTCTGTGTCTCCCTCTCTCTCTGACCCTCCCTGCTCACTTGCTCTCTCTCTCTCTCTCTCTCTCTCTCTCTTTCAGAAATAAATGTTTTTAAAAAATATTAAAATAAGGGGCGCCTGGGTGGGTTAGTCGGTTAAGCATCTGACTTTTGCTTGGGTCATGATCTCACGGTTCATGGGTTCGGGCCCCGCATCGGGCTCTGTGCTGACTGCCAGTTCAGAGCCTAGAGCCTGTTTCAGAGTCTGTGTCTCCCTCTCTCTCTGACCCTCCCCTGCTCACGCTGTCTCTCTCTCTCTCTCCTAGAAATAATATATATATATATATATTAAAATAAATAAAAGTTAAGAAAAAATTTTAAATAGCAATCACGTTATAGAATAGAATAGAATAGAATAGAATAGAAATAACAACCTCTTAATAAGAAACATATACTTGCCCAGCACATTACAGTTGTCAAATCTCTTCTACACATTTAAGTCATTCTATTCCTCCTTAGTCAAGGTAGAAACACTTTGACATTATCAAGCACCTCCTCTGAATGTGGCCCCCTGGGAAGTAGAAAAACATATAAGCACACCAGCACCGTGGCCCTCAATCCAGTTTCACATCAGGATCACCTGGGGGAGGCTTTAAGAAACTACAGATCTCAGAACTTATGGGAGTGCAGGCCAGGAATTTGATTTTTTTTAACTTTTTTTTTTTTTTTTTAAACTTCCCCGGAGAGCTCTCCCACGTGCCAGGCAATAGTCCTTGTGATTTCAAGAGGTGGTGCTGGAACTTGGCTGCACGATAGAGACACGTGGAGAGCCTAAAGATCCCTGTGAACAGTCTGGCACCCAGGACAATTAAGCCAGAATGTCCGTGAGTGGCCCCAGGCATTGGTATGTTCTGAAACTCCCGGGGCGATCCCAAGGGGCAGCCAAGGTTGAAAGCCACTGAACTGAAGGAATTCCGAGGTAATAAGAGGGTCGGCCAGAGTAGCCCAAGGATGTTTCTGCAGAAGACGGTATCTGACTGATTTCAAGAATGAGCAGAAACGAGGAAAGGAATTTGCGGCTGGAGAATAGCATAAGCACTCATTTGGCTTAGGCAGAACATTTGTCATGAGAAATAAGGCCGGGAGCAGTGGGTGGGGCCGGATCTCAAGGGGCCCAGAACGCCAAGTAAGGGCTTTAACTTCAACCTAAGAGAGAGTATAGAAGATCTTGAGCAAGGAGGTGACTGATTTAAGATTTGGGGGAAGATAAATCTGGGAGTAGATAGCAAGTTCACAGAGAAGCCGGGAGGGACATAGAGATACCAGGGGAACCAAATAAGAGAATATTAAAAAATTTTTTACGGGATAATACGTAGTAATGGAGAGCATACACAGAGATGCACATGCTGTTGGTGGGTATGTAAATTAGTACAGCCTTTTTGGAAGGCGGGGCAGCCTTAGGGCCTTAGGGTGCCTTTGTGAGATATTGGAACAAGATGCCCCTACCTCCAGGAAGACACAACCCCATGTCACAGTGCGTGGCTCAGCAAGCAGAGTCGAAGCTGCATTTTCAACCCCATCTTGTTCCCCTTGACACTGACCACCCACCATGTGCCACAACCAACCCTCACAATTACCTGCAGCGGCCCTGCTACAGGGCAAGCTCCCAAAGTTGTAGGACTGAATGCAATCAGCCTCGGCGACAGGGCACTAAACATGGAGCATCTAGGGACTCTTCCTACCCTAGGGACAGGTTTGTCACAGAGCTGCATATATCTTGGAAGTGCCCAAGAAAGCAGTGAGTGTTCTGGAAGAACTTGGACCAGGACACAACACCTCCGTGTCAAGCATCGTTGATCACCTGCCCAGCAGATACCCCCTCTTCTGCCTTGATTCGGAACCCTGCTTGGATCACATAGCGATGTCCCCCAGCACCAAGGACAATTTGGGATTGATTGGTCTAAGCCATTCCTGCTAATTACTGTCCCCTTTTTCGCCGATTGGCCCAAGGAAGCATATAAAGAGTTGTAACTCTCAACAGTAAAGAGATTTGCCTTGCCCCCAGACAGAGAGTGTGTGAAGCAGAAGCCCTTCTCCTGGCACCAAGACCTGACACCCGCATCGTTGTTTCCTGTTTGGAACGCTGTTGCGTGAGAATGTGATGTTGGAGCTGTGGCAGCTACCTTAACACCAGGAAGAATATCAGATTCTCTGAGATCCTGAGTCAAGAGAATCTCAGAGATTCTGACTCAGTGCCCTGACCTCGCTGAGCTCCTTAACTAATCCAGAAACTACTTACTTCCAGACTTCATGTTTTGTGAAATAAGTAAATACCTTTACAATTTAAGTTACTATTTTTTTTAACATGTATTTATTATTGAGAAACAGAGAGAGACAGAGCATGAGCATGGGAGGGACAGAAAGAGGGGGAGACACAGAATCCGAAGCAGGCTCCAGGCTCCGACCTGTCGGCACAGAGCCTGATGCAGGGCTGGAACCCACAAGCAGTGAGATCATGACCTGAGCTGAAGTCGGACGCTCAACCGACTGAGCCACTCAGATGCCCCTAAATTACTGTTCTTGAGGGATTGTATCCCTTACAGCTGAACACATCTGAACATTCTGAACATTTGCAAATAAATTTGTTCAACAAGAACCTAAGGAGCTCCTACCTGCTACTAGGGATTTAAAGATGGATGAGTTTCCAGCCCTCTGGGAGCTTAACTTCTATAGAGAGAGACAGACGGTTAAAACAAATAAGCCCATGGGTTAAGTGCTCTAGCAGAAGTAAGAATAAAGTATTAAGGACGACAGGAGGCAAATTGACTTGGTCTGAGAATTAAATACATAGATGGAGTTTTGTTTTAGACATTCACTTCAAGATATATCCAGGTGAAATGTCTGAGATGCTGTGAGCAAGAGGTCTGCATTAAACATACAAGCCTGGGAGGTATCAGGGGAAAGCTGACCATTGAAGTCATGGAAGACATTAGCACCTTTCCGTATATCAGTCAGGAATGCTTTTGGCAGTTTAAAAATGAGAGAGGCAGGACCAGGCCAGGATGGCTGCACTCATTGCCTTAAACTACATCAAAGCTCCAGGGTAGCAGAGCTGAGATTGATCTTGTGGGCCTTCTCCCCAAGTTCACAGGATGGCTATTGCAGCTTCAGGCACTATACCCTCATATCTTGACTAACGGCCCAAAAGGCTGCTTCTCCTTACACATTTGTTCCCTGAATTCCTCCCCATCCAAGCTTCTACTCATGGGCCATTGGCCAGGGCTGTGTCACGTGTCCACGCTTACATAAATCCTATGCAGAGACAATTGTTTACTGTGATTTTTTTTTTTTTTGGACCAATCATGATTCATCCCCTGGCAGAGAGGAGGAGTCTTCCTCCCTGAACAAGAAGAAAAGAGAATGATTGTCAAATGGGCAGCCAATAGTATCTAGTATCCGCCACTCCCTGAAGGAGCCAAGAGAGTAGACAAAGGCTGAAGACAAGAATGGGGAACTTGTCAACACTAGCAGGACGGGGAGAGGGCGAGGTAGAAATGGAGGAGAAAAGATCAGAAAAGCAGGAGAGAGTTCCCAGAAGGAAGAGGTGGGCAACAGCTTCAAACATTGTAGAGAGGTCAAAACAGGTGAGGACAATCCTAGAGGTCATCAGTCTTGGTGAGTAGGAGATCACTCTTGATTTTGGTAAGAGTGTTGCTGAGAACATAAAAAACATTGAAAGAGGTGAGTGGGAGGTAAAGAAGTGAAGTGTATAGGCAAAGGGAAGAAACAAAATATGCAGCCAGGGAGAGAAACCTTGGAGGCAAAAATTATATTAAGCACAGAGTCGGGTAGAATCCTAAGCTATAGCCAGACCTGATCGAAGCTAAGCAGGAAGACTTGACCAGCTTCCTCTCCTACATATTCATCAGGGACTTCTTGCCAACTTGAGAGAGAAAGAGTGAGACAGTAGAGCCTCTTCCACTCCGGCTTCATGATTAATTCCCGTTTCCCTCGGGGCGTGGTACAAAAGGACTAAATCATGCTCTCCCACCATCTGGGCAATTATGGTCTCCCATCATCTGGTACAAAATGAAGGGTTTGTGACACTTCGTGGCAACCCTGCCCCCATCACATCTGGGCCTTAATCTCTTGAATTAGCCAAATCAAGGGAAATTTGTAGATGTATTGTGATTCAAGTGATGGAATAAATAACCCCTTAGCCAGGCTGCACTCCAAGTCTCCCTGCCTTTGCGATATTTAATCACAGAAGGCAAAAAAAGGTGTGACTGGCTCTGCTTTATGACATCTTACAGGGACACACAGGCATCTGAGCAGGAGGGTTACCTCAGGAATGTGCTCAGCCTGGGTTCCTCCTTATGGGGCCATCCTAGAGCTTCCTAATCTTCTGTCCACGCTGGACCCATGAACTAAAGCAAAGGGATACCTTGAATTGGCTGGGGGAGGTCATGCTGGGTGACCCACATCCATAACTTGGGAAAGACTGATAGGAAGATTCTGTGATCCTGGAGCCCCCACGTGTCCCTCTCTCCTAGCACCAATCACACAGCATTGGAATCCTCCAGCAGAAGGTTTACTGCTTGAGGACAAGGAGCAGATCTGCCTTTTTCATACCACTCTCTGCCAAGTGCCCAGAATAGGGATATACTCTTTACTCAAGGGCTGTTGGCCATGTGAACAAACAAATTAAGAAATGAGAGGGTGCTGGAAAACTGTGGAGATTCCTCAAAAAATTAACAATAGAACTCCCCTATGACCCAGATAGCACTACTAGGAATTTACCCAAAGGATACAGGAGTGCTGACGCACAGGGGCACATGTATCCCAATGTTGATAGCAGCACTCTCAGCAATAGCCAAAACATGGAAAGAGCCTTAGTGTCCACCAACTGACGAATGGATCAAGAAGATGTGGTTTATCTATACAATGGAATACTACACGCCAATGAGAAAGAATGAAATCTGGCCATGTGTAGCAACATGGATGGCACCTAAGGGTGTTATGCTGAGCGAAATTAGTCAGGCAAAGGACAGATACCATATGTTTGCACATATAGGAGGATGAGGAGGAACTTAACGGAGGACCATGGGGGAGAGGGAGGGAGGCAAACCATGAGAGACTCTTGAATGCTGAGAACAAACTGAGGACTGATGGGGGTGGGGCAGAGGGGAAGGGGGGAGATGGGCATGGAGGAGGGCACTTGTGGGGATGAGCACTGGGTGTTGTATGGAAACCAACTTGACAATAAATTATTTAAGAAAAAATAAATAAATAAAATGAATTAGATGAAAAAAAAGAAATGAGAGGGTGTACATAATATATTCCGACTATAAAACACTCCTGAAAGCACATTTCTTCAGGAACCACCATGTGTCCATGGGTGGGGAGAGGGGTGGAGGGGATGACACCATGGGATCATGCTTTCTTTTCCTTTTTTAAATTTTTTCAATGTCTTATTTATTTCTGAGAGAGAGAGAGAGAGACAGCATGAACAGGGGAGGGTCAGAGAGAGAGGGAGACACAGAATCCAAAACAGACTCCAGGCTCTGAGCTAGCTGTCAGCACAGAGCCCGATGCGGGGCTAGAACCCACAAACCATGAGATCATGACCTGATCCAAAGTCGGACGCTCAATCGACTGAGCCACCCAGGCGCCCCAAGGGATCATGCCTTCCCGATAAGAAGGTAACTGGAAATCCCTATCAAAAAAACACTAGCGTTTTTCACACAGCTAGAACAAGCAATTCTAAAATTTTTATGGAACCAGAAAAGATGCCAAATAGCTAAAGTAATGTTAAATAGAAAACCAAAGTTGGAGGCATCACAATTCCAGACGTCAAGCTGTATTAGAAAGCTGTAATCATCAAGACAGTACTGGCACAAAAACAGACACATAGACCAATGGAACAGAATAAACAACCCAGAAATGGACCCACAAATGTATGGCCAACTAACCTTTGACAAAGCAGGAAAGAATATCCAATGGAAAAAAAGACAGTCTCTTCAGCAAATGATGTTAGGAAAACTGGACAGTGACATGCAGAAGAATGGACCTGGGCCACTTTCTTACACCATATACAAAAGTAAATTCAAAATGGATGAAAGACCTAAAGATAAGACAGGAAACCATCAAAATCCTAGAGGAGAAAACAGGCAACAACCTCTGACCTCAACCGCAGAAACTTCTTACTTGACATGTCTCCGGAAGCAAGGGAAACAAAAGCAAAAATGAACTATTGGGACCTCATCAAGATAAAAAGCTCTGCACAGCGGAGGAAACAATCAGCAAAACTAAAAGGCAACCGACAGAATGGGAGAAGATATTTGCAAATGACCTATGAGATAAAGGGTTAATATTCAAAATCTATAAAGAACTTCTCAAACTCAACACCCAAAAAAAACAAATAATCCAGTGAAGAAATGGGCAAAAGACATTAACAGACATTTTTTCCAAAGAAAACACCTAAATGGCTAACAGACACACATGAAAAGATCCTCAGCATCACTCATCATCAGGAAAATAAAAATCAAAACTACCATAAGCTACCACCTCATATCTGCCAAAATGGCTAAAATTAACAACTCAGGCAACAACAGATGCTGGCGAGGATGCAGAGGACCACTTTTGCACTGCTGGTGGAAATGCAAACTGGTGCAGCCACTCCGGAAAATAGTATGGAGATTCCTCAAAAAAATTAAAAATAGAACTACCTTACAACCCAGCAATTGCACTACTAGGTATTTATCCAAAGGATACAGGAGTGCTCATTAAAATAGGGCACATGCATCCTAATGTTTATAGCAGCACTATCAACAATAGCCAAAGAATGAAAACAGCCCAAATGTCCATTGACTAATGAATGTCCATTGACTGATGAATGGATAAAGACTGTTGAATGTAATAAATATTCCATTGTGTGTATACACACACATACATACACAATGGAATATTACTCGGTGATCAAAAAGAATGAAATCTTGAGGTACCTGGGTGGCTAGTTGGTTGAGCATCCGACTTCAGCTCAGGTCATGATCTCATGGTCCATGGGTTCGAGCCCTGCCTCAGGCTCTGTGCTGACAGCTCAGAGCCTAGAACCTGCTTTGGACTCTTTTTCTCTCTCTCTCTCTCTGCCCCTCCCCTGCTCGCTCTCTGTCTCTGTCTCTCAAAATAAAATAAAGATATTTTTAAAAATTTTAATAATAAAAAAATAAAATTAAAATTAAAAAAGAATGAAATCTTGCCATTTGCAAAAACGTGGATGGAACTAGAATGTATTATGCTAAGCAAAATAAGTCAGTCAGAGAAAGACAAATACATGATTTCACTCATATGGGGAGTTTAAGAAGCAAAACAGATGAACATAGGGGAAGGGAAGCAAAAATAAGATAAAAACAGGGGGGAAGACAAACCATAAGAGACTCTTAAATAAAGAGAACAAACTGAGGGTTTCTGGAAGGGCATTGGGTAGAGGAGATGGGCTGAATGGGTGATGGACATTAAGGAGGACACTTGTTGGGCAGAGCACTGGGTGTTCTATGTAATTGATGAATCACTACATTCTGTTCCTGAAATCATTATTACACTATATGTTAACTAACTTGGATTTAAATAAAATAAATAAATGAATTTTTTTAATTTAAAAAAAAAAAGGAAAACAAGTAGTTCGGCTTCTCTCCTGGCCCCCTTTGGATTAGGAAACACCTTCACACCTGATATTTCACGCAGTATTCCCAATCGCCTTGGTAGGCTGGGAAAGAAGAGGAAATAAACCAAATAAAATCCTAAAACAGATTCAGTAAGAACTTTCTTGCCTCTGTCAGGGATGCAATCATGGAAGAGAATCCCCTCCCGTTTGTGATGAATCCATCCTACAACAGGATTACATTTCCCATTTTACAGATTTTTTTTTTTTTAGTCTCAAAGAAACAAAGAAACAAAATGCCTACTTGTGTTTCCACAGCCAGGACTGGCACCCAAGCCAACCTCAACCCCGTTTCCACTTTACTACCTCGCCTCTCTGCACACCCTCTGCCTCCCTTCACACAGTTTTTCCGATTAGCAAAGCCATCTTCTCCTCTAAAAGCTCTACAGTCCCAGGAAGAATCCAAACTGCTAGGTAGAGAGTTTGAACCTATCCTCAAGGCAACCAAATGGTTTGCCTAGATTTCTTTATCCCCAGCCCCACTGGCCAGGCATTCAGAATCGAGCCTGCATCATGCCTCAAGCTTCCCGCTGTCGTTTGGCCCGTCCCTCCCAGAAGACACTCCAGCTTGAGGCAGTAGCGTCCATTCAAGCAGCACTGAAGTGCTGGAGCAATAGATTCTTAAGATCTGACCAACCCTCTCAGGTCAGATAGAGCTACGGGGAAGCAGATCTCCTAGAGAGGTCTCAGCACTTATCATTGGCTCCATTTCTTTTTAATTTTATTATCCACTTCAATTTTTTTCCAGATTTTTTTCTTCTAAAATAAACCTTACCCATTTGGATACACACAGGAAAGAATTTTTTAAAAGGGTGCAGGGGGCAGCTGGCTGGCTCATTTGGAAGAGCATGTGACTACATCTCACAGCTGTGAGTTTGAGCCCCATATTGGGTAGAGATGAGCTTAAGTAAGTAAGTACATAAATAAACAAATAACTGAAGGGGCTCCTGGGTGGCTCAGTTGATTAAGGGTCCCACTTCAGCTCAGGTCATGATCTCGCAATTCGTGAGTTTGAGCCCCACGTTGGGCTCTGTGCTGACAGCTCAGAGCCTGGAACTGCTTCAGATTCTATATCTCCCTCTCTCTCTGCCCCTCCCCAACTCATGCTCTGTCTCTCTCTCTCTCTTAAAAATGAATAAATGTGGGGCACGTGGGTGGCTCACTTGGTTGAGCGTACAACTTCAGCTCAGGTCATGATCTCACAGTCCATGGGTTGGAGCCCCGCATGGAGCTCTGTGCTGACAGCTCAGAGCCTGGAGCCTGCTACTGATTTTGTGTCTCCTTCTCTCTCTTCCCCTCCCTTGCTTGTGCTCTGTCTCTCTGTGCTTCTCAAAAATAAATAAACATTAAAAATTTTTTAATGAATAAACATTAAAATCAAACAAACAAAAAAAGAAGTTAAGTTGGGGCGCCTGGGTGGCTTAGTCGGTTGAGCGTCCGACTTTCGCTTAGGTCATGATCTCGCGGTTCGTGGGTTTGAGCCCCGCGTCGGGCTCTGTGCTGACTGCCAGCTCAGAGCCTGGAGCCTGTTTCAGTCTGTGACTCCCTCTCTCTCTGACCCTCCCCTGCTCACACTCTCTTTCTATCTCTCCTAGAAATAATAAAAAATTTAAAAAAATTAAAAAAAAAAAAAAAGAAGTTAAGTGACTGGCTCAAAATCCTACAGCTCTCTGTGTTGCAGAAAATAAAATGGAGAGGGACCCCTGGCTAGCTCAGTCAGCAGAGCATGTGACTCTTGGTTTCGGGGTTTTGAGTTAGAGCCCCACGTTGGGTGCAGAGATTTTTTAAAAATGGAAAAAGGATCTCACCAGGATCTAAATCAGCCAGCACATTGATCTTGGACTTGCCAGCCTTCGGAACAGTGAAAGATAAATTTCTGTATTTAAGCCACCCTGTGTATGGTATTTCTGTTATGGCAGCCTGAACTGACTGCAATAGCTAACATATAGAAGATGTACTATGAGCCTGGTTTGTTCCAAGCTTCTTCATTCATTCTATAAATATCTTGCCAACCTCTCTGTGTCCGGCACTGTCCTAAACCCTCCAGACACTCACTCAGCAAACAAAACAAAAATCTCTTCTTTCTAAAATGTGTGGTCTAATTTGGAGTGACAAACAATAAACAAACTACTAAACTTTACAAAAACCGTACAGAGTAAATGCTATCATGATCCTCATTTTTTTTTTTTTTAAGGAATCTTTACACCCAGCTCAGAGCTCCAACTCACAACCCCCAGATCAAGACTTGCATGCTCCACGGACTGAGCCAGCCAGGCGTCCTCATGATCCCCATTGTTATTTTATTTTTTCTAAGATTTAAAAAAAATTTTTTTAACATTTATTCATTTTTGAAAGAAAGAGAGTGCGCACGCATGCACTCACGCATGAGAGTGGGAAAGGGGCAGAGAGAGAGGGAGAATCCAAAGCAGGCTCCAGTCTCTGAGCTGTCAGCACAAAGCCCTATATGGGGCTTGAACTCACGAACCATGAGACCATGACCTGAGTGGAAATTGGCCACTTAGCCAACTGAGCCACCCAGGCGCCCTAAGCGTCCAACTCTTGGTTTCAGCTCAGGTCATGGTCTCACAGTTCATGAGTTTGAGCCCTGCATCAGGCAATCTGCTGTCAGATTGGAGCCCACTTCAGATCCTCTGTCTCCCTCTATCTCTTCCCCTCCCTCACTTTTGCACATGCTTTCTACCCCTCTCTCAAAAGTAGATAAACATTTAAAAAATAAAATCTTGGGGAGCCCGGGTGGCTCAGTCAGCTAAGCATCTGACCTGAGCACAGGTCATGATCTCATGGCTCGTGAGTTTGAGCCCTGCATCAGGCTCTGTGCTGACAGCTCAGAGCCTGGAGCCCACTTCGGATTCTGTGTCTCCCTCTCTCTCTCTCTGCCCCTCCCCCACTCGCACTGTCTCTCTCTCTTTCTCTCTCTCTTTCTCTCTCTCTCTCTCTCTCAAAATAAAGATAAACCGTAAAAAAAAAAGATTTGGGTGCTTAACCAACCAAGCCAACCAGACACCCCCGAGACTTTTCTTTTTTTTAAGTTTTATTTCTTTTGAGAGAGAGAGCGTGCATGCACATGTGCAAGCAGGGGAGGGGCAGAGAGAAATTGAACCCCAAGCAGTTTCCACGCCGATACGGGGCTCCAATTCACAAACCGTGAGATCATGATCTGAGCCAAAAACCAAGAGTCAGACACTCAACCAAGTGAGCCACCCCGGCATCCCAAAGATTTTATTTTTAAGGCATTTCTATACTCAACATGGGGCTCGAACTTACAACCCCAAGCTCAAGAATCACATGCTCTAATGACTGAGGCATCCAGGTGCCCCAATGATCCCCATTTTTAAAATGAGGAATCTGAGGGACGCCTGGGTGGCTCAGTCGGGTAAGCATTGGACTCTTGATTTTGACCAGATCGTGATCTCACAGTTGTGAGATGGAGTCCCACATGCTGGGTGTGGAGCCTGCTTTAAGATCCCCTCTTTCTCTCCCCCTGCCCCTCTCCCCCATAAATAAATAAAATCTTTTTTAAAAAGATTTAAAAATAGGGGTGCCTGGGTGGCTTAGTCGGTTAAGCATCCGACTTTCGCTTAGGTCATGATCTCATGGTTCGTGGGTTCGAGCCCTGCGTCGGGCTCTGTGCTGACTGCCAGCTCAGAGCCTGGAGCCCGTTTCAGTCTGTGACTCCCTCTCTCTCTGACCCTCCCCTGCTCAAGCTGTCTCTCTCTCTCTCTCTCCTAGAAATAAATAAAAAACATTTTTAAAAAAATAAAAATAAAAAGATTTAAAAATAGTAATAAAAATAAAATGGGGGATCTAAGGCATAGAAGGTTAAGGGGGTTGCTCAGTCTCATAGCTGGAAAGCAGCAGATCAGCTGCAAATGCAGCGGGTGACCCGAGACCACACGCTATTCTGGTCTCTCCAGTAAGAGCCTCACAGGTCCTGGTGGGAATCCAATGAGAGAAAGTGTGTGAACTCATTTTATAAACATTGAGCTGACAGTGTGGCCGGCCAAGATCTGCTGAGACAATGAAAGGCGACCTCCAGTCTCCCGCCCTACAGGAGGCCAGGGCCTCGGCCTCTGCCACCCTTCAGCCCCAGAGGTTCCCCTAGACGCCTCTGATGTGAGTGTCATGGAAGCTGGGGGACAAGCAAAACAATGAATCCAGGTCCCTTCCTGGTGGCTCGGGTCCCCCACTGGGACACAGCCTGGAATGGCGCTCTGGCCACACTGTCAGTTTGGGTCATCATCTTGTAGAAAGGGAAGTCCCGCAGGCAACGTGACTAAGGCTGTGAGTCATGTGCCCGTGCAGGGCTCCTCTAGGCCCCAGCATCTGTGGCTGAGGGAGAGACTGGAGAACATGTCTCTGCGTGCCAGCACCCGGGGGCGAGGGCTGGGGGCCGGGGCAGCTAGGACTTCCCTGCAGACGCCACAGATGGTTGTTGCTCGATGAAGGCACGCTGCGGGCACTCACAGACACTCACACGCACGCATACACACCCACGTGCACCAAACAGGCCCCTGTCTCAAAGAGGGGCTTGTCAGCCCTTAGAAGAGAGCACTCAGTACTTACCGGCTGCCCGAATGAGTGCATGAGTGGAGGGATAAACGGTAGACCCCATTTGCAGAGCACAGTACAGCTGACAAAGCATCGTCACTTCCATGGGTTCATGGAATCTTCCAGAAAGAACGACGCGGTGGATGTCACAGTATCTGTTATATTAACGAAAACACTGAAGCTCAGAGAATTAATTAATTAATTAATTTTTTCAAAGTCTCACAGCTGATCGAGGGCATTTACTGAATGAGTGAATGAATGAATGAATGAATCAATCAATCAATCAATCGTCAAGTCAGGACCTGAAGGATGTTGTCTTCTCTGAATTCAGCACTGTTTCTACCGTACGTGACGCTACTGTCCTCAGCCAGAGTTTAACAGTCTCTTCTAAGGGGTTGAAGTTGGAGGCAGTTATGAGAACAAGACTGCAGAAATGTCACCATCTGGGCGGATGCCTGTCTGTGGACAGTGATCTGTCCTCCAACCTCACCGAGCCCTTGCTCTCGCAGCCATCCCAGACCACACCAGGCTGCTGGGTCGAAACACATCTACTTCCGGGCCCATTCCCGCTTAGCCTGTGAGCTCTGGGAGCGCTGAGCCTTATGCCTCACTGTGCCCTAGCGTCTGGCATCAACCAGGTAGTAAGTGAATAAATGAGTGAGGTCCGGGTGCCCAGGTGGCTCAGTCGGTGAGTGTTTGACCTCAGCTCAGGTCATGATCTCACAGTTCGTGGGTTCGAGCCCCACATCTCATCACAGAGCCCATTTCGGATCCTTTCTCCTCCTCTTTCTGCACCTCCCCTGATCATGGTTTCTCAAAAATAAATAAACGTTTATAAAATAAAATAAATGAATGAAGTAGGTGTCAGGCTTTCTTCCCCTACATTCTTCAAAACAAAGAAACAGCAGGGGCGCCTGGGTGGCTCAGTTGGTTAAGCTTCCGACTTTGGCTCAGGTCATGATCTCGCGGATTGTGGGTTCGAGCCCCGCGTCGAGCTCTGTGCTGACAGCTCACGGCATGGAGCCTGTTTCGGATTCTGTGTCTTCCTCTCTCTCTGACCCTTCCCCACTCATCTTCTGTCTCTCTCTGTCTCAACAATAAATTTAAAAAAAAAAAACTGTAAAAAAATTTTTTTTAATAATTAAAAAAAAAAAAACAAGGAAACAGCATAGCCTGACCCCCAAGATTCTGTCCAGTGGTTTGGTAGCCAGGGAATGTACAGGGCTGGCTCTGAAAATCTGTAATCCCTCTCTCTCTCTCTCTCTCCTTTTTCTCTCCTTCTCTCCTCCCTCCCTTAGAAAGCCCACCACTACCCAGAAGGCTAAATATCAACAAGGCAATTTCGGCTCCCAGAGAGCATCAGGGGACAAGTGCATCCCAGGTGCTCCAACCGGAGCAGCCCCAAGGAGCTGAATTTTCTTTCCCCCTCGAAAGGCCCCAATAGCATGCTTCCACCCACGTCTTGGCTCTCCCGCACTCGCTCTTCTGCCTCCCTGCAGACAGCCGATGCTGCCACCCTCCCACCCAGCCCTCTGCTATCAGAGCTCTGAACACCCAAAAAGGAAAAGCGATTGTGCTGAGCGAAGACAGCGCCAGGGAGGAAGGGAAGGGCTGTGTGCTGCCGGCTGACGTTCTGCAGACTGAGCGCCTGTGTCAGTGCCAAGGGTGTGGCCGCAGCAAAATCTGAGCAGGGGGTGGGGTGGGGGGATTTACTGATTTCTACAGCACATCCTCAGTCCTATCCTGAAGTCTTATCTTACACTGAAGTGGCCTCCTCAAGAGGGAGGATGAGATTAAAAGCCTATAGATGACAGAGAACTACAGGAGGTCACACATTCATTCCACAAACATTTACTGGACACACGACGTGCCAAGCGACACACTCGGCACAAGGAATGCGGACATGAAAGACAGCATACCTGTCCCTGGGAAACCTCACACTGGAGCGGGAGAGACAGATGTGTAAATAAGCAAGTATATTGCCGTGCAACCCGTGGTGAGGAAGAGACAAGAACACTGGACACAGTAAGAGGTGAGAGGAGGGTGCCTCACCCAGACTACTCGGGAGCCAAGGGCAATCAGGGAGTCTGCCTGGCGAAGGTGACATTCAACACGCTGAGTCATGAAGAAGAGGAGGCATCAGATCCATGAAAACAGGAGGAAAGGCATTCTGAGGCAGCAGGAATAGCTCGTAGCTCGTGCAAAGGCACAGAGGTGACCAAACCCTGCCAGCAAAAGCCATGATTTGGTGGGAAAGAGGGAGGGTGAGAGTATGGGAGCTTTGGTCACAAATGCGAAAGAGTTCAGATATTAGTTTTTTAGTTTTATTTATTTATTTTGAGACAGAGAGAGAGAGCACAAGAGGAGGAGAGGAGCAGAGAGAGAGAGAGAGAGAGAGAAAATCCCAAGCAGGCTCCATGCTCAGCATTTGGCCCAACACAGGGCTTGATCCCATGACCTGTGAGATCACAACCTGAGCTAAAATCAAGAGTCAGACATTTAACTCACTGAGCCACCCAGGTGCCCAAGTTTGGATGTTGTTTTAAAGACAGTTGGGCTTTCATCAGAAGGTTTTAGGAGCAGGTGACTGATCAGATTTGAATCTTGGAAAAATGAATCTGGCAAGTAGGGAATGGGTCCCTGGGGCACAAGGTAGGAGAAGAGAACACTGAGGAAGGTAGAGTGGTAACCCAGTGACAAATGGTGACCTACACTTAGGGCCATTCCCATGGTAGGAAAAGGAAGATACAGATCTGTGAGATATGTAGGAAGTAGAATTACTGGACATGGTCACCTGCCTGGAGGAGCAGAGTGAGGGACAGGGAGAAGAGGCCAATGGTCCCCAGGTTCTGACTTGGGTATTAAGTGGGTTGAATGGTGGGTATGGGGAATCTGGGCAGAGGAGCACGTTTAGACAGGAAGCAGATGAGTTCAGCATGGGGTCTCTCAAATTTAAGGCACCTGCTGACATCCAGGGGGAGATATTCTGGGTGCAGTGGAGGTAAGGTACAGGGCTCAAGAAGGGGCCTCGACTGGAGATGAACACTTGGGAGTTAGCATAGCTGCTGTGGTTAAAACCATGGATGTGGATGAGATCGCCCAAGGAGAATATGCACATCTGAGCCTGTGCAGACTTCATCTTCCTGCCCACAGGCACAATGGGCTGAGATAACGTTAAGTCTGATTCGTGGGTCAGAATGGATGGTCAAGAAATTGTAGTTGAATGAATAGTAGGTCAGGAAAAAATTGTGGATAATTATTTAGCCTTATGTTTTGCTCCTAAACATGATCAACACCATTCCCCACTTTCTTTCAAAACTTTCTATCCTATTGTCTTTTGATCCTGATCTTTGGGAAGTCCTTCGAACGCCCACCTCGAATGCTTCCCTCCTACCAGCCTCCCAGCCCTCCCAGTCCTGAGTCCTGATTGTCTCGCTCGCTATATGCACCAGCTGCTCACCCTCTCTCTCTGCCTCCTACACTCTCCCTTGTCTGATATTTTTAAGCTGTTTTATTTTCAGACAGTATTCGTCACTGCCATCAGCTGCCTATTTGAGGTATTTTCTTCAAATATTGTATTTGTGTAATTAAAACATAGCTTTCTGTAGAGGAAAGCAATAGCACAAATAATCCAAAAATGATCACCTTAAATGATTTCTAATTGGGAAGCTACGTTGGTGGTCCTTGCTACCGAATATAGGTATGTTAGATATTCCAAACATCAAATTCAAGCAAAATGGCCATTTAAGGGAACTCCATGTAAGCGGAAGTTGCCTAGAAACTGCCTAATTGTTCCATCGCTAGGAATTCAACACAGCATTCAGCCTTCTATCCATCCATCTTTATATCCACTAATTGCTTCCATCTATCCAAGTCATCCATTCATCCATCTACCTCTCCACACATCTGCCTATCTAGCCATCTAGCCATCTAGCTAGCTAGCTATCATACATCTAAAAACATTTATTTGAATATCTGTTGTATTCCAGACACTGTACTAGCCACTGAGAGATTTGAAATAAATAAGACATGGGATCAAGAATCTTCCAGTCCAAATGAGGAGAAAGACCCAAAGTAAAAAATGACTACCTAGTAAGTGCTCAAAAAGAAGAATTAGAAGATAGGATATAACTCTTCTAGGGAACACAGGGAAGGCTTCATAAGGAAGGGTCTTGAAAGAGAAAAGAGATTTGAAGGTGGGCAATCTTTCCTCTCACAGAGACATAGGCTACACCTCCTAAGCTATAGGCTTCTCCCTGGGCATGCAGAATCTACCCATGAGACTTTAAACCACATCACCTCCCTTGGCCTCGTGTGTTTAAAAAATCAAAAGGATTGTATTAGTGGTTTTCTAACTCAGTTCCATTGAATATAAGGCAACCAACTGCCCCAGTCTTCCCATGTTTAGGAGATTCCTTGGTATGCGCAACTTTCTGAAGTCAGGAGGCAGGAAGGGGGGGTGGGGCAGGACTTGGAATGAAGGACAGTCCAGGGGGCTCAGAGCCCCCATTTGCACTATAACTGGATTAGCCATGACTCGTCCTACATACTGGGCGTCTATGGTAGATTTTGTTTGAAGAAACCTTCTCACTGCTTTTTTTAAAAAAAAGTCTGAAAACCACTGGATTAAATGCTCTCTGGTGTCCCTGCAGTCTTTTAAAATTAAAATTATGTATCTATGTGGAGCTCATTTCTCTCTTTTTTACTCTCTCTCTTTTCCATCATTCTGACTTGGCTTTTTTCCTTTGTCTGGTGAGATGGAGTGGGGACTACAAGATAGACATAAGTATTTTGGCTCAAACGTCTTTCTTCTTTTTAGGGCTTCCAGAAGCTCTAGAATAAATGAGAAAATACGAAACTTAATCAAACATGGTTGAAGGTTTTTTTTAAATGTTTGTTTATTTTTGAGAGAGAGAGAGCACAAGAGCAGAGAGAGAGGGAGACAGGATCCAAAGCAGGGATGCAGGGCTCAAGCCCATGAACCATGAGATCATGACCTGAGCCTAAGTTGGATACAACCAACTGAGCCACCCAAGTGCCCCAAACATGGTTGAGTTTTAAAATCCATAGCATCCCAGACCAATCTGCAGGAAAGCATCCTTCATTTTATGCCTTTCTCCCTCTCAACTCCGATACCAGTCATTCTGAGATTATATCTCTGGGGGTAAATTCAGCGGACAGGGGAGGATGATAATTTATTAGCCTAAAGAGTCCCCTCTTGGTTTAGGGTGGAGCAAAGAACTGAGAGGGTAGCAGGAGAAGCTCTTGGAAACAACCCAGCTCCCCCTCACCCCAGATCCTTCTGGCAGCTCTAATTGAGGCCTGTCACAGGGAGAGAAGCCAGCCGCAAATTGCATTCATCAACGAATTACAGCAATTACAGCCCCAGCCCCAGCCTAATGGGGGTGACATGTCCAGCCAGGCAGTTCCTTGCCCTGATTCAGAGATGCTAAATGCTTTGGACTGCCAGGGTCATTTTCCCCAGTCTAAACCCCAGACTTTATCCTAGCCCCTTACCCTGCCTTCAGACGATATACCAAAGGATGGGTGCTCCTATGAACTTCTCCAGGGTGCTTCTCCCAATCATCACTGAAGTTCACCTGGCAATCTAGGCCCACTGAACTGTTTTGATTTTTTTTAATGTTTATTTATTTTTGAGAGCAAGAGACAGAGCGGGGTGGGGGAGGGACAGAGAGAGAGGGAGACACAGAATGTGAAGCAGACTCCAGGCTCTGAGCTGTCAGCACAGAGCTCAACATGGGGCTCGAGCTCAGGAACTGCGAGATCATGACCTGAGCCGAGATCCAATGCTCAACTGAATGAGCCACCCAGGCGCACCCCGTCGCTGTTCTTTAAGCTGAGTTTCCTTCCGATTTAGTTCTTGGGAGAATTGATTTGCTGACATTTCAAGAGCCTGTTAAGGATGCTCTTCTTGTTGGCATTGGGGCAATCTGTCCCTCCTGCCCACCCTGACTACACAGAGCCAGGGCTGGGGTGAGGTTCGGATGAAACCTGTGGAGGTGTAGTGGAAGTGTCACCTCCCAGAAGGAGAGGTATGCGGCCACCTACACCTGTCCACAGCTGCTTCCTCACTCCCCTCCCTGGAGCCAGCAGCTCTGGTTTCAACAATGTGAGAAAGAGAAAGAGAGAGAGTGTGTGTGTATGTGTGTGTGTGTATGTTTGTGTGGTGTGACATATCACAGGAAGACGTGGAGGACCTAACATTGGACCCTCTCTTTGTCATTTTGGGTGTAAAAATGCAGCTAAATGCCCTCAAAGAATGCCCTTTTTCTCTCTCTTGCTTTTTGCCTCAGAATCCTGGCACCTCTACAAATTGGGCTGTGCCAGAGAAAAAGAAGTTTTGGAGATCAGACCATCCATCTCCTAGTTTGGGCAGAAACAATCATCTCTTCCTCTCCATCACTCCCTGTTTGACTCTGGGAGGGTGTCAGAGAAAGGAGGCGTCTCTTCTGTTCTGAAGTCTCTAAGGAAGCCAGCCTGGATCCCACCCTTCCCTTCCAGGGAATGTATCCTGTGATGTTAAAGTAGGAGTCAAGCCTGGAGAATGAATTTCTCCTGAACTGTCCCTTCTGCCGGAGAGGTAAGGATGGACACACCCAGGAAAGGGAGGGGCCCAAGAGGAGGGGTGCGGTTCAAAAGTCCCCTGGCACACCAGGGCTTTCTGCCTAGGGGAGCAGTGGGGCTCAGCTGACCCACGGGAAAGGAAAGAGGTCAAAGGGATGACTCAGTAGCCCCGGCTTCTTGTAGGCTCTCGAAGAAACAGCATTTCATCTTGAGTTTCAGATAAATCTCCAGAAGGGAGAGGGCAGCATCAGAGGCAGGAACGAAGGGCAGGTGTGTGTTTTGCGGGGGAATGGGGGGTGACAAAGAAACAGTCCTAGAAGGAGAAACAAGGCGGGGCAAGGACAGATAAGGCCTGAGGCTGAGGCCAAGAACAGAAAGAGAACTGGATTGCCAAACAAGGCCAGCAGTCAGGACTCAGGTTTGCCAAGGGCAGCTCGCTCTTCTCTTCAGGGGCTCCGCCCGAGAGGATGCCCTTGACACCCCACCCAGACCCCCTCCACTGGCTGCGACTCTTGGTTCCAATGGCTCCCAGTTGCTCCTTCTCTGGAGACTTGAGCAAGTGGCAACCAGTTAGCTGACTGATGGGGTCTCAAAGGCTAGGCTCTCTGCCTCTGGGGGGATCCTTTTAGAGGTGAATTCCTCCAACCAGAGCTTCCCCACAGGATCACGCTGGCTTTAGACTCCGATTGTGAGACTACATCCTTGTGTAGCCCCTCCCCTGTTCCCTCCTGCTTCCCCCCCCACCTTTCTCCTGAAAATTTGCCTTCAGTAAACCACGTGCCCCCCGAACCCTTGTCTCAGGCTCTGCATCCAGGAAACCAGATCCAGGACACCTTCCTTGTGTACGAATCACACCTTGGCTCTGGTGCCTAGGATGGTAAGGCTGTGCACAAAAAATGCTAAATATCGTATTGTAAATGGTTGTTTGAAAGGAGTGATTGGGGCACCTGGGTGGCTCAGTCAGTTAAGCGTCTGACTCGATTTCAGCTCAGGTCATGATCTCACGGTGCATGGGATTGAGCCCCGAGTTGGGCTCTGCCCTGACAGTGCAGGGACTGCTTGGGATTCTTCCTCTCTCTTCTTCGCTCTCTGCCACTCCCCTGCTCACCCTCTCTCTCACACAATAAACTTAAAAATAAAAACTGGAGTGATTGATTGGGTTGATGCTCAGGATGGGAGAAAAGTGGGTGGGGTTTTTATTGTACGAGTGCCCTCCCCCCTTAAAAGATGCACACACAGTGTCACACACAAGGTGTTAACCTGATCCCCTTGGCTCATCCCAGTGCATCTTGTCTGCATCTAGGCCACCTGCTTATGCATGTGCAAACTCCTGGGCAGATAATGCAGTTTGTGGATTATCCAGATCCCTAGCTGGCATCTTCCCATTGCCTGCCTGAGCCCCCCCTCTTTGTTCCAGGACTTTTGTGCAGGGGAGCGTGTAGGAGGTGTCGGGGGAGGGGGGTTATGGGGGCATGTAGGGCTGGGCAGAGGAAGGCAGCAGGGAGGGCAAGATGATGAAAGCTCAGTCGACACTGCTGCTGCTATCACACCATCTGGTGAAAGATCAGAAACTACTAGATAAAATCACATCAGGATTTTTGTGTGGATTGCAGGTATCTGGGCTCCACATGAAATAGTCATTTAAAAAGCTTTACTAGGGGTGGGGCACCTGGGTGGCTCAGTCCATTGAGCATTGAGCATCTGACTTTGGCTCAGGTCATGATCTCATGGTTCCTGGGTTCGAGCCCTAAGTGGGCTCTGTGCTGACAGCTCAGAGCCCGGGACTTGCTTCGGACTTTGTGTCTCTTTCTCTTTCTGCCCCTCTCCTGCTCACGCACTCACGCCCTCTCTCTCTCTCTCAAAAACAAGTGGTAAAAAACATTTTAAATACACAAAGAAATAAAGAGCTTTTATAAGGGCACCTGGCTGGCTCAGTGGGTAAAGCATGAGACTCTTGATCTTGGAGTTTTGAGTTCAAGCCTCACACTGGGTGTAAAAATTGCTTTAAAAATGAACTATTAATAAATAAATAAACAAATAAATAGCTGTTCATAGAGTGAAAACACCCTGAAAGAAGTGAGGAAAATCGCCTACTAATAACCAGGTTGGCGTCATTGAGAAGCATAGTTTGAGAAGATGTTTAAGGAAGATTCAAGATATGCAAAGTCTTCACCTATCCTAAAAGCTCTTCTCATTTCAGAAGAAAGGAAGAACTGTGGATCTCCCATTCTTTTCTCCACGATGCTCCTTCTGCCAAATATTTGGAACTGCATTGTCAGTAGAAGTTGAAAGTGAACCACAGCTGTAATTACAGAATTTCTGTTAGCTGTATTTTTTTAAAGGGAAACAAAAACAGGTGAAACTAATCTTAGTAAAGTATTTTCTTCTTTTTTTAATGTTTATTTTTGAGAGACAGAGCATGAGCAGGGGAGGGGCAGAGAGAGAGAGAAACAGAATCCGAAGCAGGCTCCAGGCTCTAAGCTGTCAGCACAGAGCCAGACCCAGGGCTTGAACTCATGAACCATGAGATCATGACCTGAGCCGAAGTCTGATGCTTAACCGACTGAGCCACCCAGGCACGCCTATTTTCTTTTTTTTTTAACAAACTATTTTATTTAACCCAGTTAAATATATGGGTTATACTTAACCTCATAGATTCATATAAATATATGAAATGATACCAAAAAGTATCATTTCAACATATACTCTACATAAAAAGTATTAATGAGATATTTTACATTATTTTCTCTTACTAACTCTTCGAAATCTGTTGTATTTCACACTTAGAGCATACTTTCAGTTCAGTTCAGCCACATTTCCAGAGCTTGGCCACCACGTGTGGCTGATGGCTGCCATATTGGACAATACAGGTCTAAAGTTCTTTGGTGGTCCCTTCCCTGTAACCAGCCCCACACTCAGCTCCTCTGGGGTGAAAGAATGGGAGTCTAGCTTGACTATCCTGGGGTAACCTTGGGAGGAGCTGCAGTAGGGGAGTGGTAAACAGACTCTAGGGAGCGTCCTAGGTCAGGTAACTAATTACTGGGAAGGGAGGAACGAAACTATGTCTATTAAACCTCAGACTCAGGTCTTTTCTTTTGAGCTCTCTCCTAGAGCCAAGAAAGTGCTCCAGAACCCATGGTCCTCCAAGTCCCTTGTTAATCCAAATATTTAACTTGGATTCCAAACCTGTTTCTTTTCTTCACCTCCTCCAGGAAGCCTTCCCAGATTAAACTCTCCCACCTCACTTGATAACTTTTCTCCTGGTTGCTGTTAGTATTTATAGACTAAAACCACTTCTTCACTGAGGTGATATCCCAACCCTCCAACCCTTGAATGGACACCCACAGATCACAGATATGAGATGAGCTTCTACTGTGTGCCCACCGCTGTCCTAGGGATGCAGTGGTGAACAAATGAATCAGGGCTGTCCTCCTAGAGTGGATGGACTGGAGACGAAGGCAGACAGCAAACAAACTTAAAAAAACAAAATAAGTAAGATAATTTTAGAGAGTGATAAAATGAAGGCAAAAGATCATGAAGGAGTTCCCCATGCCCACCTTGTACTGAGAACCAGTACAAGTAGAAAGTGAATATAGAAAGTGAACCAGACAGGCACCTGGGTGGCTCAGTCGCCTAAGCATCCAACTCTTGGTTTAAGCTTAGGTCATGATCTCACGGTTTGTGAGTTCAAGCCCTGCATCAGGCTCTGCACAGACAGCACAGAGCCTGATTGAAATTGTGTCTCCCTCTCTCTCTGCCCTTCCCCTGCTCGCTTGCTCTCTCTCTCTCTAAAAAATAAGTAAATAAAGGTTAGAAGAAGGAGGAGGAGAAGAAGAAGAAAAGAAAAGGGGGGGGCACCTGGGTGGCTCAATCGGCTGAATGTCCGACTTCAGCTCAGGTCATGATCTTACAGTTCATGAGTTTGAGCCCCATGTCAGCCTCTATGCTGACAGCTCAGAGCCTAGAGCCTGCTTCCCATTCTGTGTCTCCCTCTCTCTCTCTTCCACTCCCCTGCTGTGCTCGCTTTCTCTCTCTCTCTCTCAAAACTAAATAAACATAAAGAAAAAAGTGAACCAGAAAAGATCCAATACTGTCTACTCAGCCCTCTCACTTTACAGATGGGTAGACTGAGGCCAATTGTGGGGTACTTTCTGAGGTGCTGCCTGGTCAGACTAGTGGCTCTGTTCCTCCCCCATCAGCCTGGGAGAGTTCCAGAGAGTGAGTAAGCAGTTCTGCCTTCTCACTCCCTAAGGATAAGAGTCAGCATCTGGAATGGAAGGCAATGGATAATCTTGCAAAAACAAACACAATCAAAAGCACAAAACCTTACTCTCAGCAATCTTTAAAACCCAGCTGTCATCCCTGGGCAACTCCACCAAACTGTTCACCAGATTTCATAGGAGGGGGTGGGAGGAGCTCAAGAGATAAGCCCTCCTGCCTTCCCCACCCCATTCTGCAGGGACACCGACTGAAGATTAGCCCCGGCACCTGAATGGACAGAGAAGTGGAGCCCCAAACAGCTCAGAGTGTCAATGTATCTAATACTTCAGGCTCCTGCATCCTGTTCAAGGAGCCCATACCCTAAAGCAACTGGTGGGGGTCCCCACTAGAAGGGTAGGGGTCACCCGGGGGAGGCCCGGGGTCCCGTTGGCCCTTCTTCCAACTGAAGAACTCCTCTCCACGCTCCCTTCAGAGCCTTCCCTTCTTGTCTCAGCCTGACTCCCTCCCTGACTCGCCGGGATTTATTTCAGGAGATGTTTCGCCCACTCTGCCTGACGTCTGCGAGAAACTGGGTGCTCAGGGAGTCCTCACCATCTGCCCCCCTCCGCCATCCACCAGGCAGCCTCCATGGGGCTCAGCTCCCAGACCAGGAAAGTCAGCTCAAGCTCACTCCCACACATGCAAATCCTCTGCCAAGTGGCTGGTGGTTTTATTTCTTATCTCCCCAAAGCAAGGGCATTACAATGTCCACCCCCATACACATACACACCCCTTGGCTTGAAGAGTCCTTGAAATCCGGGGATGGAGGATGAGGAGCCTGGATTAAAGTTCCTTCCCCCCCAAACCCTCTCTACATACACATTTTAGCAGTGCCTATGAAAATCCGATTATACATACCCTTTGATACAACGATTACATGTCTAGGGATTTATCTTACAAGCAGTATGTGCAAAGGGACACCTCGGGGACTCAACACCAGTTAAGGATCCGACTTCAGCTCAGGTCATGACCTCATGGTTTGTGGGTTTGAGGACCACGTCAGGCTCTCCCCTGAAAGTGTAGAACCTGCTTGGGATTCTCTCGCTTTCTCTCTCTACTGCTCTCCGACTTGCATTTTCTATCTCTCTCAAAATAAATACTTAAAAAGATATATATGTGGGGGCGCCTGAGTGGCTCAGTCAGTTAAGCTTCCAACTTCTGCTCAGGTCATGATCTTGTGGTTCATGAGTTCGAGCCCCATGTCAGGCCGTGTGCTGACAGTTCAGAGACTAGAGCCCTCTTCAAGGATTCTGTGTCTCCGTCTCTCTCTGCCCCTTCCCCATTCATACTCTGTCTCTCTCTCTCTCTCTCTCTCAAAAATAAATAAAACATTAAAAAAATACGTATGTGCAAGGCGGTCCATTGCTGTGGACACACTATGAATGTAACAGAGGATTTAATTAAGAAATGATGGCCCATTCCTACAGTGGAATCTCACGTAGTCATCAAGAAGAATGAGAAAAATCTGTATGTCTCAACATTGAATGATGCCCAAGATATAAATGAGAAAAGTGAAATGGTAACACAATATGCCTTATATAATTCCCTGTGTGGTTATATATAAATACATACCTCTTTTGTATACGTAGAGAAAAAAATATCTGAAAGATTTTATATAAAAACCTGTCCATGACATTCAGCTAACTCTGAAATTTAGATTAGGGTGTTCTCCATTTTCTTCAGTTTCTTTCACAAAAAGATCTATTATTTTTGTAATCAGGCAGGAGAGGGGGAGAACAGTTAAAAACTTTTTTTTTTTTTTTTAAGGAAGGAAGAACAAATCCCTCCTCTCATTTAGCCAGGGGTGGAGGTCCTGTGACTTCCACCCGCAAACGCCCCAGCTGATGGCCTTGTAAGTGATGTGTGGCTACAGACTAGCCACCCTTTACAGCCCAGTGCTGGCCTGGGTCCCCTCACTGCCTTCACTCCCTCCGCTCCCACTGGCCTCCGTTCAAAACAGGCCTGTGTTGGAGAACACCCTGTCCTGCGTACCCCGGGTGTCTGTGCTTCCCTGCCAGAGATGTCCATCTCAAGACTTAGGATGACATGCGGTCAGCGCGAAAGGAGGGTAGGGACTTCTGGCCAGATCTGAGGCCAGAGTTCTGCCGGGCTTCAGAGATAAAGCTCTAAACTCCTCAGGAAGGGGAGGGGGGAGCGGAAAGCTGGTCCTTGAACTAATCAGGGAGGGGACCGAACCAAGGGAAGGAAGAAGGGAGGGAAGGGGAGGTCAGAGCTCTGAGTTGCTAGACTTCTGCCTGTCTCCTATCTGTCTGGCCCTGGGAGGTCGAAGAGCCAGCCTGGGAAGAAGGATCTGGATGTGCCACTAAGTAGCTGCGTGTCCTCGGGCAAGTTGCTGCCCCCTCTGGGCCTTAGAGATTTCTTTCTTTCCTCTTTGTTTTTTCTCTTCCTGGAGCATATGCAGCATAGGAGGACTGGAGAGAGCCTGGGAAGGTGAGGGACCACTGCCTTCTTTCCTTGGGGATGGGCAACACCCCCAAGGAAAGTGCTCTCAGCTGGATTTTACCATCCAGCTTCTGCGGGGAGAGGAGGTGGCTGGTGGGGGAAGGGCAGCCCAAACTCTTGGCCCATCAGCTTCTTTCAACTCCACCCATAGTCATCCAGCCCCCAAACACCACTCCTGCCCCCCTGAGACCCTCTACCCTCAGCATCTCAACATCCATCTCAGAGCCTCAAAGAAATTCTACCTGATAAAGAAGCTAAGACAAGGAAACTACAGCCTACCCCCAACCCTGATCCCACCCCCATTCCTAGCCTGTGGCCCAGAGCTCACAGAATGCAGAATCCCTGGGGCAGGATGGACCAAGGCAGGGGGCTTATTCCAAAGCCCCTAACCTTCTTCGCAACCAGAATGGAGCTTTCTAACCAGAATCTTCAGTGCTTCCCTCTCTCTACAACCCCTCCAAAGCAGCTGGCTTCTCCATCTCAGTCTCTCTGCTAACAGGTCTTCTTCCACCCCCATCAGCTGGTCAGGCCAGAGGGATGTGGGGAAGAGCTGGGACATCCGCAGGTCTGCCGCGGACCATGGCCCTTGACCGGGGCTGGAGCCTGGGGGAGCAGACGACAGTTCTCATCAGATAGGGAGGCCAGGTGGTTGGCAGAGCCAGAACCGGGGGTAGGTGCCATGGAGGCCCCTCTGCTGGGGGGGGAAGGGGGGGAGTAGGTGCTCTTCTTCCGGATGTTGAGACCTCAGTCCCCTAGGTGACCAGAAATGGAGAAAACATGTCCTTGGAGACTTTGAGACAAAAGAACATTACTGGGGTGGAGCGGGTATAAAAGATCTCACACCAAGGCAGAGGCCCCTCTAACCAGGTCCTCCCTAGTCTGTTCTTGGGCTGCAGGAGAGAGGACTCTGCCTGGAGGACTGAGTGAGATGAGTCACGGGCGTGTGCAGAGAGGGGCCAGGTAGCATGCGTGCCCAGCAGAACCAGCCCGGCAGCTCTGTCGAGCAGGCCCCGCGTTGACGCACACTTGGGCACCCTTCCGGATTGATGCATACCCACCTGCATCCTGCCAGCCATGAAGGGGGGACAAATCCAAACGGGCCCAGATTCCACAGCAAAATTAAGCTTCTGCTGGCCCTGGCTAGGAAGCAGCAAGTTCCTTAGGAAGTCTCCCCGCAGGATGGTATTGCCAGCACCTTCTCTTCCTCCCCAGGTTGTTTACGTGATTCTGGAGTGGGGACTCCCACGTTTGCACAAAGGGTAAGGCTGAGGCACTGGGGGCCTGAGAGCTGGAAACAATTGTGCTTGGTTTTTATTCACTGCTCTTACTCAGATTTAGGAGGATTTGACCGTTCATTATCTCAGACTCAGCTGGCCCTGGGTGTTGGTGGAGGGGACAGACTTAAAAGTCTGGGCAAAGGCCTTCAGGACCTCAAAACATTAGCATTTTATTCTTATCACTACTGGTGGTGGCCTACACCTTCCCCCCCCCCCCACAGTGGTCAGGGGGTGAGTGTCTGGCAGGCCACACTCCCACCCACCAGGCACAAACAGCTGCTGCAACAACAGCCCCTCTGGTGGGAACAGCTACCATTCCCAGAGCTGGGCAACTCATGGCTTAGTCACCAGGGCCAGGCTGGCTCAATCCAGCCCAGGCCTCCCCAGCACCAGCCGCTGCCTGTGACTTGCCGTCAGCAGGACTGAGCGCAAGGAGATGGCTTAAAGCCAGGAAGGAATTACTTTCCATTCTCACAGGACCCCCCTAGGTGGAAAAAAAAATCGGATCAGCCTGATCTGAGGGTGGGGGGAGGGGGTTTGCTGGGGGAGTGGGGGAGGATGAGAACAGAATGACTCCTTGAGGTTTTACCTATATAGACCTAGGAAGTGTCCCCAAGGACCAGCTGGTATGAGGGGCAAGTAAGAGCCAGAGGGGGAGGGGAGAGGAGAAAGGCAGGAGAAAGAAGGGATACTCCCAAAAAACTGCGGAAATCAGGTAATAGCTTGAGAGTCATGAGGGCATTTCAACTCCATCTGCAATGTCCACCAGCCGTCCCATAAACACACAGTCTGACTTTTAGAGGAGTGTTTCCTTTGCAAATTCAGCTTCAAGGTAAGCTCCCCCTCCCCATTCCGCCACCCGGATAGAAACCTAGGACCACTCCTGGGACTAGGTAAGGAGAGAGGAAAATGCCAGACCAAGGTCAGAGCTACAGCATCATCAGGCTTTAATAACTTATAGGCAAATGCTAAAAAATAGTTAATAATACAGAGGACACACACAGCTTATAAAAATGGTTGTGGATCTACAAATGTGGAGGGGTTCTTGGCACTTTCACACGGACACAAAAATAAAGACTATTGTGACTAGCATCCCTAGAAAAGCAGCCTGAGGAGACACCCCAGCTGGGGGGGGGGGGGCTGCGGGGGGAGTTGGTCAGGGGAGAGATAGCCCTCGTTCATCCCAGATGAATTCTCCAAATAACCTTCTTTTGCCCCAAAACACATCTAATCAAAAAGCCAGAGGAGCAAAAGAAGAAACAGGGTCGAGGTAGAGTCACAGTTGACATTTAAGCCTCCCCAATCTTGCAGCCGCGGTTTCTCCGAAGGTGAGGATGAGGGAAGGATGTGAGAAACATCCCATCTCCCACCCCCTCCCAGCGCTGCACCAAACAGGACGCCCAGCGTGCTCCTCGATCCTTCCTGGAGGTGGACGGTCCCGCGCCCCAGAGCTGAGTGAGGGGCTCCGCCTGGCTGTCCGGGTGTGCAGACCCCTACTGCTGAGGAGGGGACAGCCTCGGGTCACCGTCTCTTCTTGCCTCCCCGGGCAGCCTTCTTCCGTTTGAGGATCATCTCATACAGGCGCTCAAGACCCGGCTGCAAGCCCAGCCCATCCACAGCGCTGCAGCCTTGCACATGGGTGAGCGTGGCTGCTGCAAGCTCTCGAACCGCAAGCCTCTTCTCAACCTCTGCTGCGCTCAGTGCCCCAGGCTGGTCCTGCTTGTTGGCCAGCACCAGCACAGGCACTCCCTGGTTGTCCGAAGCCCGGCTGATCCGGTGCAGCTCCACCTTGGCCTCCTCCAGGCGCTCAGCCTCCGCAGCATCCACCACAAACACCAGCCCATCCGTCCGTCGGGTGTAGGAGCGCCAGAGGGGCCGCAGCTTTTCTTGCCCCCCAACATCCCACACTTGGAAGGAGATCCCGCGAGACCCCCCCAGAGGCACCCGGATCTTCTCTGTGTTGAAGCCTTTGGTGGGGACGCTCTGGACAAACTCCTTGAACTTGAGGCGGTAAAGGAGCGAGGTCTTCCCAGCCGAGTCCAGCCCAATGACCACGACATGCAGGGCCTGGAAGTGGGGCAAGAAAGAGGAGGCAGTGGGCGCCATCTCGGTCAGGTGGTTCCCCATGGTTAGCTGCAGCTTAGGAGCAGGTCCTGGGGGCGCACGAGTAGAAGCAAGGACGTGGCTTTGAATTGCAGGCTCTGGAGACCACAGCTGGGTTATCTGAACAAGTAAAGGTCATGGGAGAAAAAAGAAGGGGTGGGGGGCGTTTAACAATAAACGTGAAATTTGCAACTTCGAGATCCTTTCCTAAATCAGCCGCCCATCCTTCCTTTTTAAAATTCCATTTTTTGTTTTGTTTTTTAAGCAGCTACAAATGTAACAGAGGTGCTCTCCTCTCTCAGGGGCGAGGGGACCTAGGGAAACCCGGACGCAGGTTGGAGGGGTGGGGTGAGGCCTCAATCTGCAGACAGTGGCTTCCCGCGCCTCTTCTCCGAGCTCTCGTGGCACGGTAGCAGAGAACCCTTACTCCCCAGGCGAGAATCCTCGCAGGAATGGGCAGGTCAGGCAGAGTCCCCAAATTCAGACTTAGGGTACGGGCGGGGGCGCTGAGACCAGAGAGTAAGGCCCGCTCCCACCAGCCCTCTACATCCCCAGGCAGTTGACACACCTCTCCTTACACCGCGACCCCCTTCCCACCGTCCCATAACACTTCGCCTGGCTCGGATCGCCGAATTGAGCTCCCCAGGTCCCATACTGGCGCCATCTCAGCACCGCCTGAACGGCCCCTTTACCTTCCGTCAGCCGCACTCTCCCCGCTTCCCTCCGGACAAGCCACCCGAGACTCCAAGCGAAGCCCCAAGCCGGCCGCCGGCGCGCCGCCACCACCGCCACTGCGGAGCAGGCTCAGAGACTCGGCCTTAAAAAGCCTCCCGTGACGTCACGCAGCGCGGGCCAATCGGCTGTCTGGCAGCGGCGAGGAGGGGCGGGGCTCGGAGATACTTGCGCTGCAACCCAGACAACACAGGGACGGACGTCTAGTCAATTACTGACCGTTTAATTTGATCTTTTCTACCACACTTTAATATTTGGAGGTTAAACTCGGGATGGAAAATAGGAGGGACAAATGTGATAACGTTTAACTAGGTAAGAGAGGTCAGAGCTTAATACTCAATACACGCATCCCCCTCCCCCAGAGAGGTAGCCACCCCACAGGTACACTCCCTCCGCCAGGGTCTACTGGACATGCTGACAAATCTTACTCCTTTATCTTTCCTAAGTCAGTATTCAAAACCTGTGTAAACCTGGAACCTCAGAAGACAGCCTAACCCTAAGCTCGTTACCACTATTTATTCTCACAGCAGCGGGTGAGGCGGGAACTGGTGCTGTCTGCATTCTACAGGGGGAGAAAGCTCTGAAGGGTTCAGTGACTTGTCTAAGGTCGCCTCACCAGGAAGTGGCTGCCCTAGGATCTCTCTGAATCTGGTCTGGGCCCCTGAGGGCATAATTACCTGCCCTTTCTCATTAGGGAGGCTATAGGGTTAGGCATCCTCAGGGGAAATCCCTCGGGTGCTGGTTAGAGTACTGACCAGAAGCAGACACCCCAAGGGCCCCCCCTTGTTTAAAAAATAAAGAGAATTCTTCACTTCATTGACCTCATTCATACTGTGTGCTCTGCCAGACAGACTATGGGGATATAGTCTGGCCTCAGAGGACTCACACTCTAGTGGAAAAAAACCAAGACTGGCCCCTGACAAGGAACACTGGACTTTCGTAAATCGGAGATAAGTCCTTGTAGGACTTCAGAGGAGGGACAGTAAGTGTGAAGTGGAAGCCTCTGGAAAGGTTTCTATAAGTTAGTGAGGCCTGTGTGGGATTGGTGAGGAGGGGGATGGGACTGAGTGGCATCCCCCCAGTCATTTCAGTCTGATACAGCCCTGAAGAGGAGGAGATGTCACAAAGAGACAGTGTGACCAAAGAAATATCAGTGATGATATTCCAGTGATGGGAGGTAGGTAAAACTTAAGGAGGGGAGGAGGATCAAGGGAGAATATTTCCATTTTTACAAGGAGTCTGGATTCTTACATTTATTATGTGATTCAATATTAAGCTATTTTAAAGGTTATAATTTTAGGAGGATCAGAAAAAGAATAGGGGGAGTGCCTGGATGGCTCAGTCTGTTAAGCATCTGACTTCAGCTTTGGTCAAGATCTCACGGTTCATGGGTTCGAGCCCTGAGTCGGGCTTTGCATGGACAGTAAGAAGCCTGCTTGGGATTCTCTGTCTCCCTCTGTCTCTCTCTGTCTCTGTCTCTCTCTCTCTTTCTCTCTCTCAGCCCCTTCCTCTCGCATGCACTCTCTCCGGCTTGCCCGCTCACTCCCTCAAAATAAATAAACTTTTTAAAATGTTTTTAAAAAAAGAAAGAAAGAAAGAAAATGAGTAGGGGAAATCACAGCTAGACAGGAGGACCTAGCCCTTTCCTGCCCGCTGAACTGCCTCCCATGTGTTAGCATCACACTGCCTTGTGACCTCCTTCTTCCCCTCCCTCTTGCAAACCCAGCCACCTGATTTCCCCAGCAATGCAGGGAGCCTCCCTGAATCCCTGAAAACATCAAGACCATAGGAAATTAGCATTACACTCCATGTTAGGGTGGGGCAGATGGCCACTGGAGCTAAACACAGAGGTGGCCTGTGTCAGGAAAGGGGAAGACCGAGTAGTCGAAGAAGGGGGAAACCAGCACTGTGTTGAGTGGCCCCTGCATGCCAGGCTCTGGTCTGAGAATTCTGCACACTTTTCCTTTTCAATTTTCTTAAAATTTTTATTTATTTATTTTTTAAATAGGCTCTGCACCCAATCTAGGGCCTGAACTCACGACCCTGAGATCAAGAGCCCCGTGCTCAACCGGCTGAGCCAGCCAGGTGGCCTATATTTTTCCTTTTTTGATATACAACTCAACCCAAAAGTAAGTATGGTTACTCCGGAAAGAAGAAAGGTTAGGTAATTTGTCCAAGGTCACCCAGTTAGAAATTGGCCAAACTTGGCTTTGAGCAAATGTTACGATGGCCGTGAAACTGAAAACATACAGAAACAAAAAATACACAGATCATCTTATGCTTCTTCTGCAACCTTTGAAACTTCTTGAACGTTTCTCCTGTATCTCCTGGGCCTCACAGCCACCATGGAAGCTGTCACTTGATTATCTCATAAAAGCAATGAGACTGGCAATCCCACCCCACCTTCATCATTCTTGTTTGCCAGAGGTGTTGATGGACAAATGGGAAGGAGGAGGTGGGGCAGGGAGAGGTGAAGGAAGGGGCCCAGCCTGCGCTGTGGGCCTACCCCAATTTGTCTCCTTTAAATAGGAGCTCCAGTTCCTGTCCCCTTCTCCCCCCATCCTGGCTCCAGGGAGCCTTGCTCCATTAATGACCATTTTCCTTCCTGGCAGCCTCACCTCTGCAGCCTTTTCTCTCCACAAGATCACAGCCCAAGACCTACTGTGCTGGGGTATTCACTAGAGAGAACACTTGAACATTCATCCATTGAACAGTCATATACAGAGTACCTGCTAGGTTCCGAGCACACAGCCCAGAGTGAGCCAGATAAGGACCTGCCTGCCTGCAGTGTAGTGGGGAGTGAGGAGAGACAGGCAATGAATAAGGATATAATTGCAGGGGTGCCTGGGTGGCTCAGTCAGTTAAGCGTCCCACTTCGGCTCAGGTCATGATCTCATAATTCACAAGTTCGAGCCCCACATCGGGCTCTGTGCTGACAGCTCAGAGCCTGGAGCCTGCTTCCGATTCTGTGTCTTCCTCTCTCTCTGCCCCTCTCCTGCTCACGCTCTGTCTCTCTCTCAAAATAAACATTAGAGGAGGAGGAGGAGAAGAGGGTAGTTTCAGATAGTGATACATGCCATCAGGGGAAATAAAACCTGGAGACGTTCTAGAGAGAGACTTGGGAAGGAGCTACTTCAGATCGGGGGTGCGGGGGGGTGGGGGAGCAGCGTGTTCAGAAAGGCATCTCCAACAGGTGAAATTAGAGACATTAGAGCCAGGGTTTAAGTGACAAAGAATCAGGTAAGCATTCAAAGCAGAATCATGGACTAGCTGGGACCTACCTTCCTCCTTCTGTTGGCTCCCCTACCCGGATGAAATTCCAGGTGCTACGTCATGGTTCTTCTCCAGAGTTCTCTCCTCACCAGACTAAGCCCTGAGTCCAGGAGCTGGTTCTTGTCATCTAAAGCTCTAAGGTGCCCAGCACTGTGCCTAACACACAAGAGGCAGGCGGGAAGCCTTGCGGGAATTCATGACTGCGTGACAGAATGATTGATGTACTAAGGGGTGTCCCTGAGTGTGGGAACTGAACATCCACGGAAGCTTCCTGGTCTGGGGTTCCTGAGCCCTTGGGATTTCTGTTGATACTGGGTTAGCCAGGAATGCCTATAAAACCCTGCATTTCTGTGCAAGGTCTGGGTAGTATTGAACTCTTAGGTCTTTATTGAAGATGAGGGTCTACTGAAAGGAGAAAAACAGAGGCCAGGGGTGCAGATGACACAGAAGATGCAGAAACGCTGGGCTGAGAGTCATGGTGAGTCCTGTCCCTCAGTAGTAGACTGGCTTAGAAAAGTCACTTACCCCCCCCACACACACACACCACCACCACCACCACCACCAACAGGATCTTGGTTTCCTCAGCAGCATGGAACGGAGGGACTATGGTGACACCAGATCCCCTCCCCCACCGATAATCTATATTCCGGAAAAGCAGATGATAAGGGATAAAGGAACTCACTGAGGAACTGACTGAGGACATCCTGGTCCCCACAGCACTTAACCAGTCCCAGTGCACAAGTGAAGGGAGGAGTCTGTAGGAGTGAAGAAGAGGGAGGCCCAAGGAGCAGCTGGCAGCGTGGGAATCACAAAGGCCCACTTTTCATTGTTTTTTTTTTCAACTCTACTCCCAACGTGGGACTAGAACTCACAACCCTGAGATCAAGAGTGGCGTGCTCTACCCACTGAGCCAGCCAGACGCTCCACAAAGACCCACTTTTCAAATCCCAGCTTAGTTTCCTCAAGAACAAAAGGGAGAAAACACATCCTGCCTCTTAGAATGAATGTGAAAAAAAAAATTGTGTGAGTAAGGGCCCCCTAGGCACCCTTCTCCCCTACAGGCGGCGCTTTCAGATGCAGCCCTCCCCAAACCCAGTCCCAGTCTCAGCGCCCAGCCTCAGGGCTAGAAAGCAGCAGATGCTGCCCCCTGGTGGATATGTTTGTCACTGCCTGATGCCTGAAGAAAAGCAGAGGAGCCAGAGGTTAAATTACACAGGTTCCTTTACCTCCTTCTGGAGTCTTCCTTTCAGACAGGGCCTTTCCTACAGTTTGAGTTTGGGAACGAAAAATCCACCCTCTTCAAGTTTTTCTGTGGAGGTGAGACCAGATTTAAATGAACATTATTTGAGCAGAAAAATCTAATTTCAATTACATTTGTCATACTGTTACTGAGGGCCTAATGACAGGTGTAGAGAAAGCTGAGGCAGGAGGAAGCTACAAGGCTGGGGAAGTTATGAAGAGCTCAGCTGTAACCATGTTTCAGTGGGTGTGGGGACAGGTCCACGTGGGGATGGATGTGCAGCGTCCATTTGCACAGGAGCTTGGCACCCAGGGGAGGCTTTGCTGGAGGAGGGGATTTGGGTGGTCAGCGAGAAACAGCAGGGTGATAATGTCCTGGAAACAAGGAACAATCAAGCTTAGAGAGCCAGAGAAGAGGAGCAAAGGGAGAAAGCCAGGTCCGTGCCCCGGAGGGGACAGGGTGACAGCCCAGTTATCCAAGCCGGGTGGGCTGCTTGGAGCATTCACAACAGGGGCCAATTCCCAGTGACCTCATATGTTTGATTCAGTCTTTCTCATCTGATGGGAGGTTTCTCTGCCTCCACGTTGTTTTGCATACACTAAGGGAGTGTGGCTTCAGACAATGGTTCTCAAAGTTGAGAGTACATCAGAACCACCTAGAGGACTCCATAAAACACAGATTGCTGAGTCCCACCTCTTGAATTTCTGATTCAGTCAGCGTCAGGCTCACAGCCCCCAAAATGTGAATTTAGGAGCACCTGGCTGGCTCAGTCAACAGAGCATCCGACTCTTGATCTCAGGGTTGCAAGTTCGAGCCTCATGTTGGGCATGAGCCTATTTTTTAAAAAAAGAAATGTGCATTTAGGGGCCCCTGGGTGGCTCAGTCGATTAAGCAGTTGACTCTTGACTTCTCTTCGGGTCATGATCTCACGGTTCATGAGTTTGAGCCCTGTGTTGGGCTCTGTGCTCAAAGCATGGAGCCTGCTTTTGGATCCTGTCTCCCTCTCTCTACCCCTCCTCCGCTCACTCTTACTCGCATGCTCTTTCTCTCTCTCTCTCTCAAATAAATGTTTAAAAAATGTTTTAAAACATGTACATTTTTTAAAATGTGCATTTATTGCAAGTTCTTTTTTCTTTTACAAATCGTTTATTGTCAAGTTGGTTTCCACATAACACCCAGTGCTCATCCCCACAAATGCCCTCCTCCATGCCCATCTCCCCCCTCCCCCCACATCCATCAATCCTCAGTTTTTTCTCAGCATTCAAGAGTCTCTCATGGTTTGCCTCTCTCCCTCTCCCCCACCATTTCCCCCCTTCTTCTCCCCCATCGTCCTCCGTTAAGTTCCTCCTAATCCTCCTATACGTGCAAACATATGATATTTGTCCTTCTCTGCCTGACTTATTTCGCTCAGCATAACACCCTCAAGGTCCTTCCATGTNTGCTACACTTGGCCAGTTTTCATTTTTTCTCATTGCCATGTAGTATTCCATGGTATAGATAAACCACATCTTCTTGATCCATTCATCTGTTGATGGACACTTAGGCTCTTTCCATGTTTTATCTATTGTGGAGAGTGCTGGTATGAACATTGGGGTACATGTGCTCCTATGCATCAGCATTTCTCTATCCCTTGGGTAAATTCCTAGCAGTGCTATTGCTGGGTCATAGGGGAGTTCTATTGTTAACTTTTTGAGGAACCTCCGCACTGTTTTCCAGAGGGGCTGCACCAGTTTACATTCCCACCAACAGCGTAGGAGGGTGCCCGTTTCTCCACATCCTCGCCAGCATCTCGAGTTCTCTGATTTGCTCATTTTAGCCACTCTTGCTGGCGTGAGGTAGTATCTAAGTGTGGTTTTGATTTGTATTTCCCTGACGAGGAGGGATGCTGAGCATCATTTCATGTGTCTGTTAGCCATGTGGATGTCCTCTTTGGAGAAGTGTCTGTTCATATCTTCTGCCCATTTCTTTACTGGGTTGTTTGTTTTTCGGGTGTGGAGTTTGGTGAGTTCCGTAATAGATTTTGGATATTAACCCTTTATCTGATATGTCATTTGCAACTATCTTTTCCAATTCCGTTGGTTGCCTTTTAGTTTTGTGGGTTGTTTCCTTTGCCGTGCAGCAAGTTCTAAGGTAATACTGATTGTACTGGTCTGGGAGCCACACTATGAGGACCAGTGGCTTAGAAGATGAGTTCCAATCCTGGCTGTAACATTTTCCAGTGGGTCCTTGGGCACATTATTTACCTTTCCAGCCTCAACCTCTTCATCTGTCAAATGGACTAATACCTCACATGGTTGTTATGAGAAGTAAATAAAGTTAAATGTGTGAAGCACTCATCAAAGGGCTTGGCATATACAAAGTCCTCTATACCTGGCAGCTAGTGTGATAATGATATTAAACTAGTTTATGTCAACCAATAACAACAAAGAAATTGACCCAGGAAGCCAGCTGGATATGGAATATCTTCCTCAGAGGAGACACAAAGCGACATGTACAAATTGGCCATTGACTGTCATTTCTTTTCCAAAGTATGTTACTTCAAGCAACCACATTTCAGGATTTCTAGTACAAATAAATCTCCAGTCCATGCAGATTCTGTTTCAGTAGGTGCTGTAGACTGAATTGTGCCTGCCCTGTTTATATATTGAAGCCCTGCCCCTCAATGTGATGGTATTTCTAAGTGAGGCCCTTCGGGGTGGTAATTAGGTTAGATAAGGTCATGAGAATGGGGCCCTCGTGATGGGCCCTTTTAAGAGGGTAGAAAAGGTGGCCATTAGTGAGCCAAGAGCCAAGAGGGCCTAACCAGAGCCCTACAGGCTGGCACGCTGAACTGGGACTTTGAGCCTCCTCAACTGTGCGAAAAGACATTTCTGTTATTTAAGCACCTGATCAATGGCACTTTGTCACGGCAGCCACAGGAAACTAAGAAAGTAGGTCTGACATGGTGCCCGACATTCTGATTTCTAACCAGCTCCCAGGTGGTACAGATACCGTTGTTCACGGACCACACATTGAGTAGCATGGGTCTGAGGGAGTTACTGTAAAGGTTGTATATTTTCCCTGGTGGTGAGTGTTTTAAATGTTCTGCAAATCTACAACAGAGATCCGTTATAATCCCAGGGCTCTAACGGGCCTAGCACATCATAGGCACTCAGCAAATTATTGTTAGATAACGGAATGAATGAGCTAAGGGTTTTGTCTAACAGCAGGCTGCCAGGCCTAATGGGAAGACCTTTGGACTTGGAAGACCTTTGGGTAAGTCAGGCACTTCTGTGAGCTGGATTTCCTCTCTGAGACATGGGAAGGACACCACTTCCCAAGAGTATTGTAAAGATTAAATGAGCGGTTCCTGGCTGGCCCAGTCAGTAGAGCATGTGACTCTTGCTCTCAGAGTTGTGAGTTCAAGCCCTACCTTGGGGGGAGAGTTTACCTTTTTTTAAAAAAAAATGTTTTTCTTAAGATTAAATAAGATTGTAGTCAGGAACGTGTCATAAACTGCACGTGACATACACAGGGAAACTAAAAAAAAAGTCGCAGAGTAAGTTGAGCCTCATGAACATGTTTCTTGGCCTCTGAATTGGAATTCCTTGACCCAAGGCTCGTATTGGCCTCCTGCACCTGGAGGGTGGCCAGACTTTCCTGGTCAGGGTAGCCAGTATGGTCGGCAGCAAGCCAGCAGAGAGAAAAAGAAGGGAGTGGGAAGACTAGAAGGGCAAAGGCGGGCATATTTTATATCTTGCTGTCGTTTTTATTTCATTTTTTATGTCAGCTTAAGAACCATTTGGGGGGACATCTGGGTGGCTCAGTTGATTAAGCGTCCAACTCTTGATTTCACGGCTCATGTCATGATCTCACAGTTTCTGAGTTCCAGCCCGACCATCAGGCTCCACACTGACAGTGCTGAGCCTGCTTGGGAGTCTCTCCCTCTCCCTCTCTCCCTGCCCCTCCCCCATTTGTGTTTTCACGAGCTCTCTCTCTCTCTAAGTAAATAAACTATAAAAGAACCACTTTTTGTATTCTGTGACTTGTCTGTGCCTGGCCTTTGCCCATTTTTTTTCAACTATAAGAAAATATAGTTGTCTTTTATTGTTTGCAGGGGCTCTTTATACTTAGGAAAAATAAGTACTTTCTCTGTGGTGTGAGTTGGAAATATTTCTTCTTAATTGACTTGTCCTTAATCTCTTGTACCATGACGGGACACACCGGGGCAGGTGCTGGAAGCAGAGACCAGACCTTGATTACTGAAGAGGTTTTTCTTTTTTGGGGGGTTGGGGGAGGGGGGAGGGCGGGGGGAGGGCGTGGCGGGGGGAAACTCTCTTAACCCGAGATAGGATTCATTCACGGAAAGCAGCTCGGATGGACGCAAGGGCTGGAGCGGGGAAGGCATCCCTCCGGCGGCCCAGCCCCGCCTCCCGAGGTCCGACAGGCCTCCTCCGAGCTCCATACTTGGTACCACCTGCCTTGCGCCTGGCAGGGAGGCCGCCCCCGGCTCCGGGAAGCCCCTCCTGCAGAGCCGACGCTCCCCCGACTCAGAATGAGCTCCTCGAGCGACGGACACCGAGTTCGTCTTTCCGCCGGCGTCGGCCCAACTTAACACGAGAAGGGGTCGGCGTTTCTAGGGACTACGTGTTGCGACTTTGCCTTTCTTCCGGAGACTCTCCGCCAAGAGCTCCCGTACACAGGCCCCTCCTGCCGTCACCCCCAGTCCTCTTCAGTCCTGTCGCTGCTCTCCACGTGCACAGAAGACGAGCCCGCCGCCCCGCCGCCCCGCCGCCCCGCCCCCGCCGCGTGGCTTCCACGCTCCGCACGCAGAAGCCGTCCCGGTTCCCGGCAGCCCGCCGCGGCCACGCCTCCGCAGGCGACAGAAGGCGGGGAATTCAAATTAGGAACGGCGTTGGGTGAGAGCGACGGAGGAACGGCAGGCACACACTTTCTCTTTGAAAAGGTAGAGGTTTAAAACTCTGCAGGAGAGCCTGCTGATGAGCGGGCCCCACACCGAAGTCAGAGAAGCGAGGGAAGGGAGACCCCGAATGAGGGTGACCAGGCTCACCGTGAGTGCAATGTGGATGACGGCGGGGCGGCGGCGGCGCGGCCCAGGCACACGCCATCGCTTCTCGGCCTTTTGGCTAAGATCAAGTGTAGTATCTGTTCTTATCAGTTTAATATCTGATACGTCCTCTATCCGAGGACAACATATTAAATGGATTTTTGGAGCATGGAGATGGAATAGGAGCTTGCTCCGTCCACTCCGCGCATCGACCCGGTATTGCAGTACCTCCGGGACCGGTGCACCCCCCCGGGGGAAACAAGCCTGGTTTCTAAAATAAGAATGTGGGTTGTGTCTTGCAAGCTTTGGTTTTGGAGGTTCTCAGCTGGTTCTCCCGAACACCTACAGCACCTTAGCCTCTCACGTGCTCTCGAAGTTGGGTATGAAGGAAAGTTCGCCCAGGCTGTTGGCGGTACCCTTGGCCGTATTTGGCGGTCCTGGGGCGGAGTGCAGTCGTTTATTAAGCGGAATGTTAACGCTGCCAGGAAGTCCATCCGTCCGGGTGACACATCTCAACCCTGCTTTTCACCTTATGCGAAGGTAAAACCTTTTCTTAATCTCCCAGTTCATAACATGACACAGACGTGGGCGAGCTTTCTCTCTAAAGGGCCATGTCGTAAACAGTTTCGCTTCAGGCCACCCCCCTCCCCAAAGTTCTCTGAGACCTATTCTTTTACGACCCTTTAACGTGCATTCCGTTTTTGACGTACACCTTGGGAGAGCGGAATGGGCCACATTGGGGTGCGGGCTGTAGTCCGCCCACCCCTGATATCCTCAAATACCCACTACTGTCTTGGCAGGGAGATGCCTCTCTTCAGGCTTCTTGACAGTCGCCTGCCAGAACTAGAGAAAGGCCTTCAATTTACAAGTGGCTGTGGCTCCTGACCAGAGTGGACACGGAGACTTCCTGCTTATTTGTCTCTCCCGGGTTTTCCATTCGTACGAAATCCATTTGTTGAGCACCCACAATCTACACGCTTCATTAAATACCTTTGCGTTGGCGGACATTTCCAGGCTTTCTTCCTTAAACGCATGGTTCCTGCAGTTTCTATCAACCTGTGATCACCAAGTCTTTTTTATTTTTATTTTTTTAATGTCTTATTTATTTTCTGAGAAAGAGAGGGAGAGAGAGAGAGACAGCGTGAGCAGGGGAGGGTCAGAGAGAGAGAGAGAGGGAGACACAGAATCCGAAGACAGGCTCCAGGATCTGGGCTAGCTGTCAGCACAGAGCCCGACGCGGGGCTCAAACCCACGAACCATGAGATCATGACCCGAGCCGAAGTCGGACGCTTAACCGACTGAGCCACCCAGGTGCCTTACCAGGTCTTTCATACTCCCATATGTTTTAAGGCAGATCAGGATTTAAATCCCTACTAGTGCTCAGGAGGGCTCGTGAGTATACAAAATGAATCGAGGGATGCCTGGGTGGCTCAGTCTGTTAAGCATCCAACTCTTGGTTTGGCCTGAGGTGCTGATCCCTCAGCTGGTGACTTCCAGCCCCACATTGGGAACTGGGCTGACAGGTCAGAGCCTGCCTGGGATTCTCGCTTTCCTCTTTGTCTGCCCCTCCCCAGCTCTCGTGTTCTCTCTCTCTCTCTCTCTCTCTCTCTCTGTCTCTCGAAAGGAATCAAAATTTTTAAATTAAAAAGAAAAAGAAAGAAAAGAAAAGAACACTCCAAAGTTTCCGAAGACTGGAGGGATCATGTAGGGAGAAAAAGGAAATGTTTCCTCTTTGTTTACAAAGGTATAATTTACCACATTGTTGATAGCTTAAAAGAAAAGACAATAAGCTTTCCAAAAAATCTGGAAACACGAAACATTAGAGAACAAGCAATGTTACAAACAAGTCAGAAAAATGATCATCCTCTTCCTCAACTCACTGAGTCCCCTGTAATTAACACTGATGCTACTTGAATCCAGTTTTCCCATTAGTTCTGGAAATTCTTACCCAATGCTGTCTCGTGATCTGAAGTTCTCAAGCACTTGTGCTTGTCGGGGCACCTGGGTGGTTCAGTCGTTTAAGTGCCCGGCTCTTGATTTCAGCTCAGGTCAGGATCTCCCGGTTCGTGGGATGGAGCCCTGGCGTCGGGCTCTGTGCTGACAGCACGGAGCCTGCTTGGGATTCTCTCTCCCCTTCACCCCCTCTCTGCCCCTTCCACTGTCTCTCAATCACTTTGAACTTGTACTTGTCAAAGTACAAGGGATGGATGGATGAAACCGGTCCCCATCGTGGAGCGTTACCACCTGAGGGGGTCTCAGCCGGAAGCCTGGGCTTCAACCCCGGGCTGACACCTGGAGGCCCTGGAACCTTCCCTCTCAGGACCTCAGTTTCCTTGTCACCTAGTTACTAGCACAGGAGGGATGACTCCCAACGTGCTGGGAGGTCCTGAGGCCCAGGGGGTGGGGGCGGGGGTCCCTTAGCTGCTCCCTTCTTCCCCTGCCGCGCCCCCCCTTCCCCCAAAAGAGAAAATCTAAATCTAAATCGGCTCATTGGCTGAGACGATGACTCAGCCCTAGGGGTGGTGAAGTGCAGGTAAAGGAGCAGGCTGCCCGGCAACCCACTTTGGATCTTCAACAGCGGGCCAGGCACCCAACGTCCGGCCCTCAGCAGCCCGGTTTCCAGCTTCTTGAATCAGCCCCGCGCACACCTGAGTCTGTCTCCAAGTCTGGTTAGCTTGACTCTTTCTGAAGCGCACTTTTCTCATCTGTCAAGTGGGGATCCTAAACCCTGATCCACTTTCCTCAGGAAGCGGATTGGAATGAGGACCCGTCAACAGCAAAGACGCAAAACCAACCAGCCAAGAGTAAGGGTCCCCTTCATTCCGTGGGAGGAGGCAGAACCAGAAAGCTGAGGAAGGTGGGAGGCGGGCCCAGGCAGCCTCGGTCTCTTCAGTTGTAAACTACGATAACTAACACCTTCTCTTTGGGATTGTTGAAAGACCAAAAAGAAAAGGTGGGGATTTGCTGGCACGCAGTGGGTGCTCAGTGACGTCAGGCAAGTTATTTTTTAAATTGTTTTTAATCTTTCTTTATTTTTGAGACAGAGACAGAGACAGCGAGCGAGAGAGAGAGAGAGAGCGCAAGCAGGGGAGAACAGAGAGAGAGAGACAGAGACAGAGATACAGGTTCCAGGCTCTGCGCTGTCAGCACAGAGCCCAAGGCGAGGATCGAACTCAGGAACTGCGAGATCATGACCTGAACCAAAGTCAGCGGCTTAACCGACGGAGCCATCCCTGCATCCCGGCAGGCAAGTTTTGAAGCCCGGTTCTGGGTGGAGCCTAACTAGTTTTGTGGATCCAGTCTAGCTGGGCGTGAAACTTGCTCTGCAGCACACAAACCCTCCCGTTCCAGCCCCAGGATCCTGAGCACATTCGGGGCGGGAGGTTGGGGGGGCAGGTACTCTGCTGGCCCATGGGTTGCCTGGATCACGTGTCCCATTCCGGGGTGTTCAGGCCTCAGGTAACACCCACCAACCGCAGAAATGCAGCGTGAGCCCCACGCCTCTTTGCTCATGTCTCTCGAGGACCAGTAAAGTGCATCTAATCACTAACCTTCAGGACCTCTGGGCCTTTGTAGGATCCCATCCACGGTTCTTGGAGCCTTCCGGTCACTTCCAATTCAAAAAAGAAAAAACAAAAAGTTAGCCCATGTGTTATGGGCCCCTGTTCTCTGTCTCACCACCAGAGTGTTCTAGAAACCTTTTACAGACTCCCCTCAGGGACTGAGAAGGTACGGGTGACGGAAGAGTGGAGAGACATTGGTTTGCATGTATGGGCAGTGGGAGCAGAGATCCTGGAAAATCTATCTGCGGCTTCTCCCTGCCTCTCTCCCTCGGTCATCAAGTCCCGTAGCAGAGCGCCTCTCAACCAGTCACAGACACAGGGTGCCAGGAGAGCCTTGGTAAGAAGCCCGCGGTCCTGCATTTCCAACGCGCTCACGGGGACCCTAATCTGCTGATCTGGAGACCACACTTTGAGCTGCGAGACTGGAGACTGTGATAGAATGACCCACCTCGGGTCTTTTATTTTTTGTTTGTTTGTTTGTTGGTCTTAATCTATTTCGTGAGCGGGGGAGGGGCAGACAGAGGAGACAAAGCCGCTCAAGCAGGCTCTGCGCTGCGAGCGACGCGGGGTTCAAACCCAGGAACGGTGAGATCACGACCTGAACTGAAATCGAGAATCCGACGCTCAGCTGACCGAGCCCCCCAGGCGCCCCTGGAGTCATTTTTACAACAGGGTATATGTAACCCCAACTCGGCCAGCAGTCACTAGAGAAAACAATCTCCCTTGCCCACTGCAGAGTCAGACACACTGACCCGGTTCTGTCTGATGGGAGTCCTCCTCGAAGTAAAAGCTTTTGTCTGTACCTGGGGAAAGGAGGAGCGGGGGAGGGATTGAGAGGGAAGGGAAGGGAGAGGAAGTCAGAGAACACAAAACGGCATGCCTCTCCAACCAGTCTCTTCAACGAGTTGTGAAGACCGAGGTGACAACAAGAACCCGATGGAGGGGCGCCTGGGTGGCTCAGTCGGTTGAGTGTCGGATTCCGGCTCAGGTCGGGATCTCAGCGTCCGTGAGTTGGAGCCCCACCCGCGGCTCTGAGCTGAGAGCGCAGAGCCTGCTTGGGATTCTCTGTCCCCTTCTGTCTGCCCCTCTCCTGCTGTTGGGGGCTCTCTCTTTCTCTTCTCTCTCTCAAAATAAATAAACATTTAAAAACTCTCTCTCAAAATAAGTAAACGTTAGGAAAGGGGAAAGGAAGGGAAGGGAAGGGAAAGGAAGGGAAAGGAAGGGAAAGGAACTCAACTCGCTGGAGCAAGGGGACGGGGTAGACACTGAGAGGAAGGCAGGGCTGCCGCGGGCCCGGGTAACAAACCAGTGACGGTGGGGCCTGGACTTGAGGACGCTGTCCCCCTCGGCTGGCAGGGGCCCAACAGCCCTCTCAAGCCCGAGGCCGGGAGGCTCAGGAGCACGTGGCGTTGGCCTTCCGGGCCGGGCAGACCCCTCGGTCCGTGCGTGGACGTCGCCAACGGCTCCGTGGGGGTGTGGCTGTGGCCCGGAAGAGCCTGGCAGGTGCCCCTGGCCCACCCTGGGGCCCGCACAGTGACCCGCGCCGAGCAGGTGTGATACTGAAGAATCCACTGAATCAACAACTTTATGTATTATGCGTGTGTTTCTTGAGAGAGAGGGACAGAGACAGAGAGACAGAGAGAATCCCAAGCAGCTCTGCACCGCCCATTACAGGGCTCCATGTGGAACTCGAATTCACAAACTGTGAGATCGTGACCTGTGCCGAAATCAGGGGTCGGTCACTTCACCAACTGAGCCAGCCCCCAGGCGCCCCGAATCAAAAATTTTAAAAACGGGCTCTCAGAAGATTTTTTTTTTTTAAATAGAAGAATCCAGGGGCGCCTGGCCGGCCAGTCGGTAGGACCTGTGTGTGACTCCTGATCCTGGGGCTGTGAGTTCCAGCCCCACGTTGGGTGTAGAGAGTACTTAAAAACGAAATCTTTTTAAAAAGGGAGAGAGAGCGAGAGAGAGAAGGAAAATCCGGCAATATATCCACATAGGCATGAGGACTTTGTTATAGGATAAAGGTGGCATCAGAAACGGACGGCTTCATGGGCTGTTCCACATAGGATGCTGGGACCGCTGGGTAGCCCTCCGGAAGAAGCAAAGCCGTGTTTACACTCAAAGTCATCCCCAAGGACGAGTACGAAGCGCGCTCCAGATGGAAATGCAAAAAGATGAGCCACTCCAAGGACAGCGGGCAAAGAGCAGGAAGAACACGCAGTAACTTGACCAACCTCACGAGAAGCTGGTGCATGACCCCGAATGAGAAATCCTTCACGTGCAACGGGAAAGACTCCATTGCGGTGACAGCACACGCATGTCTGCCTTCCCAGGCCCCTCCTTCTGCGGATCAAAACGACTGTGAAGCTCAGAGAGTGAGCACCGTGGGGCGCCTGGCAGGCTCGACCAGAAGAGCATGGGACTCTCCTTGATCCCTGGGGTTGTGCGTCGGAGCCCTAAGCCGGTTGTAGAGTTTACTTTAAAATAAAATCTTTAGGGGCGCCCGGGTGGCTTAGTCGGTTAAGCGTCCGACTTTCGCTTGGCTCATGATCTCGCGGTTCGTGGGTCCCAGCCCCGCGTCGGGCTCTGTGCTGACTGCCAGCTCGGAGCCTGGAGCCTGTTTCGGAGTCTGTGACTCCCTCTCTCTCTGACCCTCCCCTGCTCACGCTGTCTCTCTCTCTCTGTCTCCTAGAAATAAATAAAAAATATTTTTAAAACTGTAAAAATAAAATAAAATGAAATAAAGTCTTTAAAAAGGAGGAAGAAGAATGG